>NC_051862.1:95599350-96199350 GCF_015732765.1 Culex quinquefasciatus | reverse complement strand
CTTTGGTGTCTTCAGAAGAGATGAAAAGGGGCAACTTTTGGTTTGGTTGAAAATTAGAGTAGTTCATGATTAGGGTGATTTTGAAAATCAAACTTTTCAGGAATATTTTTGGGATTTTTTGTTTTCTAAAAAGTTGTTCCATGTAAAAACTATTAAATAAAACTCACTGTGCATTGGTTAGATCACGGGAAAGTGGATAGGAATGTTAGTCCGATACTTGATTGATGGAGATCACTAAATCAGCTGCGTCTTCGAGGAAGTATCACATGAGTTTTAAGGGGTTAGTAATATAAGTTTGAGTCAGTGATGCGAACATGAGCAATGTGTTATCGGTTGAAATGTTAAACATCTTAGACAGCCGGCTGCGGAAAGATGTCATGTTGTTTATTTTAAAAAAATTATTTAATCGAGCACGTGCCAATCAAGCAATGCTATGGGAAGAACGATAACGCGATTTCATTCAAAATAAACTACATAAAAAGCGGTTGACTCTTCAATAAATTGAACAGCTTGATTAGTTAATACCAAAACTGGAATACAATATTGGTTTCAAGGAATTTGGAAACAATAAAAATAATAAGGAATAAACATGAGACGCGTATATTATGAAATAATGTTATTTTGTAACACAACCAAAGGTCCAGGTCCTATCGCAACCAATCAAGCTCATATTTGGGATTCGGGCTCAGAACACCTAGCGCATCATACCCTGAAATGCCCGCAAAATTGACCAGTTTTGTTACATCCTACTGAATTATAGTCATTTTTAAGGTGCAACAAATGATAAATGATACACCCAAAGTTAAAGAACGAGGGGATAGTCCTCACGAAAAGAAACGTGAGGAAAGTACTATTTTGCGAGAGTATAGTCCTCTCGTGTGTTCATTCGTTCATTGGAACAGTTCAATCTATTGAGTGGCTTATATGGACAAATGACCGCCACTTAGTTACCAAACCATTGTGGCCCATACGGCAAAGCCACGGTTCAATATGACGAAGGTCTTGGGTTCGAGTCTCGGTACCGGTACTTTGTTTTTTTGATAGATGAACTTTTTTTGGAGATGAAACCATGAGTAAAGTACTCTCGGTAATTTCGGGATTTATCCTCTCAGTCCGCACACAGTACCATTTTACTACCGAATCTTGCTCTTTATCCTCTCGTATGTCGATGTCCAGTTCTGGGTGAATGAACGAATGAACACACGAGATGACTTTACTCTCGCAAAATAGCACTTTCCTCACGTTTCTTTTCGTGAGGACTTTAACTTTGGGACCTCGTTCTTTAACTTTGGGTGTACGTGACGTTATTTTTCATGTTTCACTAAGCAGCGATTCGTAAACGGAGTTGAAGTACCAAAATCTAATTTTCAACCTTTGTATGTAAGTTTCTGTTAGAGGTCGAAATCGGTGTAGCCGGATATTTTTGGAGAGCTGAAGTTATAGTCGGATTTGAAGTCGTTAATTTTCAGAAGCTAAAGTCGGAGTCGGAGCCAGAGCTACACGATTCCCTGTTTCTTAGAAACAGACACAACTTACTACATCTTTTTTATCATTTAATAACATTTAAAAATAAATGTTTAATGACGCACAAAAGCATTACATTTATTTTCAATTTTTTTTTTCTTGTGTAGGATATCTACAATGTTTCGGAAATGTCCCCTAGAAGCCACTGCACAGTGTTCCAGAACGCATTTTTACTCCAAGGAACCTTCCACTCCAGGGTTCGACCTGACGACCTATGGATTGCGTGTCCAACCGCCGCCAGCGATTCCACCGGTGCAAGCTTGGTTTGGTGTGTTGTTTGTACTTATAGCAGGGAGGCGACTCCCAAACCTGGAATGACTAACGGCCTAACAACAACCAAGGCCGGGACCGACGTTTTACTTCCCAATCCGATTGAAGGTTGGAGCATACCAAGAGAACCATTTGCTTACAAAGCGGACAGCGTGGAAATTTGATTTTCCAAAAAAAGTGCTGTTTTGGAGGTTTGATGCCTTGGTTTGGTTGAAGATTAGGGTGTCGTCTCTTGCATCTTGTGACACGTCGTTGTGATGTGTGTGTGGTGCAATCATGGGGCTAGTATCATTTGTATCATCAGTATTTTGCAGATATACAGTTTTTATCAGTCTTTGGTACCATCAGTGGGGGTGACTATGGTTCAAAACACGAAACACCTCTCGTAATTTCTTAAGAACAAAAACAATTTAAATAACATCGAAAATCTTTGATCGTAGAATTGTTCTTCGATAGTTTACTCACTTTTTCCCAAAATATGGTGTAACTCTACCTTAAATGGCAATCGTTTGAAAATTGACCCAATTTCACCCCTTAGAGGGGGTGACATTGGGTCAAATGAAACTAAAATGATGCTCAAATACAAAGATATGGTAAAAACAAGTCATCCAACAGTGTTTCTTGTTCGATGGAATCGTATTGACATGCTAAAATGTTTGAAGTAGAGACCTACAAAATAAACCGGATTTTAATTTTTGATGGATAACAATTCCTCGAATGATTTAGACCATATCACTTATTTTCATTACTAAAAATTCAATGTATATTTTTCATGTTATAAAGTAGGTTTTTTACCCTATGTTATTAATTAGCAGAACAGAGTAGCTTTCCATGTTACACTTATGCAGGAACCATGAAGTGCGTTCGATTTAAAATAGTAGAAATTTGAACATTGAATATAGTAATTACAATGCGTTCACATCATTAACAAATTTGAAATTAGAAGACATGTCGAAAAATCGCTGATTATTCAAACTGGTTAATATTGTGCCCACCCACCATCTCAACGTGGCAGCGCGAAACTAATTCAAACTTGCAAAGACAAAGCTCGCACAGCCCGGTGTGCCACGGAACATCCACTGCCGCGTGCACGTGTCAACGATTCCTCCCGTGGTTGGTTGGAGGCAGCAAATTTGTGAGATGTGAACGCAATTTCCTGCTGGGCTGCCGAGCTTTCCTCCCAAAGCACAGCACGTAACTTCAATTTGGCGCGCAACTTCTCCATTTCACTTCGCAGTTTCCATTAGAGAAGGACCGGAGCTGGTTGGTCTACAATGGAATCTCGTCAGTGGCAATTTGTAGAATGTGAAAAATCAGGCAGGGAAAAAGTAGGAAACGTCTAATACTAATTTTGTCTAATGAACCTGGGAAATTGGGAAATGGCCTGTAGGCATGAAATGTCAGTTGAATGAATAATTAATTTTATTTATTTGTCTGGTTTAATGGCTTAATTTGAATTAGGTTTGATTCGGTTGTTATTAAAATAAGAATGAGCAGAATGTGTTATTCAAGCTGTCAACAAGCATTTATTCTAATTAAAGGTAATGGTTCAGATACTATTAAGATTTCAAATCAATATGAATCGCATGGTTGACTCAGGAAAATGTTGTTGCTGCAAATACCAAATATACAATCTAATCTAATAGAGCAAAGTCTGGTCTAGTTGATCACATCGACGGACTCTTCAGTCTAAACATAGACTGAAAAAGAGGGATTCACCCTCTCCGTTTGATAAAATCAGCTCTGATGGCTCATACATGCACGTGTAATCAAGAAATTAAACATCTGATACAAGTTTGTGATGTCAATGCTCCAAAAATAGAAATAGAAAAAATAATTTCAGCGAATGACATCGAACGGAAACCACCCGCCACACGAGTTTATTTTTTTCTCTCAGATTCTGATTCCATGCTCCAATTACTTGATTAATTCTCGGGATAGAGTTTGTTGAAAATGAAGATAAATAATTAAGATGAAGAAAGCTTGAGGATACAAGAGTTAATTTCCAGCAAATCATACAAACGACGTTTACCAAAACATGATTTAGCTTCAATCTTATTTGCATATAAAAAAGAATATTCGAAATCTCAACATGATTTGATAACCTGCGTCGGATCATTGTAATCATTTCTCCGTACTTGTTTTTGTTTACTTATTTACAGATAACACCAACCAAGCAGACTACTAGTCGTCCCAAATGTACCAAATAAAAACCTACCACTCAGTTTAACTCTGACTAAGCTTTTAACAAGATCATGGAAAAATTGCGAGGACTAACGCTGCTCTCCCTTGCTGCAGGATATCTAATATTAAGTTTTACCAACAGTGAAGCATACCTGATGCATCTGAGAAATGCTACGAATAAAAGTTCGTTTGCCAAATTAAGTTGACAGTGGAGCAACCTTAACTGAAATAACTTTACAGACTTTCCCGGTGAATGTTACGACGCCACGACGAAGATTCATTTCAAGCCCAATATTACTGTTCAGCGGCCATTTCGGTGTGAAAAAATGACGTGCTACGAAGATTTCCAAATAACGTTTGCTGGGTAATGGTTTGAATTTTGAATAAAAATACATAAGTGCATTTCAATTACTGCGTAAAAATTACATTTACATTTTAAACTCAACACTACAGGTTATTGGTTTGAATAAGTACTTTAAGGAACTCTCTCAATGATCTGATATATAATTTTATCAACATTGGTTAATAAAATGTTAAACTTTTTTCTAACATATTTTACAGATGCGGCGTTGGTGTTGTGAACTTACCAAATTGTACCAAAGTTGGCCAAAACTTTACCTTGCCCTATCCGGAATGCTGCAGAAAGTACAAGTGTATGATGAACGGAAAAGTGACATTTTTGTAGAAGAAATAAATTTTAACTACTTCAACAGAGATGTCGAAACAAAAGTACAAGTTTTTTGTTTCAAATTTGATGTTGTAATAAAAACTCCTTCAATTTATAGTTTGTAAAAAAGAGAATGACATGACATGTGATAACAAACTACACAGCAACTGTAACTGAAAGTTAAACTCCATGTTGCATTTCAAACATCTCGATAACATAACGGTTTTTCATTCATTAACCATTTTTGAAAATCCAGGCTCTACCTTTTAAAAATTAATTTTGAAGAACTTAGACTTTGGCCTATTTTTTCAATAGCAATGTTATGACATTTTATTGAAAAAAGTGTTTTAAAATGCGTTACGCAGCAATCATTAGTTTTCAAAAACCCGATTTAATCTCACCAGAGGTGAGATAGAGCCTTTCTTACAAAATAATATAACTTCTTTCAATTCATAACATCGACTTTGTTTATGATACAAAAAATCTTATGATGAAAGCAAGGTATTATTAATGATGTGTTTTCCAAAAGAAATTGAAAACGCAATTTTTACCAAAAAAATATTTTTAATCGTACAAACTCTTAATCAAACAAGCGTTTATGACAAACGCAAGCATAGCAAGCTTCCCATGCGCCAGTGACGACGCACACCGCGGTTTTGGTTTTCTAGTTTTGGTACGAGCCCAAAAACCGAACAAAGCAGGCACAAAGCAAAACTGAGGAACAAGTTAACCGCGTGTGCCGCATAGTGCAGGGAAGCTTGCCATTCAGCATCTACGAAAGTGACAGAGTCAGAGATAGCTATTTTTCAGCCCTTTGTCACTACGGCCATGTTTATGAAACCTAAATGTTCGACGCGAACATGAATACAACAAAGAAGATGAAGAACGCATTTGCTGTCAAAATATGAAAATAAACAAGCCGCGTGGTGAAAAAAGGCATAATTTCATCATGTTGAAATGATTTCCATGAAAAAATAATGACACGGGACAGATTTCCAAACATTCCAAACGTTCCCGAAGAACCCTATCCGCCAGAGACTATGGAGGAATGCCCCACGAAGTGGCGATGAAGACGGTTTTGCAAGTTCAAAGTTAAGATTTGTTCGGAGCACTTCGCGATGAACTTCTTGTGAGTCCACAAAAGGTCGGATACTACAAAAGCACGTGATTCCTTCGATTCCCTGTGCGAGTCGACAGCGGGAGTGGGCCAGTCCTCGGAGAAGGTTATCGAAGGATGCTCGGAAAGACCAGCTCCGCCACAATCACCGGAATCACGGATGTTTCTGCACTTGGTCGGTTAATCCCTGCCGGAGATTGCAGCGAGTTGTTCGGAAGGATCAACAGCGGGACTTGGCCAGTCCCCCGTCCAGTACTTCCCCATCAAATCTTCCCGGTCAAACGGAAGCAACAGTTCTCACCTTTTTCGTAACAGATTTGCACACACAAAAAAGTGATGTTTCTTGAAGATTTGATGTAAAATAACAGACAACACCAATACTGCTACACTCACAGAGCCCACGCAGTAGTAATAGAGTTATCTAAGCCCGTTCTCACGAACACTAGCACGCCATTTGTTTTGCTGGCGGGTACAAAATTTAACCTCACTTTTTTTCGTGTACGTACATGCAATACATGCGCACGTAGATAACTCTATAGTGAAGAGCCCACGATAAACAACGTGGGCTCTTCACTAATACTACTACGTAGGCTAATCGAGGTTTTGGTGACTGTCAATCGTTCTAGCCATTTACAGCGGTGCCAGAGGGTTGCTATTTTTACAACCGCACCACTACACACTCAATCGCGATACCTTAGATAGATAGCCATTGGCGTCGCGAGCGTTGAAAACTTTGAAAACGATATAAACGATGAAAAGCTTAAAAAGCTCCTATTGGAATCCAATGAACTTACGAAATCACGACAAAATGAAGCCTACTTAAAGGCGATTTTAGGAGCACACGGGACACAAATTGATTGAAGCCGGATGAATGTCCTATGTCACAAAAAAAAGTAAATCTCTTTACAAAGCGGATTCAATGGCAGTTTCATTCTCAACTTAATGTTAACATGTTAAGGTTAATGTTAACATTCCATAGGTCGCCTCCCTAAGGTGTCATGGTAAGGTCCAGTTTGTGACGATACACTACCTTCCCTTTACTAAGTAATCGATTCCAGAAGGGAAAAGATCACCAGTTGTGTTGGTCCTAGCCGGGATTTGAACCCCGATCTACCGCATACGAGGCGGAAGCGTTACCACTGGGCTACGTGGCTCGGTCGGTCATAAAAGTTTTTGCAAAAACATTGGACAGATATGCAAAAACGGACAGGGCAAAAGAAACCGAAAAGCTACGATATCTTACATGTTGATGGAAACATCGGTAGACAAGCTACTAGAAACGAGTATATTTCGAGCCATAAACTATGTGCGCCAGTATTCGAAGCTCAACTTGACATCTTGACGACTTGGCGGCGAAGCGTCGAAGCGTCGAAGATCGATGCAGTGTGATTTTTTGGCGATTTTTTTCGATTAAAATTCATGCTGAATCGTCATATTTACTAACATGAAAATGATGTCCAGCCATAAAGTAAGAAAGGCAAAAAGTAAATCGTTCTAAAAATTGATCAGGATTGCCGATCGATGTCAAATTTATTTCAGATGCTCACTCATGGTCAATCCAAGACGGACTCGGTGGCGTTTTTCGAGACGATATTTGCCTGACCACGCCTTCTATCGGATGGGGAAGTAAAACGTCGGTACATTTGGTGACTCACCACACATAACCTTCGGATGCCTAGAAATGAGCAGAAACTTTCAACAGAGACCCCAAAAGACCCGGGGGTCGTTAAAGTGGATTACTTTGCTTTTTTTCATGGTCGGTACTATGAATGTAGTAAGCAATTTCAGATAACATTAGAAACGAAAAATGTTGGCGAAGGTCAGTCACCAGGTGGGCTTTAACCTTTTTTTAGGGATTTTTTTCTTATGGTAGGTTAATCAAACGGCTCTAACTACAGAACCATATTATGAATCTGGATGAAAATTTGGGACGTTGTAGAGATCAAAAAATGCAATTTTTGAGATAAATAAAAGATATGAAAATGAAAAAAAATACCATATTTTTATTTGGAAACTGTGTATTTTATTAAAAAGTCTGGCCACATCCGAAAACAGATGGATATTTCAAAATTTGAGCAGCAACTCGCCCAGGTTCAGCACACTAGCTTTCAACTGCATTCAGAAGAATCAAAATCGAATTCAGGGGAGCTGAGAACGACGCGACACAAAATTTGGCAAAATTTTACCACATACGAACATCACTCGACCTCCACGGAATTTATTTTCTCAGAATTCGAGGGTTGGAGATAGACGAGTTCTGTCAAGATGAATCGATAGAGCGTCGAAAATCGATGCAGTGTGATTTTTTTGCGATTTTTCCGATTAAAATTCATGCAGCCATAAAGTAAAACCTATACCTTTCTTTAGTAATAAAGGCAAAAAAGTTTTAGCGCAAATATATTTTCATATGAAAACAAAAAAAATCTTGGGTATGTCGAAATATCACAACAATTCAAAAATATTATTAAATCGACATCATTCTTATGTTGTTATCAGCAAAGTATGAACTAAAACCTGCTTCCAATTAATTAGATATCCATTTTTCATTAAAATACTGAATTTTTGAAAACTATTTTTTTACACTGATTTGTCGGGCTGGGGGAGGGGTGTATCACATTAACATAGAACATAGAAAAATATTAGCAAAAGAATAACAGAGAGCATAAACTTTTCTGGTTGTTCCTTGACCAAAATAATTAGACCCGTAGTTTTTATTTGGCCATCAGTGTGAACTACGGCGATGTAGAGTAGTCCCAAAAATAGAAATTTTCGCAGCAAACACATTTTTAAGAAATCACAATTCCGAGCCGTTTCAACCGATTTTAGCTTGCCACGTTTCATTCTACAGAGGGCTTTTGTTAATTTGATTTGGTTAACCGCGGTGGATTTTCTTGAAATAATTCGAACTGTCAAAAATCCACCAAAGCATCTACCACATTGATCGCACAAAAATCTGTGGTAGAAAAGTATCCACCGGTAGATGCTTTGGTGGATTTTTGACAGTTCGAATTATTTCAAGAAAATCCACCGCGGTTAACCAAATCAAATTAACAAAAGCCCTCAGGTGTTGATTTTGGCTGTTTGGGAAAAAAGTTAGAAGTTTAAAAAATTCTACCCTAAAACATGCAAAACATGCGTAACTATTTTTAACTATTTTTCCCATATAGCCAAACTCAACATAAGTCGATCGCATAAATGTTCACCAAGTGTTAATTTCCATGTATTAGTTACAGTATTATACTATTATACTACACTCAAATCCCGATGGGTTGACACAAACTGTTGTCAAACGAACGAGGTCACTTTTTAGTTTGACACCCCTCTTTTACACAGAGTTCACACACACTACCAAAAGTTTGTTATGATAGTGTGCGTGAGCGCTGTGTAAAAAGTGACAGTTCGTCACTTTTTAGTTTGACTTTGACCAACCACCGGGGTACAAACTAAAAAAGTGTCAAACGAAAAAGTGACCAACCACCGGGGGTTGAGTGTATTGTTTTATTATACAAACAGTTAATTTTGTTTTATCGAGTACCTAGACAACCTTAAATATACTAATACACATATAGTGAAAAGTAATAGCCTGGCTTAAGAAATATTGACATTAATTTGGCTTTCTTTAAAATTTTTGTTATAATTTCTTAAATAGGATTTTTTTAAACTATATTTTGAGCATTAAAAAACTATTAAACATAGGGGGAGAGGGAGTAATCCCTAAGGGAAATCATCCGAGCATTCGTTGGTGAAGGTTGTCTGAATCAACATGACTCGTCGCGTCCCGGCGCAAAACGCCGGCAATATTGCCCTACCTGCGGCTCAAGCAGGCAAAAAAGTGGGGATTTCCAAAAGGAAGGTTGAGGCCTCAACTGATGGCCAAAAACCGGGAATTTCCAAAAGGAAGGTGCTTTTGGAAGTGACATCGAACAGCAAAAAGACGAAAAAGAGCGACGGTACTGTACCGATGGATGAGGAGGAGGAGAACTCTTCGTCGCACGAGGAGCAGCTATTGAAGAACAACAAGTTTGCTGGACTGCCTGACGAGGACCAGGTAGCGGAAGCAAAGGAGAATGAAGTGAAACAGCGAAAGGAGAAACTGCCTCCTTTTTATGTGCGGCAATCAGCAGCAACGATCGACTTTCGAGCGGGGCTGGTTGAACTCATCAAGTCTGGGAAAGTCCAAGGCAACATTCGTCTGTGTCAGGACGGATTTAAGGTGCTGGTGCAATCCAGGCAGCACTATCAACTGGTCAAGGATTACTTGACCGAAAACGAGGCGGAGTACTTTACCCATGATGTCGTCATGGATAAGCCGTACAAAATCGTCGTCAGAGGTCTGTACGACATGCCAGTGGAGGAATTAGCTGCCGAGCTAAAAGTTTTGAAACTGGATGTGTTGGCCGTGCACAAAATGAGCCGACGCAACAAAGACATCAAGTACCGTGACCAGCTCTACCTGCTGCATTTGGCTAAGGGATCGACGACGCTTCCTGAGCTGAAGGCAATTCGAGCGGTTTTCAACATTATCGTGTCGTGGGAGCGATACCGACCAGTGCATCGTGACGTCACACAATGCTTCAACTGCCTGGGTTTCGGGCACGGAGGTAAGAACTGCCACCTGAAGCGTCGTTGCGCCAAATGTGGTACCGATGCGCACATCACATCCCAGTGCATCCAAGATTCGCTGGTGAAGTGCCTCAACTGCAACGGTGAGCACTCGTCAACCGACCGAAAGTGCCCCAAGAGAGCTGAGTTCGTGAAAATTCGGCAGCAAGCATCGACGAAGAATCAGCCTCAGCGTCGTAGAACTCCTCCAGCCCTGGTGGAGCAAAATTTTCCACCTCTTCAACCGCGACGCCAGGTCCCGAACTTGGCACCGTTGCCGTTGGATCCCAGGAAGAGAGCTGAGATGAATCATCCACGGCCGGGTTCCAGCCAGGAGCCGAGACCGCCACCACCGGGCTTCAGCCAGGAGCCAAGACCAACCCAAGAACCAGCAGTTGAGGAAAATGGTAATGATCTTTACACCTCAACCGAACTCCTCAATATTTTCAAACAGATGTCCGCTGCACTGCGTGGATGCAAAACCAAGACCCAGCAGATTGAAGTGCTGACCTCGTTCGTCATCCAGTATGGATCGTAGGTCCCTCAAGCTGCTGAATTGGAACGCTTGCTCCATTAGGAGGAAGAACTTAGAGCTGGTGGATTTTCTTCGCGAGAAGGAGATCGACGTAGCTGCCATCACGGAAACTCATCTGAAGCCCGGTGAAAAAGTTTATCTGCAAAACTACAAGATCGCGACGCAGCTCGATAGGACCACCTCTGGAGGAGGAGGTGTGCTTGTCGCTGTTCATCGTGATCTCAAGCCACGCCGGCTGCCACACTTTAAGCTGGACATCATCGAGGCCGTTGGAGTGGAAATTCCCACTTCGGTTGGCCCAGTACTCTTCATTGCTGCATACTGCCCACGTCAGGTGAATTCCAGAGATGGTTCAGCAGCAAAACTGAAGAGCGATATCCAGAAGCTGACACGGCGGAGCGCAAAGTACATCATCGCTGGTGACCTCAACGCGAAGCATGAAGTTTGGGGCAACAGCAGGAGGAATCGGAACGGAGTGATTCTGCACAACGATCTGCAAAACGGATACTACAACGTTGTGAGTCCGGATCGTCCAACGAGGGTGGCTCGGTCTGGGAATCACTCAATCATCGACTTCTTCATTACCAATATGGCTGAGAACGTGGCTCATCCTGAGGTGTTTGAAGAGTTGAGTTCTGATCACTATCCGGTGGTTGTGGAGGTTGGAGCTTCCGTTACTCCGCAGCGGCAACCAACCCGGAAAGATTACCACAACGTTGACTGGCAGCAGTTTCAGCAAGTGGTCGACAGCAACATCGACTATGATCAACACCCGGAAACTTCTGCCGATATTGATCGTTCGCTGGAGGTGATCCAGCAGGCTATCAACCAAGCAGAGGCTGCCAACGTTCGGGAGGTTCCTGTTAATTTTAAGGTAACTGATATTGACGTAGATACTAAACACTTGATTAGACTTAGGAATGTTTATAGGAGACAATATCAACGGACTGGGGACTATGACAAAAGATTTCAGTGAACAATTTGAACAAAATCATACAAGACCGACTTGACAATATCAGAAATCAAGAATTTTCAAAACATGTAAGCCAGCTTGGGAATTATTCAAAACCATTTTGGAAACTTTCAAAAGTTCTTAAAAACAAACCAAAGCCTATTCCTCCTCTTATTGTTGAGGATTCTCCTTTGATTACATCCGAGGAAAAGGCAAATGCACTTGGGCTTCATTTTGTTAGTTCACATAATCTTGGCGCTTCCATGACCAGCCGTAAAGAAACATCAGTTGCCAATAGTATTTCAACAATCAATGACTCTACCTTTGAATTTCCTGCAGATTCCCATGTTTCTGGTGAGGAAGTCAAAGTTGCAGTTAAACAAATGAAAAATATGAAAGCTCCAGGCTTTGATAACATTTTAATCTAGTGTTGAAAAAACAGAGTGATCAGTTCTTTCAACATCTAGCCAATATTTTCAATAAATGTTTGCAACTTGGTTACTTCCCCACCAATTGGAAACTGGGCAAAGTCATACCAATTTTGAAGCCTCAAAAGATCCAACATCGCCAACAAGTTATCGTCCCATTAGTCTTTTGAGTAGTCTGTCCAAACTCTTTGAGAAGGTCATCTATTCAAGGCTTTTGGATTTTACCAACGATAATAATATAATTTTGAATGAGCAGTTTGGCTTCCGAAAGGGACATAATACTGCTCATCAGCTTACGAGAGTAACTAAAATCATCAAGCAGAACAAGCTTGAGTCTAAATCAACTGCTATGGCTTTGTTGGATGTTGAGAAGGCTTGACAATGTTTGGCATGATGGTTTGATACATAAACTTAATAATATTTCAATAACAAATCCTGTTAAAATAACAAAAAGTGTTATTATTTTAACCTGAAGTTCAACTTCAAGAAGAAAATAATAACAGTTTCTGATAAAATAACAAAATTTGGTATTGAAGTGATATTATATTGAAAATGTTTAATAACACGCCAATAAGAGGAAATGTGATACATTTCAAAAACTCTCCTAATAACAAAATTTGTTATTCGTTCGGTATACTGACTTAGAAATAAAATTACAACAAATCGCACAAATGGAAAAGTTTCTAAGTGTCCATAACACAATCTGTTATTATTTTTTCTTTTGTTAAATATGTTTAGATCTTTGGGATAATTTTGTCTAATTTCGTCGGGGTCAATATTTTGGCCATGAAATGGGGTCCTTAAGCTAAAATTATTCTAAAAGTTGAAATTTTGGAAGTTGATTTTTAATTATTTGATATACCCCTAAGAGACTTTGCTAAAATTGGCTAGAACTATGGGATAATTTTGACCAATTTCGTCAGGGTCATTATTTTGGCCATGAAATGGGGTCCTTAAGCTAAAATTATTCTAAAAAGTTAAAAATTTTGAAAGTTGATTTTTTTAATTATTTGATATACCCCCTAAGGGACTTTGTTAAAATTGGCTAGAACTATGGGATAATTTTGACCAATTTCGTCAGGGTCATTATTTTGGTCATGAAATGGGGTTCTTAAGCTAAAATTATTCTAAAAAGTTGAAATTTTGAAAGTTGATTTTTTTTAATTATTTGATATACCCCCTAAGGGACTTTGTTAAAATTGGCTAGAACTATGGGATAATTTTTACCAATTTCGTCAGGATCATTATTTTGGTCATGAAATGGGGTCCTTAAGCTAAATTATTCTAAAAAGTTGAAATTTTGAAATTTGATTTTTTTAATTATTTGATATACTCCCTAAAGGACTTAGTTTAAAATGGTTAGAACTATGGGATAATTTTTACCAATTTCGTCAGGATCATTATTTTGGTCATGAAATGGGGTCCTTAAGCTAAAATTATTCTAAAAGTTGAAATTTTGAAATTTGATTTTTAATTATTTGATATACCCCTAAAGGACTTAGTTTAAAATGGTTAGAACTATGGGATAATTTTGACCAATTTCGTCAGGGTCATTATTTTGGCCATGAAATGGGGTCCTTAAGCTAAAATTATTCTAAAAAGTTGAAATTTTGAAAGTTGATTTTTTTAATTATTTGATATACCCCCTAAAGGACTTAGTTTAAAATGGTTAGAACTATGGGATAATTTTGAACAATTTCGTCAGGGTCATTATTTTGGCCATGAAATGGGGTCCTTAAGCTAAAATTATTCTAAAAAGTTGAAATTTTGAAAGTTGATTTTTTTAATTATTTGATATACCCCCTAAAGGACTTTGTTTAAAATGGTTAGAACTATGGGATAATTTTGACCAATTTCGTCAGGGTCATTATTTTGGCCATGAAATGGGGTCCTTAAGCTAAAATTATTCTAAAAAGTTGAAATTTTGAAAGTTGATTTTTTTAATTATTTGATATACCCCCTAAGGGATTTTACTAAAATTGGCTAGAACTATGAAATAATTTTGACCAATTTCATCGGGGTCATTATTTCACCATGAAATGGGGTTTCAAGCTAAAATTAATCCGATAAATTAACTTTTGAGAGTTTTCTTTTTTTTTTTTTTGTTATATTCCCTAACGGAATTGATTTATTTATTGAGAATTTTGGAAGTGTGAATAACAAAAACTGTTATTATTTTCACAGAGCCAGGAAGTCGGAGCTGATGTTGAAGTTCGAGCTGGAGTGTGACCTCGGAGACTGCATCAGATTCATCTAATTTTCAGCAACTTTTACTTGGAGTCGGAATCTGTGATGTCGGGTATTTTTGGAGAGCTAAAGTCGTCGTTGACGACATATCCTGCATCAAGAGTCGGAGTTGTCTTCAAAGTATGGATTCAAAGTCGCTTGGAGGTACCCGACTCTGCAGCCCTGGCTAGTACAGAGGAGTTATGGCAACTGCAGGTTTATTTGCAAATTACAAATAAACCAAAACAATAACTTTTTTTGTTATGGAGACATACCAGTTCAATAACATTTTTTGTTATTATGCTGCTCCACCTCTCCGCACAAAATAACAAATCTTGTTATTCCTTCATGATTCCTTCTGTGTTATTGGTTTGTTATTGCAATAACAACATAATAACAGTTTAAGTTATTCTTCGAACAAATCTTTGTTATTGATTTTTGTTATTTTAACAACTAATCCGATCATCCCAATAACATATTTCGATCTTCTCACAATATCAAAAACTGACCTTCCCAAGTTATTTCCGTCTGCTCGGGTTTTGACAATGTTTGGCATGATGGTTTGATACATAAACTGTATTTGTACGGTTTTCCAATGTATCTTATCAAAATTATCCAGCACTATCTTTCGGAGAGATCGTTCAGGGTTTTTCTGAATGGGATTGCTTCTGGATTATTCAACATTGATGCTGGGGTTCCCCAAGGAAGTATTCTTGGCCCACTTCTGTACAATATTTTTACATCTGATTTGCCTACTCTTCCTGGTAACGGTGTGTTGTCACTTTTTGCTGATGACACTGCCGTTATTTATAAGGGTAAAATAACCAGATATTTAGTTGGCCGTCTTCAGAAGGGTCTTGACGTTCTTTCCGAATACTTTGGCGACTGGAAAATTCGCATTAATGCAGCCAAAACTCAAACCATCATTTTTCCACTTTCCAAATCGGCCAGATTTGCCCCAAAGGATGATGTTTTGATAAAAATGAATAATGTTTCGATACCCTGGTCAAAGGAAGTTGTCTATTTAGGTCTCATACTTGACTCGAAACTATTGTTTCGGCAGCATGTAGATAAAATATTGAACAAGTGCAGCATTCTCATCAGGTGTTTGTATCCTTTAATTAACAGAAAATCAAAGCTATCTTTGAAAAATAAGCTAGCAGTTTACAAACAAATAATTTACCCCGTTATTGAGTATGCAGTACCTGTTTGGGAGTGTTGCGCTAGAACTCATAAATTGAAGCTCCAGCGTGTCCAAAACAAGGTACTCAAAATGGTTTTGAATGTTCCTGGCTGGACAAGATCAAGTGAGGTTCATGAATTAGCAGAAGTAAAAATGTTGGATCAGAAGATTCAAGAAAAATGTTTGAAATTCACGGAAAAATGTGCTATATCTGAATACCCTTTGATTCAAGGATTGGTTTAGTTTATGGTAAGATAAAGTTAGTTTTAGGTTAGGTTATGTTTTCTTAAATTTTTTTTTCCTCATTGTACCTAGTGTTACAAAAATGATAAATCATATACTTTTAAAGTTAAGAAAAAGAACAGTGTTTAAATCACGAAAAGCAAACTAAAGCTGAAGAGCCACAGCTGACCACTTATTATGTAAACCAAATGTAATTATTATAAGAAAGATTCAATAAAGTATATTTAATTCAAAAAAAAAAAAAAAATTCCCTAAGGGAAAAGTGTGATTTCTCAACCATTACAACATTTCTGTGGAAGAATTTTATTCGATGTTCTAAACCAACCACTAGCGTGCACAGGGTGGGGCAACATGGGGCAGTTGCCCCACCATGCTCAGAAATTTGTTCTAAAATTGCCAAGGGGGTCAGACGTGCATCGGCACTCAATAGCACTTCACCTCATTTTGAGATGATTGCCTTCGTAAACCGGCAGAGTGAATCTTTGCTCACTGTGCATCAAAACTAGCTTTAGTTCGATGCTTTTAATAATCGTTGTTCACTATGCAGTTTGGATTAGCAAAAAATTGATAGTGATTTGAACATCACAAAAAATTCAAGTGCTAAATGTGCTATTTAGCACTCAAATAGCACTTCATCACTAAAACTAGCGAATAAGTGAAGATAAAGGTTTCGGTCGTTCAGAATCTCATAGTGCAATGAAAAAAACATACTTTAGGCACAAAACAAATTAATATGGTGCCTTTTCCAAGCCATGGCCTTAAAAAAACTGTCAAGTGCTATTGAGTGCCAATGCACGTCTGAAGGGGGTGTCCATAAACGACGAAATTTTCAAAACGCTCATATTGTTGCCCCACCTTCCTTGAGGATCTGGGCACGCTAGTGAACCAACTACACTCAACCCCCGGTGGTTGGTCACTTTTTCGTTTGACACTTTTTTAGTTTGTACCCCGTTGGTTGGTCAAAGTCAAACTAAAAAGTGAAGAACTGTCACTTTTTACACGGCGCTCACGCACACTATCAAAACAAACGTTTGGTAGTGCGTGTTAACTCCGTGTAAAAGGGGTGTCAAACTAAAAAGTGACCCCGTTCGTTTGACAACAGTTGGTGTCAAACCATCGGGGTTTGAATGTATTATTCTTCGTCATCCTTTAAAAACCTCAAAATTGTGCGAAAATTTTAAATTTCTAAAAACATTTCTGATTCATTTCAATCAACAATGCGGGGCAAAATGCACCAAAACATGGGGAAAAATGCACTGGGTAAAAGCAGTTTTCACTATTCGCCACTAGATGACACCGCTGTTTTTACAAAGAAGCTTCACAGCGGTGCATTTTGCCCCGACTACGCTTTTTGCAGAAAATTTAATTAAAAATGCATTTTTTATGTTTTTGGACTCATCTATCTACAGAATAATGAAGATTATGGCCAAAACTATCTACCTCAAAACTTACAATATCAATAAATGCTTTTTATATTGTCCAAAAATCATAATGATAGTTCAATGAAAATTAAATGGAAACACAACATTTTAATGTTTTGCAAAAAACTTAAGCTGATTTTATAGGGGGAGAGGGGGTAATATGCACCCCCGGGGCAAAATGCACCCCTTGCTTTTCTCGGTATTTGGAAGAATTTTCCGGGGGAAAAATCATAGAAATTGGAAGCTTAACACTGCTAAACCATGCTGGACAAATTTGAGCATCGTGGTATAAAAACAGCTTAAGTTATTTGCAAAACTGTAAAATGTTGTGTTTTCATCTAATTTTCATTGAACTTTCATAGTGATTTTTGGGCAATAAAAAAGCATTTATTGTTATTCTAAGTGTTGAGGTATTTATTTTTTGCCATAATCTTCATTATTCTGAAGATAGATGAGTCCAAAAACATCAAAAAATGCATTTTTAATTAAATTTTCTGCAAAAAGCGGGGTCGGGGCAAAATGCACTGCTGTGAAGCTCCTTTGTAAAAACAGCGGTGTCATCTAGTGGTGACTAGTGAAAACTGCTTTTACCCGGTGCATTTTGCCCCATTGCCGTTCAAGAGCCAAACGACATGCGACGCCTAGTGTTGAGTAGCAGAACAGAGCGAAGAATGTCGATAGAAATTTCCGCCCTTTGAGGTTATGTATGCGAATTCTGTTTTGTTAAATTCCAGCGTTCAAAAAAACTTTTGAGCAAAAACTCGAGCTGGTACTTTGTTAACTTTTGATGCTCTATCATTTTAAACAATATTATTTTTTTCAAAATTATTTTTTTTTTCAAAATTTATTTATTGCGTTAATTTATAGAAGGCAAAAAGTTTACACTCGTACCACTTGAATTTTTTCTCAAAAGTTGTTCTAAGAGCTGTAAATTCAATTTTAAGTTTGCATTCCTATGTAACCGAACAGCGAAAATTTGAATCGTCATTCTTCGATGCTTTGCGCCATCTGTCGGAATTTTTGAGCTTTTAATCGCGAATTGTTGCGGTGCATTTTGCCCCGTTGTTGTAGTGCATTTTGCCCCAATGTTGCGGTGTATATTGCCCCGCATGGTTGTTTGAAAGTAATCACAAATATTTTTAGAAATCTGTTATTTTTAAACAATTTTGAGGTTTTTAATGACTTTTTTCACTTGGATGACGGACGTTAACTAATAGTTATTTATGAACATCTAACGAAATTCTTTTACAGAAATGCTGTTATGGTTGAGAAATCACAGTTTTCCCTTAGGGGGTGCATATTACCCCCTGTCCCCCTACTAAGAAGCTCAAATTTTTCCAGCATGGTTTAGCAATAATAAGTTTCCAACTTCAATGATTTTTTCCCGGACAATTCTTATAATACCGAGAAAAGGCGGGGGTGCATATTAATATAATGATTTAAAGAATTCCTTTATAGTATACGTAGTTTCCATAGGCTTAGTATAGACAACTAAACGTGACAATTGCTCAACGATAGGTTAACCTTGCACGATAAGGGTATAAATTCATCCAACAACTTGCAGAGTTCAGTTAGTTTCAATTTTAATCCAAGACGATTAATTTGCTTCATCTACAATGATGGCCAGCATTAACGGCTTCACGATAAAGATAGCAATTTTAACCATTTTTTGTTTTATGCAATGTAAAGCTTACGTTTACCTTTTACCGAATGCAACCAACCCAGGTACTCGCTACAGCATTGTTTTAAGTAAAAGTGAAGAAAATAAATTCTATCTAACTTTTATTTTTGTATAGACTATCCAGGTGAATGTTACGATCCAGAAAGTGGAATACGTGTCCCTATTGGAAAAGCCCAGTTCAATGGCAAATGTGAACGTTTGGATTGCGATGCCGATTTCTCTTTAATGTTCAGCGGGTAAGTTTGTTATTACGCGAAATTCATATAAAAATTGTGTTTTTTTGTTGCTGGTTAAAAGTGAAATAATATAAGCGCATTGTGACTCAAGTGTCTACTCTGATTTGAAAATAAGTATATTATGTATGTATTGTATTGCTTCGCAAAAAAATCACAATTTTTTAAATGATTCCCAGAAGCAGACAATGCCACTTTAATCATTAATCATTCGAATACACTCTCCAATCGCAGCTGTGGTGTGATCGCCCCGCCAAAGGGATGTACCTTGAGTTTGGTAGATTACAGCAAACAGTATCCGGACTGCTGCCCACAACCCGTTTGTGACATTTCTAAGCTTTGTTCTCTGCACTACAGCAACGGCAATGGGCCCCGATATCCGGGAAAGCGTTGAAATAATTAAGTTTCTACCGTTTTCAAAAATAAAGAATAATTCAAAATAAATAAAATAATGCATAGAACAACAATTATTGACCTAATTCCACTTTGAGATGAACTAGAACTCGTTAATGACATCATCGCACGTGCTCATCGATAACCTTTCCGTTGAATTGTGAAACCACCACCGTGTGCCGTTCGTATACCAAATCACTTGCTTTCCGTAAACAAAGCGTCTTCAGGGCATCAGCTTCTCGTTCAGCTAAACTCAACGTCGCTAATCAGTTTACGTTGTACAGCATTCAAAACTGGTTCAACTGGTGTTGATTGAATATTCAAAGAGTAAATATTTTAACGCTGGAGACAATGTATAGCTTAACAGTACTGGGATTACTTATCGTAGGCTTAGCCTGTGCTCAAGCTTACACCTATATCATGTTGAATGCAACACATTCAGGTAAATCGCAAAAATTTGCTCTTTTAAAATGAATGCTGTAACCTTTTTCCATTCTTTAAGATTACCCCGGTGAGTGTTACGACCCAAAAACGAAGATTCATTTCAAACCTGGCGAAACTCGTCAAAGGCCCTTCTGCTGCGAGGAAATGGCGTGTGGTAGTGATTTCTCCATCGATTACTTTGGGTAAGGACTAATAGTTATGTCGAGTTCTGTAAGCAGGCGTGTTGTCGTTGATCACATTCTAATGAGCTTTGAACATATTCCATACAAAGTGTCAGGAACGTTACACAAGTTTAAATAAGTTATGAAAAATAATAATAACAATCTTGAAATCGGAATCTTAATACCCAGTAATTTTTAAATGATTATTTTAAGTCACTTACAATTTACTTAAAATTATTCAACAAATTGTTCAAATCACTTATACCTTAAATTTTGATTCGTGGCAAACACATTTCAAATGCCTTCCCGAGCAGACGGTAATAACTTTGGAATAACATTTTTTGATATTTGAAAATTCTAGACCAATAACATTTTATGTTATTTATAACACGTTTTGTTATTCGCCGTTATGATGTTTTGTTATTGGATTGTTATTGTAATAACAGACTAATAACATTTTATGTTTTTACGAACAAATCTTTGTTATTATTTTTCGTTATTTTAACGACTAATCCGATCATCCCAATAACACATCAAACATATCAAAAAATTGCGAATATTCATTAACACGTTTCGAAGATATGATTTTTTTAACATTAAAACTGGGGTTTTCGACGCGCCGCGCGCAAAAACGGCAAAATGACGAAAACGGGTAAAATCAACTTTTTTCACTAAAACTGCGATAACTTGAAAATTTCAGCGATAACCTATACATGTCTGGGTACCAAAAGTTGCGTCTTTCAATTACAAAAATGTTTAAAAAATCATATCTTCGAAACATGTTAATGGATATTCGTATGTGTTTAATATGTTGTGTAAAATATTACAAGGAATTAGCAAAAAATATTTTCAGACATGGGCTCTTTGGTCCCGAGACCTTCAAATCGGCAAATGAAATTTTCATAGGACCTTTTCAAACATTGAGCTATTTTTTTTGAACCTCAACATATTTTTCCCTAAAAGCCCAACTAATAACCTTTCTTTTGAATTGTGGCGCTCAAAAATTGGTTCAGCCGTTCCGGAGATATGATTTTTTGAAAAATGTGGTTTTTGCTAAAATCGACGAAAAACGCAATTTTATTGACCACCCTTTTCGGATAGGACCACCCTAATCGCCAAATAAAAAAAATACGGGTCTAATTATTTGGGCCAAAGAACCCCCACTCCAAATTTGAGCCAAATCGGAGCACTTTTGATTTCGAGACTTCCTGTTTGACGTGGAATGGCTGTATTAAGACTTAACTCTGTAATTTCGTCTGACACTCTATCTCGTCAATAGAATGAGATCATTATCAAGACATATTTCGATCTGTCAATATTGCGCCTTGCAGCAATTTCAAGAGTTTTGTGTCAATCGTGCTAGGCCTAGATTTTTTCATCACACTGCTTTGCAGGACTGAGAACTGTCAACTTTGCGCACTTTGCACCTCAGTAGAGTGCTGCGGGATTATTTTCATCACAGTTGGCAAACTGATTTTCCATCACACCATCAAAACAAAACAAGTGTAATGTATCGACTTCTGACCACAATCTAGTCACCAAGCTGTGGTAGTCGAGACAGTTAGTCATTGAGATGGTCTGTTAAAGGTTCCTGGCTCGATTCTCGTATTTGAAACTTTGAGTTTTTTGACGGGTTATTTTTTAATGTGCCAGAAGGCATAATTCTCTCGACCATCTCGGCCATTATTCTAACGGTTCGAGGCCATGATTTTGTCGGACGATTTCTGGTCAATTTTGGGCTAAGATCAATTAAAGTTATGGGGAATTGGCTGTAAATTCAATAATATTCTGAATAAAAAACGATACATTGTGGAAAAAGAAATCGGTATATTTTCAGTATAATCAGTCTAACTCTAAGCATCTCATTTTTATCCTGTTGGTACTAAAACCAGGAAGAACACACATGTTTAGGAAGAATTTATTAGTTAACAGTAATATCCAAAAATTGCATTGGTTTATCGGGTGAGTTCCATGGTAGAGGGTATTCAACAGCTACCGAACGCCCTCTCCAACGGTGGAACTCAGAACTGCTCAGAATATCCGTCCATCTCGCGTTGATCTTCATGGGTTGCGTTAATCCCGTGCTATTCACGCCTAGGCCAATAGAACCGCCGTCTGTTGCTTCATCAGGCTACTGGCCTTTATCGTCATGAAGGGACCCCCCTCGGCAGCACCGGATCAGTAGATGTTGGGAAAGACTATTCAACAAGAAGTGAAGCCGTCTGTCCCCAATGCAGACAGCAACGCCCTCTGGTTGTCCATGATCCATCCGACAAGAAGACTAAGTACCGCCATACCGGCACCGAAGACCATATTTTTCTAGTCGGAACAAGCCGTGGTAACTGTCTCCTTGAATCACCGGTTCTGGGACTACCCGAACGAAGTCACTTCCCTTGCACTGGACACTTCATAGTTTTCTAAACTTAGGAAAAATAAATAAACATTAACAGCCTGCCTTGGCAACGGGTATTTTTGTCATTACTGTGATGAAAAAGCACTGTGATGAAAAAATACTGTGATGAAAATAATTGCGCAAGACTCTAGTAAAGTGCAAAATGCGCAATAAAAATTTAAATTTTTGTTAGCTTTGGTCAGGGTTTTTGCTAATGAGATTTTGTAACTGTCCTTAGAAAGATATTTTAGGTAATTTTTCAGGTTTACCTCAGTTAAAAGTTGATTATCAACTGTTGTTTTCAAATTCCTTACAAAACAAATTTACCACGTAAAAGTTTGACTGCACGCAAACCTATTCCGGTGAACGTTGAATGCTCAATCGCCGCAGCCCATCCGATGTTCACAATTTTGAACATCAGATGTTCAAAACGTTACAAAATTTACCAACACTACCACAATCTGAATCAAACGATAAAGTTTTTTGTCTTAGTGTGCGTTATTTTGCACACCGTCTCTCAAATTCTTCTTTCTACTTTTTAAAATAGCCTGCCGCCTACTCTTCTTTTTCAACCAGATTGACGTTTCTCTTACTTGACGTTGTCCGTTTTTTTTTTCGCGCGTCTGTCGTCGTCGGGTTTTACGGTGTTCCGTGGACGTTCGCGGGTTGTGTTTGGCCAACAGCGGTTCCGATGGCCCCGGTTGTGTGGTTCGCGAGGGAAGTGCTTGAAATATGCAGGTTGGTCCCGGGAAACATTGGCTGGGACTGCCAGAACGAGCTAGTGAATGTTTGTGTTTTTTGGGAAAATTGTTTTCTGACTCAACTCTTAAAAATTTCCTCCTTTTTCCTGCCGCAGTAAGTGGTCGAATTTGAGAACCACCAGCATGGAGCGAAAGAGAAGCTTTCCGATGGCACCGAGGGACGCGCGAAACAGGGACGGCCACCTCACATCATGTACCACGCACCTCCTGGAAAAGCGCGTTATGCTGACGCACATTGCCGTCCGGAAGCACCAGAACCGGAAACATCAGGTCATTGATGTGGACATGTTGCTGAAGATTTCCGCCAAGAAGAACAACAAAAGTGAGTGTCCTTTTAGATCTTGAAATTCGTTATTTTTTGTAAGAAATAGAAGCTTTTTTTTTGACGATTCTCCGAATCACTTTGTCCTTATCCCCGCAGTAAAAACGATCAACGAGTCGGTGCGGATCAACCCTCGCAAAAGCAGCAACCTGCCTCGCGAGTTCGGTATCTATCGCCGCAGGTTGTTCCGACTATGCCCGGTCGTGTGAAAGTCTAGTTCGGCACCGGAAGAGTTGAGACTCGATCATCAGCATGGATTTAATGCAGACTATTTCCTCGAAGGAATCCAATGGAAATCTCTCCGGCGCCGAAAACCGGGCCCGTCCGTTCGCCACCACTCGCGGAGGCCATAAACATGATCAGAAAGGTCGGGCGGTCCCAGCACAAGAAGGTACACTAGATTTTATTGCTCTTCCAGCTCTCGTGGACGCGTCCGGGACACCTTCCCGGAACTCCGTGATGTCCCCCATTTACACAAGTTTCTGAAGACACATGAGCGAATCCACTTAATCTGAACCTCTTATATAAAATCATTTTTAAGTTTTATTCAAAAAGAATTCAAAATTTAATTCCAGACCAACCCGAACCGCTGGCAGTATAGCTGCAACGTTGATTCGCTGTTGTATCGTGGACCGGAACCTGTCGGTGCTGGCGCTGAACATCCTGAGGGAGGTCGAGAAGGACATTCCCGGACTAACGGATACGACCATGCCGCGCCGTCTCGGACCGAAGCGTGCGAATAACATCCGCAAGGAGGAAGCCGTGCGTCAGTTTGTGGGAGAGCACCCGCTTCCGGAGAAGAGCGGCAAGAAGACGAAGTCCAAAAGCACAAGATCCATCGTCTTATCACGCCGGTGGTGCTGGAGCGCAAGGGATCTCGTCTGGCCATCAAAAACGTTGCGTTGAGTCGCGTCCGAGTATATGGAGGTGCTGGTCCTGCCCCGTCGGAGCATATCTGCCGCCGGACCGGACCGTTGATAACTGAATCGCGCAGCTCAGTCGGTTCTGAGAAGGAGAAAAACAAGGCTATTGTCAAGGCTGCCGACAAGGAGACCGAACCACCAAGAAGCGCGACGAGACCAACACCGCTAAGAAGTCCGAGACCGGTAAGAAGGCTGTTACCGGGGACAAGAAGGAAAAGAAGATCGCGAAGAAGGACGGAGTGGTCGGAGCCAAGAAGAGGAGAAACAGAAGTAGTAAAGAAGTGAGATTTGGCCTTGCGGTGTTTGTAATTTGATCACACAATAATACACAATAATTTAGAGTTAACCTACCAACTAAGTGGGTCTCGTGGCGCAGGGGTAGCGGCTTCGGCTGCCGATCCCGATGATGCTATGAGACGCGGGTTCGATTCCCGCCTTATCCACTGAGCTTCTATCGGATGGTGAAGTAAAACGTCGGTCCCGGTTTCTCCTGTCTCGTCAGAGGCGCTGGAGCAGAAATCCCACGTTAGAGGAAGGCCATGCCCCGGGGGGCGTAGTGCCAATAGTTTCGTTTTCTACCAACTAAAATCAATGCAACAACGTTATAGTTCCTGTTAAAATATGTAATAAAACACAAAAAACTGTTTGCTTTTTAATCCCATATTCTTCTTAGGAGGAATATTAATCAAAACATATTTTTTATTGCTTCAACATGATAAATAAAACTAAGTAAAGCGTAATTTCAATATCCAATGCATAGCTTAGTTTTATTTATCGTGTTGAAGCAATAAAAATAATTCGTTTTAATTCATATTTTTCGTTCATATTTGGTTTGCGTCCTGGGGGAATAAATCCATCTAGTGGCGAAAAGCGGTACTAGCCCAGTAGCGGCAATGTACGGTGGCGCCGCCAGTGGCGAATAGTGAAAACAGCCAAAAGCTGCGCGCGGCGACACGCACACAATCAAATGAACTGTCAAATTTCTAAAAAAGCAAGATGAACATCGAATGGGCATCGCGCTTTGAACATCGGATGTGCATGATCGATGTTGACCATTCGATGTTCAAAATTCTGGTACCAATGCTCATAAAATTCGCATTGGCGGTTTTGCGTGTGGGTAAATCAAGACCCTTTGAAGTCCAGAGGGTTGACATGATTTTCCTGCTGATCAAAAGCTTGTTAAAACCTGTGATACTGGCTAAGTGTACGGATTTTTTGCTCAGCAGTTAGTAACCTTAGTTGGTAACCTTAGTCATGCTCAACGTCTTTTTAACTTGGTCGGCCAGGGGCATTTGTTCAGCTTAAAAATGTTGTTGTTCGATAAACAAATCGAAACATAAACTGACGACCTTTGGATTTCTAAGTCAGTTTATCGCCAACGGGACCGTCTGGGATCGAGCCCAAGCCGACTGGGTGAGAGGCAACCACGCTCACCAATACACCACGGGTCCCGGCGATTTGCGACCAATATAGGCAATATGTACATGTTTATGTCCAGTATAAACGTATATGACGGATTGACCAAACTCGTATGATGTCCATTTTTATGTCCAGTATCAAAAACTATAAAATTTGATACCCATTAGGTTGGTCCAAATCCGGGCTTCCTCGGGAATACCCCCCGAAATTAAAGATTGAAACATCAATAGGCTACATTTTAAATATGAGCTCATTCTGATCACGAAAACCGAACCCTCTAATCGCTTGAAGTTTGTATGGGAGTATTTCCAAATAAATCGATTTGCTTTTCGTTTTTATTTTACCATTTGGGGGCTTCTAAGCATACCTAGTTAGAGATTCATAAATTAACTAATAACGCTAAAGAATATTTTACTTTTCCGGTGTTGCTTTGAATATGGAAAAGCTAACGTGATTCGAAAACCTAGAAACATTGTCTGTTTTTTTCCTTTCTCACTAATACTGAGGAAATGCTATAAAATCACTCGAAAAATGAACTTCTTAATTTAACCACCTAGACCCACCTTCACGTATACATATCGACTCAGAATCATGTTCTGAGCAAATGTCTGTGCGGATGTGTGTAGGTGGGTGGACAAAAAATGTCACTCGATTATCTCCAGATTGACTTTACGGATTTTGACCGTTTTGGTATCATTCAAACCGTCCGATAAGTCTCAGGCCTGATGGGTCATATATCCCTAGTAACATTTTTAAACTTACAGGTTTTATCAGGGTTCTGGAAACCCTCATACGGCCTAAATAGGCTTTTATGACCTACTTAAAACCTAAAATGTTACTAGGGATGACCCATACCCAAATTCGGTTGTATAAAATCACACAGTGCTCAAAACATACAACATTGTTCAACAAAGTTGTAATTTATGAGTTTCTCTAGCTAGGAAAAATGTTTGAGTGGTTGTTATTGGCCTTTTTGACGACCTAGAACATCCTGAAAACCTGAAATTTGGAATCTTCCGAAATTTTTGAATAAAATCAAGCTAACAACGATTTTTCCAGGCAAATGAAGTTTAGTTATAACCAGCCACAACCTCGCGACCATTTGGCACCACTTCGATCCCTTTGGATCTCCTTTGGAATGATCTAGGTCCTCCAAAGTGTCCTGGAATACAGATCTTGGAGTCTACCACCGTAACAACACGATTCTATCAAGTTTCCGATTATGGTTCATATTCAGTGATGTCCCTGAGATCCTTTGGAAATACTCTGAGCTATTTGGATCCCTTTGAGATGTTCTGGGTCCTCCAAAGTGTCCTGGAATACAGATCTTGGAGTCTACGGCTGTAACAACAAGATTCTACCAAGTTTCCGATGATGGTTCATATACAGAGATATCCCTGGGACCCTTTAGCAACACTCTGAGTTATATAAATATGAACCATAATCGTAAACTTGGTAGAATCTTATTGTTACGGCGGTAGACTCCAAGATCTGTATTCCAGGACACTTTGGAGGACCCAGAACATCCCAAAAGTGAGCCGCATAGCTCATAGTGTTGCCAAAGAGTCCCAGGGATATCTCTGAATATGAACCATCATCGGAAACTTGGTAGAATCTTGTTGTTACGGCGGTAGACTCCAAGATCTGTATTACAGGACACTTTGGAGAACCCAGAACGTCCAATAATGAAATGTAACTTTTTTTGCCTGTTTCTGTGTAGTCATTTAAAAACTCAACTACTGATACCAAAATTTTAGAATAACACAGCAGAGAAAAAATCAGGCCTGAAAGGGTTCAATAAAAATTATGTTCGGGTCCGTAACGCGACGCGTCGTTAGTTAGATAATAGAAAGACCTTTTGAATGAGCCTAAAACATCAAAAATCTGACAACCCTATTAAAAGTTATTAGCATTTAAGTGTTATTTATACAGTTTTTGGAGGCCGGATCTCAGATATTGAGGTAGAAATATTGACCGAATCTTCCATGTGAACTATCGTTGGATAGGTTTTATTATCAGACCTTGCCGAAGAGCCAGAAATATTGAAGGTCTGAAACCCCTATCAAAATAAATGAGTAATGAAGCTGATTTGTTAAACATTTTAAGGCTATTTTGACTGAATGTATTGACTTTATGAATGTGTGGAAGGCGCCAATCACCTAATGGTGGACTAAGTAACATTTTTTATTACAATGTATTGATTATAATAACTAAGAAAACTCAACCGCAAAAATCCCCTAGAACTCACTTTTCCACTTTATTAGAATACTAGTTTGAGACAATACCTTACTACCAACAAACTAATTTCACAAACAAGAATCTCTACAGTAAACAAGTATTGATCACCTTCCCCTTAGTTCACTTTAGGATCGTAAATAAGTATGATAAATTCGATAACTAAAATATTCTGTGTTGTTTTCATTTTATTAATTAATTAGTTTATCTTTTATTTAAGAAAATAGTTAAAGAAACATTAATCGAAAGTGATCAGAGCTCTGATTGATTAAATTAAACATTGCTGTCTCAACCCTCAACCCATATTAACCTTGTCACCGCGATCGTCGATCGCCGACTCGTTTCGGCTTTAAGCCGACTGGCAATGACCCAGCGAACTCAGTCTGGTTCTGGATGCAGCCGAGATTAGATCGTTTGATCGATCGCAGTTTACCTTACCGGTTATAATCTTTCCATACGCGAAGACGAGCTGAAAACAAAAAAAAACGATGAAGACATTCGGTGTGATCATCTTGCTGGTTTGTTGTGCCATTGGTGGCTCCTTGGCTGCCGAAGCTGTGCTTCAAAATGCTGAACATCCAGGTATGGTGACGCCGTAGACTGCTGAAACTTTGGATTACAACAATAGTTTTACGTGTACCGGTTATCCGCATTACAGATTACCCTGGAAAGTGTTACGACGAGGGTACCCAAACAGTTGTTGCTCCCCTGGAGTCGGCGAAACTGCCCAAGAGTTGCACCAAAGTGTTTTGCTCTACAAATCTCTCGCTGACCTACACAACGTAATTCAGCAGAATGTTTTGATTTGAAATATTGCTGATAACTGAAATTGGATTATTCTTTTTCTGTTTCAGTTGCGGTTCCGTGCTCGTGAACGATCCCCATTGCGAGAAGATCGAGCAAGATCTTACCAAGGATTTTCCCGAGTGTTGCCACAAATACAAGTGTGAACTGGAGGGTGTTGTTACTTATCATTAGATCAGATTTTATTGTTGCTTGTCTGCATTATGACTCATCGTGATCCTAATAAAAATGTATATTGAGAAGTAAAAACATTTTGTGTAACTATTATTCAAAGATAATTCACATCATTATTAAATATATGACAATGGTAACAGCAATTCCTTACAATTCCGATTATATTTTCAGCTGTGGCGTCAAGCTGGTTGCTATGAAGAACTGCATGGATGCTGGTCAAGATATGAGTCTTCCCTATCCCGATTGCTGCAAAAGGTACAAGTGCAAGATGGATGGAAAAGTATTTTACCTGTAATACGATTATTGAAGGAAGAAAATAAATTACATCCAATTAATTTGTGTAATTAGGGAAGGGTGGGGCCACTCAATATATCACAAAAGTTTGAACTTTTTGCATGAGTTGAAAGCTTAACATTCCAACGGCCCCCGAGCAGGGGTAAATAACACGGGAATACCAAATTTTGGTATTACTTGGGCAAATAACAGCGACCAAAATGTGCCCTTGGTTGCCCAGTAATAGATGGTAAAATACCATGAAATCATACCAAAATCTTGTATGTGTAAGGGCACAACAATACCAAACCATGTTATTCCAAGGGTAAAATAATACCTCAAAATAAAACCATTTCAATACCAAGTTGAGGTCTTCTGGATTTTTGAACATTGCTTGAATACCAAAACTTGGTATTGCCATGGTTTTAATTTTAGGTATTCCCGCGCTCTTGGAAAATCATATTTTGGTATTCCTGTGGTCTTTCACAAACATGATTTTGGTATGATTTCATGGTATTTTACCATCTATTACTGGGCAACCAAGAGCACATTATGGTCGCTGGTATTTGAACAAGTAATACCAAAATTTGGTATTTTCATACCATTTTTAGTGCAGCAGTTGCAGTTAGTGAAAAAACGGAAATTATTCATATGCAACCGCCAAATCTACTCACCTGATGATTCCATGTTGTTATTAGTGATATTCTTCACCACACCGAATGCATTTGTCATTGATGAACGGCCTGTGCTTGAAGTTCTTGAAGCTTCTGAAAAATAACAAGATTGAAAAATAAGTATTATTAAAATGAAACTGAATTGAAATTCACAAAAATTCATTAATCTATCGATTAACTCGTTTTTCAAAGTATTTGGTTATCCCGACTTAGAGATATTTCAACGTTTTTGAAAAAAATATTAGTGGGTATATCACACTAATTTTTAAAATCATCTTTAACATTTTTGGGTTTCAAGTCATTTTAGCGCAAAATTAATCAACTCGTAAAATTTGTTTAACAAATTTCCCATAGTTTTAGAGAAAATTGATGAAACCTTTCAATATTCAAATAATACCAAAATGTGCCATCCTGACTTAGAAAATTTTCCACAGTTTCAAGTAATTTCTTTAGGGGGTAAATCAAAAACGTTTAAAATCAAGTTTGAAATTTCCGGTTTTGAATGAAAGCATTCGCTTTGAGACATTATTTTAGCGCAAAATTAATTATTTTGTCAAAATTGGTCAAAATTTTCCCATAGTTTCAGAGGAATTTGATAAAACACTTTAACCCTCTACAACCTAACCCCGCCTTTAGACAGGCTTCGATCTAAAAAATCGCCAAAAATCAATTTTCCAACCGATTTTTGATCTTTAAATAGCATTGGAAAGAAGAACTCTTCAAATTTTAGAAAATTTCAGGGTTGGAAGTTAAACTTGTTTTATGTGACTTTGCCAATGTTTTTAAAAATGTCATTTTTTTAGGGGTCAACTTTGACAGTGTTTTTTACTAACATTTCTTATATTTTCAATAAAAAGAAGTATGCATTAATTTTTGTAGTGTCCCAGACTATGCCTCTACGCACTTTTTTGCAATTTAAATGATGATGGTGCGATTCTATAGCAGAAAATGGGAAAAACATGCAAAAAATTGAAAAAGTGACTGTAAAAACATGAAAAAATTAGATAGGCGAAATGTAATTATATTAGGTGGTAGAGTAGGCCAAATACTACCAAATACAAACATAAACTAAATAAGATAAATGCAAATTAAAATACTATAAATGAAACAAGAAAAACATAAAACAAGAAAAGTAAAGTTTTTCGTAGAACAAAAGTTGCTCAAAATGACCTTCTGAACACGGGAAAAATAAATATTTTCGAAAAAAAAATTTGGGCAGTAGAGGGTTAATACCAAAATAATACCAAAATGTGCCATCCTGACTTAGAAAATTTTCCACAATTTCAAGTCATTTCTGTAGGGGGTATATCAAAAATGTTTAAAATCAAGTTTGAAATTTCCGGTTTTGAATGAAAGCATTCGCTTTGAGACATCATTTTAGCGCAAAATTAATTATTTTGTCAAAATTGGTCAAAATTTTCCCATAGTTGCAGAGGAATTTGATAAAATACTGTAATACCAAAAGAATACCAAAATGTGGTGTTCGATCATTGACAAATTCTGAAATTTTGCAATATCAAAACAATACCTTAAATTGGTATGATACCACATTTTGCTCTTGCATAATCCTTAAGACAAATTTTAAAGGGTCCAGGAATACCAAAATTTGGTATTGATACCAGAGAAAGGTATTATTACGCATTTCCCTTGTTATTTACCCATGCTCCGTCCAAGGCTCCAAAAAAGGTGGAACGGTAAATTCAACTCGCTGGTTCTCGGGCATAACTCAACTAATCAAGATGATTCTTCTTTCCAGTGATTTGTTAGGATGTTAGATGATTCTAGAACTTTGCAGAACTTAATTGGATCAAATCTGTAATTTTTGCGATCAAAAGCATCGTTCCAACTTTTTTTTCGCGTGTAAAAAAAAATTCGCCAAAAATTCCGCGGAGGCAGTCGTTTTAAAAAAGGTGAAACGATGTTTTCGGTAGCAGAAATTACAGATTTGTTCAAATCAAGTTCTGCAAAATTTCAGGATTCCATTCCTACAAATCACTGGAAACAAGAATCGTCTGGATTGGTTGAGTTATGCCCGAGAACCAGCGAGTTGAAGTTACCGTTCCACCTTTTTTGGGAGGCTTGGGCGTCCGTGTAAGTTGGACATGCGTTGGGCGTTCCAGTGTTAAGATTTTAAGAGCGAGTTTTTCGCCGATGTGGAACAGGTCGCCTCGAACTCGAAGTGCGCTTTCAACGTTTGTTTGTCTGGATATAAGATGAACTCATGCCAAATATATTTGGAGTTTTTTTTTTTGAAAAGGTCCAATAAACCAAATTTTCAGTTTTTTTAAAAAACACCAAAATCTAATCTAATCTAATCTAACCCTAGCGCAGCCAGTCTTTCGAGGGCATCCTGGAAAATGCCTTAGGTTGATTAACGCCTAGCATCCTCTTGTCATTATTAACAATTGCAGTGCCCAATGCAATAAATTGCTTTGAAACATCACAAACGTTAAAGCGGCCAGGCCAACTGCGTAAAGTTTACCGCAAAGATGATTCGTTGAAGTGGGTTGAGTTTGAGCACGAATGTTCAAACAACAACACAATTCTGAATCTACAGGGGAGGAAGAAACGTGGGGATCCCCCGCTCACGTTCCTGTTTGTTAGAGCAATAAATCGATGGGAGCACCATGCTAAGAAGTTTTGGTGCTCCGGGACCCTCGGGGATGGGACATTGTATTTCCACAAATGCCCTGGACACTATTTGCCGTGGTTATAGCGCCACAACTCGCTACCTGGTATTAAAAAACACCAAAAAAGCAAAAACTAAAAATTTGGTTTATTGGACCTTTAAAAAAAACTCCAGATATGAGCTCTCTACGACTAAGGTAAGTGGGGTAAAACGGGCTGAAGTTTGAGCTCGCAAAAAAACATAAAAAATCTTAAAATTGCCCCCTTTTTCGTAAAACTCCATCAATTCCAACTCTCTTAGTTGCTTTTTTATCTTTTTGCAACAGCTTCCAACACCCATACTCCTATAGGTCAAAAGTTAGGGAATTTCATGGACTATAAGCTTACGGTATTTGGCTTTTTTCCAATTTTGACAAATTTGCAATCCTCGGGAAATTCCACTTTGGTTTGAGGTGTTGGCGAAGGTGTTGGAGTTATAAATTTGATTGGCAAGAATGCCTGTTAGAATGAATTAAAATATTTTTTAACAATTTGTCGGATTAGGGATGAAACAGGTTTTTAGGGTTTATCACATGGTAAACAAAATCCAACTGACCGATTCTTCGGCTCCTTTAAAAAAAATTAAATTAGGGGCGGTGGGGGCAGAATGGGCCACCCTTGGTTTTGGGCTTTAGAATGGATTTAAACCAACTGTAAGGCAAGGGTCTTATGAAGGACGTCAAATAACATCACCACACCGAAAACCACGTTTGAATTCATTGTATTTTTCGAATTATGAGCAAAAATGTAAATTTATTGACAAAACCACGCAAATGTTGTTTATTTCGAGGTTCTTAAATAAGCTTTCTCGAAGGTTAGATTGTTTGAAAAAGTTTGTGCAATGTTTATAATGTTACCAGGAGCTATTACGAAGGTAATCAAACAACAACACAACCTCAAATCAATTTAAAGGCTTGGTGGTGGAAGTGTTAAGTTAAAATCCTCTTGGGGGCAGAATGGACCACCCTTTTCCTGCCTTAGAAAAACAATCAAAAGATTTGAAATTTTGAAATGGATTATGTCGCTCCTGGTAGGTTCACAAATCACGTTTAATGCAACATTAGTCGTTTTTTTTAATTGTTTCGATGTTTATTTTTAAAAATAGTGTCTTATTATAACATATTAACACTATTTTCAAAAATGCTTGTTTTGGTAAGTGACTATTTTTATAAAAGTGATCAAACTTCATGGAAACTATGTTAGAAAGGTCCCTTAATCGCTTTTTATCTCTCTTCAACGTTTTATTAGACAAAATGGCATGTTTTCTAAAGTAGCCCATTCTGCCCCGCGCCCAGGAAAAGTAGTCGAAAAAAAACTTTTTTTAAGTGGCTCAAAAATAGTTTTAAGCTAAAAATATTCATCAACCAAGTATACTGCCCATGTTCGCATAAATGTCCCATTTGCAAGAACAGCAAGCTGAGAAAAACGCATTTGAAGTTTGTCCACACATAAGGCTACGTGTTAAGTTTTCGTGAAAAAAACTGAATTTTCTCCTGATTTCTAGAATAAAGTACTGGCTTTTCTGAAAGAGCACACGATTTTGAACGAAACTGCATCATTAACTCAAAAACGATGAAAATGCATACGGGACATTTATGCGATCATAGGCAGTATACAACATTGAAGGGAACATTCCAAAGCATTAGCCTACACTGAATTCATAAATTTGTATGTTTTTTCTATGTTTTTTGGCGCATTTTACTTAGGTGGGCCATTCTGCCCCCGTGCCCCTAATTAGCTTAAATTGAATGTCAATTTTCTGACCTGCCAACATAAGAGGCCCGCTGGAAGTAGATGCTGTTCCCCTACTTTTCGTGACGGGACAACGAAATCTTTATTTCAAAAATATACATAAGGGCAAGCCTTTTATACAGTCGGCTTGGGTTTTGATCCCAGACGGTCCCGGTGGCATTTTTCGAGACGAGATTTGTCTGACCACGCCTTCCGTCGGATGGGGAAGTAAATGTTGGCCCCGGTCTAACCTAAAACGTTAGGTCGATAGCTCAGTCCAGGTGTAGGAGTCGTCTCCCTGGGTCCTGTCCTGGTGGAGTCGCTGGTAGGCTGTTGGACTCACAATCCAAAGGTCGTCAGTTCGAATCCCGGGTGGATGGATACTTAGGTGTAAAAAGTGGTTTGCAATTGCCTCAACAATCAAGCCTTCGGACACCTAGTTTCGAGTAGGAATCTCGCAATCGAGAACGCCAAGGCAAGGCTGTAGAGTAGGGTGGTCCAAATCCGGACTTTTTTGGGGCTACCTCCTAAAATCAAAGATTGACCCATCACTAGGCTTAATTCCAAATTTGTGCTCATTCTGACCACGGGAACCCCTCCCTCCAATCGCTTAAAGTTTGTATGGGAAAAATCGTCAAAATGTATGGAGAAAAGCAACTGTTTTACTTTTTTACCTGTGGAAGGCGCCATAATTATCCGATTCTTACCATTTCTCAAATGTAGAACCTTCATTAAATTTAGAACAACTTTCCCGAAGACACAATATTTTTAGGATTTTTTTCCCGCGAAGTTATTAGCGCCCAAAACTGGCCATTTTTGCGCGGCCAGCTGTAAGGGGCTACCTAACAACGATGTTTATTTCCAATTCGTACACGCACGTGCTCTCTCAGGTTCAAACTCTCTCACGAGCTTGCTCGCCTGCCTGCCTGCCTGTTTACCTACAAGCGCGCGCTGTTTCTCGGCTTGGACTTTTGTCGTCGTCGTCGTTTTCGTTTGCTATCCGCTGGGCTGCGTTTCTAGCATGTTTATTATAATTTTCAACAAAGATAGCAGGATTGTTTTGAGTTATATTTAGCATATAAATTCTTAAATTATGTCAAAAATAAAAAAAAACTGCGCTGAAAAAAATAGTTTAAAGAAAAGACAGCTTAGGCTCAATTAAAAAAATACAGCAAATGTCATGAGAACAGGGTTTGTTTGTTTTTCCAAGCACTACACGCAGTTTTTCGTATATGCTAAAGAAACATGATAATGATTCAATTATTTGAAAAAAATCTTCAGGTAATACAAATGTTGTTCTTTTAGGTAGTTTGTTTTAATAAAAATATGCAACTAGGTTTGGATCAGAACAGATGACGATTCATGGATGAACTAATTCATCAAATTTGTATTCTCTCTCACACGCTCTTATAATATGATATCTATTGTTGTGTTTTTTTCGTTTTGTTGTTCACATATTACATTTAATTTTATATCTCAATACAAACCGACTATTTTTGTTGAAAATTATAATTAACATGCCAGGAACGCCAGGAACGCAGCGCAGCGGATATCAAACGAAAACGACGACAAAAGTCCAAGCCGAGAAACAGCGCGCGCTTGTAGGTAAACAGGCAGGCAGGCAGGCAGGCGAGCAAGCTCGTGAGAGAGTTTGAACCTGAGAGAGAGCACGTGCGTGTACGAATTGGAAATAAACATCGTTGTTAGGTAGCCCCTTACAGCTGGCCGCGCAAAAATGGCCAGTTTTGGGCGCTAATAACTTCGCGGGAAAAAATCCTAAAAATATTGTGTCTTCGGAAAAGTTGTTCTAAATTTAATGTAGGTTCTACATTTGAGAAATGGTAAGAATCGGATAATTATAGCGCCTTCCACAGGTAAAAAAGTAAAACAGTTGCTTTTCTCCATACATTTTGACGATTTTTTCCATACAAACTTTAAGCGATTGGAGGGAGGGGTTCCCGTGGTCAGAATGAGCTCAAATTTGGAATTTAGCCTAGTGATGGGTCAATCTTTGATTTCAGGGGGTAGCCCCAAAAAAGTCCGGATTTGGACCACCCTACTGTAGAGCGAATAATTTGATTTTGATTTTGACATCAAATGATCATTGTATAAACAAAGAGAAATAACTTAACCTAAAAACAAATGAAAATGACTTCAACAAGAAAATTTTAAGTGAGAAAATAAATGGTCAAGAAACTGTTTCTATCAAGTGTTCCTTAAATATTCCCTACACTGTTGCTTGAATCACAATGAAAATTGAAAAGTAGTGTAGTTTCGCTAAGAATCGGTCAACTTTTTATGGGCGGGAAATATTTTTTTTAATTCTTGTAAATAGAGTTGAATAACTTTAAGTAAAAATCAAACGAAATAGAAATGTTCAAAAAAAAGTTCCTCTACCCAGTCACGAAATATTCTAGCAGAGCTGGTTCTGTCAGAATCCTGCTAGAACGGTGAAACATTTTTGCTAGAATGCTCTAAGAATATCCAGCTATCTAAGAATTCTGCTAGAATCTTGCTAGAACGTCGTGACTGGGTACTGGTTGTTGTACTTTATTTTAGTAAATTTCAATGAACACTCCAGATTCTCCAGCATCATTCAGACACGACCGCTTATTAGGCTGAGAGTGGGTATATTGCCCCTAATTAGATTCCGTTTCAGAATTCGAATTTAATTGAACAGAAGGGGGCGCTTCAAACCCGAGTCTCCACTCTTAGAGGAATTCGGAATGAAATAAATAAACCATGTTTTTAATTGTTGTTGTCTCTTATATTTTACACCAGTAACAGGAAACATTTTTCGCTTTCTCGATCACACAAAAACACGGATCAATTCATTCATTCAATCATCATCTCACTAGAATCCCTCAAATCCTTCCTCTTCACAATCATCCTCCTCCTTCGCAAGCGGCATCTCAACGAGCAAATCGGTCGTTCCACCGCCACCACCGCCATCCTGCTCCATCTTTTCCTCCTTAACGGCCACAGCGACCTCTTCCTCCTGCTCGTCCAGCTTCTCCTTCTTAAAGTTGATCAATAACTCATCGTCCGAACTGCTGCTGCTGCTATTCCGACTGCTAACCCGTCCCGAGGTCGTCGTTGGCGTCGTCGTCGTCGTAGTCGCTTCATCGTACTCTTTCTTAACTGTAACCGACGCAATCGCTGGAGCCGTCGTTGTCGTCGGCCGCGACGATCCGGGCCGGGACCAGCCGATGCGTTTGTGGGCCGGCGTCCACTCGTCGTCGTCGTCTTCGTCCTCGGCGGACTCGTTGTAGACGACGCGTTGGTTGGTTTTGCGCGGCCGGCCACGTTTGCGGGACTGGGTCTTTTTGTAGGTGGCTTTGTGTAGGGCGTAGACTTGCTCTTGGATTTCTGTTATGAGTCCCGGTGTGAGGTTTTCGAGTGGGAGGGAGAAGTGGGTTGGTTTGCTGTCGAGGAATTGGGCGCAGGTCGTCTCGACGGTTTCGTAGTCGTCGTTTTCGTAGAGAAGGGGCATTTGGAGGGCTTTTTGGAGCTTGAGGTTGAACACTTCTTTGGTGTTGATGGAGCGGACGTGGTTCATGATGTCCTCGACGGAGCCGCACACGGTTCGGTGGGCGTCCATTTTGCTGAGGAGCAACCCGTTGGGGAAAAGCATTCGGATTTTGGTGAAAAAGAGGCGATGTTGGTTGAGATCTTTGAGGATGATCGTGGCGTCGTGCGATACGTTGTGGAACTCGACCTGGTGTTGATCGAGCCGGTGCAGTTCTTTGAACTCGCGCTTGCAGAAGCTGCAGCTGTACTGCGTGAGGTGCGTCCGGATGTGATCGGCGATGGCGAACTCGCTGTTGAACGAAGCCTCGCAGCCACTGCAGTTGAACTGGATCGCGACCGATTTGGGCGTTGTTTTGAAGCTTGAGGGGAGGCCGGCGAACTCGCAAACCGCGATATGGCACTCGTACTCGAAGCGACTGTCGTACTCGAGCAGGCAGTGGTTGCACGTGTAACGGCTGTTGTTCTGCTCGAGCATTCGGTGCAGGAACTCATCGTCGATGTAATCGCATGGATCTTCAACCTTGCTAAGACTGTGGTAGATTTTAAAGTGCTTCAAAAGAACTGCGCTGTCGTGGTTCTCCAGGATGTGCGGACACTCGCCACACTTGAACACATTCTGGTGATCAATACAGGCAAACAACTGACCGGGATGGGCCGCAGCGCTGTGCTCCTTGATCTCGTCGTACGTGGCCAGTTTGTCACAGTACACGCACCGTACCAGCTTAAACAGTTTGAACATCAACGGTTTAACGCTTTCCCCCGTGCCCATGTGTGTGTTGTACCAGTGTTCGATCACGTCGTCCATCACGACAAACTTGTCTGCACAATAGCCGCACCCGTACTTGACAAAGTAGTCGAATCGCTTGCGCTTCTCCCGCTCGATTCCGGTATCGTCAAACACCACCACCGATTCCTCCGGATGTTGGTCCACAAAGTGTTTCTTCACAATCTGCAGGTTCAACGAAGCAAACGAGCAAGCCTCGCTGCCGCAGGAGAACCTCTTCCGGTTCATCGCCATGGACGTCGTCGTCGTCGACGGTTCCGCACCAGCTTCAACCAGCTCCATACTCGCCACCGTTGGCACCGTCACCGGCGTCCCAACTACCGCGATCTGAGTGGTCTGAACTGCCGCCTTCGTCACCGCATGGAACAGCGAAATGATCAAAATCTCACACTTGGGATGACTCTCGGCAAAGTGAATCTTGAACGAGTCGTGCTCGCTCGACTTGTACGAACAGTACGAGCACTTGTACTGCTTATCGCTCAGCTTGTGGTCGCCGGTCATGTGCGCCACCATCTCGTCCCGCGTCCGCCGGATCGTCTCGCACAGATCGCACTGCCACTCTTGATCGTCCGGCTGCTGCGGCTGCTGAATCCCCTTCTCCCGAACAGTCACGACGCAAGCTCCCGCCACTCCGGCATGGTTCTGCTTCAGGTGCTGCGGAATCAGGTACTTTTCGTCCCGGTAGTACTCGCACTCGCTGCACTTGTACAGCTTCTCGCGGTGCAGCTTCAGATGGTTGACGATCTTGTCGATGCACAAAAAACCGTTATTCACGATCGTCCCGCAGTGGGTGCATTTGTAGACCTTCTCGTGTCGATGGACGCGGTACAGGTGCGTTCGGAACTCGGCAATTACCGGTTCGCACTCGAAACTGCAGATGCCGCACTGGTACAGCTTGTCCTGGTCGATCAGCTGCGGCTCGGTTGGTTTATCTGGTTCCGGTTCCTCTGGTGGAGGCGTTGCCGATGGTTCCGAGTCCATTGTTGGTGAAATGACAACCGGTACGCCCTCAATCGGTAGATCCAGGTGCTTCTCCAGGTGGCGCTTCAAGTTCTTCCGGATTTTGGTGGCGTATTCGCAGTTGGCACAGAGCAAATCTTCCGCGAATATCTCCTCAGCCGGAAGCTGGTCGATCTCGGAGGGAGCAAACTTTTTCTTTTTCGCAGGAAGGGCCGTGGTCTGCGTTGCATCCGGCTCCTCCTCGTCCAGTATCTTGTTGATGTAGTCCTGCAGCTGAATCTGGGTCACGTTCTGCGGGCAAATCACCACCAGATCGTTGTGAATGTCTCGCTTCTTCGGATGCAGATACGTCAGGATGACGTCCGAGCTTTTGTGGTCGTGCTGCACGTGCACGATCATCATCTTCAAAAAGTGACTCTTGGCATCGCACATGAAGCACAGATATCGATGCCGACCGTGAGTTTTTATGTGCGTTATCAACTCATGAGCCGTCTTGAACCGCTCAACGCAGTGGTAGCACTTGTAGCTTGACACGCTGTGATGCTTGAGCAGGTGCAGATTCAGCTTGACCGGATCGCTGTACCGACTGTTGCACTTTTCAACACCGCATGCGTTCAACTCCTGCCCGCAAAAGCCCGTGTGTTTGATCATCTCGCTGACCTTCCGCTCCAGCCGGTCAAACTTGTCGATACTTCCGTTGAACAAAAAGTCGATCCGAATCTGGGTCGTGCTGGCCAACTTTTTCGCCGGTCCCGCCTTCAATCCACCAATCGTCGTCGTCAACGTGGTTGAAGTTGACGATGTCGTCGTGACCAAACTTGAACTTGGCGCCGGAGACTGTGAGTTGCTTCCGGAGCCATCCGATTCTGCGTTGCCGACGACCAACTCCGCCGCGCTGTTTGACTGCGTGTCCGCTTCGGCTACCGTCGTCGTGTAGATATCCGCAGTCGAACTGCTGCTGACCGCCGAAATGGTCGCCGGGATCGAGTACGACGTGCTGACGCCGCCACTCGTCGAAACGACTACCGGTGACGAAGACCTTGGTTTGATCGTCAACGGAGGTGGTGCGATACTCTGGACGTTGCTGATGATAGGCATGCCCGGTTGCTTCAGCTGACTGATGGCCGTCAACGGAGGTAGACTACCCTGAACGGCGGCAATCACCGGAAGTGGAGCCGGTTTGGGTTGAGTCTGAAATTGAGACTGATTGATCGTCACACCACCCTGAACCGTACTAATCGTTGGCATCTGGACGGAATGGATCGCCACGGGAACCGGTGCTGAAGCGGCCGTTGATGGTCCTGCAACCGGAACTAGTGGCGCCGATTGCGCAGGGTTCTTAACCGGAATCGATATGATTAACGGCCGACCGGCTTCGTCCGTTATCTGGATCTGGATGTTGGAAGCGGGCGACGCGCTTAACTGATCCAACGATGGCGTTGACGGAACAGCGATCCCAACCTTCCGGTACGACATGAGCCGATTGGTTTCCAAATCTGGCGGCTTAAAGTTCAACTCGTCCTGGCTGTAGCTGCACCGCTTGAACAAATCCGGCGATACGGTACAGCTCATCGTCTTCAGCTCCATCGATTCGATCTTGTTCGGTGGATATTCAACACCATCCGATCTCTAAAAAAAATAAATAAAAACCATAAGTAAACCCAAACAATCATCCCCAAACAATCTCAACCAAACCAACCTGCTTGTTGTACCGAACGCAGCAGTACAGCGGCTTCGAGCTGTGGGCGTTGCTCACGTGCAGGGCCATCGTGGACTTGGTGTTGGCCCCAAACAGACAGTACACGCACTCGTACAACCCGATTGAGTGCTGCAGCAGATGACGCGCCATCACTTTCTTGTCGATGGTCGCGTTGCACACCTGGCAGTTGATCAGACACTGCGAGTGGCCCGTCAGGTGGGTCATGTAAGCCGACAGGATGTAGAACGACTCCTTGCAGACTGCGGGAATTAAGGGAGGGAGAGAAAAAAAGAAGGATTGAATGCATTATAAAATGAATGATTGAAGGAAGTACACACATGCGAAGACTTGCCCATCCTTGCCCTGATAAAAAGTCTAACTAACAGGATGTCGTTGCCAAATAAAATTACTATGTATTACTATTTAAATATTCTTATCAAAAAATAGCTGTACACCCAGCGCCATTCAAGAGGATAAAGATCATGAACGGGCGGTAGAAAACGTACTGTGAACGGACGGAGGGGATGAATCCCTAAATGGCCTAGATGTTTATTAGGCTGGGTACGTTTTTCAAAAAGTTCTCGGATCAAGTTTTAGTATAGTTCCCCTTGTAGGGCATGCCCATAGGGACTTTCATGCCAAATATCAGCTCATTTGGTTGCAAACGGGCTGCGCGCATCAGGGTTAAAGTTTACATGGGAATTACTATGGGAAATTGGAACTTTTTGTTCAAACGCTCCTACAGGTCTGGGAAAATCACGCGCCAACTTCTGGTATGGTCAGGCCTATGGGGAATGGTCTGGAGAACACTTTTCCCAAAGAGAGCATATGGATTCGTTGTCCCTAGACCTGGCGCATCGGCAAACAATCCGATGTCTCCGGAATCAACGGTTTTCCCTCAAAAGGCATCAAATTTTCCTTAGCATGCTATGAAAGCTTGATGAACACCGCGATGCCGTACGTCAGACAGCTATAACGTGGGTAAGAAACGGCTGGAATATTTAATTGCAAACCTTCTTTTAACTAGAAAATGATCATTTCGAGTAATCCTGATATTATTTAGTCGAATTCAAAATCTTTGCAAAGCAAATTTGTATTTTTTTGCAAATATTTCAACCACGTGGTAGCAGCCTGACGTATGGCGTCGCGGTGTGCATCAAGCTTTCATAGCATGCTAAGGAAAATTTGATGCTTTTTGAAGGAAAACCGTTGATTCCGGAGACATCGGATTGTTTGCCGATGCGCCAGGTCTAGGTACAACGAATCCATATGCTCTCTTAGGGAAATGTGTTCTCCAGACTATTCCCCATAGGCCTGACCATACTAGAAGTTGGCGCGTGATTTCCCCAGAATTGTAGGAGCGTTTGAACAAAAAGTTCCAATTTCCCATAGTAATTCCCATGTAAACTTTAACCCTGATGCGCGCAGCCCGTTTACAACCAAATGAGCTGATATTTGGCATGAAAGTCCCTATGGGCATGCCCTACAAGGGAAACCATACTAAAACTTGATCCGAGAACTTTTTGAAAAACGTACCCACCCTAAATGTTTATTCTGATAGAATCATTTTCAAAAAAAAAAGTACCGATATCGACAATCAAACCCAAGACCATTGGCATATTGAATTCACGGGGATGAACTGTTTCAATGAACAAATAAACACACTTCTTTGTTGTTATGCGTGCGAGAAGTTTGTTCGGCAACCGATGCACATTATCCTCTCATTTTAATTTGGCAGAATTTTCCTGTCGGCCTTCTCTTGTGGGCCAGATCATTTTGATTTTGTAAAATCCTTTTTAAAAACTCGAAATTTGCCTTAGAAACATATCACTTTTGTGTTGTGTTTTTTCTTTTAAAAGTAATAATTTCATTTAATTTTTATGCAGGGGAAATAATAACAGATCAGGTTTCGTTAAAATAAATATCCAGAAAAAAAACTCTCATCACACTACATTTGGAACAACAATACTGCCCTTGTTCGAATAAATGTCCCATATGCATTTTGATCGATTTCGAGTTTTATATTGGAATAGAATCTAATTTGCCTTTACTTTACGCTACACTAACCACTAAGTCTTTGACAATTTTTCTCTAAAAATGTTCAAGAAAATTAATCAAGATAATTTTTGATACAAACACAACAAAAGCATAATCAAGAGCATGTGTGAGATCCCTGTTGAATGATTTTTTAGGGAAATTATTGCATGTGTGAAATTTATGATAAATATTTTTTCAAACTTTCAAGCTCGTTTTCTCAACTTGTTGAAAATGCATAGGGGAAAGTGGGGCAAGTCTAACAAGCTAAGGAAATGCTCGTTATAACCCATTAAAAACGTTAAAAAATCTGTCGGATTTTTTTTTATAACCACCAAATCTAAGACTTTGATAGAACAAGTTTTGAAAAAATCATGTTTTTAATGTAAAAAATTGATTTTAAACTTTTAGATTTTCCGTACGTTCTGCTCAACTAGTGGGGAAAGAAGAACAACCCGTTGGGGGAAGAGGAACAATGCATGAAACAACATGTTGATTTGCTAACAATTGAACTGTTATCACTTAGATACATCAGATTAGAATGTATTTGAAACGTTTCTTTCATTTTGTAGATAAAATAATAATATTTTACAAAAAAATTGATCGTTTTTACGAAAAAACATTATTACTTAGATGATAAATAGTAAATTTTCATAATATCACTTTACTTTGTATGGACAATTTTTTAACAATTGTTAATCAGTTTTCAAGTACTTTTATGTATTTATTTCTTAATCAAATATGTTGTTGTCACAATTCGTAACTTTTTCCATACTAAAAATCCACATGGTACACTTGCCCCACCTGAGCAAGATTTTTGGAAAGCTCTCAACAAAAATAACCAAAAGTTAAATCATACTTTATAATGTGTGCAAATCATTGGTAGGGACACTACTGATCTAGGAAAAATAGCATTTTGATAAAATGAGCCTTAAAACGAACCCAAAGCCTTATTTTGTATTTTCTAAATATTATAAGAAAACAAAGGTTTTAAAAAAAAAACTTAATTAAATCTTATGCCCCGTGGCGTTTACGTCGTTTTGGAGGTTATGTGGTAGTAGAATTCGCTAATTGCTTTGCTAGCAACAATTCCTCATACTGGAAATAATCAAAATTGTAAAAATTACGACCGTACGAACGATTGTTCCTCTTGCCCCATATGGTCGTTTTGTCCCACCTTCCCCTATGGGACATTCATGCGAACAGGGGCAGAATATCTTCTTTAAAAAAAATACCTGATTAAAACATAAATTAAAATCCAATACTTTTAAAATTTGGTTTCGCCAGGGTTGCTGGTTTTCCTATCTAGGTAGTTAGCATAATAAAGCACAGTGGCATCGAATTGTGGTACAATGAACACAGACCAAAGTAGAGAGTATTGTAGTCGATCATTAAAAATTGTTTTATTTTTTGGAGGAATGAAAAATGTGTGGCTTTTGAGGGCATGGAGTTGAAGTCAAGAAATCTTAAGAAAGTTGAAGGCAAGATCGCCATTTTTTATAATTATGAATGGAAGACGAGGAAAGATGTGTATGGAGTCGATGCTTACATCCACAAGCTGTCTTTATTGTTTGATTCCGTTTGAAAACCTTCTGGTTTAGTGAAAATCTTCTCTGTTGACCCAACAGTCAGTTTCGCTAGAATAAGCGATGTTTTTTTTTTGGTGGACCAGGAAAAGCTGCAGGATTCCAAAATCATCCAGGAAATTTATCTGCGACATCACAGAATAACACTTTGCCGCAGTTCTTTGACGCCCGTAAAAAAGAAAAACCTCGTCTTACGATTCGAAACTTGAAAACCACACAATTTCCCAACAAAAAAGTAAATAACTAGACAAAATAAAACACATACCACTGCTTTTAAAACAACTCATTTAACAGTAAGAAAAAAGTCATGCTTGTGCTTGAACAGCATCCTACTTTGTAGATGTAAACAAAGTGGGATCATTCGAAAATCACGTTACGCATTCTCTCTATTCATCACCCAGCTTTGTACGACCACAAAAAGTTTAAAATGGATTTTTAAATGAATTACACTCAAACACCGATGGTTTGACACCAATTGTTGTCAAACGAACGGGGTCACTTTTTAGTTTGACACCCTCTTTACACGGAGCTCACACACACTACCAAATGATTGGTTTGATTTTAAAGATTTTTCAGCTAGCAAAATCAAAGCTTAGAAATATGTACATGCAAAGGTCAACTATTTAAATCGCAAATGTAACTTTCTGGAACAGAACTGATTTTTTTATTAAAACACTAATTGAAAACTAATAAAAACTTTTTTTTGCATTCTTTTGCACATGGCTTTTTTTCTTTTTTTAATGTACGTAAATTTTATTTATTTCTGTGTGGTTTTGTTTGTTTGAATCAAAGTCTGTAGCTTTTTAAAATATTATCAGATTTTTAATAATGTTGTAATAGTAGTTTATGCAACAAGTTATATTATTCAAGTTATAATATATTTTAACAAAAAACCTTTAAAAAATTCTATGTTATTTAAAGTGCGATTGGCTAAAAACAACAAAAATTCCTTCCATGGCGTTTATAATCATTTTTAACATGTTTGAGTTCTGAGTTGTTTAAAAACATGTTGAGTTTTAGTTAATTTTCATTGTAAAGCACCACAAAAAGTGTTTTTTTACGAAAATATAGATTAGAATACATTTAGATTTAATTGACTTGGTTAATGAGCTTCCGAACGAAGAACTATATATTGTTGGATTTTTTTTCATAAAAATACACATCAAACGCAATTTAACGATGATAACTAAAATACTTACAAATACTTACCTGAGCAGAGCTGCACTCGCGAGTCAGCATCGTGGAAGTGAAATTTAATGATACTCAAATCATCAAAACAAAATACAGAAACTACAATAACTTCATCACTTTCCTAGAGAGCTGATACAAGGCAAGCATCTGCATCGGATTTCATTTAAAATAATTTCTCTAATTATATTTCTATGTTAAGTATGTAAGTTGGGACAAAGTATTTCCCGCCAATTTTGTTCTCCAACGCAGATGCCTGAGGATGTACTCTTACTCTCTACGAAAAATCATTCTCTAGGAAAAGGAAACGAAATAATAAAAAGACTACAATTTGTTTGATTTTTTTCTTTAATAGTACAACTTATTTATTCATCTTCATTAATACAGTTCGGTTCATCACACGGTGAGCGAGAAACTGCGAGTGTCTGCCTGATTGAATTCTACAACCGATTTGCTGACGCGTCTCTTAACAAAATGGAAAACTTAAAAAAAGAAAAATGTATTCATTTCATGAAAGGGTTTTTGGCTGCTAATCAAATTACACTGTCTTAAGTAGGTAACACCTCAGGCATCTTCGGCGGTTGAGTGGCTTCAATGAGAAACATTGCGCAAGTGACTGCAAAAGCGTCATTGGTTTGCTGCTGTCTTAAGCCTTAACTCTATCCTAATCCTCCACCGAGCTCAAAAAGGTCAAACAGAATGATCAGTGGTTGATATTCGTACTTACTGGTACAGTGCAACGGAAGCACGTGCTGACGAAGCGAGGCCTGCATGGAACGCCACTCAGCGTCACCGAAGCTCTTCAGGTTGTCCGGCATGATGAGGATCTTCTTCGGGATGTCCGACGATGGATGATGATCCTTCTGGTGCACTACAACGTTTGTGGGATCGCGGCTCCGGTAGAAGCACATATTGCACTGGAAGCCACAGTTGGCGTGCTCCGTGTCGATGTGGACCAGCAGGTCGGCGCTGTTCGGTGCAATCAGGTCACAATAGGCGCACTCGAGCCAGCACTTGCGCAGGCTGGTCGGTCCTGAACGGTGCACGTTGTCGTGATTCGTCAAATGTTGTTCCATCATGAGGCGGCTGTTGGAGGTGAACGCACAAGCGCGGGACATACACTTGAACAGACAGTGCAGGCTGATCTCCTCGAGCATCTCGCGGCAGTGTTCCTGGCTCTTCGTCGTCACCATGTTGGTCCACGGCTTCAGCCGCACCGTACGCTGTGGTCCGGCCTGTAAGGTAGTCGGCGCCCGGATGACCGGAGTCACGGAAATGTTCGGCCCGACGGTGGCCGTGATGGGCCGAATCTGGGCCGGAATGGTGTGCGTCGGCGTAAACAGCTGATTGAGCGCAACCGGAGCTGGTGATATGGTCGCACCTGACTGGAGGATCATCGGCGATGTGAAGGCCTCTACGGGAACGGGTTGTGGCAAGATTGGCATCAACGGAGGAGGATTCAAAGCGTCCCCAAGCGACAGCGTATCGCCGGGCATTTTGCGAATTCGAATCACGTTCGGAGCGGTAGCGGCACCAGCTGCAACAACCGGCGGCACCGCATTGACCGTTGGAGTCTCCAACGGAGGGGTCTTCCTGCGCGCGTGGGTTTTCAGCAGATGCTGAAACTCCTCGGTCATGGGACAATCTGCCGAAGTGATTTGCGAGCGGCATTCCTGGCAGTAGCCGTCCCAGAGCACGCGACTGTGCTTCTTCGTAATGTGGTTGCTCAAACTGTCCGCTAGCTTCGTGATGAACTTGCAGCCTGGCAGAATGCACAGAAACAGGGCCTCCGAGTTGCGCTCGACGTAGGCAACGTACTGCATCCGCTTGCTGTCCAGAACCAGCTCAGCAAAGTCGTACGTGGTTGCCTCGAGTTGGGGCGACTTGCGGTCGGGTTTTTCCGTCTTGACTTTGACGTTCTCCATGGCGGTTGTTACGCCTGAAATGGACAGAAAAGGGTAATTTGAAAAGGAGAAATCAAGTCTTATCTATAGAGCATAAGAGAGCACAGAGGCTGATAATAAAGTGTGGGTACTGTAACCTCCAATATCCACTCACCTTCCAGTTGCTGTTTCTTCTTTTTCTTCTCCTCCTCCTCCTCCTCCTCCTCGACAGCTTCGTCCTTCTCAACCTTGATCTGCAACGGCACGGGGAACTCCTCCTTCTTGCGATCGTCTCCGCCGTCCCCACCAGCACCACCCGCTGCACCACCTCCACCGGCGGTCTGACCACCACTTGTTCCAGCAGCGTCCGTAGCACCCCCAGCACCGCTTGACTCGCTTCCGGTCGGTGTCGTCGTTCCGCCACTGCTGTTGTTGTTCTGTTGATTCGCATCCGTTGCACACTGGCGACCCTGTTCGCCGGACAAATTGAGATCGACGGTGGCATCGCTGGCGTCCGACTCACACCCTTCGTCGTCCGGCTTCTCCTGCTTGACGATGGTGGCGTACGCACTCAGGTCGACTCCCCCAGACACGCACTGGATTTGCAGGACTGGAATTGAGGCTTGGGCTTCACTATCAGACGAACTAGCCGGTTCCGGTGACATCGGGGACTCGTAGCTGTTTGAGCTGGTTATGGAGTCCTGCTGGAGACCCGGTTCCATCTTGATCGTGAACGGTAGCTGAGCCAGCTGACTGGGGAGACTTCCGCCGACCTGGCCAATGTGGACGGACTCCAGGCGAATTTCGGTGCGGCGAGGTAGGTGCGACAGTTCCGGCATTTCTTCGTCCTCGGTGAATGGTTGGTTGACGATCTCGTACGTGTCCATGGGTTCGGATTTCGCGGTGAACGGGATCATTACGGTTGGCTGGCTTGAAGCGGGTTTCATGTCTGCCATCATCAGCAGTTCCTCGTCGACGATGGGTTTGGTTTCGACCTTATAGTTGAGAATACTGAACCGGCTGCAGGTCACGTCCGAGGAAGGATGTTCTCGCTTCAAGTGACGCTCCATGTTGACCCGACGAATTTGGATGAAGTTGCAGGCGTCGCAGATGAATCCAAATATATGATTGTCTTCGAACTCGATGTTGTTGTAGACTGCCAGCGTTGGCTTCATGCACGACTTTTCGTGGAAGAATTTGCTGCCCAGCTCCTCCGTACGGGACATGACCGGACAGCTGGTGCACCGGTAGCGGTACTCACCCGTGTGCGACGACAAATGATCCGTCCACTCGGCGCGTCCCAACTCCTTCGGGGCCAAGCAGAAGTAGCACTTGAAGCGAATCTTCTCCTCGTTGTTATCGCCAACGGTCTCCAACGTTCCGTTGGTCACGAACAGATCCGACCGGATTATGTCGGCCATCTTGGGCGAAACGCGACTCACAAACACCTCGTACGTCTTGTGGTCGTACACGTAGTGATCGACGATCGCTGACCCGTTGAACGAGCACAGTGCACAGTTGCTCGAGTAGTTGCTGTTGCAATGAACCGTCTTCTTGTCGTTGTACACGATCGTTGTCTCCTTAGCCTTTTGCTTGCCCTTGGTTGGCGCTGCCGGAACCACCTTGGCCACCGTCAGCAGAGGATCTTCAACCTGTTGCTTCGAACTTGCTGCTCCTTCATCGTCGGATATGACTTGCGTCGAGTTCTTGTCCTCATCCTTTTTCTGCGGACTAATCTGCTGCTGAGCAGTGATTCCCCGCCGTCTGGTGTAGTGATTCTCCACGTTACCCTTGGCCATCCAATCGCTAGAGTTCTCAATGAGTGCACTCAACTCGCGACTTCCCCCAGAAGCTCGCTTAGCCGCCGACTTTGTAGGCTTCTCCTTCTTGGCTGTCTGCTCAGGCGTTGTCTTTTGCTTCTGCGCAGCTTCATCCTCCGACGACGATTCGTCCGGTTTTGCCGCGCGAATGCGTTTGAACTTTTTGCCGGCGGCCTTTTTCTCAGCCGGAGTCTTGCCACGCTTGGTTTGTGGTTCATCCTGCTGCTGCTCCTTTGGTTGCTCCTCCACTTCTTCATCCGACTTTGTGCCCATCACGTCCAGAATTTGCTTCGCTTTATCATCGCCCAACACTTTCAGCATTTCGTACAGGTCCTTATGTAGTGCGCTGTCCTTCTCCTTCTGCGTGGGCGGCTTCTTGACTTCCGGTGCAGGTTTCTCCTCCTCAACAGTCTTCTTCTCGAGCTCCTTCTCTACCGGCTTAGGTTCCGGCTCTTCCGCTGGCTTCGCCGGTGAGATCTGCTTTTTCGGATCGTCCTTCTTACCCAGCCGAATCGGTTCATCGTTCCCGTACACCGGGTTGGTTTTCCTCGTGTCGTTTCGGATCACCACCGCAGGTGGCACTGGAGCGGTCGGAGTCGCCGCCGGTGCAACAGCGGGTCGGGAACTGTTCGGCGCCACGGAGGCCTTGGGCGCAGCAGGACGCTGCATTGGCGCCGTTGGCGCCACCGGTGCTGGAACTGCAAACGGATGAGCGGCGGCCAACGGTCTTGCCGGTTGCTCGTGATGCTGCAGATGCTGTTGCTGTTTCCTCTGTGGAGGAAAGTAATGCTGCTGTTGCCGTTCGAACCGAGCTTGATTCTGCGAAAGCGTCATTCGGCGGTTGCAGTAGTCACCGTAGTTGCGCGGATCTCGGCTTGGCATGGGTAAGTTACCAACCCTCGGTCCTCCGGCAGGTTGCGCCAGTTGGTGACGTCGCTGGAATAGAGGTTTCTGCGATTCCACTTCCGGAAGCGCAAATGGCTTCTTGAAATGAGACTCCGCCGGTGACGGCAGCGACTCCTCAGCGGGACGCTTTCTAACTTTCGTCTTGTAACGTAGTGCCAACCGCTCGGGTTCATTCAGCGGCAACGGCTCCACCAAGTTTCTACTCGTTGAGCTCTTCTTGTGGACCTCGTCCTTTTTGGGTTGCTGCGGCTTGCTGCGCACTTCCCGGAACTGTTCCAAGCGAGTCGGCGTTCGCCACGGAATTTGTTCCTTCTGCTTGAGCTTGGCCTGTTCGGTGATAATTTCCCGCGGCGGTCGGATCTCCTCCTCGGCGGGTTTATCTTTCTGAATTTCCGGAACAGCAAGTGGACTTCCGGAGGTGACATTTGGAGCGGAGTTCGCTGGGACCACTTTGGTTGACTCGACCGGTGCAGTCTCTGGTGCCGGAAGGGCGGGTTTTGAAGGTGAAACAATCGGAGGAGATTGCACCGGTGCGGGAATTTTAACCGGGGAAGCACTCGGTTGGATTGTTGCCGGAGTGCTTGTCGTGGAGGTAACCGGTTCCACAACAGGCGCCGCTTTGGATGATTTCTCTTCATTGATGTCAGCCTTTTTTTGTAGGAGTTTCACGCTTTCGAGAAGCTTTCGCAAGTTGTCGGATTTGACCCTGAAAATAAAACATTTCTTTGAGAGAATTTCAAAAATTTGTAAAGTTTTAGTTCAATTGTTAGTTCGTTCGTAGCAGCATAAAATTCGGACACCCTCTCTCCTCGCTTGTATTAATTTATATCAAAAAATTGGAACATTTCGACCACAAATGCAGATCATGTAATCTTCAAACCCAGACCAAATGGAGTGCCTGAGCCAACTAGGAACCTCTGGTTGTTATACCAGCTGTAGAGCACCTCCTCGCCTTCCGCCTTGAGGGTAGCACCGGCATGATGGATTGAGACATTTTATCTTGTGGCCGACCGCGGTAGCGAAGCATCCGGATGACGGGTCACGTCTTCACTGTCTTCACTGAATTTGGCTTCTTGAGGTTGGTGTATCTCTTGGGGGAGTAAGAGGATTCCTGTACGGGACCATTCATAAACCACGTGGACACTTTTTGGTAATCTCGAACCCCGACCCCCTCGTGGACAATTGTCCATACAAAAAATCTTTTTGAATGGAGCATGGACAATCGCCATACCCCCCTCCCCTTAAGTGTCCACGTGGTTTATGAATGGTCCCTACTCCTTGGAAATCCTTCACCATTCGACTAGATTTGGTCGATCACTTTACCTTTTAGAATTGATTCGACTGTTACATATTCTGAAATAATAAGCTTTCTCACCTTTTACATTGAACACTTAATCCGTTTTTAATGCACTGAATTATAGCTGTTTGTATCCAATGAACATTGATTTCGAATATGCACAGAGACGTTTCTAAAAAAAATCACAAATCCATAGCACAAAACAATAAAAACCAAATCATAAAATATTTCGAACGAACTAAGAACTTCAAGAATAAAACAAAAATCACTAACCTTTTACTCCGATCAATGACAATGCTCTCCAATTTTGTGTGGACTTTCTTGAGCCCCTCCAAGCCAGGAGTATAGTAGATCAGACCCCTGGCGATGTCCAGCTCCTGGTGGACCTGCTCCCGCAGCTCCTGGTTGATGCGCTCACGCTCGTCCAGTTCGGCCATTATCTATCGGGGAAACAGAAAAGGTTTAAATTACCAACAATTCAAGGTTTTAGTAAAATATACAATCATTGAAAAACTTTCTTGAAGAAGTAGTGACGGCTACCATTTCATGATTTTAATTTAATTTAACATGTAACATAATTTCATTTTCTTTTGATCAAAAACGTGTCCTTGCTCTCATTCATACCCATAAATTACTATGCACACACACTCGCACACGCACACATCAAGGTCTTTCCTTATACATTTTCGGATATCAAAAAAAGAGTTCATTTTCCAAAAGTTCTTGCCACGTCACCGCAACCCAGAGATATTATTCAGTTAATCGATACAAAGTTCGCCCTTCTCATGATTGATTGCCACCATCGTTCTTTTTCTGTAATTCATTTACGACACTTTTCCATTTTTTGGCACCGCACTTTCTTTTACTGCCTCTTTCCCTCAATCTCAGCAACCACGCACGGCAAATGTCGTCGTATCGATTCTTCCATTCTGCTCCGCCATTACCCAGGAAAAAAGCGGTGTCTGTCAGTGAGCCACTGTCGCCGCCATCTTGTTTTATTCAGCAAAATTTTCCATCGCGTCTGTTGAATGATCCCATCGCGTTTACGTTCCGTCCATCACTTGAGTTTCGCAACATTCTCCATTCCAAAATGCACCGGAACTTTACGCAGAAAGCAGAATTTAACGACAGTTTTTTTTTGTGCAGATCGCGGGGCATACTTACAGTATTTTACAAACGCCGCTGCTTTGCGTTTTTTTATTTCTCTCACTTCCTCTCTCAAATGCGCCGCCTTGAATACGTAACCAGCGGCGGCTCCTTACCCCCTCGACGACTCAGTCCACACTGAGTACGAGTTCGCTCTCTGTCGGTTGTTTAATATCTTTCGTGCTCGTAATCGAGTAATTGTTGTTGTTGTTGTTGTTGTTGGAAGCAAGCAGAAGCAGCAGCAGCCTGCTTTGTTATTCAAGTTTATACCATTCTCGCCTAGTTCGTGCGAGAGAAAGTTTACGTTCTCTTTCTCTTTCTATCTCTCTCTTTCTAACTCTCTTTCTCTCTCTCCGTCTTTCGGTTAGTCTCTCTGTTAACTTTAACATGAAGACGGGAAGATTCCAAGCAAAGTGGTGCTTGTATGCTTGGCCAGAAAACTACGTTTTTTTGTAGGTTCTCTTCGACGACGATTTTTGATAAGTTTCCGTCGTTTGGTTGATTGATTTATTGTATGGCATAATTCGAACAGAATAAAATTATTTTTCTATCACTTAATTACACTGACCTACACAAAATTACAAAAATGACTGCGCAGCCTTAACTCGAGGGGAAGCATGAAGTTTGGGCCTGAATATTTAAAATAAGTAATCATCGTATTCAAAACGTTATTATTTGTTTCTTGAAAGGTAACGTAATTAATGTCACATTCAACTAATTAATAAATGGAATCTGCCAATTTAAATTTTATTGAAAGGTTCTGACACAATTCGTTCCATGTATCCCATTTCGTCCCTGGTAACGGTACTAATGTTTACAAGTCTGGAGTTTTTTTTTGAAAAGGACCAATAAACCAAATTTTCAGTTTTTGCTTTTTGGGTGTTTTTCAATACCCCTGACTCAAGGCGGTTCTAAAAACACCCAAAAAGCAAAAACTGGAAATTTGGTTTATTGGACCTTTTAAAAAAAACTCCAGAAGTGACAGTTGTGAAGAAATCTGCATTTTGGTTGTGTTGTCATACAGGGTGGCCACCAGATTTCGATTTTCAATTTCCCGGTTTTCTCCCGAGACCAGAAGGATTTTTCTGGAATGTTTTTAAATCAAATTACAATGTTTTTAGGCTAACGTTAGTATCAACCTACTTTTTGAACGCATACATTTGGTTCAAAGTTTAAATTCCTCAAGAAAGCTTTCAAATATCTTGAATACAAAGTAAAGTTTCCAATCCAAACCTCTAATTTCACTAATGATTGGGATTTTTTATCACCATGCTCTACAGATTTTACAAACTCAAAATAAAATTAAAATCGATTTTGTTCTTTAGAATAACATAAATTATTACTAGAAAGCAGGAAGTGGCATTTACAATGTATTAATTTTGTAGAAAAGTTTTGCAAAATTACACTGTTATCAACATTAATGTTAATGCTCGTAATTTTTTCTTTGAAAAAGGGTTTTGTGAATTCAAGAAGAACAATTCTTCCAATATTATCAATTTCTGCGATTTTTTTTTTTTTTTTTTTTTGATTTTTTGGCTAAAATTCTGTGAGTACTTCCGTCTTATGTGAGTACTTTCTTTTTAGCGTTTTTTGTAAAACGAGATATTTTTTCCAATGATTTAATAAAGTGCATACTAAATACTTCAGACTTTTAAAAATCTATATAAGTACTCAAAATAAATTGCAATTCGTCCTTAACGTGAAGACTTCCATCATTGTCATGATTTTTCGTTCAAAGATATAAATTTTGCGTCGCTTTCAATATTTTGACAAAATTCCTTCAACAAGTTGTTTAGAATAGTGCCCTACACATGCTGATACCTTTTGGTAACGATTATCCCATTCCCTGTAAAGTTATGGAAATCGTCATTAATCAATGATTGCCAACTAAGACGTCAATGACTGTGCCACAAAATTATATAAATTTTGAAGCACAATTGATTTAGATCAAAAATTCTTTAAGTGGCTTAAAGAAGGCATCAACCGGCACATGCTGATTCCTTTTGGTGCTGAAATTCGTTAAATTGAATTTAATACAGAATATTTTATAGTGATGATCAATTTTTTTCAAAAATGATCAACGACTTCACCTTAATATAAAATAATATTTACAGTCATCCCTCATATTCGGAATAGTTTCCAGATCTGCCAACGTTCAACAAATCATAGAAAATCGATAATTGAACATAATGATTTGCTTTTTCCTTCATGTGAAAGCTTTTCTTGTGATCTTTCGATTGATGTATAGACTTGCTGTACATTTTTACGTTTTATATCAAGTTTTTAAAGAAAAACATTGACCCTTGAAATCCACAAATTCGGAACACTTCTTTCTTACGATGTAAACAAACTTTTTTTTCTCTCCAGGAGTACATATTTTTTACAAAAAAAAGACTTCACACTCTGAAACCAATAAAACTCAAGCTTAGTGATGTTTTAAACATGGTCTGATAACTTTTTTTTGTGAAAATATCGCACTTCAACAATTCAGGTGTTCCACAATTGTGGGAGGCACAATAACATCCCACAATTATGGAACAGGCAATTTGTTGGCAGTGTTTTGCTACCCTGGATAAAATAGTCTTGAAATGAGGTTTTTTGTTCAAAAAGTACTATTTTTAATAGTGAAATAGCAAGATAATGTCCAAATAAAGGTCCTTAAAATAGGAGGGACGACAGAAAAGTTGCATTTTGCATCCTATTGACAAATTACCACAAAAGTGTTCCGAATTTGTGGGTGTTCCGAATTTGTGGGATGACTGTACAACATATTTATTACCTTCATGGTATTATAATTTTTAAATTGAAATATAAAGTCCAGACTCGATTATCCGAAGGCTCGATTGTCCGAAGTTTCGATTATCCGAAGTTCTATAACCAGAAAGTTTTTATAGGACTTCGGTTAATCGAATCAGGTCAAAAAAAACATATTTTTTATTTACTTTCAACATCAAATTCGAGTTCCCCATTTTAGTAAAATTTTAATATTCAATTGTTTCGTTTCGTTTTCGTTTTACGGAGCAAGGTGGGGGAGGCGGCCTCAAGTCAGTCCAAGTCCGGTTTCTTGTGGAAAAAGGGTAGTATTGCATACCAAATTAACACCACCGGAAGATATAGGGGATCGGGAGGGGAAGGTTGAAAGAAAATTAGTGTAGGTGTGAGTAGGGGAACAGCATCTAATTCCAGCGTGCCTCTAATGTTGGCAGGTCAGAACTTTGACATTCAATCAAAGCTAATTAAAAGCGTTTTCAACTGAACTCAAGTGATAAATAGCTCAATACGAAGTGAGCAAGCAAGTTTCTACCAAAAGTTTTGCAAAATTAGTTGTTTAAATAGTGAAAATCAGCAAATTGGATGGAGTTAGGAGCGAGTGCTTAACCTGCCAAACATACGAGAATTTCCCCTAGTAAGAACTTGTATGACTCGAACAGTTACGTTAATCTAAGTTTAACACTGAATAAAAGAAATCTGAAATTATGATTCAAAGTGAAAATACCCAGAAGAAATTAAATTATTAGTTAATTAAATAAGAAAATGTAACTAATCGGAAGGAGGAAACCTATGATTTATTTCAAGTTTAAAGGAAATTAGAAAAAATACTGAAAATCGATAGATGAAAACTAACTTGTCTAGGGAATATAAATATTGAGGTATTTTTTCTGGGCCCCGTCCTATTGCGTCCGACAGTAGTCTTGTCGTACATTACAACTAGAAGCAGATCTGCCAATGAAATAGCGCACTTCAACAAGGTCAGTCCACTTAATCATTTACGGGAAACTAACTTGAATCAACAACCTAAACTAAACTGTCTAAAAGTAGCTTGAATCTCAAATCCCCGAAGTTTTAATTAAAAGCCAAACATTCCTTTACCGTGTTTTTAAACCTGACCTGCCGCTTCCAAAACCAATAAACATAAATAAACAGTTCATACTTTACAAGTTGAACACTCTTCGTTAGCAGACTATTTCGTGCCTTCCATTTCAATAGGACACAGAAGCTCTGAAAACAAGAGTGCATCCCTATCATACCTTATGTAAACTGTCAAGGGGGTCTTTCGAAGAGCATACCGGCCCTAAGGTTGTAGATGGTGTCTTTCACTTTTGGGGCAATGATGGTTCAGAACTCAGAGTTCAGAAATAGTAAATAAAAATAAAAACATTCTGAATCGAGATTTGAATGTTTTTCTAAAACAAACATGGCCTCCAAACTCGTAATAGTTTCTACAAAACATCCTGAGGCTCCAGGCAACCAAAACATGTAGATTCCCAACACCGATGTGGATGTAACTAGAAACCAAAAATATAAAAAATAGCGCTTCCCGAGCACAGACTTGAAAACTCAACAAAACTAGCGTTTCCCAAACACTGCACTCAGCTTCAAGTACCCAGAAATACATGTGTTATGCTATTCTTGTTATGTATATGTCTACGATATAACAAATTTGACCTTGACAGAATCACAATGAACTTAAAAAAATACAAAGTCCATACAATATTAGAGCTCAGTCCTTTTTTTATGTTTATTAAAAATGCGACAATATTTTTTTCTCTTTAACTTTGAACTGGAGGACAGTTGAAATTTAAAACAAATTTCATTTTAAAATTTAAATTATGATAAAATTCAAATAATAAAAAAGCGGAATTAAAATTTTATATCAATAATAATAGTTTCACCGGGACCGTGATGTAGGGGTAAGCGTGATTGCCTCTCACCCAGTCGGCCTGGGTTCGATCCCAGAAGGTCCCGGTGGCAAATTTTGAGACGAGATTTGTCTGATCACGCCTTCCGTCGGATGGGGAAGTAAATGTTGGCCCCGGTCTAACCTAGAGGTTAGGTCGATAGCTCAGTCCAGGTGTAGGAGTCGTCTCCCTGGGTCCTGTCCTGGTGGAGTCGCTGGTAGGCAGTTGGACTCACAATCCAAAGGTCGTCAGTTCGAATCCCGGGGTGGATGGAAGCTAAGGTGTAAAAAGAGGTTTGCAATAGCCTCAACAATCAAGCCTTCGGACACCTAATTTCGAGTAGGAATCCCGTAATCGGGAACGCCAAGGCAATGCTGTAGAGCGAATAATTTGATTTTTTTTTGTAATAATAGTGTTATACTCCACGCGACTGCTGAAAATCGCAACATTTTTACACATACACATTTACATCCAACAAATTGTCACTTACCGCTACATTGAGCTCCTCGCAGCACACTTCCAACTGCTCCAGCAGCCGAACACTGGGTGTTGTTTTCTGTCCGGACCAAGAACGCGTGCGCAAACACCGCTTGCTATACCGACCCGCACTCTTCTTTACCGACCCGTATTGTCCCCACAACGGAGTGTACGAAATTCTGTCCGAAACAGAATTCAGTGTTAGTGAACTCATCGCTGCAATGAAAAAAGAGAGAAAAAAAGACAGACATTAGATTAGATTAAAAAAAAAAGTCAAAACAAAATGGCTAGCACGGCCATTTTGTTTTTATTTTTTGCATTTCTTTAGTATTTTTTAGATAAATGTTGAGCTATTTTGATCAGATATATGTTTTATTAAAGAACTGAGTGTTTTTACCTATTATTTCTTTTGATTTTCATGAATTATAAAACAATGAAAAAAATTAAAAAGCAACGTGTCACATCAACTGAACGCACACGATCGAGCAAAATTATGAGATAATTGAGAGTATTGGTGTGGTTTTTCCACACTACAAAATCAATATTGAAAGCTGACACGAAACGAAATGAGTCGGTTTTATGTGCTATCATCGAACACACAAACACATTGACACAAGAAAACCCACATTTTTGAAGTCGCCTCCCGGACGAACTGCAATTTCAATCAAGCAGGCTACGCGAACGATTCTCAAAACTTTGCTCAACGCGCTCACAGTAGGCGACGAACAGTGAATCTCGTCTTTCTTCTTCCGTTGTGGATGGCAAAAACGAGAGCGCAAAGCCACTCACGCGACACCAACCGATTACACGAGAGGGAGAGAAACGTGGAATATGCGAGAGAGTGGCGGAAAAACTCTCTCTCCTGTTCTCTGGAGGCTCTCACTTGCGTTGTAGCAAATTTTGCAGACGCGGGAAGATGGATGGAAAATGTACAGTGGAAGAAGATGAACATGTGTAAAACTGAATAAATTTATTATAGTGTGCACAAATGACGCTACCAATACAATTAAGAAATGGCGGGTACATTTAGTACCACTGTTTTTGGTCACTGTGGTTGTGTGAGAAATTTCTGGAATCGAAGGCGTTGGCAAATTTATCGACTGCACAGCTACGTTAATAATTAAGTTAACTGTCTTTTAGATTAACGAATCGTTATCAATGTTACAATTTCGAATTAGTAAAATCATTTAAAAAAATATCAAAAGAATAAAAGTATAGTACACATTTTTTCAAAAGAATCTACGTTATCGACGTGGCAAAATTGCAAAAGTGTATATGTGAGCTACGGCAAAAACTGCACCCTTACCAAAAATCATGATTTTCTGAGTTTCAAATCCCACTTTTCATACGATTTTTTGAGTTCAGGTACTTCAACCATAAAAATGGTTATATGGGTTGAACTGAAAAAATCGTATGAAAGGTGGGATTTGGAACTCAAAAAATCATGATTTTTGGTAAGGGTGTGTCTGCAACTATTTTTATTAGCGTGTTAGTATGGGTGAGATCGCTTTCATGTATCTCTCCAGGTATCATGACTCAGTGTAAATCGAATGATGATTAGTGTGTGTGAGGCAGAAAAATAAAAAAATATAAAAATTTAAATTACAAGCCTAAGTTTTAACATTTGGATAAAAAGTGTTTTAAAATGCATTTTACAGGCGTACAATTGCTTTCCGATCATTAGTTTTGAAAATTGACGGTTTTTTTTCAAGGGAATGGTGGAAAGAGAGGAATCACAAATCCGTATAAATAATTTCAAGATTTTTCAGGTGTAAACCGAAAACGCGATCAAAAATTAAAGTGGAAGAATAAGACTTTTAATTGCTTATTTAATTGTCGGTGTACAAGACGCCGCACTTTTTAATCATTTTCTGACGTCCATTCAATTTTGTAGTCCAAACCCAGTCATTAAATTGGAAAAATAAAATTCTTTTTCAAATTTTCTTTTCTTGATTTGTGTGCACCTACGTCGAAGACCAAGATTGTTTCCTTTTTGCTCTTTGGTCTGACAGTCTTGGTCTGACAGATTTGGTCTGTCAGCTTTATCATGGATTTTGGTCTGGTCTAGCCCAGTCACGAAATATTCTAGCAGAGCTGATTCTGTCAGAATCCTGCTAGAACGGTAGAACTTCTCTGCTAGAATGCTGTAAGAATATCCAGCTCTGTAAGAACTCTGCTAGAATCCTGCCAGAACGTCGTGACTGGGAGGCGAGGGATAGGACACAGCACCTTCCTGTTTTTTTTCGCAAAAAAAAAACTTTTCGTGAGACTGTATATTGGTATTTCATGAAAATTTCAAATGTTTTCATAGGAGTTCAAACATGCAGAATATGATTATAAATGCGGGAAAATGCATTTTATCTGGTTTTCAGTTGATTAAACTTAAGTTTTCATTAAAATATTAAAGTTCTTCGAAAAAAAAATTTTTTTGGGTCCTAAAATTAGGCTTGAATATGTGATATGTAGGGGAACTATACCTTTTTTCAGCCTATTTCTATTCTCGGCCTATCAGCACTTTGAACATGAATTACAGCTTTCATAAAGTGTTTTTGACTGTTCCGAAGTAATAAATAGCTCAAATATCATCTGAAAATGTTGATTTATTCGGAAAACGGCTGAAGTGATGAAAATTGGTCGAACGGCTTAGAGTGATTAAAATGGGTATATTTCCCCTATTATTTTTCACAACGAAAAAGTTTATTTTTCTGAGTAAAATACCCAAGTAACATTTTTAAACCAACTAGCCACCACGAAGTTTTATTGAGGTTTTATTGTAGCATCTTGATTGCTTAATAGTTTTATTTGGGCATTCACCGCAACCAACAAGCAAGAGCTAGTTAATAGGTTCTAACAGGGTTTTATGCCTCGGACATAATCTTATGATTGTAAAATACATTTGAACACGTTTTCCATTGAAATGTTGGGATCATGCAGGGGAAAAAATAAACCCGAAGTCGTGAATTTCGTACCATTAAAACGTGTATATCGAGATTTTTACGTTACGAATTTTTGAACTATGAATATTGGGCAAGAAAAATCTAGAAGCCGTGAAAAAATTCATGACTTGTCATGACTACCTTGTCATGTATTGTATTCATGTAGTCCTAATTCATTATTACGATCGAAAAATATTTGGCGCGAAAGAAAATCCAGATTTCATAAATGAAAATCATAAAATCCGTAGTAAATTTTCAATACGGCGGAACCTTGGATATAAACCAGGGACCATCCGTAAACCACATGGATACTTTATGGAGGGGGGGGGGGGGCTCCATAAAAAAGGATTTTTTTTAAATCTCAGCCCCCTCCCCTCCCTTGTGACAATTTTCCATAAAAAACAATTCTTTTTTGTATGGAACGTGAGCAATCGCTGAACTCATTATATTATCATGAAAATTATCGAAATCGAGTGCCGAACTGCCCATAATTGAAAATTCGGCTATTATGCCAAATCAAGTATTCCGAGAAAAACGCGTTTTAGTGTTTGTCACAAAATCTCCCCCAAGGTTATTTACCATAAGAGTGGCATATTAGCCGTTTGGTTTTTCGCAACGGCAGCCAAGTCTAAACACTATTTCAGTGAAATTCAAGTTCCAGAAAATGCGTTGGAACATCCTCTACCACCTGGTGCTAATATCTCGTCTTTGCCAAAAGTGGATATTAGCTGTTTTTTCAATGATGGACAGCAAAGTATTAATGAATTTTTAGAAATTCGACATTTTGTCGAAATAGTTGGAATCTGACTTTTGGGAATAATTCTTTTTGTCATTAACTTCATTTTGATGAGCAGAAAAAAAATATTTTTGCCAATTTTGTTTCAAGTTGTTATTGAAAATAGGTACACTTACGGTCGACTCCCCGGAGAATAGTCCCATAATAGGGGCATAAAAAGATTAAGTTTTTCTGGCTGATTCGACAATTTAGGTAAATTTTACATGAAAAGCTCAATTTTAATTTGTTTATTTTTTGTAAAGAATCTCAAAAAAAAACTTACATCAAGATGACAGAATTCATGACAAAAATAGTTGTAGTTTACTTAGTGCGTCATTTGTGTGTTGAACTCGATTAAAAAAAAATAAACATAAAAATTCCACTTTTTTTTTAAACAAATGTTGTTTTCAGTAAAATGCCCTGATTTTTCCCATGTATTTCGTGCTCAAGGCAAAATTAAAAAGAACTACGATAAATAAATAATCACATAATAACAAAAGCTCAACTATATCGACTCAAGAACTCTACTTTACCGATAATTTCGGTTCCTTTTCACATACTCCCAACTCGTCGTTTATCTTTTCAGAACGAAAAAAAATACCCTAGCACTTACACATCATAATAACAACAAGAAAAATACTATTTGGTTTACTAATAGAAAAAAAAAACTTTGATTATGAAGCTAATCAATCAAGAACCTCGGCTTAAAAGTTGAACAAACGTCACCCTTCACTTCGGCACTCGCTCAATTTCACTCAGCTTTATTCTCTCACGAAACCAACCTAGACTCAACAGGCAACGTTTTCACACACCACCGCCTTATATACTTCTGTTTTATATACACACGAACCATCCGGTCTCACCAACACTAACGCAATTCCCTATATTTATCGTCTCCGACTGCGATCTCACACATACAACCATACAAATTTTTCACGCCACATTTCTGGTGAAAAAAATTTTTGCTACTGTTTCATTTGAAGCTGTTCAAAATGCTTGCCCAAAACTCAAATTGCTTGCATTTAAATCGGAATCACATTTTGTGCAATATTAATTACTCACCATGTTATATTGTTTCAATGCTTCAACTGCAGGATCACACTTTTAACACTTCCACTCACTAAAACGATTTGATCACAACTGGTGAGCCGTTTCAAAAGGAGCCGAGCAGATGAAGACTGACTGTCGAGAGAGTGAGCGACAGAGGGAGAAATGAGAGATCATTTTGTCTCTCTGATCGCAAAAAGCATTCTCGCTCTCTAAGTGTTCTTTCTTTTTGTTTTGCTTGTTTCTTTCTACACGTGCATTCAAGTTCAAGTTTTTCAACCGGCCGGCGTACCGGCAGAGATGCCGTTTTTCCGTAAGATAGAGAAGAGCTCTTAAGTTTTTTTTTAAAGTTCCCTAATCGAGAAATTAAAAGTGAGAGCGTGTGCAACATGGAGTTAAACTTTCTGTGAAAATTACCATGGCACTTTGAAAATTTTAATTCCATGTGTGTTGCACGCAACACTCTCACTTTTAATTTCTCGATAAACCGGGCCGGGTCCGGTGGTGTAGTGGTTAGCGTGGTAGCCTCTCACCCCAGTAAGGCCTGGGTTCAATCCCAGACGGACCCGGTGGCATTTTTCGATACGAGATTTGCCTGATCACGCCTTTTATCGGATGCGTCAGTGTTTTCACGAAAACATTTCTATAGTTTTTATTGAAAAGGTCCTATAAATACAAGCACAAAAAAAGTTGTCACTATTCGGGGAATTAGTTGTTAGACACACTGATTTATTAGGGTTGGCCCAATCAAAGAAACAATGAAATTTTTAAAAACTTGTTATAATTCCGTACAAAAATTCCGGCCTGTTAAAGGTAAGGAACAAAACCATACAGTTGGTAGCCTTATGGCCTATCTACAATCACTTAGCTTAGAATAGTTAAGTAAAGTAAAACTTAGAAAATGTACACAACTTACGGCCGTCATCCCTAATCAACTTAGAAAATTTGCTGGGCTGATATACGTTGCTATGCAGTTGTTTGTTTACCTTTGATATGGAAACGTCAACTTACCGTAGATTTTGAAATTTTCCAAACCATACGTCAAGTTTCTAATTTTATTCCTTTTCATTGTAGAAGATCAGATTCATTTCCATTGATTCAAACTCCTAAGGTAAGTGAAATTTTCTAAGTTAAGTGATTGTAGATAGGCCATTACTCATGAAATTGTTTTGCTTGGATTAGCTAGGCTTACTAGGCTTAGTGAAAAAAAAATATTTAAGTAAAAATATTTACACTGTCCCTGCAGAACATGTTAGCCGCAATCGGGTGGTTTGCCTTTAAAAATCAGTTATAAGTTGCATGACAAAAAATGCAAGAAAACGAAAGCAGATCTGATGCAAACAAACCAACACAGAGGTAAATGCAATGGTAATGTAATGTGTTTTGGTAAATGTTCGTCTAAAAATGTCTTAAGGTGAAGCCGTTGATCATTTTCGAAGAAAATTAATCATCACTATAAAAAATTGCGTATTAAATTCACTTTAACGAGTTTCAGCACCAAAAGGAATCAGCATGTGCCGGTTGTTGCCTTCTTGAAGTCACTGAAGGAATTTTTGATCTAAATCAATTGTGCTTCAAAATTTATATAATTTTGTGGCACAGTCATTGACGTCCTAGTTGCCAATCATTGATTAATGATGATTTCCATAACTTTACAAGGAATGGGATAATCGTTACCAAAAGGAATCAGCATGTGTAGGGAACTATTCTTAACAACCTGTTGAAATTTTTTGTCAAAATATTGAAAGCGACGCAAAATTTATATGTTTGAAGGAAAAATCATGACAATGATGGAAGTCTTCACGGTAAGCCTTATTGGAAATACAAGATTTCTAGAGTTTTTTTTTTTAAAGGTCCGTTAAACCAAATCTTTATTTTTTGCTTTTTGGGTGTTTTTGAATGCCCCTACCTCAAGGCGGTTCTAAAAACACCCAAAAAGCAAAAATTTAAAATTTGGTTTATAGGAACTTTTCAAAAAAAACTCCAGATTTGCTCTGGTAAATATTATTTTTCACCATTTAAAAAAAATACTGGCTACCCTGCTTTTCCGAATGTCAAACAAAATCGAGAGGAAAACTGCTACAAAAAGGGAGAGGAGAAAGAGAGAGCTGAGATTGCAAAAGTGCTCACTCGGAGGCGCTAGTTTCACTTGAGAGACTGTCATACACGAGTTCCGTCAGTTCTGTTTGCTGAGTGAATTGAGTGACTCGTGAATATGTTTTGAAAGAATGTGCAATCAAGAGTATTGAAATCGTGCAAAATTCACAAAATGTGATAAGCAAGTAATGTACATAGGGGAACTATGCCCTTTCTCAGCCTATTTCTATTATCGGCCTATCAGCACTTTGATCATTAATTACAGCTTTTATAAAGTGATTTGGACTGTCCCAAAGTTATAAATAGCTCAAATAAAAGTGAGCAAGCAACTCTCCATTGTTGATACATCTGAAAATGTTGATTTAATAGCGGAAAACGGCAAAAGTGATGAGAATTGGTCGAACGGCTTAGAGTGATTAAAATGGGTATATTTCCCCTACTTCTCCATATATATTGCTGATTTAAGAGATTTCCAACTGTAGAGTGTTTTAGAGCACTTAAAAGTTTAAAATTTGGGAATGAATAAATACATTTTGTTGCTCTGTCAAAAAAATAAAATACACCCAACCCCCGGTGGTTGGTAATTTTTTGTTTGTCAAAGTCAAACTAAAAAGTGACGAACTGTCACTTTTTACACGGCGCTAACGCACACTATCAAAACAAACATTTCGTATTGTGTGAGAACTCCGTGTAAAAGGGGTGTCAAACTGTCAACTGTACGACTGACAACAGTTGGTGTCAAACCATCGGGGTTTGAGTGTATTAGGCTGCAACAATCCTAAAACTGCTGTCCCGATTTGCCCCAGATGACGGTACGCAACTTCAAAGGAAAAGGGCCAAGAAACAGCTTTACGAGCAGCAGAACAAAAGAGAGGGAGCGATTTCTTTGGGTTTTTCTTCACCCTCTCTAGCTTGCTTTTTCTGTCGTTGCTACCCATTTGGAATATTTTTTTGACCGGTTACTTACCAAGTGCGTAATCAGAACAAAATTTCTCGGATTAATTTTCAAAAAGCCGTAAGAGCCACCGTGACCTCTGACACTAATATAAGATGTACACTCAAACCCCGATGGTTTGACACCAACTGTTGTCAAACGAACGGGGTCACTTTTTAGTTTGACACCCCTTTTACACGGAGTTCACACACACTGCCAAACGTTTGATTTGATAGTGTGCGTGAGCGCCGTGTAAAAAGTGACAGTTCGTCACTTTTTATTTTGATTTTGACCAACCAACGGGGTACAAACTAAAAAAGTGTAAAACGAAAAAGTGACCAACCACCGGGGTTTGAGTGTACAATCTCAAGCATTTTTGAATTGCTTTTTCGTAAGTAGGTCGAATACTGCTGCAAAATGGACCTTGGATGGCTCTTACGTCCTTTTGAAAATTAATCCGAGATTTCAACTTTTTATCGGGGCTCAAGGTATGTAGATTAGTTCTACAAAACATGAACGGGGCTATGATGTTGACAGTAACTTGAAGTTTATTTTTTGTTTAGTTTTAACAGCGTTTTTTGGTTCAGTTTGACAGCTAAACAACCCTACATAAAAAGATCCGGTAAAATTTGCCAGGAAAATGGTAAAATTTTCGCTTTTCTGAAAATCGTCATATATCCGGTTTTCTTACAAACTACTTTTTGACAGATCGTAAACCCGCCTTACTTTATCTAATCTTCATACCTTGGAGTAAGATAAGGCCTATCGAGAAATTTAGTCTGCGAGTGTGCAACATGGTGTTTAACTTTCTGTGCAGTTACTGTTAAGGTTCCCATGGCACTTTGAAAAGTTTAAATCCATGTCGCACGCACCAACTCTCACTTTTAATTACTTGATTGAGCTTTATTTGACTTTGCTCGTTGGACAAAATTATCATCGGATTTGTGAACGCTTTTTTTTTTTCTTAACTTATTTTTATTAGGTCCTTTTAGGTGCTGTGACCAGGTTGGGACCGAGGATCAGTAAAACAATTTATAAAAACAAAAAAAAAACTCCTTAAATTCCATACTTGGAGATCATGTAACTGACGAGGGTTACTTGGTCCAAGCGGGTCTTGCAGGTCTTGAACCTGTCGATGTACTCGGAGAAAATCCCCCACAGCTCAGCAGAGCTGTAGAGTACCTCCCCGGCTTCCTTCTCCATGGCTCCGCCGTCTCGGGGCCACCTTGGCTGCTTCCTGCGGGACGAGGGCGATCCTTGGATTTTCCGTCCGGAACTGCGCCCGGCAGCGGAGGGAACTCCGCCGGCGTAAACGCCGGAACTGCTGGACTCTGCTTCTCCGCCTTCCTTGCCGGCGATTTCGGTTTCGACGCCTGCTGGCGCCTCCGGATGAAGTCCGCACGCTTAGGGCAGCTGCGGTCCGTGGCTTCGTGGGCTCCAGAGCAGTTGGCACACCGCTTCGGCTCGGCTTCTTGAACTTTGCACTCGTCCGTCTTGTGGGGACCCCCACAGTTGTTGCACCTGCCTTTCAGGTGACAGTTCCTGATTCCATGACCCAGCTGCAAGCAGGTCCTGCACTGGGTCACGTTTGGCCGTTTGTTCCGGTAGGCCTCCCACCGGATGATAGTGCTTGCCACAACTTTCATTGCAGAGAGCTTCTTCAGATTGGTGTATCCCTTGGGGAAGACCACAATGTACGGAGTTTCGTCCACGGTAGACTTTTCCTTCCGCTTGATGATATGCACCTCCAGCGCGTCCAGCTTGAGATCCCTCTTCAGAAGGTACTTGACCTCGTCCGGTTTCAGTTCATCAGGAAAACCACGAAGAACCACCCGATGATTTCGTTCGCTCCGCCGTTCGTGGGTGTAGAATTCCACTTTATTCTTCTTGAGTAGCTCTTGCAACTTGTCAAAATCTTTGACAGAGAAGCAGGTCACCTTGGTTCCAAATCGGGTTAGTTTGTAAATCGGTTTGAAACCTAATTTACAACTTTCCACTATCGCCACGAGCTTGTAAAAATCCGGTGGTGGTGGTTTTGTTTACCTGCCGACTGGCCGGGTGGTGGAACCGCCGGGTCGTCCCCTCCTCCTGCTGGGCTGGCATTGTTGTTGTTTTTGTTATCCGCTAGCGGCCTGAACTTGTTGTTGTTGAACAGGGTCTTCTCAACTTTTTCTCCTTCGATGCCGATTCCAGTGACTTCGCAGGACTTCTTCCGCTTCCGATTCCCGCGGACGGGACGAAAATCTTCCTCCTCGGAGGATTCCTCCACCTCCATCTGTCAAAAACTTCCAAGCACGCGAGATGACAACACGAGCAAAACACGTCTTAACTTGTCGCTGGCTGGCGACTGAGTGATTTGTGAACGCTTTCCGCGGTCCTCATCTGCATATATCGCGCTATCTCCTGCTTCAATAACTCAATCGCTTTGACGAAATTAGCGCCGTAATCCGTCATGATCACCATGACCGAGATGAGCTTCAGAACTTCCGCTTTTATGTTTTACGCTGTGTGGGCCACTTTCAGATCAATGAGACAGAGTTTACGGATGTCCAGCTTTTTCTGGTGGAGAAACCATTTTCAGACAGACCTTCTTATTATTAAGCGCTATCTTTTCTGAAAGTTAAATAAATAATCTACAAGTGTGAATTTGAGAAAACTAAAAAAAATATAATACTGCTGAATTCCAGGAGCCTCAAACACGTTGAGGGTCATTCCAGCGACGGTCACCATCCTGACGCAAGACTCGTAAGCGCTTTGTCTATTTCTATTTGAATTTTGCGCATTTTTCTGGACGTTGAGGGTGGCTCTTCTAAATGGTTTCGTACTCCTGCACATGAATTGTTTCCAGATTGAGATGGAATGAGCCAAGTATAATTGACCGCTAAATCTTCATTTCGCGATTCGCAAAAATGTTAACGCTGAGACCCATGCGACCTCAAGCTACCCTAATACATACCCTATCAAGGAACTTAATCAGCAACATTCAGCCTAACTATCGCATACACATACAATCACCTCCCATTGTGCAGTTTCTTTCTAGTTTTCTAGTGCCTATTTTTATTTTTAATCGAAACAACAAAACAAAAACATGTACAAACTGAATAACATAGGATTTTTATTCACAGATTAAAACACGGCATGTACCTCGATCATGATACATTTGGAATACTTAACATCGGATGTCTAATAAGGAAAGTAAGCGAAACTTAACGTAACCTACGATAGCTAACCCGTGAGGGCTTGACTTTCTGCGAGCACGGAGTCGTGGCAAAGCTGGTTGACGAGTTTGAAGAGTCCGTTTGAGCTTGCGTAGCGATTTCCGGCCTGCCGTGCATCCTCCAGCGTCATCATGAATCCGTTCCAAAACTGAATGGTAATCATTCGCAGCACTTCCTTGTATTCCTCGGGAGTCTTGAGTGCGTAACGCAGACCCTCGTTCTTGTGTGTCGTCTGGTGGTGCTGCATCAACATCGTAAAGGTACGGAACTGTACGTTGCACTGGCCCTCGCCGCCCAGGCACTTGAAGATCGGCACGTGGTACAGAATGTGATGCGCCAAGCTCTTTTCGTCGGCAATTTCGCTCTTGCAGTTGTTGTACGAACAGTGGTAGGTGATGGTCTGCGGAACGGTGTACTCGTTGAAGATCACAGCTTGGCCGGGATGGTTGGCGGTGTAGTGGGCCGCAAAGTCCGCGTTGTTGTCCGTGATGAAGGGACACTTTTCACAGCCGTAGTTGGAGCTGTTGAGACGTAGGATTTTGTTCACGACGTCGTCGGTGAGGAAATCTATCCAGCCCTTGGAATATTCGTTCTCCACTTTGTGATTTTGGGCGAAGTGATTCACCATCTCTTGCCGGTTGGCACCCATGACGAAGTCACACTCGGCGCACCGTTTCGGATTGCGGAAGTCCATGTAGATGGGCTGCAGTCCCGAGTGGAACGCGGTAAAGTGCGACTTCATCTCCGGCATCACCGCACCCTTCCGGCAGTAGAAGCACAGGATGATCTTCGAGGTTCGGAACAGAAACGGCTTGTCCTTGCTGCGAGTTCCTGCCAGCTGATGCATTTGCTTCCAGTGTTGAATCAGCTCCTGGATGGTGTCCGCCTTCTTGATGCAGTAATGGCAAGCGTACTTCAGGAAGTAATCGAAGCGGGACTGTTCCGGATTGGCCAACGAGTTGCGAAGGACCGATGGTTTTTCGTTTGGATGTGCCGCTTTGAAGTGGGACACGATGCCCGCTCCGAAATCATCCACGTAAGTACAGCCCCTGAATCCACACTTGAACGCCTTGATCACCGGGGTAGCGTCCTGCTTGGGGCGTTTGGCCAAACTGCCGGCGCCTTCCGCGAGTTCCGCGCTTCGACGCTTTCCAGAGGTACTCGGCGTTCCAACGATGACAACGTTCGCCGGTGTTTCCTCCTCGTCCTCTACGTCTTCTTGATCTTCTTCAACCTCGACCTGAATTCCTCGGATGCTCTTCGTTTTGTTGACTTCCCGGCGCCACAGAGGCGTCGTATCGGCCCGGCTATCGTCCCCTTCGATCGCTTTGTACAGTGAGATGATGAGAATTTCAACTCCCGGATGTTGCTGCTCGTAGTGCCGGGTAAAGGCACTCTTGAGCGACGAACTGAACAAGCACCGAGCGCATCGATACTTGGCGTTGATGTTGTGCGTGTCCTGCAGATGGGATCTCATCTCACCGAGGGTTACACTTTTGAACATACAAACGTCGCACTTCCACTTGAAGACCACATCGCTGTCCGCCGAGGCCGCGGCACTGCCAGCAGTGCTGCCGTCCCGAATCACAAGCACTGCGGCGTTCGCACTTGGCGGGTGCTTATCACTCACGTGCCGATTGATATCCTTCTGGTTGTTCAGGAACAGCTGACACGTGCTGCATCGGTACAGCTCTTTGTCGTGCAGTCGCAGGTGCTCCAGCACTTTGGTCGCGTTCAGTTGACCGGCAAATACGTGCACCGCTGGACAGTGAGGACACTTGTACTCTTTCACATCGCCGTGCAGCGCGTTGAGATGGGTTTGCAGCATGACTTCGTTGATGGTCAGATATCGACAGTTTGGTGCACCGCAAATGTATCGCTTGGTTTCCTGCACGAAGCACAGCGACTGGATCAAATCGTCGTCTTCCTGGGAACTGGCGGCAGGGTTGCGCATCCGATCAAAGTGCTTCTCGCCTTGGCCCCAACACGGAACAGGATTTTTAGGATCAACGTTCGACACGGGCATATCGTTCAGGTGACCCTTCAGATGGCGGTACATGTTGATGCGAACTTTGGTGCTGTACTGGCAGGTGCTGCAGCTAACCATTTGACTGAAGATGGCTTGTTTTGGCAGCGTTTCACACTCGTCCGGGGCAAAGTGCGTCTTCTGCTGAAGCAGAGCAGCCTGCATTTTGTGGTTGTACAGATCAATCAGCTTTCGGTAGTAAGCCCTCTTCTCGGCCTCCGTTGGTTGACCCGGCGCAAACAGGATGATGTCGTTGTTGGGATCGTTCTTCTTCGGGTTCAGGAACAGAATGGTTGGTTTGTTGAACTTGTGAACCTCCTTCACGTGCTTGATCACATCCGGCGGGTAAGATCCCTTGTAATCGCAGATAAAGCAAAACACTCGCTGCGTTTCGTGCGACTTCAGGTGCTGCACAAAAGTCACCAAATTGGGGAACTGATTTTGCTTCTTGCAGTGACTGCACGTGTACGACGCGGATGGCAAGTGTCCGTACGTTAGATGCTTCCGCAAACCGATGCTATCCGCGGACTGAGCATTGCACCCCTTAAAAATGCATTTGTAGAGGTGTGCCTTGGGCAGCCCGGTGTCCTTGATCATTTCGATCGCGATACGTTCCGCTTCCAGCATCAGCGCTTCGTCCTCCTGCGGTAGCTGTTGAAGTGATGCACCAATACTGCATACGTTAGTGATGATCGGTAAAACAGGCATCTTATTCGGCGATATAACTATCTTTGTACCTACCAAGGAAGAGGCCGGTCTGACCACCGCCATTGCGGTGCAACCGCCTTCAACCCTGGAAATGATCGGCACAGAACTTGTAGCAGCGGCGGCCGCACCACCACGCACCTGTGTAATGATCGGCATACTCTGCGAGGGTGCAGGCGCATGCTCCTGGTAGTTTCCTTGAACTGCCGAAATGATCGGCACCGACGTCGTGCACGGCAGCATGATTCCACCGCCGGAAACGGACGCAATCATTGGAACCTTGATCACCTCCGTCCGGTTAACCACGAACGTTTGCTTGGGCTGCTGGGACAACCCCACCGACGACGATGACGACAAAGCCGAAGGAATCTGGGCGCTCAACAGGATGTTTGAATCGCCGACACGAATCGGTGGCAATTGCAGCGGAATCACCGTCGGTTTGGCGACTCCCGTGTAGCATATATCGTGATTGCTCTTCGTATCGACCGACTTGTAGCTGAGTTCCTCATTCGTGTACGAACACGGCACAAACACACTCTCTTCCAGGGCTTTCTCGTACAGCGACTTCAAGGTGGCCTCCATGATCTAAAAGCAATGATCCATTAATTAGTAATGTAACAAATCAACAGCACAACAAGCACACTGCAGCATACCTTTCCGGGGGTTTTGTTGTACCGAACGCAGCAGTAGAACGGCTCCATCGGGTGCTGATTGCACACGTGCACCTGGATCGCTTCCATCGTGTCGGTGCCAAACTTGCAGTAAATGCACTCGTAGATTCCGATCCGGTGCGTCAGCAGATGGCGCGGCATCTTCTGCTTCTGGATGCTCTCCTGGCAACACTGGCAAGCCACGTTCACCGTGTCCGGGTGGACGTCCTTCAGGTGGGTCATGAACGCGTCGAGAACGCAAAACTCCGACTTGCACACTAGAAACAAATTAATTTTAGTAAACTTAATCAAATGGACACCAAAACGAGGTCAAGACCTTCAAGAATAACAACAAAAGAGAAACGCCAATTTCATTAGCGTTTTCTTGACCTTGCCTAGAGCAAAAATAGAAGGAAGGTACACTTACCGGTACAAATCAACGGGGTAATGTTATCCATTCGACGCCGATTCAGCAGCTCCTGGTCCACCGCAGTCAGCGGATGTTTGTCCGCCTCGATGACCAAAATCTGATTCTTCTCCTGGCCGTGCACGAGCTTTTGGTGCAGGATGACGTTGTACGCTTCCCTGCTCCGATAGAAACAGTACGCACACTGGTGGGCGCTCTTTCCGTGCATCATCTTTAGATGTCGCATCAGATCGGCTTTGCTCTCGGCCGTAATATCACAGTAGGAACATTCCAGCCAACTTTTGCGACTCACCGGACCGTGCATGTCGCCGACCAGTTCGTGGTTGTCCAGGTGCTTGTCCATCATGGAGTCGACGTGCGTGGTGAAGCAGCAGCTGACCGCCATGCACTTGTAGAAGCCGTACAAACTCTTCGGTTCGAGCATGTTTAGGCAGTGGGCGCGTTCCTTAACCGTGGCCATTTCCAGCCAAGGCTTCAGATTGATCGGCTTCTCTTCCGCAGCAGCTTCTTCCGCCAGGGACAGTTTATCGCCGGAAAACCTCCGCAGTTTCAAACCAGGCCGCTCCTCCATTGGAACCGGCACAGGACATAGAGCAGGAGGCGCCACGTTCAAGTCGTCAATCGCCGAGCGGTCCTTGATGTGAACTACGGCCATGTGTTTAACTTCTTTGCTCAGCTCACATGAATCTTCGTCGATGACCTGAGCCGTGCAGAGGCGGCAAAATCCGTCCCACAGAATGTTGCCATGCTGATTAACGTGTGCGTACATCTCCGTCCGATTCGTATTGGCATACTTGCAATCTCCAATCACACAAAGATACCACGTTTTGTCGGCGACCCTACAGAACCCGATGTTCGACACCACCTCCTTGCGCTCGAAAACATCGACTTGCTCCTCTTTCACTTCCAGCGGTGACGGCATCGGAACGTTGTTTGATTCTGCCAGCGACCGGCGTGCCTTCGTTGCCGCTGCCTGACGTGTCTTAGCTTCAGCCGAGTCCTCCTTGGTTGGAGATTCAATGTCCTCCCACTCGTCATCGTCGTTCGGCGTAGTTTTTGATCGCATCATTTCGTCCAAGTTCTTCCGCAGCCGATCAACGATCGATGGTTTCGGAGGCGACACAAAACTGCGATCGGTCAACACCTGAAGTGAGTCAATTTCCTCGCTGACGGATGGAATGAAAGCCGACATGTCGCTTTGCCTGTTAGTCGTGATCTGGGGCGTAAGTTCGGGCATCGAGATATCTGAATCTAGGGTTTCGTTCGACTTCGAAGCCTCTGCCGACATGTCGGGTTCAAAGTTCAGCGCACTGAACTGAAGCATTCCAGTGCATCGTTGCCGATCGTGCTCCTCTTTCAAATGCGTTTTCATATTGTCCGGCGAAAGCTGAACAAAGTTGCACAGCCGGCACAAGTACGCGTGGATGTGGTTCTCCTCAAACACCAACTCGTTGACCACCTCCATCGAAGAACCACTACATTCGCTATCGTGCGAGTACGTGCAGGGCGTCAGAGATTTGATCGTGCAGTTCGTGCACTTGTACCGATACTCTCCGGTGTGGCTCGCCAGGTGCAGTTTCCAGTTGTACCTCGTTTTCGTCAGAACTTCCTTGCAGAAGATGCATTCGAAGGTAATGTTCTGCTCGCAGATGTTACCAGTAACCTTCATGGGGTCCTTCTTGATCTTGTTGGCGGTCGGATTCGGAATACGGCTCAGGTACACCTCGTGCAACGGGTGATAGCGCACGTAGTGCTGAACCATGCTTGAAATCTGTCCGGTATATGAGCAGAGGGCACAATCCTTGGACTTGTCACTCTTACAGTGCAGCTCACGAAGCGTGTTCTTGGTCACCGGTTTCGGAGCGTACGTTTTCATCGGAGAAGAGGCTGCCTGCTGGGGTTTGGCCTCCGTCTTTTTCTTCTTCTTAGATACAACTCCCGTCGCCCAAACGTTTCGTCGCTTCTTTTTCGATTTCGGCGAAACAGACGCCGAACTGGACGCAATCGACACGTGGTCATCGTCCACGCTCTCTTCGGTAATCTTTCGAGCACGACCGTTTATCATGGTCACGTCCAGCTTCTGGACCACCACCTTCAAATTTCGCAGCTTTGGTTCAGCCTTCTCCTTCGGTTGCGTGAGATCCACCACTGAACGCTTCGTTGCGGGAGGTTTGACGACATCTTCAGCCACCGGTATGCTGCGTCTGGTGCAGCTTCGTCTTCCGGTTGCTTTGAGGATTTCGTCCCGATCGTAGCATTCCGCAATATTTTCGTTCAGCTTGTCCAGTTCTGTCGCCTTTCGCTTCTTCTTGACGGCGGCGGCGTTCTTTTCTTTCTCGCAAGCTTCATTCGTAGAGCTGATTGACGCGGATGTAGTACGTTCCCTGCTGCCTTCAGCTTCGCCGTCGTCCGGCTTTGGGTCCTGCTCGTTCTGGATAGTCTTGTCACTAGGACTTTCGATGATTTCCTGGATTTTCTTCAGCTTCTTCTCGTCCAACATTGTGCTCAGCATCGCCAATAGTTGGGCTTTGTTATCCGGGGTGGAATTAGACAACAGGCTCTCTATGCCGTCCTTGTTTTCCTTCTTGTCTTCATCGGTGCACTTTGTAGGCTCTTCATCCGGAACTTTCGTGTCCTCGTCCTTTAGATCAGTCTGCTCGGCAGTTGTGTCATCACTTGCTGTATGATCTTCGTCAGCCAAAGCAACTCGCGGCTTACGGCCGGGCTTCTTCTTGGGCTTTTTGCCTTGTGGCTCGCTGGTGGTGCTCGACACGACATTTTCGCTGGCAGCTTCCTCCGTTGGTTTCGTCGCGATTTCTGCTGACGAGACTGTAGTTTCGCCTTCGTCAGTCGTCACCGGTTTTTCATCTTCGTCATCGTCGTCGATAACCACTATACGCTTACGGTTTTTACGCAGCTTCCTGACCACAACTTCATCGTCAGCATCAGCCGTTGGAGCTGCAGGAGGCGGTGGTGTATTGGCCGAATTTCGTTCAATATCATCCTGTGACACCGCGATCGATGCCCGACGTCTCGTGATCCTTGCTGGAACCGATGTAGGTAATGCCACCACCGGCTTTCGCACTTCATCACCGTGCATTTGACTGATAGCCACCGAGTTTCGTCGAGTCATGATCCTGCGCGCAGCCGGAATTGCTGGCATCTGGAATACTGGCTTCTCTTTGGTAGCGCTAGGAACGATGGTTGGGACCTGGAATTCCGGCTTGTCGCTGTCAACGTTAGACTCCTCCGCCGGCGGAGACGGTTCAGCAGGTTCAATCGACGGCACTGGATCGTTATCCCACATATCGTCGTCCGTGCACAGACTTGCTGCGGCTGGCTTTGGCTGCTTTTTTGGTCCTTTCTTTTTGCCTTCCTTCGGCGCTGCTTGCTTCGGCAGTTCATCGGCATCCCACAAGTCGTCGTCTTCGATGCTGCCCATCGGTGGCTCGGGAGATTTGCTTTTCTCTTTGTTCGCGTTTGGTCGACTTTTGCCGGCGATCTTCTCTTCCTTTTCCTCAACAATCTTGGGCGGAGCCGGTGGTTCCACTCGTTTGATTTTGGGGATTTTGAACCCGCCAATTCCCGTCGCGGGGGAGGAAGACTTTTTGGTAAAATCTCCGCTGCGATACATCTTGTCGAACGAGGACAGCTGCTCACCAAATAGATCCCTACCCTTCGAACCGGCGGCTGGCTTGTCCTTTTTCTCCGATGAATGCTGTTTCTTCTCGGGTTTGTGCGAGGATGACGACGAGGAGCCAGACGCTGGGGAGTTGTGCTTGTACGGCTTAAAGCTCGACTTGGCATCGTGCTTGGCGTGATCTTTTGCTTGGGGAGCAAAATGTCGTTCCTTGTGAATAGACGGCTTTCCCGGTTTCGCGTATGCCTTGGCAGCCACGCGGTTGTTATTGGGAACCATTCCGATGGACAGGCTGGGATCTTCGACGGGTTTTGACTTGTCCACGTCCGGCTTTCGGCTTTCCTTGGCCTTATCACTTATGTGTTTCTCTCGCATTTCCTTCTGACGACGATACTCAGCATACGTAGACGGGGTCCTGTTAGGGCCAGGTACCAAATGATCCAATCGTCCCGTCACATGCTGCTGTGGATGCGATGGAGGGCCCCTAAAATCGCCGCCATGTTGATGCTTCCGGCGAGGATCACGATCTACAACAGAGGGGACATCCATGGGCAGTGGCGGAATCATCATCGGATGAGGTTGCGCTGATACTGGGAAAATGGGCAGTGACGGTTGAACCGGTGGTGGCACGAACGGTGGTCCGTGAAAAGGTTGATCGTACTGTGGCGGTGGTGGTGGTGGTAATCTTTCTACTCCAACACTCATTCTACGAGCTGGAAACCCAGTTACGGGTGGCAGCACGGGCTCAGGAGGAATTTCCTCTACAATCACCTGGTTGGCGCAGATACTCAGTCGTCGCTTCGGGAATTCCAATGGAAGATTGGGATTCGGAGCGATACACTTGGGCAGCTCGTTCGGAGGAGGCGGGGCAGGTGGAAGGGGACGAGCCACTCGTGAGTCATGAGTATTGGGGGGCAAATGAAACCGATTCACAGGATCAGGAGGAGCTTGGTCGGGCAACGGCATTCCGGTGGAAATTGCCGCCGCTTTCCGAAGTCGGGGATCTTTAATCATCGGAGGATGGACCGGCACTGGTGGTGGCACTGTTTGGGGCGGTGTGTACAGGGGGGAAATATCCATTCGATCATTCGTCATTCGCACATCATCCGGCAAATTTTCGCGGCGTCGATAAAGAGGAGACAACTCCGACGGACCTGGAGTCAGCTCTATGATGTTACTGTTGCGAGATGCCGTGGGCCGAAAGGAGTTGGTCGCTGGATGTGGAAAGTGTTCATAAGAATCATTTTCAGTCTGCCAGTACGACGATGTTGGAGAAACGTCGACCGGCGAAGGCGGTATCATGTGTGAAGCAGGGGGGAACGGGATATTCGGGTTGCCATGGTTGTGGTCGAAAGGAACCGACGGAATCCGCTTCAACGATTTCAACGTATCGTTGATTGCCGCCCGCACCTTGGTGTTGGGCTTCTCGATAATCAGTCTTTGGATCTCATCCAGCGTTAGCGGTGGCTTTTCGGTAGCTTTATCCGGCGATTTGGTACGACCATTCGATGGCACAATAGGATCACGACTATCGGCGAGTGCTTCGGTGGGCTCCGGTTCTGGATCCGGCTCGGCCGGTGTGTCTGGAACCGGAGATGCCGGGGTTGGTATATCCGCTGAGGACGTTTCGGCAGCTGGCTCTTCTGGTGATTCAGAATCAGTGGACGCAGATGCTTTTGACGCCTCATCCGTTGCGTCCTTTTTCTTCAACGGGTTCTGTGGAAGAAACAACGTCATATGGTGCGTTAAGATTATTGCTTGGTGGTTGGTCACTTTTCCGTTTGACAATATTTAGTTTGTACCCCGTTGGTTTGACAAAAAAAAACTAAAAAATGACAAACTGTCACTTTTTACACTGGACTCACACTTACTGTCTAACCTAACTTTTGGGAGTAAGAGTGAACGTTGTGTAAAGATGGTGTCAAACCATCGGGGTTTAAGTATTAAAATCTCGGATGAGATTAAAAACTCCCCATATTAAACTAATGTTTTACTTGCGTTCAAAATATTGCGGAATTATTCTATTCTACACTACTTTAAGTTAACCACTCACCGTTTCATACAGCTTAATCAGCACCCCCTCACATTTGCAGAGCGAACCGTAGTTTAACCTGCAATGGAAATTTGGACAGGTGAGAAAAACTAGCAACACTTAAATCAACATTGAACATCATTACCTCTTGTTTGTCAGAAGATCGTACATGGTGGTCAGCTTTTGAAGCTGCTGCTGCCTGTTTTGCTGATTGTCGTTTTTGTAGAAACTAATCAACTCCTGCAGGAACGGTATGTACGTCTTGACCCGTTTCCAAACCTCATCGTTGCGAGAGGCTTTGTCCTCCTCTGCCATGGCGGAAATTCTGAAAGACCATTACGTTGTTAATAATATTACGCTATTTGGTTATTTTAAAGCTATTTCAACTAGGAACAAATCTGGAGATTTTTTTTTTTAAAAAAAAAAAAGGTCCAATAGATCAAATTTCCAGTTTTTGCTTTTTGGGTGTTTTTGAAACCGCCTTGAGTCAGGGGTATAAAAAACGATCAAAAAGCAAAAACTGAAAATTTGGTTTATTGGACCTTTTCAAAAAAAACTCCTGAAATGCACGATTTGCTTCAAGCCAGAATGATTGAAAGTATTTTAAAATTTGTTTCTTTCAAATACATTCAGAAGATTCTCAATATTTCTATTTTGAACGCATATTTATTTTCGGATTTAGTACGAGAAACTTTTTAATGCGTTGGGGATGCTATTTTTATTTCTAATATTGATTATGATATTACGCTATAGTACAGCTTGTAATTGTCAATTTCATCTACTAGTAAACCAATGAGATTTTTTTTAACGAACGTTACATCTGCGCAACAGTTGATTTTGCTAATACGTAGGAACACTTAGTTTCAACATCTATACGGAGCCACTGCGAATGAAATTCCTCCTAAAACATTTCTACGTTACTGCATGAACTTGGGCAATGGTTGTTGCATTCTCTTCGTTGATTTATGCCGTGATCTCTTTCCCACAGCTGCAAATGATGACGAATGGTTTTAATTTTTGGACGCCATTTTGTTTTCCGAGCACATTTTGACACGCACACCAACACGACACAAGAAGGAAATTCTACCCATTTCGAAGCATGAAAAGGCGACTGAACTCTTACCTGCTTGTTTCAAACAATCAGAAAACAAGTCAACACTTGATTTACTCCAGTACTGCAACTCAATAATCCATTTTGCTGTATTTTTTCTGCTCTTAACTTAATCACCACTCGCAATAAAAAATTTACACTCCACTTCCAAATGTAATGTTTTCTCTCCGCCTGCTGGTTGACAACTGATTTGCCGAGTGCCAAAAAGACGCCGCAAAAATGGCGGTGAAAAGGTGAGAGAAGAGAGAGAGAGAGCGTGTGCACTCAATGCTGGTAAAAAATGTTGCCAGTGTTCGCCACTAGAGGCGCGCACTTGAGCGAAGAGTGATTCGATGTCAGAAATTTGACACATCGCATCATGACTTTCTCACCGTAATTTTCAGTGTAAACAAACTAATTGGAGCTATGATGTCGTAAACGGGAAAGTTTTGTACAATAAAATACAATTTCTTAATAAAACAGTTGAACTGTTGGTCTCTGTGAATTCCCACCGAAGATTTTCATTGGACGCCAAATGCAATAAATTACTGGGGATGATATATATTATCTATGCATGATCGCAAAGTTTACTACTGCAAGTTGCAGTATTGAGTGTTTGACAGTATATCCGGCTCTGTTTACAATGAGTGTGAGCGGGATGAGCTGCTTTTATACGGCCAAGGTTGCCTTTGAATTTCCCATTAGCTGATGCACGATGTGATTTGTTTACCTTTTTGCGGGAAGAAAACGTCTAACCATACAAAATTGTAGCCGGATCTTTTCCGGGAATTTCTGTAAGTTTTTTGAAAACTTTTTCTTACTATATTTATAAGTAATATATCTGTTATGTACCTAAACCCTCTACAACCTAACCCCGCCTTTAGACGGGCTTCGATCTAAAAATTCGCCAAAAATCCATTTTCCAACCAATTTTTGATCAAAAGGATTGGAAAGAAGAACTCTTAATTTTTTATAAAAATTATGGGTTGCAAGTTGTTTTATGTGACTTTGCCAATGTTTTTAAAAATGTATTTTTTCAGGGGTCAAATTTGGCTGTGTTTTTTAATAACATTTTCTATATTTTCAGTAAAAAGAAGTATGCAATATTTTTTGTAGCGTCCCGGACTATGTATCTACGCATTTTTTTTACAATTTAAATGATGATGGTGCCATTATATAGCAGAAAATGTGAAAAACAAGCAAGAAAAACAAATTGAAAAAGTGACTGTAAAAACGTGAAAATATTAGATAGGCAAAACGTAATTATATAAGGTGGTAGAATAGGCCAAATACTACCAAAAACAAACATAAACAAAACTAGATCAATGCAAATTAAAATACTAAAAATAAAACAAGAAAAACATAAAACAAGAAAAGTTAAGTTTTTTGTAAAACAAAAGTTGCTCAAAATGACTTCCTGAACACGGGAAAAAAAAATTTCGAAAAAAAAATTTGGGCATTCACAAATTGATTATTGACAAATAAAACCGAATTGAAAATTGAATTGACCTTTTCCGGGAGAGATCGGTTGCAAAACAGGTTTAATCGTTTAGGGCCAATACGCACCTCCAAAGAAAAGTTGTTAAGAAATGGCTCTACGAACAGCTGAACAAAGGAAAGGGAACGATTTCTTGGGGCTTTTCTTCACCCTCTCTAGCTTGCTTTCGCTGCCGCTGCTGCCCATTTAAAATTTTTCTTTACCGGTTCCTTCCAAAGTGCGCATGTACCGCTTTGAACATTAGGTGCATTCTCGTACCGCAAACTGGCAGCAGAGCGTTTTTTTTTTTCTTTAGCTTATTTTTATTAGGTCCTTTTAGGTGCTGTGACCAGGTTGGGACCGAGGATCGGTAAAAAACAATATATAATAAAAAAACAACTCGTTAAACTCCATACTTGGAGCTTATGTAACCGATGAGGGTTACTTGGTCCAAGCGGGTCATGCAGGACTTGAACATGCCGATGTATTCGGAGAAAATGCCCCACAGCTCAGCCGAACTGTAAAGCTTCTCCCCGGCTTCCTCTTTCGTGGCTCCACCGTCTCGGGAGTCACTGCTTCCTTTGCTGCTTCCTGCGGGTCGAGGGCGATCCTTTGATTTTCCGTCCGGAACTGCACCCGGCAGCGGAGGGAACTCCGCCGGCGTGAACACCGGAACAGCTGGAATCTGCTTCTCCGCCTTCCTTGCCGGCGGGTTCGTTTTCGACGCCTGCTGGCGCCTCCGGATGAAGTCCGCACGCTTGGGGCAGCTGCGGTCCGTGGCTTCGTGGGCTCCAGAGCAGTTGGCACACCGCTTCGGCTCGGCTTCTTGGACTTTGCACTCGTCCGTCTTGTGGGGACCCCCACAGTTGTTGCACCTCCCCTTGAGGTGGCAGTTCTTGGTTCCATGACCCAGTAGGGTGTAATATCAAAATCGATTTTCCAGCACAGCACTTTTTCAGTTCCTTTTGGGGTCCTAAACAACTCCCCAAAGTTTGGGACCGATTGGTTTAGTCCTCACTTTGCGCAAAGCGATTCAAATAAATTTGTATGGGAAAAATCATTTTTTTGGATTTTGGTATTTATCAAATCCACGTTTCATATTATATCAAAACCGGACTAAACCAATCGCCAGAAGGAACTAAAAAAGTGCTGTGCTCACTAATATTTTTGGTGGAAAGGTAGCTTATTAGCGTAGAAAGGTAGCTTATTAAGCGTCCTCAAAACTCGTCTAAAACGTGATTTTCGAGCAAAAAACACGTTTTAGATGAGTTTTGAACACGTTGTATCCTTTTTTAGGGGCAAGCTAGCACCATACTCTCTTCGGGAAAGTTGTAGAGGACATTTCAGAGCATCCGAATATGAGTCCGGTTTCGATATAATATGAAACGTGGATTTGATAAATACCAAAATCCAAAAAAAAGGTTTTCCCCATACAAATTTATATGGAAAATTGAATCGCTTTGCGCAAAGTGAGGACTAAACCAATCGGTCCCAAACTTTGGGGAACTTAAAAAGTGCTGTGCTCACTAAATTTGGACAACTTTATTTTTTTCCATACAACCATATTACACCCTAATGACCCAGCTGCAAGCAGTTCCATCACTGGGTCACGTTCGGCCGCTTGTTCCGGTAGGCCTCCAGCTGCTTCAGGTTGGTTTATCCCTTGGGGAACGTAACCATGTACGGGGTGTCCTCTGACGAGGCGAACTCTCCTTTCCTCTTGATGGCGTGCACCTCCACAGCATCCAGGTTTTGCACTTTCTTGAGGTTCTGCTTGACGTATTCGGGTGAGCCGGTGGAAGTCCTCTAACAACTACGCGGAGTTGTCACTCGCTTCGTTTCTCGTGGGTATAGAACTCCACGTTGTTCGCAATCAAGTGGGTCCGTGCGGTTTCAAAACGCCCCTCGGAGATACACAGCAATTTGATCCCAAACGGAGTCAGCTTGTAACTTGGCTTGGTTGTGCACGGCGACATTACAGTCCTCAGCTTGGCGTAGCTTGTATTCATTACCACCAGAGGTAGAGGTTTCTTGGCCAGTGGAACCACCGGAACCGATGGGACGCTTCCTTTCCTGGCTGGGTTACAATTGTTATTGTTGTTCTCCGCCAGCGGGCTGAACTTGTTGTTGAGAAGATTCTCCTCTTAGCCATTCCCGACGCTTCCGCGTTCGATTTACGGAACGGAACTCGTCCCCATCGGAGGATTCTTCCACCTCCATCCGTAAGCACTTTGCCGCGCCACGGAAACAGCATAAAATAACAACCGTACAAAAGTCGACGGCAACATTTCAAAAGGCATCATGTACATTTTGACACTTTCTGGGTTATTGCATATTTTGAAAGTACTCCTAATAAGCTACCTTTCCAACAAAAATAAAAATCTCTGGCATCAGCAGTGTCTGTGTTGTATAACCCTGTCAACCTGTCAAATAAAAGACTACATGAACCTCGTGACGAAAAAAAAAGCATCATGAAAAAGATGCCATAAACATTCCTCGATGAAAAGCGAATCATAACAAAGCTTCTCCTCCAATAACAGCAGGGTGATAGACGTTGGTGATTTCAAAAGAAGTTATGTTTGTTTTTCTTAAATATAATGACAGAAATAATTTTATAGTGACTATGGATGATCAAGTATCAATAAGAGCAACATTTTTCATCGTTTGTTATCATTAGAACATCTATTTTTGCTTTTTTTTTTGAAAAATTATGCTCAACATTCAAATGCGTTTTTTTTCTAAAAACGCACGGTTTTTACATGATGATTCTTGAAATATTGGCTTCGAAGTTTAATAAAAACGCGATGTATCTGCGATGTAATCAAGGGGCAGTGTAAACTCTTTGTTACTCTGTTGTTTCGTGCTTATAGGCTAGTATGCAGATCGGAAGGAAAGGGGTCGCTTATGGCAGCACGATTTCATTCACGATCGACCTAATTCCAATATTATCACCAGGCCTGCAAAAAATATCCAACCTAGCGTACACATGAAGCAAATCAAAATGTCAGTTCACTGCTAGCATGTGACTGTAAGCCTACTGTACAGTGTCTGTTCAACCACTGACGCCTGACTCGTGCCGGTCGGCTGCTGGAGAATAAGAGACGTGAAAAAATAAGCTACACTCCCTCAATTCGTGTCATACGGCTGACTCGTAAAATTCTCTTTAAACACTATTTTGACAATTTTTAAACAATTGAATGGTTCTAGACTGTGCAAAACACTGCAAAAACCATAACTTATATTCAAAATTATATTTCCACGCTTAAATACAAACTCTTTGTGTAAAAATTTGTTTCTTTATGTGTGTGCGTGCAACGTCGAATGAGCGTTGGTCGACTACTGCCTCGCATTGCAGCTGCTCAATAGAGATATCCACGCGCGAGAGTGTGTTGGTTTGGAGTTTAGTTACACGCAGACACAGTCAAATCGAGTAGAATGATTCGTCTGTCAAAATCAACTGTGTCCTTTGTTATACCACGAGCACGTGGTAAACAGCTGGTTTTTACAGGCGACTAGTCTACTCGATTTGCCTATGTCTGCGTAAAAATAGTGTAAACAAAATCAGCTGCTTGAAATTCAGCCAATCACAATCGATCAAAACCAAAACAATACTTTTAATACGAATACTAACACAGAATCATGGTGTGCGTGAGAGAAACCGTGGAGATCTCTATGAGCTAGGGCACCCACGACTGCGCCGGGTTTGTTTATGTCACGGTTTTGAGGTTCAGTGAATGGATCTGAAAAATTCGTGTCAGCGCCGCCGATTTTCGCGTTATGACCCCTGACATTTTCAGCACTGATTATCACTACACATTGAGCACATAATTTGTTTTTTTTTTTCCTTTCTGCTGTCAGTTGTCGTCTAAGACCGTTTGTGATCTATCTCGGTACAAAGTTTTAACTCAATCTTCTTCGTGTACGTACACGCAATACATGCGCACGTACATTATTGAATCAATTTATTATGTCACGGTTTTCTTTAGACCACATTTTCCACAAACGAAACCGACTACTTTATCGACTTCATTTTGCGGGGCGAGATAGGATGCCGGCACGGTGTAACGCCATCTTCCTATGGAGCAACCCGAAAAACGAAAAAGTGACCTCCACCGGGGGTTGAGTGTATCTGCACCAATGAACAAGCAACCCTGATATTTCTAAACCTTTGGCCTCTCACCTTTACGTAGTAAATTTTCAATAGGGCGTAACCTTACATGTAAACAAGCAACATATCACACTTATGAGCTATCTACACTCACTTAGCTTGGAACATCTAAGTAAAGTAAAATAGATAGGTTACTCAGGAACAGCGATGGAATAATCATCATCAAAAGAAAATCATTGGACGTTCATCAAGAGAAAAAATCCGAGGGGAGTTTGGCTCTTCTCTCTCGCGCACGAAAGATCGGTAAAAGGAATCTAAAAAAATCATCACCTTGATAGGGGGATGGCGTCGCTATTTTTAGAACACGTTTTCCACTTTTTCTCATCGAAACCGACTACTTTATCGACTTTATTTTGCTGGGTGAGATAGGACGCCGTCTATTTTTAGACGATGACTCAGCACTTTTCCACTCTTGCGCTTAAAAAAACAGGTGGCAGCACGATGTAACGCCACGTCCCTATAGAGCTATCTACGTGCGCATGTATTGCGTGTACGTACACGATGGATTTTTAGGTTAAAATTTGTGGTCGCCAGCAAAAACAAATGGTAAGCTAGTGTGCGTGAGATCGGGCTTAGATAACTCTATTATCCGACGGAATTTCTTTTTCACTACTACACTAGCAAGTGGAACGTCACACGTCGAAATATGGAGTGGATCAAGTGGACAAATGTTTTTTAAAGTCACTTCTACCACCAAAGCAGTGCTCTGCTTGAAAAATGATTATTGGAATGATTTTCAAAATCAGCAATCTAACCTCATTCTCGCGTTTTCAATCCGGATCTCAGAATTTTCAATGAAAAAGGCAACTTAGCAAAAAAATCAAAAAGTCAGTCGATAGAACTTTTTATTTCTTATCTCCTGTTCGCTTTATGACGTTTCGCGTACGCACACTAGCGCACCATTCAAGCATAACTATGAAAAAGGGCCGAAGCCGAAGTGTAAAGAAGAAACTATCCTGCTCACGCCAGTTGATGTTTACATTAGGAACGAGCAGGATAGATTCTTTGTTTACGCTTCGGCTTCGACCCTATTAGGTTTTACAGCGTGACGTCACGAGCGCACACGCACACACATTTTTACAGAGACACGTGCAAAAAATGTAAACAGTGCAGCCAAGCTGTCAAATTTCTAACTTAAAAATCGAGTCGGCGTAAAATTTAATTACAATATTTTGCTAGCATTTGAATTTGCTGGGCGGACAAAATTGAACCTCAATTTATTTTTGTGTCCATACTCGCAATACACGGGCACGTAGATAGAATGTTTGTGTAAAGCCATAATTTCGCCCTTTTCAATTGTTACTAACCCTTACCAAAAATCATGATTTTTTGAGTTCTAAATCCCACTTTTCATACGATTTTTTGAGTTCAGGTACTATAACCATAAAAATGGTTATATGGGTTGAACTGAAAAATTCGTATGAAAAGTGGGATTTGGAACTCAAAGAATCATGATTTTTGGTAAGGGTGTGTGTACGGCTTTTCATTCGGGATGGATCTATCATTTGTTTACAATATGGCTGACAACAAAGAGCGTCACTTTTCCATAAAGAACTCGGCCAGAAAGGTGAAGATCGTCCCCAGGTTGTACGAGGGGAGGAATGTTGATGCCATTGCCTACTGTTGGTTGAAGCAGCGCTAGCGCTCCGCCCCGAAAATTGTCCACGAGCAAACACCGGTACAAATTTTCGGGGCGTCCGAGGCTCGGATAGGCAAAGAAATTGCATTATAAACTAAGGCTGAAGAGAGTTTTCAATACTTACCACAATATCCGAAGCAGCACGGCCAAGAATCTCCGGAGGGCCAACTTGAATGTTTTTTTTTTCTTCACACGCACGTCTTCACGCTACGAACTTTGAGAATGGAATGAGGTGAAACAAGAAAAAGGGAGAGGGAGAGGATGAGACACTCACGACAGCTGGTATAATTATTATACCGGTTTGGTTGCTGAAGGAACTCACCGCTAGAGGCGCTGCCATCGGGGAGGTGATTTTTTATATTAAGGTTGAGGGCATGGCTTTCTACCTAAGGTACTCGCGATTGAGTGTGTAGTAGTGCGGTTGTCAAAATCGCTATCTCTGACTCTCTCACTCCACTGACACTGACATTGTTTATGTTTTGGTTTTCCTGTCACGGTCCATTGTTCTTTTGTTATTGTTTTGGTTTTAGTGGCACGGAGTCATGCACTCACACTAATGCAAAGCAAGATGACGAGTACCTTTGATATACAGCCTTGGGTTGAGGGATATAGAGTTATCTAAGTCCGAGCTCACGCACACTAGCACACCATTTGTTTTGCTGGCGGGTACAAAATTTAACCTCAATCTTTTTCGTGTACGTATACGCAATACATGCGCACGTAGATAACTCTATTCTAGGGATATTTAGTGTGTAATTTTCATTTGTTTGAAAAATATATCGATCATTTTAAACTTATTGACAAACTTTCTGTAAAAATAATTTCTGATGCCGATATAAAACACAACATTTTGATGTTAGCTATCGATAGGCTAAACTTTTGGTTTTGTGTGTGTGTGTGTGTGTGTGGTGTGTGGTCCAATCCAATACCCGCTAACCGGTAGCGAAATTATGGGAAAGTATAATAGACAAATCCAGCGAAAGCTCAACGCTGCTTTTTGATGGTGAGAGATTTGACAGCTCCCATACTAAATGTCTCGATTTTCATACTTTTTGTTAATTTTCTTCTAAAATAAAACACTTAACATATGAAAACTATATATTTTTGGTGCCCAAAATTCCTGCTGAATCGAATGGTGTACTTATCTCAATTGCAAATTTTTTGAACAGTTTTTATTTTAATAATATTCTAGACACATTTTGTGCACCTAATCAATCAATACTTTTATCATTAATAATCATTTTATTGCTTAAAAATTGAGTTTTCCTGAGCTCCCATATTCAAATACATGGAAGCTGTCATTTCTAACACCATTGGCCACCTAGCGGCCATTTCAAACTGGATACGTCTATTTGTATCAGACTTTGTATATGCCGAATGCTGATACAACTTATCTCAGTCCCGGGTATTAGGTGGTGATAGCCCTCGCGCTGCTTCCAACGACCCATTTCAGAATGGCAGAGATCCTAGCGGCCCAATTCCGAGGTCGGTGGGCATTGTCCGGCCCCGCCTTAACATAGAAGCAAGCACCAGACGGATCCTTGATCTATCTTAAGACTCAAAATCCCTTCAAGCAAATCAGGGATCAGAGCGTATTTAATATGAGAAGAATACAACATGTTTTATAACCTTCAGATGGCCGACTGGTTAGAGTCCCAGACTATCAATCCAGAGGTGTGAGTACGAATCCCAACTGATTCAGTTTCGTTTTTGTTCATATTCAACGTTCCAATTTCTGATTCCAAATTTTAAAGCTACCGACCGGGATTTGATCCCTGAACCTTCTGCTTGTGAGGCAGAAGCCGTAACCATTAAGCCACGGAGCCGGTATGATAGGCTAAACTTTTGGTGTTATTTTAATATTTTGTTTATACTTGGTATAGTGTTGTAGTTGTCAAATTAAAAAAAAAATCAAATTATTCGCTCTACAGCATGGCCTTGGACCTTTCGATTGCGAGATTCCTGCTCGAAACTAGGTGCCGGGATTCAAACTGATGACCTTTGGATTGTTAGATTGCGACTCCACCAAGGAACCCAGGGAGACGACTCCTACACCTGGATTGAGCTAACGGCCTAACCTCTAGGTTAAACCGGGGCCAACATTTAATTCCCCATCCGACGGAAAGCGTGGTCAGACAAATCTCGTCTCGAAAAATGCCACCGGGACCGTCTGGGATCAAACCCAAGCCGAATGGGTGAGAGACAACCACGCTTACCCCTACACCACGGTTCCCGGTTGTAATTGATTGTTTATTTGTGACGAGAGCCTGTTAGTTTACAACTTTTATCAGCATAAGGAAGTTACTTTAAGATAGTGTTTCAGTGGATCTTTTAAGAAGTTAGAAGTTTTAGAAGTTTCTAATGTTTAGAAGTTTGGAAGTTATTAAATGATGTTTGTATGTATTTTGCAAGAATTAGAGTAGACAAAACCTTTTATGAATTCTTTTTTACAAGCAATGTAAATTTTTTAGATAACCATATCAACATTCAAAGTTTATAGCCCGAGTGAATTGCACAAACGCCAAACGAAAGATTCTCGTATCCGGTGCACTTGAACCCAGCCGATTTTATCATTTCCTTAAAGTCGTCCTGCTTGGGGAACTTCCGGATACTTTCCACCAGGTACTGGTACGGTTGCCACTGACTGGCGAGGATTTGTCCCATCGGAGGAATCACTTGGAAGGAGTACTGGTCGTACGCCCTGTGGAAGAAATTTAGAATAAGTTGAAGCTTGAGGATTAAAACTGATTTATTACCATCGAAGATAGTCGTTCGTGACGTGACTGAATTCCAAACACAAGAATCGTCCTCCTGGCTTCAACACGCGGTAAGCTTCGGAGAGTGCCTAAAACAACTTTAAATGTCTAGATCTTGGATTTATCTATTTAGAATGGTTTTGTTACCCGATCGATGTGAGTCACGTTTCGAATTCCAAAAGCTATCGTATAGGCAGTGTAAGAGTTGTCTTCAAAGGGAAGCTTCTCCGCATCCGCACAGACCCAATCCACTGTGCAATTGCTAGGTTGAATTCCCAGACTGAAAAGCAAAATATCAGTTTAAAATCCAAACATTTAGCTCGAATACCAACTCAACTCACTTCTTGAACCTTGCCTGCCCGACGTCCAGCATGTTCTGGTTGATGTCCGATACCGTCACGTGGTTCGGCTGTTCTCCGTCCTGCGGTTGATTGTTCAAATACTTGAGATACCGGAACGCGATATCGCCGGTTCCACCGGCCATGTCCAGCAGCCGATTGCCACCGCCAATGGGCCCGAGCCGCTCCATGAAGATGTCCTTCCAGACGCGGTGAATCCCGAGCGACATGGCATCGTTCATCAGATCGTAGGAAGATGCCACTTCCACGAAAACTTTATGCACTTTGCGCCACTTTTCACTTTCCTTCACCGTTTCGAAGCCAAAGTGCGTCTCCGCGTCTTGCTGTTCCGGCTGGCCAGCACCGGATTGGGCCGCCGCTGATGTAAAGCTTCTTGCAGGTAATCTTGCCGGAATTAATCGACGTAAGACGCGACTCCCTTGGGGCAGCATTTTGATACTTGAATAGTCAATGTAAATAACTTAAAAATTAATGACTTTCCAGCAACTGATCCGAACTGATCACGCAACAGACAAAATACATTCTTAAGCTGTCAAAATCAGCTGCTATTTTTGTTTTGGTGAAGGCTTTGTTTTGGTTTGCTCATTCTCGGACCGTGAGAGAATTTCGATCGAGAGAGCGTACACGTTGCACAAGTTTTACACAAATTAAAATTTATTTTAGTTCGACCAGATGGGACGTTCATAGAGTTTTTTGACGTTTCGCGTACGCACACTAGCGCACCATTTGATTTTGCTGGCTGACAAAATTTAACCTCACTTTTTTTCGTGTACGTACACGCAATACATACGCACGTAGATTACGATTTAGGGTTTGTGATTTTGATGATTTTTTGCAATTTCGTGGAAGCCGCTTAATCTGTGAAATATGGTAAATACAGAGTGGTTTCGTTAATTCGAATTTCGCTACTTCGAATGTCCGCTGATTCAAATGCTCGCTAATTCGAACATATCAAGCAAAACAATGCCAAAGGGCCGTTGTGGGTTTGTAAACAAAGAGTGTATCCCTTTCATGCCAGATGTAAACATCCTCTAGCGTGAGCAGAACACACTCTTTGTTTACAAACCCACAACGGCCCTTTGGAATTGTTTTGCTTGATATTCACTCAACCGTCAAAACCAGTTGTCAAACTTATGTTGACGTTTCAATCCCATTGTTCGACAATTTCCGAACACGTGGTTTCAAGTTTTTGACAGCTTTCAGTCGTTCCGATTAGCGAATTCAGATTCGTTCATTCGAATGCAGTTCCATTCGCATTAGCGAATCCGCTCTGTACCGCGAAATTTGAAAAAAAATCGAAATAAGGCTTTCTAGACCCAGTGAAAATAATATAATTTAACTCAAAAATGACGAACTCCTCGTCACAGTGTCCTGATGCAAACAATAGAGTTATCTACGTGCGCATGTATTGTGTGTACGTACACGAAAAAGATTGAGGTTAAATTTTGTACCAGCCAGCAAAACAAATGGCGTGCTAGTGTTTGTGAGAGCGGGCTTAGATAACTCTATGATCGAGCTGTAGCTGTCACAGCCTTGCGAAGTATGTTGGCTAGCATATCGGGCGATCAGTCAAAAAAAACCAGCTAGAAGTCGCATGACAAAAAACTTTTGCTAGAAAGAGATAGAAAAACTGATGCAAACAAACGTCCAGCTGTCATGTAAACATACTTTAAATGTGTTGGTAAATTTCTGACTAGAAAGCCTACAGAGCTATCTAAGCCCGATCTCACGCACACTAGCTTACCATTTGTTTTCGCTGTCGGGTACAAATTTTAACCTAAAAATCCTTCGTGTACGTACACGCAATACATGCGCACGTAGATAACTCTATTGTCGCCGCGTCACTAAACCGAATTGAGCAGGTTTAACTCTCGCGACGATTTTCTGTCGCGAAATAACTGTCAAGCATGTTAAGGTAATTTTGAACCAGTGTGTTTGCTTTTTTGTTTTGACGGCTTCGGATGTTGAGAAAAATGTGGCTGATTTTTTTCTGATTTGCCGAGGAAATGGAACGCTTTAGATTAAATTATTGTTTAAAATCTTGGTTTTAAGTTCTCCTACGACTAGAACTGTTTCAATTGGGGTAATTTTTGAAGGTCAGTCGGTTTTTAGCTTCAGAAAAAGGCGCAGCATGGAAAAAGTCTTGGTTGAGTTGCTGATTGCGGATGGATTCCGTCTGAATAAAACAAAAACAAGTGGCCATCATTGTCAAGGGCCTCAATCCGGTCCGTTGTGTCCTACCACCGGGAGAGTTTTGCTGATGCGGGTTGTTGCGGGTGCCGATCGAGTAAGCTCTAGAATCAAAATGGGAAGACCTAGCCACCAATTTGAAAATCAAAAGCGCCGTAATTGTCTTCTCCAAGTTAGACATCATAAAATGGTCCATCTGGTTGCTCGAACCCACGCTCACATAACGCTTTCCGGTAGATTTTCGTGATCGATTCCGTGCTCCGCGGCGCGAGTCTTTTCGCAGCTCAACTGGCGACATTTCAGTTTGGTGCCGCGGCGAAATTTTGTTTTGGTTTTGCGTGTGACATTTGAGATACACTCAGAAAAGATCAACAGAAAATTGCTTCGCGAGATGAAAAGCATTCGCGCTGTTTATTCGATTTATTTCAAAAACCACAATATAATCAAGAACTTCTATTCGAGCAGTTTTTTTTTTGCTCTTTTTGTGTGTCAAATTGAACCTCAGTGTACATATTGTTTTATATTTAATTGCCGGGACCGGTGGTGTAGGGGTAAGCGTGATTGCCTCTCACCCAGTCGACCTGGGTTCGATCCAAGAAGGTCCCGGTGGCATATTTCGAGACGAGACGAGATTTGTCTGATCACGCTTTCCTTCGGACGGGGAAGTAAATGTTGGCCCCGGTCTAACTTAGAAGTTAGGTCGTCAGCTCAGTCCAGGTGTAGGAGTCGTCTCCCTGGGTCCTGTCTCAGTGGAATCGCTGGTAGGCAGTTGGACTCGCAATCCAAAGGTCGTCAGTTCGAATCTCGGGGTGGATGTAAGCTAAAGGTGTAAAAAGAGGTTTGCAATTGCCTCAACAATCAAGCCTTTGGACACCTAGTTCCGAATAGGAATCTCGCAATCGAGAACGCCATGGCAATGCTGTAGAGCGAAAAAAATTTTAACCGGATTCAGATCAGATTCTGAATAAAAAATAAATTGGGTCGCAAAGTGTTCCCCACCATTCAACGCAAAACGAAGCTCTTGTCATTTGGTCCACTCCTTGTTCTTCGAAAACAGTCTTCCTCTCGATGCAGCAGAGTCCACCATCATATCAGAGCTAAGTCGAACCGACCTCACGACGCTCACGACACCGCAGAAGACGACCATATCCATCGCGCGCTTTGTTGTTAATTCTGTTCCTCTGATAAGGGCTGATTCATTGTTCACATGGTGAACTAGTGAGAGGCCTAAACGCGACGAAAAAATGTATGAAAAGTGTCTCGCTCAGATTTGTGCCAGATTCAAGTGATTGATGTCGTGAAGATGTGTCCCCCGAAGATCTTGCCCGCGTTCTTTGAGCACCCGTTGGTTCACTTCCGGCAGCGTTACGACTGGGATTGTGGCCTGTCCTGTATCATTATGCTGCTGGGCCGCCAGGAAAAGCAGCAGTTCCTGGCCAATTTCAAGGAAATTTGCACAGCTGGTGGATTCGGAGAAAGGTAGGGGTCGTCGCCGTCGCACCAACAGCACTGCGTGATTGAAATTAATGCCAAGGTCTTCTATTTCAGCACATGGACTATCGACCTGTGTTATATTCTCAAGGACTTTGGCCTAAAGCACAGGTACTTGACCACGACGTTCGGGGCCAACCCGTCGCACGTGGGCAAGGAGTATTACAAGTGCTTCAATGCTGTGAGTTGAAGGTCGTGGTAGGGTTTGGCTGCTGGATGTTCAAGGGTCTTTTTTTTTTGCTTTGCAGGACGAAACGCGCGTCAACGAAAAGTTTGAAAACGCATCGCGGATTGGCATTCCTATTGAGATCAAGTCGGTTCAAACGTCGTTCTTGATCGAGCATTTAGCCAACCATGGTCCCATCATTATGCTGACCAACGCCTCTCTACTGCACTGTGACTTGTGCAAAGCTAACAAGCTGTCGTTGGAGCTGAGGTAAGGAACAAACAACCTTTTAGATGTCAACCTCGGAACCCTGCCTGTGACTGTCAAACAGACTCATCGATCTTCGAATTTGCCAATATTCATTTTTATAATGTTGGAGTGCCAGGAACAGCTGTATCGCTCCAACGAAACGCGCAAGCTCTACAAGAAACTCAGTCAAAGGCTTCATGCCGCGAGCCAAAATGAGATGCGATAAGGACGGATAAATCTTGACGGATGAGCGTGAGGAGGAATCAGCACTGGCGATGAGAGAAGTTGAGGATGCCATCAAGAAGCTGACGAACAACAAAGCAGCTGGTCAAGATGGTATCGGAGCTGAACTCATCAAGATGGGCTCGGACAAACTGACAGCCTGCCTACACTGGCAGATAGTCAAAGTCTAGGACACAGAACAGCTACATGAGGAGCGGAAAGATGGACACAATTCACAAGGTGGACTACAAAGTGTGACGGAGCGAGCAAAGGATTTCGTTAGTACGTACCAGGCCGGTTTCGTGGACGGGAAATCGATCTCAGTCGATCGCGAAGTGCTACGGAAGGTCATTTCGTCATGTACGAGAACGGCTTTCCCGGGAAGCTGATCAGAATGGTGAAATAAACGATGGACGAGGCACGGTTCAGCGTGAAGATTTCGGGTCCTATGTCCGACCCGATCGCGCATGGGACGGCGACAAGGCGACGGTTTCTCCGGCCTCTGTTTCAACATTGGGCTTGAAGGTGTTATGAGGCGGGCGAGCTTCATACGGGACATGAGTCCCTAAGGGCTCGCATAGGACCGATCGTGAGGATCGACGGGGACGAATTCGAAGTCGTGTAGGAGTTTGTGTACCTCTGATCGTTGGTGACGTCGGATAATAAATGCAGCAGAGAATTTCGGAGGCGCTCCATCACCGTTAGTCGTGCTTAATGTGGACTCCACAAGACGTACAAAGCAGACGTGCATCGGCACTCAATAGCACTTCACCACATTTTGAGATGATTGCCTTCGTAAACCGGCAGAGTTAATCTTTGCTCACTGTGCATCAAAACAAGCTGCTATTGAGTGCCGACGCACGTCTGCTACAAAGTGCACCATGTGAAGCTGCAATCGCATGATGTTTTCGAACGTCGATTGGTTAGGACTATCTTTGGCGAACCATGTATTTGGATACGGCCAGATACGTCGGTTGCTCGACAACCGAACCGGACGACCAATACGGTGAAGTTGGTGTTCATTTCGGTACCGGTTGAATAGCGGCAAAGGGGGTGCAGGACTCCCACGAGGTAGTTCCGGTAGCTCGTATCCTGTTCAGCAAGCTCAGTTTATTATTATTATCACGGAAGAGATGGGTTTGCTACCTCCGCAACTATTTGCCCGTCTCCTGAATGTGTGTACGGTCTTTGAATCACTGAATCTGGTTGACTTGCCAGACATGAGTTGCCGAAGCTTTGCCACCACCAAGTAGTGGTCCGAGTCGATGTTCGCTACACGATAGGTTCGATCATGTCCGAGAAGTGTCGTTAGTTAGACGTTAGTTGAACTCTAAAAGCGCTGAAATAGAAAGGTTACGTGCTGATGGGGGTGAAAAACGTGCGATTTGAGGGCCATTTTCTTTCGCGGGCTGAGTCTTCCAAATGTACCAACTTTTATTCTTTTTCAGGTCCTGTCTGGGCTTAAACCCTCCCTACATGGGCCACTACATCGTGCTGTGTGGGTACGATCAAAGGATAAACAAGTTTCTTTATAGAAACCCCGCCTTCAAAGACAGTAAGAACCACATCTTCGCCACATGTCTTCGTCCAAACTAATCGCCCGCCCCGTTCGTTTCAGGAGTGTGCTTCATGTCGTTCGACGCGATGGACCGGTCGCGGCGGGTCAGCGGAACCGACGAGGATCTTATTTTAATCTACCAAAACGAGCCATGATCACCATGATCGACGTGGAGCGAATCCTACACCAGTTGCATTTAATTTATTCCGGCCCGAGTCGCGCAAGGATTTCGGATTCCACAGCTGGCACAAACACACAGTGTCTTCATCACAACGATTTTTTTTATTCACTATACTGTATCATAGCAATAATAACTTATGCCCTAAAAGTCCTAGCGGGTAATTTCTACTGATGTGTGCTTTGTACATAATAGATTTTATCTCATTAAAACAAAATAAAACAAATCAGTTTACAATGCTTAACGCGTCTTCATATCATATGTTGTTCCGCGGTGAAAGAGAAACTTGCTTCCGAAAATTGTCTTTCTAAAAACGGGTGAAAATTCCTAATTTGGTTTGTTCTAAACACGACTTTCGCACTCACACACTCATACCACATTGAAAAAACTTGCGGAAAAAAACGCACACAAAACACACTATCCAAGGGGCGACGACTACAGTGTGAAGAATAAGTATGTTTGCTGCTAATAATGGTAGTTGCTACTATTTTATGACTCTTGTAAGGTGGGTAACAAGCTAGAACGAACGAACGAACGAATTCACTTGACCGCAAACGACTGCTCCTCGACCTTTTCCGCGTCCGAGCTCAGATCCTTGACGAGGTGTTCCACGCAGTTTTTGGGAATAAGCGTACCGACGATTTTGATCCCTTCCTTGGTTTTCAGTCTGATTACCTGCATCCGGTTCTGGTTGCCGACGCGCGCCGCCAAACTGTTCTCGACCCGGGCCCACACGGACAGGACCGACCCGGAGAGCACGTAGTACGTACGTCGCCGCAGGCCAACCTACAGAGTAGATTTTGTGTTTCATTTGTGGTACGACATGCTGCTGCCGCGTTACAAGTTACAACACTCACCTCGCACTCCTGTCCCATCGTGACGTACCGGCACATGCCCTTCCAGTAGCTGTGCGAACACGTGTTGACCGACGCGTCGTACTGCTGCGTCCAGTGCGACTCCGCCTCGTCGCTCAGCACCTTCTTGTACTTTTCTCTAGCTCGTCCAGCGACTCGTGCTTGAACTGCAGGCCCGTGTTGGGTCGGTAGATTTGGAACATGATGTCCTTCTTGCTCTTGCCTTCCGGCAGTTTCTTCTTCGATCCGAGGTTGGACTTGGGCGGGGCGGCTTCGATTTCCACCGCCAGGACCGCCGTGTACTTACCGTTGCGGGCCTGCTTGGAGATGTAGAAGCCTTCCCGTTCGCCGCCCAGATCGGCCCACCTGAAAACGCAATGTAAGTTTTAGTAATTGTTCGCTTGAAATGACTCATGATTCTGAACTTACTGACAGCCTGCCTACACTGGCAGATAGTCAAAGTCTAGGACACAGAACAGCTACATGAGGAGCGGAAAGATGGACACAATTCACAAGGTGGACTACAAAGTGTGACGGAGCGAGCAAAGGATTTCGTTAGTACGTACCAGGCCGGTTTCGTGGACGGGAAATCGATCTCAGTCGATCGCGAAGTGCTACGGAAGGTCATTTCGTCATGTACGAGAACGGCTTTCCCGGGAAGCTGATCAGAATGGTGAAATAAACGATGGACGAGGCACGGTTCAGCGTGAAGATTTCGGGTCCTATGTCCGACCCGATCGCGCATGGGACGGCGACAAGGCGACGGTTTCTCCGGCCTCTGTTTCAACATTGGGCTTGAAGGTGTTATGAGGCGGGCGAGCTTCATACGGGACATGAGTCCCTAAGGGCTCGCATAGGACCGATCGTGAGGATCGACGGGGACGAATTCGAAGTCGTGTAGGAGTTTGTGTACCTCTGATCGTTGGTGACGTCGGATAATAAATGCAGCAGAGAATTTCGGAGGCGCTCCATCACCGTTAGTCGTGCTTAATGTGGACTCCACAAGACGTACAAAGCAGACGTGCATCGGCACTCAATAGCACTTCACCACATTTTGAGATGATTGCCTTCGTAAACCGGCAGAGTTAATCTTTGCTCACTGTGCATCAAAACAAGCTGCTATTGAGTGCCGACGCACGTCTGCTACAAAGTGCACCATGTGAAGCTGCAATCGCATGATGTTTTCGAACGTCGATTGGTTAGGACTATCTTTGGCGAACCATGTATTTGGATACGGCCAGATACGTCGGTTGCTCGACAACCGAACCGGACGACCAATACGGTGAAGTTGGTGTTCATTTCGGTACCGGTTGAATAGCGGCAAAGGGGGTGCAGGACTCCCACGAGGTAGTTCCGGTAGCTCGTATCCTGTTCAGCAAGCTCAGTTTATTATTATTATCACGGAAGAGATGGGTTTGCTACCTCCGCAACTATTTGCCCGTCTCCTGAATGTGTGTACGGTCTTTGAATCACTGAATCTGGTTGACTTGCCAGACATGAGTTGCCGAAGCTTTGCCACCACCAAGTAGTGGTCCGAGTCGATGTTCGCTACACGATAGGTTCGATCATGTCCGAGAAGTGTCGTTAGTTAGACGTTAGTTGAACTCTAAAAGCGCTGAAATAGAAAGGTTACGTGCTGATGGGGGTGAAAAACGTGCGATTTGAGGGCCATTTTCTTTCGCGGGCTGAGTCTTCCAAATGTACCAACTTTTATTCTTTTTCAGGTCCTGTCTGGGCTTAAACCCTCCCTACATGGGCCACTACATCGTGCTGTGTGGGTACGATCAAAGGATAAACAAGTTTCTTTATAGAAACCCCGCCTTCAAAGACAGTAAGAACCACATCTTCGCCACATGTCTTCGTCCAAACTAATCGCCCGCCCCGTTCGTTTCAGGAGTGTGCTTCATGTCGTTCGACGCGATGGACCGGTCGCGGCGGGTCAGCGGAACCGACGAGGATCTTATTTTAATCTACCAAAACGAGCCATGATCACCATGATCGACGTGGAGCGAATCCTACACCAGTTGCATTTAATTTATTCCGGCCCGAGTCGCGCAAGGATTTCGGATTCCACAGCTGGCACAAACACACAGTGTCTTCATCACAACGATTTTTTTTATTCACTATACTGTATCATAGCAATAATAACTTATGCCCTAAAAGTCCTAGCGGGTAATTTCTACTGATGTGTGCTTTGTACATAATAGATTTTATCTCATTAAAACAAAATAAAACAAATCAGTTTACAATGCTTAACGCGTCTTCATATCATATGTTGTTCCGCGGTGAAAGAGAAACTTGCTTCCGAAAATTGTCTTTCTAAAAACGGGTGAAAATTCCTAATTTGGTTTGTTCTAAACACGACTTTCGCACTCACACACTCATACCACATTGAAAAAACTTGCGGAAAAAAACGCACACAAAACACACTATCCAAGGGGCGACGACTACAGTGTGAAGAATAAGTATGTTTGCTGCTAATAATGGTAGTTGCTACTATTTTATGACTCTTGTAAGGTGGGTAACAAGCTAGAACGAACGAACGAACGAATTCACTTGACCGCAAACGACTGCTCCTCGACCTTTTCCGCGTCCGAGCTCAGATCCTTGACGAGGTGTTCCACGCAGTTTTTGGGAATAAGCGTACCGACGATTTTGATCCCTTCCTTGGTTTTCAGTCTGATTACCTGCATCCGGTTCTGGTTGCCGACGCGCGCCGCCAAACTGTTCTCGACCCGGGCCCACACGGACAGGACCGACCCGGAGAGCACGTAGTACGTACGTCGCCGCAGGCCAACCTACAGAGTAGATTTTGTGTTTCATTTGTGGTACGACATGCTGCTGCCGCGTTACAAGTTACAACACTCACCTCGCACTCCTGTCCCATCGTGACGTACCGGCACATGCCCTTCCAGTAGCTGTGCGAACACGTGTTGACCGACGCGTCGTACTGCTGCGTCCAGTGCGACTCCGCCTCGTCGCTCAGCACCTTCTTGTACTTTTTCTCTAGCTCGTCCAGCGACTCGTGCTTGAACTGCAGGCCCGTGTTGGGTCGGTAGATTTGGAACATGATGTCCTTCTTGCTCTTGCCTTCCGGCAGTTTCTTCTTCGATCCGAGGTTGGACTTGGGCGGGGCGGCTTCGATTTCCACCGCCAGGACCGCCGTGTACTTACCGTTGCGGGCCTGCTTGGAGATGTAGAAGCCTTCCCGTTCGCCGCCCAGATCGGCCCACCTGAAAACGCAATGTAAGTTTTAGTAATTGTTCGCTTGAAATGACTCATGATTCTGAACTTACTTGTCGATGGCCTCCTGCCAGATCATTCCGCGCTCGACCTGCACGGTGTGCAGTTCCGTCGGCGCGACACCCGTCGAGTGCTTGCGGATGAAGCGCGAAATCTTGACGCGGGTTACATTCTCCCCGGCCGCTCCGAGATCTGCAATTAGTTTCGCAGTTAGGATCGTGCGATTACGTAAATCATCCGCGTAACTTACCCAGAATGCCGAGATCGAACCGGCCGCGCTTCTTCGCCTGGTCGATGATGGCCACCAGCGTGTCGGTAAAGTACTTGAATAGCCGGTTCTGCAGCTCGACCGGCATGCCAAGGATTCGATTTAGGAACTTTGAAATGTTGTTGTAGTCCTTGTCCAGACTCAACACGCCCGGCATCTGCTCGCTGTTGACGATCAGCCCCACGCCGACCAGCGCTCCGGCAATGTCCTTGAAGAAGTCGCCCTTGTAGTCGCTGGGCGGAGGAACCAGCGGCTGTTCGTAGCCCATGATCGTCTTCATCACCGACTCGAGCGCAGACCGGCCGTACTTGTTGTCGATGTTAAACTGAGAAAGATCGCGGGTTTCCGTCGCGCGACGATCGCCATGCGTGAGCGCACCGAGCGATTCAAGCCGTTTGGCCACCGTGGAGGCAAAGCGGCGCTCTCCGGCGAGATCGGATATAAGGAACATGTACTCGGGTGCGTTGACCTGGTTAGATCGATGCGTACGACCAAACTGCTGCACAGCTCGATCGGCCGACCAGGGCAACTCGAGCGTTATGTGGACTCGACGCCGCTGGTTTCGTACGCGTCGATCGCTTTGCAGCGAAATACCACTGGAAGCGGCCTCGGAAATGATGGCCACGTCCTTCTCACCGTCCATGAAGCGTTGCTTTTCCGTTATGTTGAGCGTCTCCAGCGGGACGTCCTGCTCGGACCGAGACTCGTACTGGATTGTTCCGTTGTCATTCTGAACCACGCGTCCCTTTCGGCCAGTCATCTCGGCTACATTCTCTGGCCCTCCCAGTTCATCGATCAGCTGATCTAGCGTGTTGGCCGGCAGTCGGTCACCAAGTCGCTCGATCTTCGCCAGCAGTTCGTCCTTCATCTGGCAGGCTCGTTCGATCGCGTCCTTTGGCGGCGGTCCCAGCTGGATCGAAATGCCGTTGCTGGCCTGGAACATCACAGGTTTGGTTTCAGTCTGTTTTTTCGAAAGATGAGCTTGAATTTTGTCCTGCGTTGAAACCGGTTTCTTCTTCGGGCTTTTTGGCTTCTTCGGTTTCACCTTGCTCGTCTTGCCCACCCACGGATCGTCGTCGCTGTCCGAGCCGGAATAGAACGGATTGTAATCGCTGCTTCGGGCACTGTCCGAATCGTGATTACTGTCTTCCGCCTCGCTTTCCGAGCCCTTCTTGCCCCCACCATCATCCGACTCCTCACTGTCGGAATCTTCGTCCGACGAGTTGCGCCGGGATTTCTTAGGTTTGGCAGCTCCAACTCGTCCCACAACTTGATTCTTCCGCTTCAGATCACCGCTGCTGGCCGACGGCTTTGAATCAATCTCCTCCAAGATCCGCTCCAACTGCGTCTTCTTCGGCGCCTCTATCCCCAGCAGTCTGTTGATCCTCGTTCGATCCGGCGCCGGGAAGTGCTTCTCCACCAACGACTGAAACACTCCCTTCGCTGTCGACACAAAGTCGTTCAGTTCTCCGTCGTCTCGCTCCAGCTGCTCCAACGTTCTCGCTTCTCCCGTAGACTGCAGACCGATCACGACGCACTTGCCGTACTTGATCGCCTCGCGCGACACCTTAACGGCGTGGTTCACCTTCGACGCGATGCACAGGTACTTGAAGAAACGCTGATGCGCCGACCAAAACTGTCCCCACATCGTCTTCTTCATGCGGTTCTCGGCGTCAATCAGTTCGGCCGCTTCCGTAAACTTCTGCATCGATTCCACCCACTAAAACAAGGAAAAAGCCGGTCAATTCAAGGAGTTCAACTCGAGTGCCGCGGAACAATTACCAGTTCAACCGACTCGTCATAAACCTGCCTAAACTCCTTCGTCAGCGGTACCTCTTCGATCTTGAACGTGACGCCGTGGAAGCTGAGCTGCCGAGCAATGTACATCCCGCGGAGCTTCATGTCCATCGCCACGATTTCCATCGCGCCGACACCTCTGCAAGAAGAAGCAACCTTGTAATCGCTGAAACTAAACGAGAAATCAAAGTCACAAACCTCTTCTCAACGGCCGTAATAAAGTCCATAAACGACGGGAACGGCGTTCCCTGTCCCCAAATTCCCAACCGCACCATGTAGGCCATATTACGCGGCTCGGAGGCGCCCGTCGCCGAAGCGTATACCACGCGGGCCTTGGGCAGCTTGTTCTGCAAATCCAGCGCCGTCAGCCCCGTCTTGGTGGGCTTGCTCGACCCCACCGGGCACAGGTTCTTCGCCTTGTGACACTCGTCAAACACAATCACCCCGTCAAAGTCGTCGCCGCACCACTGCAGCAGCTGTTTGAGGCGCGTCTTGTACTTGCCGCTGGTGCTCTGCGACTCGCCAATCAGCGCCGAGTACGTGCCGAAGATGACGCCCTTCTTGGTGTTGTTGTTCACCGTCGAGTTGATTTTGGCATACTTGAGCTGTAGAGAGGAAAGGTTTTTAGGTGCGATCGAGATCAACCAGCAAAAAAAAATGCTACCTTGTTCAGCGCGTGAACCTGAATCCGGTTCGCGCCAATGTCGCGCAAATCCCGCTCCGCGTCGTACCGCAAATCGTTCGACACCGAGATCCAGATCGACTTTTTGCGCCCCTTCAGATAGTTCTCGAAGATGATGCCGGCGATGGTACGACCCTTGCCCACACCGGCACCGTCACCCACCAGGAAACCGGCCCGCGATCCGTCCGGCAGCAGGTGATCGTGGGCTTGACTAGCGTACGTGATCGACTCGAGCTGGAGGGCGCTCAGCAGACCACCGTTGATGGTTTCCGGCGGGATCGACAGCTTGTAGTACACGTTGGAGGGTTCCACCGAAGAGAGCGACGCCGTTTCGACCACCTGGTCCGGGTGCTTTTTACCGATTTTTACTGCGAAATTAAATAAAATTGATTGAATGGTTTCAAGAGATATTGAATTCATTAACATACACTTTGAGGGCCAATACTCGGCGTACGTTTCTGCCACGCCAAGCTCTTCATCTTCCGCTTCCTCCTCTTCCGGAACTTGGTTCATCTACAATTTAATCAAAGAGCTATTAATTTGTTCACAAAACCTGAAGCTTCTTAATCAAAACTAAAGAAAATCATAAATACCACATACATAATTGTTCAGTGCAGCCTGTTGTTGCTGCTGGTGCTGCTGTACCTTGCTCGGGTCGGCCATCAAGATCTGCGAGAGCAGGTTATTCGGAATCCCACTCGTCAGGTAGTGCGGGTTGGCCGTGACCAGCGCCTTCAGGTGTTCCATCATGATCTGGTTGCTCGTCAGCTGGTTCATGCTGGTCGCCGACGAACCACCGCCATAGCCCAGTGTTGCGGCCATTCCCACTGTGGAAAGCGTGAAAACGACATCGCCTAATTAAATCACCAATCAATCTATGACTCGTCCAACATCTAATCCAACTAAGGTTCAATAATTATAAACTCAAGCTGAAATAAGCTAATAAAAAAAAAGAAGTCACATGCACGCACAGTCCGTCCACAAATCGATATTCTCGCGAGATGCATTTTGCAGCGCTAATTCGATTGCAAGATGTTTGCATCCCAACCCGGCGATGCCTATCGTTAATTAGTAATCGACTGAAGAGCAAGCAAGTAAGAAGGGACACGCAGGGAAACGGAAATTATAACGCTAGCTGCACAACACGATAAATAGAGGCACATTTCTAATCGAACACAATAAGTGTTTCTTGCCCAGTCGTCAGGAAATTATACGCAGGACGACCAATACATAGATATTGAATAAATTATGCCTTACACAAGCCGCGCGAGCGAGCGAGCAAGGCTGGCGGGTTTCGGGAATGGACGCAAAACTATAGCGAACTGATGCAATTAATACCTATTCGGACCCGTGCATAAATAAGTCAATCTGGATGGAGGCGAGTGGTATGTATTGGCAGCGGTGTCGCTGCAGGGTCGTTGCGGGAATGCAGATTGGAAGATCTACTGGAATCCCTCGGTATCAATTAATCTATTGAAACTTTTACAAACTAAAATCCTAAAAGCTGTATTTTATCATAAGCTCCCTAAGAGCTGTTTTTACATCAACTCCGGATTTTGTCGGCATACCCAGGGACTTGAACTGATTTGTTGAAAGTTGGTTCAGCACCAGTGTGCTTTATTATATTGTTATTTCAAAATTAATGTTTGTTTTCATATAAACTTCCCATGTTCAGAATGACCTCAAATCAGCCGGACCCTAAGATGACAGTTTTCGTGAGTTGCGCGTATTCACCGACAGATGGCCAGTGGGCCTCGTCGGAGTCCGCCCATAAGGTGAAGCACGAGAGTGGCGTGCGGCTAAAAATTGAAAATGCTTCGAAGTGCTCTGTGTGTGTGCGTGCGCGAGCGCGCACGACGGCCCTACCAAGAGAATGCTAAAAACAGGAAAGTAGATTTGCGTCGCGTCGCTCTGCGGCCCCTGCGTCGTTGCGCTGATGGGTGTTAGGGAATATTTGGCTAAGATGTGCAACGGTCAATGTTGAACAGGGTCATTCATAAAATAAGTCTAATGTCTTTACAGCAGGGTAGCCTCCTCGGGAAAACAGGGAAACCAGAGGAGAAATCGAGAATTTGATATTACCGGGAGAAAATATTAGTTGAAGTAAGTTGAAAAGTCATTGAAAAAGGATGACACTAGTGATTGGTACTAGCAGGAGTGGCCGACAGCTATAAGTCAACTTCGTTTTTTAGATTAAAATTAGTCAAACTTCTTATAAATGAACTCAATATGTTTTTCTTCACTGTAAGAAAATTATTCTAGTTATTATTTATGTGTAATTCACGTTCACGTTCTGTCGCGTGGTCTGTTGGCGGCTGCGAGTTTTTCAAAAATATTTTTTTCATGCGTTTAGTGCTCCAATATTTTTCGAGAAAAATATCAATGTTATGGTATCATAAGAATCGTAAGAACTTGCTCTTTCCTATCATGTTTTCCTATTTGCAAAAAAGTGACCCCAGTCAGAGTTATCGCGGTGGGAACAAACCAAAACGGGGGCAGACGGTCTACGAAGTTTTCACAAATCGACTCATTGTGAATTCACATTTTGATGAAATTTAAAACTAGTTAATCCATCTGAAAATTCAGAATGTCTTCTTGATCCCTATGGTTTAACATTTTCCAAAATTCAATTTTGAACGCTTCTACCAGCCCACAAGAAAAAAAAAATTGGACTACGCTCTGCCACTCTGGACCTCCACGTTAAATACGCAACTCAAAATTTGCATGGGAAACTTTTTTTCGTGACGGATTTCGCGGCACGCTCACTTCAACTGTTCTAGACTAATATTTGAACATGGCATATCTCTAAACAAGTTTTTGAAGAAAATGATTCCAGACTGCTTATTTTGTCGTTTTAAACCGAAACAAGACAAAAACTTTTTTTAATTAAACTATTTGCCATTTTCAAAAGTTTTGCGAGATAATATCGAAGGCCGCCATCTTAGGCCCATTGGGCCCGCTCAGTTTGTATGGGAGATGGGAGCTGTCAACATGCACCCGGGCTGCCTCAAATTGAATTTAGCCTACTGATGATTTAAGGCTGATATGCAGATCGGAAGGAACGCAAAACTCCATATAAAAAAACGCCCAAGAAACGGTCAATGAAAGGGTCACGAAAAGATTTTTCTTAAGCGGTACGCAGCTGAAAAGGAACAGAAACGGAAAGTGGCGTTTGACGTTTCTTGGCCCGGTGCTAGTTTGTAATATCTATTGATGAAAAAATAAAATAAAAAATGAATTTTACTTTTTGAATGCGACTGAAAGTTACAAACTTTTTAATAATTTAATATTCGTTAGAATAATAGAAAATCCTGGCGAATCTCAAAATGCAGAGTCTTGAAACAAAAAGGGCAGATCAAGGGACAGATCTAGTTTTATGATCGAAACGGCTTAAAAAATAGAAGTTGTCTTTATTGCTGTTGGCCCGCGTTGTCAACTATTGCTAGTACTAACCAGCAACCTTTGGATTGTGAGTTCACTGCACTGTCCGATTAATCCACCCTGGCGGAACCGGAGTGAAAATAAACTTGACAATAATCATACAAATATCTATTTTCTTACAGAAAAATTCAATAATAATCTGATATTAGACAATACAAATGACTCAAAAATAAAAATTCCAAAATATGGAAAAATAGACATTTCAGAAATATCAAATAACAAAAAAACATATGAAGGAAATTCCAACCATTTTTTTTTTAATCTTTATTTGGTAGATTCAAAATTAAAATTATGCAGAATTGCAAAAAAAAAAAAATATGAATGTCGTTACTGTTACTAATTCTACTAAAACAATCGGAACTGAAAATCTGCGACAAAAGGTGACACAAGCAACAACAAAAACAGGAAAAGAGTGCTGCAGAAATATGGACAATTTTAACGGACAGACTTACTCTGCGCCAGCAGAGTGGCAATACTCGGCGGATAGTAACTTCCGAGCCCACCCAGAATGCTGGTCGCCCCGGGTGGAAGCGACGTTCCGGCTGTTCCCGACCCACTGCCACCGGCAACAGCGATGGACGACGTGCCCATTCCACTGCTGCTACCACTGGCTCCGTACACTGTGTACGGATTCATTGCAACAAAAGATCCAGATCGTGAGCGCACAGGGAAATGGGAAGAAAGTAAACAGACATAGAGATGGAGTCGAGATGTAGAAAAACGAGCGCGTTCCATCCGCACACGCGATTCCCGGCGCTTGAATCTAGTCTCGGGCCCGACCATACACTAAACGGCTTGTGAACGATCACAATACTCACCACTGCTGCCAACTCCGGGCTGTTTCAGAATGGTCGGTTGTTTGATCACCTCGTAGCTTCCGGCTGCCTTCTTGATCAGGCCGGCCGGAATCTTACCGCTAGCTTTGGAGGACACGTTCGAGGCCGCCGGTGACGACGTGGGCGTTGGTACTTCCGTCTTGATTTTGGTGAGTGTGGCCACCGTGGCCAGATCCTTGCCACCACCTGGAGAAAGAGGGGAGAAATGTGTTATCAATGATAATATACCTTATTGTTTCCAAATACTCAGCGTTATTTTTCTAAAAAATGTATTAAAAATTCGAATTTCCAAAAATAAAAATAAAAAGTTTGAGGAGTTCAAAATTTCTATAAATTTAACTCAATTTAATTTAATTAGTTTTTATTAGTAAATAATCAATTCCCAATTTCGTGTTTCATGGGCTGGACGATCATCACTTATACATGACGAAATCCAGTCTACAACCCGCTAAGGGCATCTCCACCGCCGGGACCCAATTGCGTTGCAAAGCTAATTTGGCACCCGCGTCAAGCCCACCGCGGTACTTGTGCGAGAGCTTATTTAGATTCGAGTTCATTCGTGTTCATCCGAATCTAAACAAAACTCAGGTTAGCTCCGGGATCTACCGGGAGCAAATCGTCTAACGGATGGTTTTTTCAAGCAAAACAATTACTTTTGACAATCTGGGGTGATGCAGTTTAGTTTTTTAGGTCAGATTGGGGCTGTGATTGATAAATTTTGGTCAACGCATTGTCGATCAACTGCCGGACATGCAAGAGACAAGTCATGTGTATTGAGCAAAAAGCAAAATTCAAGCAAAACATTTTAAATAAGCCAATGCGGTTTTGAAAACATGCAATCCTGATCTTAAATTCCTAAATTCCTAAATTCTTAAATTCTTAAATTCTTAAATTCTTAAATTCTTAAATTCTCAAATTCTTAAATTCTTACATTCTTAAATTCTAAAATTCTAAAATTCTAAAATTCTAAAATTCTACATTCTACATTCTTAAATTCTTAAATTCTTAAATTCTTAAATTCTTAAATTTTTAAATTCTTAAATTCATAAATTCTTAAATTCTTAAATTCTTAAATTCTTAAATTCTTAAATTCTTAAATTCTTAAATTCTTAAATTCTTAAATTCTTAAATTCTTAAATTCTTAAATTCTTCAATTCTTCAATTCTGAAATTCTGAAATTCTGAAATTCTGAAATTCTGAAATTCTCAAATTCTTAAATTCTTACATTCTTAAATTCTTAAATTCTTAAATTCTTAAATTCTTAAATTCTTAAATTCCTAAATTCTTAAATTCTTAAATTCTTAAATTCTTAAATTCTCAAATTCTAAAATTCTTAAATTCTTAAATTCTTAAATTCTTAAATTCTTAAATTCTTAAATTCTTAAATTCTTAAATTCTAAAATTCTAAAATTCTAAAATTCTAAAATTCTAAAATTCTAAAATTCTTAAATTCTAAAATTCTAAAATTCTAAAATTCTAAAATTCTGAAATTCTAAAATTTTAAAATTCTAAAATTCTAAAATTCTAAAATTCTAAAATTCTAAAATTCTAAAATTCTAAAATTCTAAAATTCTAAAATTCTAAAATTCTAAAATTCTAAAATTCTAAAATTCTAAAATTCTAAAATTTAAAATTCTAAAATTTAAAATTCTAAAATTCTAAAATTCTAAAATTCTAAAATTCTAAAATTCTAAAATTCTAAAATTCTAAAATTCTAAAATTCTAAAATTCTAAAATTCTACATTCTACATTCTTAAATTCTTAAATTCTTAAATTCTTAAATTCTTAAATTCTTAAATTCTTAAATTCTTAAATTCTTAAATTCTTAAATTCTTAAATTCTTAAATTCATAAATTCTTAAATTCTTAAATTCTTAAATTCTTAAATTCTTAAATTCTTAAATTCTTAAATTCTTTAATTCTTAAATTCTTAAATTCTTAAATTCTTAAATTCTTAAATTCTTAAATTCTTAAATTCTTAAATTCTTAAATTCTTAAATTCTTCAATTCTTCAATTCTGAAATTCTGAAATTCTGAAATTCTGAAATTCTTAAATGCTTAAATTCTTAAATGCTTAAATTCTTAAATTCTGAAATTCTGAAATTCTGAAATTCTTAAATTCTTAAATTCTTAAATTCTTAAATTCTTAAATTCTTAAATTCTTAAATTCTTAAATTCTTAAATTCCTGATTATGAATTCAAAATTTTAAAAATATTAAGCTTTTGGAATTTCGACTTATAATTTCTGTGTTTTGCCTTCCTCACCTTACTGAGGAAAGGCTATAAAATCACTCGAAAAATGAACTTCTTAATTTGACCTCGTAGACCCACCTTCACGTATACCTATCGACTCAGAATCAAATTCTGAGCAAATGTCTGTGTGTGTGTGTGTGTGTAGGGATGTGGGTCTGTGCACCAAAAAATATGCACTCGATTATCTCAGCACTGGCTTAACCGATTTGGACCGTTTTGGTCTCATTCGATTCGTCTTGGGGTCCCATAAGTCCCTATTGAAAATTATGAAGTTTAGTAAAGTACTTCAAAAGTTATGCTAAAAACGATTTTGGCGTATGTCCGGAAGATTGTAAAAAGGGTGGTTTTTGTAAGAAACCCTGTCATGTTATACATTTTCAGAAAGGTATTAAAAAGACCTTTCCAATGAGCCTAAAACATCAAGGATCTGACAATCCTATCAAAAGTTATTAGCACTTAAGTGTTATTTATACACTTTTTGGAGGCCGGATCTCAGATATTTCAATGAAAATGATGTCCGGGTCCATCATGCGACCCATCGTTAGTTAGATTAACGAAAGACCTTTCAGATGAGCCTAAAACATCAAGGATCTGATAAACCTATCAAAAGTTATTGACACTTAAGTGTTATTTATACACTTTTTGGAGGCCGGATCTCAGATATTTCAGTAAAAATGATGTCCGGGTCCATCATGCGACCCATCGTTAGTTAGATAATCGAAAGACCTTTCAAATGAGCCTAAAACATCAAGGATCTGACAATCCTATCAAAAGTTATTGACACTTAAGTGTTATTTATACACTTTTTGGAGGCCGGATCTCAGATATTTCAGTAAAAATGATGTCCGGGTCTATCATGCGACCCATCGTTAGTTAGATAATCGAAAGACCTTTCAAATAAGCCTAAAACATCAAGGATCTGACAACCCTATTAAAAGTTATTGGCACTTAAGTGTTATTTATACACTTTTTAGAGGTTTGATTTCAGATATTGTGATAAAAATATTGTCTGAATCTTCCATGCGAACTATCGTTGGATAGGTTTTTTTTATCAGACCTTGCCGATGAGCCAGAAATATTGATGGTCTGCGAACCATATCAAAAGACTCATTTCTTTTGATAAATAAAGTTGATTTGTTAAACATGTTAAGGGGGAATGTTGCTATTTTTACTGAATGTATTGACTTTATGAATATGAGGAAGGCACCAACCACCTAAAGGTGGATTAAGTAACGTTTTTTTTTAAATTGTTGAGCTCTTTAATTTATAAATACTTTAATATTAAAATTGTTATTCAATTCTGCATATTTTTTTATTTTCAATTTCCAAATTTAAGAATATTTATTATTGAGTTTTTCAGACAGAAAATAGATATTTGTATGATAATTGTCAAGCTTTTTTCACTCTTACTTCATTTCGATCCCGTCCGTGTGGATCAATTGGACGGTGCACTGGATTCACAATCCAGAGGTTACTGGTTGGTGGCCGACATGTGGGCCGACAGCTATAAAGACAACTTCTTTTTTTACTCCATTTCGACCAAAAAACTATATCTCTCGGGTGAGTTTTCAAAAAGCCGTAAGAGCCACTGTGACCTCTGACACTAATTTTCGTTTTTCTCGAAAATGAAACAAAATTTCATTTATTTCAAGTATGGGGCACTTGAAGGACGTGTAGATGAACAATCTCGAGCATTTTTGATATTGGTTTTTCGTAAGTAGGGGAAATATACCCATTTTAATCACTCTAAGCCATTCGACCAATTCTCATTACTTTTGCAGTTTTCCGCTATTAAATCAATATTTCCAGATACATCAACAATGAAGAGTTGCTTGCTCACTTTTATTTGAACTATTTATTAGTTTGAAACGGTCAAAAACACTTTATGGAAGTTGTAATTCACGATCAAAGTGCTGATAGGCCGATAATAGAAATAGGCTGAGAAATGGTATATTTCCCCTAGGTCGAATACCGATGCAAAAAGGACTTTGTTTACCAATGGCTCTTACGGCTTTTTGAAAACTAATCCGAGATCTGTCCTTTTAATTTCAAAATTCTGCATTTTGAGATTCGGTGGGGATTTTCAATATTATTATATCGAATACAAGATTATTAAAACGTTTGTGATTTAAAGTCGCATTCAAAAAGAAAAATTCCAATTCTTCGATTTTTTCATCAAAACATATTGCAAACAAGCGCCGCGAGAAGAAACGTCAAACGCCACTTTTCGTTTTTGTTACTTTTTAGTTGCGTACCGCTTAAGAAAAATCTTTTCGTGGCCCTGACCGTTTCTTGGTTGTTTTTTTTTATATGGGGTTGTTATTTTTAAATGAAATGAAAAAAATAAATAATAAAAAAAACGCATTCGTAATTTTATCTTACTCCCCACTGACGTAAGCAAGATACACCCTTTGTGTACAAACTCAAATTGGCCCAATTACATATAAATTTAAATTTTAATAACAAATTTAAAAATGTTCAAATCGGTTAAGTTATTTTTAAATTTTGAACATTCATGTTTAATTTTTCTGTAATGGTGTGCTTATATTAAACACAGGTGGCTGATTATTTTTCATTTAAAAATACAAAAAATGATAAACTCCACAATTTTTCAATTAAATAAAATCGTTTTGAACCAAATTACTCATTTCTTTAATATTCATGAAAATTTGATAATCAAAATAAATGCATCTTCAACCAAAACAAATACAAATAATTCTAAAAATCGCTGAAAAAATTAGCCACCAGCAGCTCGGGGACTTCTCGAGCACCTATCTTGGCTACTCGACGGATCCCCGATGAACTTTTTCTTCGCTGAATGAACTCGAAGGCTAATTTAGCTCTAGCTTTGCTACCCGCGGTGCGAAAGTTGGGGTGCAAACATGTCGGGAGCAAATCGGATGAACTCTTTTAAAAATTTGAAAATGATATTTTATTGATATAAGCAAACAATTAGGACATATAATGCAATTGGAAGCATGTTCTATCATACTAGAACATAGTTTCATTGATTTTGATCAACAAAACGGCTAAAATTGGAAAATGAATAAATTAGATCCCCGCGCGGTGGGCTTGATTCAGTAGCCAAATTAGCTCCCAGCGGTGCGGAAACGTGTATTAGCTACGGAGCAAAGCTAAAACTGAGGATCCAACCGATAGGTTTGCCACGCAATTAGATCTCTGCGGTGGAGATGCCCTAAGACCACCATTTCCATGCGTAAGCGAATTCCTAATTTCGTGTTTCTTATAATTTAATAATTTAATAATTTAATAATTGAATAATTTAATAATTTCGGCGATTTCAGATAATATAAATTTACTTTGACTAGCGATTGAAGCGATTTTTAACAATTTTTCGAGGAATTATGCCATTGAAACAGGTTTCAATTTTGTCGAACTCATGCAGAGGAAACCTAGTCGGGACAGTTTATTATAGGACAAGTTTTGCTAAGGAATCAAACTCTAAAGCGTTTTGATAAGCTTCGAAAGGGGGCCGCACCATGAGGACGAGTTTATCGGAAGGGTGAGACGCGAGGGTACAAACTAAATAGACGAATAAATTAGAAGGGTTGGAAGCGAGCAAAGACAGCAGTGGGTGGGTGGAATGTCAAGTTTTAGGGTGGCCATGTACGCGTCCGTCACCACCGCATCGAAGACGAGGAGTTCCTGGGAAGAGTAACCGCGGCTGTGTCGAATCGATTCCGTTCTGTTGCGGAATATCACAGAGCTTTCTAGTTACAAATATGTGCGCGTACATAACGGAAAGGTGGCAATAATGTACAACACATAGTTTCAAACGGACCATGGCTAAGATTCGCGATTGTTCCACCGACTTCACCTTACAACAAGTCATTTGAGAAAACGATAAGATGAAAATTGAAACATGGTATGCATAAATTTCGATAAGACTACTAATCTTATTCAGGAATTGAATCGAATCAAACATCAGAAAGGAATTCTAATTAATTATTGATTTGGAAAACATATTTTCTTCGCGTCTTACCTGGCACTTCTATCTCATCTGGATCTTCATCCTCGTCAAAGTCGGAACCGGACGAATCTTCGTTCTCCTCGTCGTCTCCATACCCGAGGGATGCTTTCTTGGTGGCCTGCACAGGAAATAAACACAAACAGACAAAAGAGGGGAAAAGGGTTGGTTAGAGTGAGTGGCTAAGCATAAAGGGATAAAGTGCAATATTTGGCGGAGTGGGAGGCTGAGTTGAGCGTATGTAATGAAATGACGGTCGCGATACATAAATAGGTTTTGTGCGCGGCCTAGCTGCTATAGAGTTGAGCTTAATTATTCAATGCTGGAAGCCATCGCTTTATTGTCGTTGAAATCAAGTGAAATTGCCATTTGGAGATATTTAGTACGGCTTTGGCGTGGAGTGCGTGTACGTACTGTACCTGGAGGATTTCTTAGCGCTTAGGAGAGCGTTGGCGATCTAATGTCACCCCTGATGACGGCAATTTTTTAGTGAAGTAAATTTCCTGAAATTTCAGCAAGCTTCGTCAGCTCCATATAATTTTCCAGCTTTCAGTTCAGCGAAAATCTTATTGACGTTTTCAGAACTGCAGTAGGGCCAGTACGCTCTTCAAAAGTAAGGGGGTCAAGAAACATCTTCACGAACGGCACAATAAAAGAGAGAGAACGTTTTCTTGTGGCTTCTCTTTACCCTCTCTTCTGTCAGGCTCTGTTAGGCTTTTTTAATGCGTTTAAACGCCTAGAACGGGACCATCCATAAACCACGTGGACACTTTAGGGGGTATGGCGATTGTCCACGATCCATACAAAAAGTTTTTTTGTATGGACAATTGTCCACGAGGGGGTAACAGATTCCCAAAAAGTGTCCACGTGGTTTATGGATAGTCCCAACCTAGAAGGGATCTTGCAATAGAGACAACCAATACCAAGGGAGCGTTCTTTTATTACGTAACGCGAAAAATCGGACTTTTAGACCCCCTCCCCCCCTCGTAACAAAATTTCCATACAAATTTTAAAAATTTTGTATGGAGCGTAACACGGCCTCCGACCCCCTCCCCTACTGCGTTACGTAATAAAAGAACGCTCCCCAACGTGTAGAGCGTACAATTTGACTCAGTACGCCTCGGAGGTGATCAGGTCCTGACAACAGTCATGCTTTTGAACGGGTTCTCCGTTCGTTCAAGTTCACACAGCAACACGAAAAATAACAGCTCTGAGAACGAACGCTCGTCTCTAAGAAACGTTCGTTCAGTAGGCTTTTTAGAAACGAACGGAGAACCCAGTTCAGAACTTCAACATTTTCCTTTGATAAGACCTCAGTAGACTAGCTTAACTTCATTGACTGTTAATCATTTGTATACATATCAGTACTGCTAGCTTAGTGGTAACAATTAGGTTTAGTAATCAGAGGTAGTGAGTTCGAATCTCTTTTTTTTCCTGAACTAGAAAAGCATTGATTTTTTTTTTAATCACGGTGGCAATAAATTTTTGTTTCCATTTTAGTTGGGGTGCTTTTTGCTTTTTATCCGTTTCATTTAGTCTCCCTATCCTCCCAGCTGGAGTGTCCTTTGATTTGTAAAAAATGAGATTCGAACTCACTTCCTTTGAATACTGTTCTTGCATGTTACCACCGAGCTAACTAAGCTCTGTACAAATCATTCTACTGAATGTTTATTTAAGTTTAACAGTTGCCATAGAGAGCCTCTGGCTACAGGCGGGTTCACAGAACGCGTTCCAAACTTTGAAGAGAACGGCACGAAAAAGTGACGTTCTGTTTTTGGAACGAAAACCAATGGCTCCTGCGCGGTGGGTTCAGTTCGTTTTGAAGAAAGAGAACGAACGCAGAACGGGTTCCGTTCAAATTGCATGACTGCCTGACAATTTATGTATTGTTCATTCAAAGGACTTATTTTTGCCTGCCTCACCATACTGAGGAAAGGCTATAAAATCACTCGGAAAATGTACTTTTTATTTAGACCCCCCAGACCTACCTTCATTTTTACATATCGATTCAGAATCACCAGCTGTCTGTGTGTTTGGCATGTGTACCAAATCAATGGCACTGCAATATCTCAGCACAGGCTCAGCCGATTTTAGCCGGAATGGTTTTAATCGTTCCATCTTAACGTCCCCTAAGTTGCTATTTAAATTGCAGTTTTATCATGTATTTAAAAGGTTATGTTAAAATAATTGTTTCATATTAAATTAAAATTATAGTATAAAATGTGGTTTTTACAAGGAAACCTGCCAAATTATATATTTTCAGAAAGGTTCTGAAATTACCTTTCTTGTGGATTAAGAATTTTCAAGATCTGACTTACCTACCTACAATTACAAGCAGTTTGAAAAATGGTCTGAATTTACATAACCTCAACTGGTCGGGTCTGATCTAGAGACCCTAAATAGGGAGACTGCTCTAAGCTGGCTAAATCAATCTGGCAACGTATGTTTTGAGCTTGGCAACACTGATAAGTTTTGCTGGGCGTAAAGGCAAATGCTCGTTTGGATACGTCAAACTCGTGTCTGTTTGGGTACGTCAAATTCACTTCGACCAGTCTCCCAATTTGTCCCTTGTAGAGCATGCCCATAGGGACTTTCATGCCAAATATCAGCGCATTTGGTTGTAAACTGGCTGCGCGCATCTCCGTCTCCGGAAACAACGGTTTTCTCTCAAAAAGCATCAAATTTTCCTTAGCATGCTATGAAAGCTTGATGAACACCGCGACGCCATATGTCAGACAGCTACCACGTGGGTGAGAAACGGCTGGAATATTTAATTGCAAACCTTTTTTTAACTAGAAAATGATCATTTCGAGTAATCCTGATATTATTTAGTCGAATTCAGAATCTCTGCATAGCGAATTTGTATTTTTTTGCAAATATTTCAACCACGTGGTAGCTGCCTGACATATGGCGTCGCGGTGTTCATCAAGCTTTCATAGCAAACATTTTTATTTGTTGACTCTTTTCTTTAACCAAATTAAAAAAATCCTTCTCGAGAATTTCGCATAAAATTTTTTTTTATATTTTTAATTTAGATCAAACTCCAAATAAGCCATTTTGTATCATTGGTTTTCTATAAAAGTCTTCTTAGAATTACAAATTTGCCAGATTTTTCATTTTAATTTTTTTTTTACATTGAGCATGAGCATGGTTGACTGCCAATGAGCTGCTACTCCGTTATTGACAGATCAGCTGAAGTTAAACAATGAATCAAAAATGATCAGTGGGAGCCAACCATCCGTTCACTGTTTAACCCCTGAAGACCCCGACTTTATTAGTCAATACCGGCGCCCTCCCAAGAAGCCTGCAGTTCAACGAAAGGGAGGAATGTTAGTCCGATAGTTGAAGTTGCAGACTCATCAAGCACATAGTTTTTCGCTATATACTTGTTGATACCGCTTGAGACCGTTGAATCCACAGCATCTCCTTCAAGCATCACGTGATTAATTTTTTTTTGGGTTAGTGGGATAAGGTATTGGCTTTTCGATGCCTCCCGAGCTACGACGCTATGGGGAGGACTTTCATAACAGACCCGTCGGCGAGCCTTCCGAGCTACGATGCTATGGGAAGGTCTTTCTGGTTAACACACAAACTCACTCACACACAGCTATTTTGCTCCACTATTAACTTAACGATCCAAATTGTCAGTGCGTCTTTCTTTCATTATATAGAAATGGCTTTTTCACCGCAAAAAATTAAAACACAGTCCACCCGACGCCGTGCCTTCCGATCAACGATGATATAGGAAGGGCTTTGAAAATCACAAAACATCACTTTTCACTCTGAATATTTTTTTACGACCACGTGCTCCCTTTTCAAATTATGCACTGATGACGCTGCATTTTCAGAGGGTAATCTTCTCCTCGCAGCACACAATTCACGACAAAAATGTGAAACAAAAAGCACACACAAAAATAAAATCACTTTTCACTCCGAATATTTTTTACGACCACGCGCTCCCTTTGCCAATTATGCACTCACTCGAACAGCGACACAAAAGAGACGGAAAATAACACTAAAAAACAGGACTGCGCGTCCCCAAAGGCACTGCACTACTGATGCCATTATTTAATTATAATAGCCAATCACCCCATGCACTCGAACAGCGACACAAAAGAGACGGAAAATAACACGAAAAAACAGGACTGCGCGTCCCCAAAGGCACTGCACTACTGAATTTTAATTTTTTTTTACATTTTCGAAAAACTTTTTGATTGAAATGGACAAGTTTCTTAAAAAAGCAACTTCAGTCGACTCTCTGGCTTTCGATCTTCTCGACATCAATAATTCTCCATCTATCGATGAATTCTTCAGTCCCTTCAATCTGCATACTTCAATTATCTTCATTCCTCGATATTTTCCCTTGCTTGAAGGATCTCTTCCTCGACGGTCCCTTGGATTCTGTTTGCTTTAAAAATCTCTTCCGGTTGTCAATAATTTCACTTTCTCATGGCTTGCATAGACATTTTTCTTGGCGAAACGAAACTTTGAAGGGTGTTTGACATTAGTTTGTTTTTGTTTGATGTACGTTGCCATGATCCTCTCCCATAGCTGGGTATCAAGAAAAAAATATTTTCAATCGAGTCTTCATTTTGCATCGTTCTATAAACTAATGATTCTCTTCCTCGACGGTCCTTTGGATATTGACAACCAGAGAGTCGACTGTATTTTATTTATGAAAATTGTTAATCCATCTAGGGGACCATCCATAAACCACGTGGACACTTTTTGGAATCTGAAAGTCGTATTTTTTTTTTAAATTTAAACCCTCATTTTGATATTTTGCAATTTGAAATAGGGGAAATATGCCCATTTTAAGCCTAATAAGCGGTCGTGTTTGAATGATGCAGGATAATCTGGATTGTTCCTTGAAATTCATTAAAACCAAGTACACCAACGAGTAGAGCAACTTTTTATGAACATTTCTGTTTATTTTCACTTTTATTAAAGATTATGCTATTCCTTTTACAAGCATTTAAAAAAAAAATATATTTCAAAAAGGCATTCTAATCAGTCGAGTGCATTGGGCCACGCTTAGCTTAGATCTTTTTTTTCTTCCAGCGCTCTTTTGGGTCTGCTTAGTGCTGCCAAAATTGATGAAATTTTAAGCGAAAACTAACGAAAAGTAGCATTCATAGTGAAAGTTTCCTGGCAGCACTTGCTGATTCTAACTGGCGCTGCACCAGCATGTTGGTGGTGTTGGTGGCCACCTTTTGTTCTTTATTTGCCTTCGCTCCTCGCTCGGTTTTCTTCAGCCTTCGATTAGAATCGAAAAAAAAAAATGAAACGTCAAAAGACTTAGCGCGTTTGTTTTTTTGTTGGTGCTTGCTAATTATTTACATGTTTCGGGATTATTTTTCAAGTGAGTGACTAAGTAACGGTCAAAAGAACATGTTGCCGGTAGTTGGAAGCAATTTCATATCTTAAACGCTTTGAAATCGTTAGCGCAAGTGAAAAGATATTGATGGCGACTTTCGTTAAGCAGTTAACCTCTCATCTTGCGTGTGGATGTTTGTGCCACCAAAATGATGAGAAATGGTCTCGCAAAATAGAAATTATGATCAAAAGTGCATTAAATTTGATCTTTTTGGCCAGTAAGTGGCATAAATTTGCGTGCTTACTCGAGGCGGTGCTGTTGCTGGTAAGTTTATAGCCTGAAAAGTATTTTTGGAGCTTTAATCGAGCATCAAACTCTCCATATGACGAAGATAGGTGTTTGATTAGAAAGGGTATTTTTCCCCTAATACAAAAATCTAAAACTGACAATTTTTAATATGAAAAAGATAAAAAAATGTTATCTTTTTTATAATAAAGTTTTTGAAAATCGGCCTGCACACGGAAATGGTTCAACGAGGCTTCACAAAAATTTTTATCCGATTTGGTCAAAGCAGTGTTGAGATATCTTGGCACAGGTTTTTTGAAACTGCAAACTTCAAATAGACCGGGACCGGTGGTGTAGGGGTAAGCGTGGTTGCCTCTCACCCAGTCGGCCTGGGTTCAAACCCATAAGGTCCCGGGGGCATTCTTCAAGACGATACTGTCTGATCACACCTTCCGTCGGACGGGGAAGTAAATGTTGGTCCCGATCTAACCTAGAGGTTATGTCATTAGCTCAGTCCAGGTGTAGGAGTCGTCTCCCTGGATCCTGCCTCGGTAGAGTCGCTGGCAGGCAATTCTTCGGACACCTAGTTTCCAGTAGGAATCTCGCAATCGGGAAAGCCAAGGCAGTGCTCTAAAGCGAATAATTAAATTTTGATTTTTTTTTTTAACTTCAAAAGCCATACCTCGGCAATGATACAACCAAATATTCAAATTTGTGTTGTTAATAGATGAAAAATGATGTTAATAGACGACACACAAACATTTGTTTCAATCAAGCAACTAATGTAGCCTCATCAGTATTAGAGAGCTCAACCACAGCATCGAAAAATCCTTTTCTTCCAATTACTGAACTGACAATTTATCAACTCTGAGGAAAGTTAGGCAACAATTTTTAATGGGTTATTGTCAGGAATTATCAGACAATCTAGATGCCAACAACAATATACAAAGGTGATTGGCATTAATTTACAGATCCGCGGAATCTGCATTATCTCGGGGCCACATCCTTATGCTTGACCACCGGTCTCCTGCCCTGTGAGTAGTGTCCTGCCTATGTGCCTCTTTATGCATGCTTGCCAGGCGGCCTCCGTAGTCCGTACATAAACATAAGAAAACGTGTGTGCTCTCGGTTCAACACGCGCGCACCACCGCAAACACGAGGGGAAAATGTGTTCGTCGTTGATGGGACGGGGTGGCGCGCGCTAAGAAACTCTCCTTTCCCGGGCCAACAGTCGCAGATATAGACAACCGCCGCCGAGCCAAGAATCAATAAAATGACGCCACGCCCTGCTGCAAAAGACGGACCCGAGCCCCGGATATCGCCGGCAGGATCGCGGGGACAAATCCAGGAAGCATCACAGCAGGCACTGAACAGGTGCTTCTTCGTTGGGTTGACATTTCCGATTTCGATTGACAACCCATGTGTGGTGTGGGGTGGTTGTGTGTGTGTGTGCGTGGGATGATTTTTTCATGGTTATGTTAGAGGATTTTTTTGCAATATTTTTTTTTTAGATTTTTTGCGTCTGTTGTTTTTTCGCTAATGAATGATGCATTCAGAATGATGTGCAACATTGTAGAAGGCACGCACGCGATCAAGATCCCGCCGGACAACACGCTCGCAAGCAAACGCAAAAATTCAAAACAAAAAAAAATCGACTTACCATTCTGTTCATGTTTTTTTTCGTCCCGCACTTCTCGCTGCAAAAACGTCACTTCTGGAGCAACTTTCGGCACTTTTTCCACTCGCACTTAAACTTCACCAATTCCCCACCCCGAAACCCGTCGAATCCGGAAAAAGAGCCACCAAATTCGCGAAAATTATCACGAAAAAAATACGATTTTTTCCTCCACTAACCTTCCCACACTGCGACTGACAGTGAAGGCGGAAAAAGGTTTCACTTCAGTCTGTCTCTCTGTTCGTGTGAGTAAGCAGGGCAGAGGACGAATTCTGTTATGCGACCGATTGGCAGAAACTCTTGAATGAAACTGACACGGCGTAATGGTGTGCTCGCCTGATTACCTTTACTTTTGCACAGTGGGAAAAGCAGTTGAAATTGGTTAAATTTTTTTGAAAAACTTCCTAACCCCGCTGTTTTTACTCTAAAAAAACGGGATTAGGAAGATACATGCCTCATTGCCAATATTGTTAGAAAAAAGTTAATTTACTGTACATTCCACTTGACGGACCATTCCTAAATAATTTAATTGTAATAAAAAGGTAGATTTCAATAAATTCCCACTGTGCATGAGTGTGTGTGAGTGCTGCGAGCGGAGAAGATTTTTTGTTTTGGTTTTACAGCTGTCAGTTGACGAATACCCGATGCTGAAAACTAAAAAAATGCTTTTTCATGGGACGAGGGCGACGAGGGGCCTGCTTGTGACGAACTCTGCCATGCAAAATACACGCTCATTTCGAATAATTCATTTTTACTCAGATTCCGCTCGAATCCTTCCGAAAAGTCATGACAGGCAGACATACTCCTTTAAGAGTACATGTATGTACTCTCTTTAATCCGAAAAAATATCTTACATTAAAACTCCGATGGTTTGACCCCAATTGTCGTCAAACGAACGGGATCTCTTTTAAGTTTGACACCCTCTTTAAAGAGGGTTACACACACTGACGAACTGACCTGCCAACCCCTACATATTTCTGAGGAAATTCTGACCGCAAATTCTCCAGCGAACACAAACTCCTTCTACCTTCAGGTTCGCTGAACTAATTCTCTCTTTCACACGTATTTTCGATGTTGCGAAAATGATTCAACTTGTAATCTGTGTCGTTTCAAAAAAGTATGCGCTCAGAACGTTTTTAGAGCCCGCTGTTCGTTTCGGCGAAAGCATGTGTCAGTTTATGCTGACTTCAACAATACATTGCATGTAAACATTGGCGCGAAGCGAGAGAAGAGAGCTCGTGAAGTGAGGGAAGAAAGCGGCGCGTGGCACGTCAGTTCGTCGGTGGTACACACTTGTAGGGTCCTATGCGACCGGGGGGATGGCAACCCTATTCCGACCAAAGCAAACTGACAACAGTCGACATTAGCACGGTTGTCAAATGAGAGCCCACAACAAAAGCACTAGCTGTCAAATGGTAGCCCATAACAAATCATTGTTTGGGTTTTTGATTTTCAAATTTTCCGCAATTTAAACGATAAATTCCTGAAAAAAAAACACGTGAATTGTGTTGCTGATGGCAAATTCTATCATATTCTTGTAGATTCCATCCCAATATTGGCTGAAAAAAAAGTGATTTTTCTGTTTACCTTTTTTTGCTTTTTTTCTTTTGGTCGACAAAACAGTGCGCCCGTACACTCAGAATCAGCATTACACATTTTCCAGTTTGCTTTTACACATTTGCATGGGACTTTTGAGTTCAACCAGGATAACACACTTCGTGTTACCAAAGTAATATGAATAATACTGATTCTGAGTGTTTGTTATCTGAACTTCCAAGATGGCGGCTTCTTCGCTACCCCCTGTATGCGACGCAAGTCTAACTTGCATGCGCATGACGCGCTTGCACCATACCTTGTATGCAACTCATGAGAGCGTGTTATGACAGAAGAGCGCGTGGTGGTTAATCGATAGGATCGGATGTGTTTATTGCGAGTCGTGCGGACAGACAGAACGGATCGATGGCTAGCGGGCGGACGGGTGGAAGGCCATCAGTAAACATAAGAGTGCACACGGAGCAAGACACGGAAAACCTAGGACACTTCATCACTTAAAAATGTCAAACGAACCAGTGACCAAACAGTTTTTGCAAGCGAGAACCCGTATGTCGCGATTTCTTCCGAAGTGCATACACCGCTTTCGGAAAAAAACCGGTCAAGAAAAATTTCAAATTGCTGTTTCTTGGCCCCCTTTGTGGGAGTTTTGCTCAGTAAAGTTGAATGTACAGAGCGGATTCCTTAATACAAATTTCGCTTCTTCGAATGTCCGCTAATTCGAACGTATTCGAATTTAAAAGCACTCAACCGTCAAAACCAGTTGTCATACTGATGTTGACGTTTCAACAACATTGGTCGACAATTTCCGAACAAGTGGTTTTAAGCTTTTGACAGCTGTCAGTGGTTCCAATTAGCGAATTTGGATTCGCTCATTCGAATGCAGTTCCATTCAAATCAGCGAATCCGCTCTGTAAACTATTCTTTAAAAAAAAGAAAAGGATACTTTTCGGATGCAATAAAACGCAAAAAAACTCATTTCAAGTAAATTTATTTCTTTACAACATTACGACATTGTTTTTCCTTTCCTTCATTCACTACCCCCACGAGTTTATTTTGTAAATGTTTGCCCAATAAACGTACAAGGTTATCCAAAAAATATACTATCTTCTAAACATTTTCTAATCGATAACATTAAATGTCGATTGCATACTATATTTCTCAGAGAATCATTCCCAACTGCACACCCGACCGCCTCAAAGTCTTCCTCTGGTGGTTTCTTCCTGTTTCTGCACCTCGGTGGTCAATCCAGTAGTTCACATGCATAGTACAACGAATACACACTGTATATTGTTTTCTTTAAAAAGGGTGTGATTATATCTCTTTGTTTGTTATTGTTGTTGTTGTTTGCACTCACAAATTCAGTGCAGTGCTGCTGCTAGGTGGTAAAATTTGTTTCTCTTGACAGCGTTGAACGGCGAAAGCAGTGTTTTGGTGTACAGGTTAGTTAAACACTATTAATAATAGTATGTGGTATATAATCGATTGGGTTTGGGTTCAATTCGCACTGCGTTCGGGTGGAATCTATCAACGTGTATGCCTATACCTTAGTTGCATTGAAATTAATTTGTATTAAAGGCACAGACAAACAGACATGAAAGTTAGAACAAATTTTTGTTCAAAAAGTGGGACCAGTTTAAATTTGAATTTGGTTTGCTCACTAACGACATCTATCTACGATTCCTAGAATCTCCCTCTCCCAAATGTCAGCTGGACATGTGTATGTATGTATGAGTAATCATGACAGATAACCAAAAGCGTGCATCAAAGGCAATCACAACAAAACGTTGAAAAGGCATTTTAAAGAAAAATGGTTTGCTTTCGAAACAAGAAAGAAGACGTTCCGTTTCGACGGAAATTCCACATGTCACTGTTCAGACGACCAAAAGAAAATCGAGGCTGAAAGGACAGTTTATTTCTTCCGGCCAAGTACAGTCTCACAATGCCAGCGAGTGCCGTGCAGCTGACAACAACAAAACAGTCGCCAAAACATCTTCTCCTGCCGGTTGTAAAGGAGGAGTAGAAGAATTAGTCATTAATCGGTTCCTAGCTAAAAAAACGTTGGGTCGGAGTAGGTTGGCGGTGGAAGACTCCACCCAGCTCGAAGTCATGATTTGGAGCCGGATCGATCATTACGGAGACCATGCACTTGATTCCGCGGAATGAATAGAACCACGAGGTGGTTCCGTCCGGCCGCTTTCAGAACCTGTTGCCCCGGTGGAAGAAGCTGCGCTTTTTTATGCGGAGTGCTGGTTTGCCTGGGCAGATGGTTCCATCCGAGGTTCCATCGGTGCACTCTCTTTAATAATCGCTGCAAAAGTGGAACAGGCCCTTTACTGCCCAGCCACGATCTTTTCGGCGCGTTTGTTGCAACGTTTGTGTTGACTTGGTGGAAGACCCCACCCGTCTATCAGTGGGTAGAATGGCCAACTCCCTGTACGCATTGGGTTTACTCGTGATTTTATTTGACACGACCTGGTCCAGAATACTGCAGTGTTGATGGTCGCGACATAAACAGCGTCATTTTTTTTCAAAGCGTTGGCCATTCTATCCACCGATAGACGAGTGGGGTCTTCCACCAAGTCAACACAAACTTGGCAACAAACGCGCCGAAAAGATCGTGGCTGTGCAGTAGGTGGCATGTTCCGCTTTTGAAGCGATTATTAAAGAACTGCATCGATGGAACCATCGACCCTACTCCAAAACACGACTTCGAGCCACGTGTTGTCGACAAAAAACAAAATAAAAATGAAAGGTCAAAGCTGTCATTTGAAAAACCTGTTGATGAGCACAAGGGCGCCTCTGGCGGTGAATCCGAAAGGTATTAACCATGCTTTTAGATTTTTGAAAAATAACCGTTACATTTTTGGGACAAGTTAGTGACCTCGACTTTCATGTCTGTTTGTCTGTGTTAAAGGTTTAACACGAGAACCAATGTGTATAGTACTGATGGGTTTTGATTATTCTTTTGTTCAGCTTGTTCGATCCAATCTGTACAATGTCTCTTTGGTTGCACACTTGGAGGTTAAAATATATCCAAACATTCTTGTAAATGTGTATATTTTCTAAAAAATGAAAGCTCCTTTGACATTGATATTTTCATATTCAGGATTATTTTGACCTAGATAGCATCGTTTTTAATATACCGTAAAGCCAACTATATGCTGCTGAGCGTGCTCTGGTTTGTAACATCAACATTAAACAATCTAGCAACATCGGATTCGTTACTGCGCTCTACGTGTTTGTGTGTCTGTGTATTACAAATGTCTTCGGTTTGATTATAAGCTGCTCTGTCTCAGTTGGCGTAAGAAATCTATCACCTATTGCATTGTATTAGTTTTGCATTGGCAAGATAAAATGCGTTTCTGCCCCAAAATTTCTATATAGCTGTGTAAAGGAAAATTATGGAAAAGGACAGGTAGAAGAAAAGAAAATGCCTCATCAAAATTATTACTCTTAAGTGGAACGTCCTCGCGAGCGACTAGCGGCAAAGTTATAGCCTTTTGTTTCGTTTTACTTTGTTGTTGGCACACCTGCGTCATTGGAAGGGTTGTAGCTGCACGCAAATGTGCTTAAACATCTATGTATTGACTAGTCAACGCAAAAAGGAAGCTAATGAGGACTAAATAACACTATAATACTAATTCTACCGGACAAAACCAACGTTTACACTCCACTACCGTTACAGGTGGTCGTTCGGGGATGAATTCCAGATTTTGTTACACAAACGACCACCGAAGCCACCATGATTATTCCCTATAGACACAGCACATAAAACATGTGACAGCAAAACAGAAAATCCCAAAAATCGGAAGGAATGAAATAGGGCTTACAGTAACTTTTTGTTTTGTTTTCTCTTACATCAGCGATCTTATCTCTCTATCTTTGGATTGGGATGGCTTGATGCCATTGTTGTTCGCGTTGGTTGCCGCGTCGTTGCCCAGCGAGCCATTGGTGGGTGATTTCTTCTTGCCGAAAACCTGGAATGCAAAAACGAGTCATGTACTTCTACAGATCTAGTTACATGTCAATATTTGAGGAAGTTAGGCTAACAAGCTCATATTCTCTATTGTTGGTTTAATTATTTAGGCGCCGTATTTGACGTCATCTTACACATCTCGCTTTCCGTTGAGAATCGAAATAAAACAAACAGCAAAATCGGCTTAAAGCGGTATACGCACCTCGGAAGGAACCGGTCAAGAAAAAAAGTTCAAGATGGTATGTCAGAGACATAACCGAAAGACATAGGACCAAACAGTTTGAATGTGTTTTTGGATTGCTAGTGAAATCTGAATTAAGATTACTTTATTTTGTTTCATAGATTTGTCGGCAAAATTGTCATAAATGTTCTCCCAAGGTGAACCTTCTATGAGGGCACCGGCAACTCCATGAATTTTGATATCCATATTGCCACAACTCGTATGGTTCTGTTAAAGACCCTCCGGGCCCCGGGGAAACCTGCTTTGAGATCACCGGTCACTCAAGGTTGTGGCCACTACTGTCGGAATGTCAATTTTCATGTACAGTATCAAAAACCATGAATTTTGATACCAATATGCCACAACTCGTATGGTTCTGTAAAAAGGCCTCCGGGCCCCGGGGGAACCTGCTTTAAGGGCACCGGCCACTCCAGGTTGTGGCCACTACTGTCGAAATGGCCATTATGTTCAGTATCAAAAACCATGAATTTTGATACCCATATTGCCACAACTCGTATGTTTCTGTAAATGTCCCCCCAGGCCCCAGAGGAACCTTCTTTGAGGGCACCGGCCACTCCAGGTTGTGGCCACTACTGTCGAAATGGCCATTATTATGTTCAGTATCAAAAACCATGAATTTTGATACCCATATTGCCACAACTCGTATGTTTCTGTAAATGTCCCCCCAGGCCCCGGGGGAACCTTCTTTGAGGGCACCGGCCACTCCAGGTTGTGGCCACTACTGTCGAAATGGCCATTATTATGTTCAGTGTCAAAAACCATGAATTTTGATACCCATATTGCCACAACTCGTATGTTTCTGTAAATGTCCCCCAGGCCCCGGGGGAACCTCCTTTTAGGGCACCGGCCACTCCAGGTTGTGGCCACTACTGTCGAAATGGCCATTATTATGTTCAGTATCAAAAACCATGAATTTTGATACCCATATTGCCACAACTCGTATGTTTCTGTAAATGTCCCCCCAGGCCCCGGGGGAACCTTCTTTGAGGGCACCGGCCACTCCAGGTTGTGGCCTCTACTGTCGAAATGGCCATTATCATGTTCAGTATCAAAAACCATGAATTTTGATACCCATATTGCCACAACTCGTATGTTTCTGTAAATGTCCCCCCAGGCCCCGGGGGAACCTTCTTTGAGGGCACCGGCCACTCCAGGTTGTGGCCTCTACTGTCGAAATGGCCATTATCATGTTCAGTATCAAAAACCATGAATTTTGATACCCATATTGCCACAACTCGTATGTTTCTGTAAATGTCCCCCCAGGCCCCGGAGGAACCTTCTTTGAGGGCACCAGCCACTCCAGGTTGTGGCCACTACTGTCGAAATGGCCATTATTATGTTCAGTATAAAAAACCATGAATTTTGATACCCATATTGCCACAACTCGTATGTTTCTGTAAAGGTCCCCCCAGGCCCCGGGGGAACCTTCTTTGAGGGCACCGGCCACTCCAGGTTGTGGCCACTACTGTCGAAATGGCCATTATTATGTTCAGTATCAAAACCATGAATTTTGATACCCATATTGCCACAACTCGTATGTTTCTGTAAATGTCCCCCAAGCCCCGGGGAACCTTCTTTGAGGGCACCGGCCACTCCAGGTTGTGGCCACTACTGTCGAAATGGCCATTATCATGTTCAGTATCAAAAACCATGAATTTTGATACTCATATTGCCACAACTCGTATGTTTCTGTAAATGTCCCCCCAGGCCCCGGAGGAACCTTCTTTGAGGGCACCAGCCACTCCAGGTTGTGGCCACCACTGTCGAATTGGCCATTTTTCATGAGAACCGCCGCATCATAGCGACTTCACGCCGTCCGCTTCGCTCGAATTTCCTCCTTCTGCTACCGGTGGTTCTTCCTTCTGGTTGCTGGTCCTCTTCTTCTATTGGCCGCTGCTGCTGCTGCTCCGCGCCGGCCCGACGTGCACAGTTCGAGTGCTCGTTCCAAAGTGACTTGCTTTTGCGAAATATTCTGCTTAAATAGCGGCACAGCCGGAGAACGGCACAAAAGGGGCGCGGTCTCGAATGCATACGCTCGCTCTGATTGGTCATCTGTCCGATTTGTACTGAAAAATTACTCATTTTGATTGCATGTTTTAAGTGCTTTAACTATGTTTAGTCAGACTATCTATGTAGTTAAACAATAGCTGAAATCTTCCTCTTTCGATTGGTGGTCCAACCATCTGGATTGATTCACAGGGAATAAAGATATAAGCGTTCAAAATGTCCCCTTTTTTAACGCATAAAAGTGACGCTTTGGATCGAATTTCTGAACTGGCCCCCCAATATAGTAAGTAAAGACATAGTCCTATGTCAAAATCAAATGGGCAACAGCGGCAGCGCAAGCAAGTCAGAGAGGGTGAAGAAAAGCCCCAATAAATCGCTCCCTCTCCTTTGTTCTGCTGTTCGTAAAGCTGTTTCTTGACCCCTTTCCTTCCGATCTGCATACTAGCCTTAAAGATGGTGTTGTGACGGATCGCGTAACTCGTACGGCGCCAAAGCAAGCCCCTCGTTTTAAGCGCGTTGTTTTGTTATTGTTTTGACAGGTGCCCGTGCTGTCGCTTGGCAATCAATCAGCATAAAAAAAAACCATCTGAGCAAACGGGAGCAAAGACGCAGCTGTACAGGTAAGCTGCGAAAAGACACCGAATATTTAACTTTTATTGAAATTGTGAACTATCAGAGTAATTAAAATATACATTTCTGGACCAACACGAGACAAGGGCGGATAAGCATTTTGACAGCTGAAACTATTTTACAAATTCCAAGCCAACATGTGACTTTTTCCCAAAAGTCTAAATGTTAAATGAAAGCTGGCTTTCTCAGCTACCTTTTAACTCTGCGGTTTTTGTAAAATAGATACCTGTTGGCTCGGAATTTGCAAAATAGTTCTGGCTGTTGAAATGCTTATCCGCCCTTTTCAAATGTTGCTCCAGATTTTAAGTTTGGTAGCGAGTGGAAAAGAGGTGTTTACATTTTCCACTACGCTCACAGAATCAGTGCCTGGTTCGACACCGTCCCGAGGTTGATTGGTTGGTTGATTTTTTTTAGTTTATTTGAGTGCGTGTGCTTCCAATCCATACTCGCTGACGGCAACGAAATTATGGGAAAGTATAATTTGTATCAAATTTTTAATATGCTAATACAGCTTATCTCAGTCTCGAATATTAGACGGTGCTAGCCCTTGCATAGCTTCCAACTACTCTTCCGGAATGGCATGACTGTTACATGATTTGCTTTTTGCGTCGCTATTTTAGGCCTGACAATATCTTCAAACGCTTACCTTAATAGCGCCTCTCAACATTAGTCGGAACCAGTACAGCTGCGGCAGAAACAGCGCCAAGATACTGATTTTACATCCTCGCGGCAATCGCCAGAAAGCCTACAAAAAAGGAACAACACTCATTATCACCGTCTAGGTTCAACCATCTCACTATACTACCTCAAAGAACGGCAAGTTTACGACCTGGCTGTAATAGTAGCAGACGTACGGCATCAGAAACACCCGGCACCAGAAAAACGTAAAAAGCATAACCAGTCCGTTAATGACGTACATTTTGCTTTCCTTCAGCCCCATGATGCTCAGAATGCCTCGGAATGATACAAACGGAGTCGACAGCTCCATCATGTACATGAAGCTGAACACGCAATCGCCCAGCCCACCTCGCAGAAACTGAAACAATAGAGAGTTTCAAAAACCTGGTTACCCTAACCCAACAACCCTCGCGCTCACCGAGATGACCATCAAACCGTACGAACCGATGAACAGATGGTGGAAGACCATCAGCTTGTGGGTGATCAGATAGCGCAAAAAGCTCGGCGTTCCCAGCTTGCTCGCAAGCAGAATCGACAGCGAGCCGTTGCTAATGCTGGGAATTTCATCCAAGGCACCTCCCGCCCCGCCATTCACTACCGCCGCCGCACCACTATCGCCCTCCACCTTGCTTCGTTTGGCCGCAGCCGCCGCCCCGTTTGCATTGGTCGCACCCAGTCCGAGCGTGGCCAGAATTTTGTTGGACGCTTCCGCGGCGTACACCTTGTACATGGACCAGATATCGTAGAAAAAGTACGAGGCCGCGAACCAGGCGTATGACTCGGACAGGAAGTGTGACGCTTGCAGGAAGTTGCGCGGACAAGACCATCGGCACACGAAAAAGCCGGCCAGGCAGGAGAACATTGCCTGCACTGCCGATACGATTCTGGGGGAAGAGAGGAAAGATCGGGGCATTAGTTTCGCTTAGTTGACTATTTGTAAGGAAGCAAAACGCTACGGGTCACGCCGTTCAAATCAACCTAAATTCTCGCTTACTTTTTCAAAAGGCCCTATGTACATAGGGAACCTATGGCGAATTGGTTATTTTGAAAAAGTAATTTAGAATTAACCTTTGTCATCAACCGTTCTGAGTTGTAAATACTCTACCGTAGATCCATTCGAAAACTCAAAGGGCTCGTTCGCCCTCTTACCGCAGCGTCCAGGCTTCGTTGCCAGAGAGAACAACCGGTCTAATCAGTATCTTGTACAGAGTCTGCTCCAATGCTTCAGTGAGGTGTAGCACTCGTTAAGATGTCAAGGTTTCCAGTAATCCACTTTCCGATTTACAACGTGGATACGAATCTGCATATCTTTGCTGATGTTTTTGTTGACTGGTAACCGGCGATTCCAAGTACACGAACTCACTCACCTCCTCTAACATATCACCATCCACAACTTGAGACGTTTACCAACCATGTACTTCGTCTATAGGTCTCTCGCAATTATTACAATGTCGTCGGCATGAGCAAGTAGTTGACCTGATCGGTTGCAAAACGTGCCTCTCGTGTCGATACCCGCTTTTTGCACAACTCCCGCCTAACCGAGGTTAAACAGGACATAGGAAGGGCTCACCTAATTCTTCTGACACTCACACATGACACGTCAAGCGTGTATTGATCAGCCGAGTCAGTTTGTCCGGAAATCCGTTCTCTTGCCTAATCTGCCATAGCTGTTCGCGGTCTATTGTATCGTCAGCTGCTTGGAAATCGATGTAGATGTAATGTGTGGGCATGTTGTACTCATGACACGGCTCGGGGATCTGCCGGATCTCTCCTCCATATTCAAAAGCACCCCGGATAACCAATCTTTGCTGATGGCCCTATTGTTCTTCAGATGTCAAATCTCCTTCTTCGGTAATGAGTGGCCCAAGCCTGAGCTACAAAGCCGGTTTGTAGAAGTACTGCTACCATCTAGAGAAAAAATAAGACAAAAATAAACCAACAACCGTTCACTCACTTGTTGGTGATATCCAGCACGTCGGAGATCCTGAGCCGGTACTTTTTCACGAAGCTCAGCCCGATGCTGGTGCGCAGAATCAGCTTGTTGAGAAAATCGGTGAGCGCCACAAAGTACACGAAGCCGAGCGCGATCAGCAGCGACCCCTTCTGGATGCTGATCCGGTCCGATGGGTTGAGCTCCCAAAGGCTGGCACAGGCCAGGCCAAACGACCCCAGCGAGTACAGCAGCTGGAACAGGCAACCCCGGGGGTCGGTTTTGTGCGTGGCGCCTCCGCCGGTCATGGCTGAACGGTTGTCTCGCGTGCACTAATAAATTTGCAAGTGCCTTTGGGGGTGCACTGCACACTGGCTGAATGCACTGGAGTGTCTCTGTTTAATCGTTGAATCACGCCGTCAGCAGCAGCAATAGATGATGGTGCAACGTGTTTTGTTCGTTCATGCGATCACTGTGCTGTAGCTTATCTTTTACTTGTGCATACTCATCGTTTTTAGTCTGGTGAAGAAAAAAAAAGAAAAAAAAACGACAACAGGTTAGCGCTTCAGTTCTAGTTATATATTATATAAGGTGCTAATGCACTGTGTATGGGACAAGTATTTGCGGAGAGTTAGTACAGGTATGACGTGATGCTGTTCAGTAAAATATCCGGATTACACAGATTATCGCTAGTCTCATAGCTATTACGCTTTGGACATCAAGAAACAGACTTTGAAAATGTCCTGTTCTTTTTGAAATGCAAGTAGATTGAACAAGTAAAAATTCTAAGTTTAATTATTGTTGATCAAACCTGTGTTTATCCAAACGTCCTTTTTGACTTGATTCAAAGAGTTCCACTGACATGCTATTTGCCAACTAGATTGGACAGAAATCATTGTCTTTCTATCAATGCTTTACTGTTCTTTCTTCTGTTTATCTTCACTATTGATGTTTGCTTAGTGATAAACATTTCCTTCGCTACTACCTACCATTGAATTCGGGTCACGACTGATTCAATCCACCTTACTTTGGTCATAAAATTGCACAACCGCAGCAAGACCTAACTCGGCACCCACCCCTGCCAAGAAGACATTCATCCACCACGCACACGGCGGGTCAGCAATTTAGAAAGTCCTTCGTTCGCAGACGACCAACAAGCAAAACAATATGCAGCAATATGTTACGCAACGTAGCAACCCGCGGAGGCCCGTCAACCCGTTCCAAAAACTTCCGCGGAACCACGAAACCAGAGGTAGCCCGCAAAAACCTTCAATCCACTCACCCGAGAGTTATCAAGATTTGCGTTCAAAACATTTTGCGCAGTTAGTGCAGCCGTCGTTTCTTCCACAAGAAGATTAATTCCGATTAAATACACACGCAGGACACACAATATTCTGTCACAGCAAAGCGACTTTTTTTTATTTGCTCCACCTACTCACGAGCAAGGAGTGATCTAATTTCGACTGACTGACGGGCCAACCAAAGCAACAAGCCCAAACTGATGAAAAGGCCTTTTGCCTTTCGTGCGAATATGACATTTCGATGGGGCATGGGCGTACGGTGGGAAAATTAAGGGGGATCATTACATGGAAATACACTGGTAAACAGCATTACACTTTTTTCAGTTCATGGCCTATCTACAATCACTTAGCTTAGAATAGTTAAGTAAAGTAAAACTTAGAAAATGTACACAACTTACGGCCGTCATCCACAATCAACTTAGAAAATTTGCTGGGCTGATATACGTTGCTATGCAGTTGTTTGTTTACCTTTGATATGGAAACGTCAACTAACCGTAGATTTTGAAATTTTCCAAACCATACGTCATACGTTTCTAATTTTATTCCTTTTCATTGTAGAAGATCAGATTCATTTCCATTGATTCAAACTCCTAAGCTAAGTGAAATTTTCTAAGTTAAGTGATTGTAGATAGGCCATCACTTTTACACACTTGTATGGGATTTTTCAGTTCAAGTATGATTACACACTTTCGTGTAATCATACTTGAACTGAAAAATCCCATACAAGTGTGTAAAAGTGAACTGAACAGTGTGTAATGTTGATTATCAGTGTAGAAATACGCACTCAAAATCAGACTTATCCCTCAAAAGGGTACTTTCTATCCTTATTTTCCACAAAAAAAGGATAATTTCTATCCTGTTATCAAGTACACCCGTCGTCACCCTTTTCAAAAGGGTACACACCAATTTCTCATTACTGTATTCAGTTAAAATTACTGAAATCTGCACTACTGAAATTTTCAGTATCAAAACTTGCTGAAATTTCAGCAAACTTTAACAGCTCCATAATAGAGACCCTAAATAGGGAGACTGGTCTAAGCTGGCTAAATCGATCTGGCAACGTATGTTTTGAGCTTGGCAACACTGATAAGTTTTGCTGAGCGTAAAGGCAAATGCTCGTTTGGATACGTCAAACTCGTGTCTGTTTGGGTACGTCAAATTCACTTCGACCAGTCTCCCTATTAAGGATCTCTACTCCATAAGGCTTTCTAGGCCCAGTGAAAAAAATATAATTTAACTCAAAAATGACGAACTCCTCGTCACAGTGTCCTGATGCAAACAATGATCGAGCTGTAGCTGTCACAGCCCTGCGAAGTATGTTGGCTGACATATCGGGCAGTCAGTCAAAAAACCAGCTAGAAGTCGCCTGACAATTTTTTTTTGCTAGAAAGAGATAGGAAACCTGATGCAAACACAAGGCTGTATATCAAAGGTACTCGTCATATTGGTTTGCATTAGTGTGAGTGCATGACTCCGTGCCACTAAAACCAAAACAATAACAAAAGAACAATGAACCGTGCCAGGAAAACCAAAACATAAACAATGTCAGTGTCAGTGGAGTGAGAGAGTCAGAGATAGCGATTTTGACAACCGCACTACTACACACTCAATCGCGAGTACCTTAGGTAGAAAGCCATGATGCAAACAAACGTCCAGCTGTCATGTAAACATACTTTGAATGTGTTGGTAAATTTCTGACTAGAAAGCCTTATACAAATTATTACTGAAGTTCAGCGAAAAACTAGCTGAAAATTTCAGTAGTGCAGTTTTCAGTAAATATTAACTGAAAACGAACTGCTTTGTATGTCAAAATGAATACATTTTCGATACCCTTTTAAAGGGTGACGAAGGGTGAACTTGAAAAAAGGAAATTATCCGCACATCACTAAACCGAAGTGCGCATCTCTTCTGTTGCGCGAAAAAATCTGTTGCGCACGAGGTTGCGCCGTACAAAAATTGAGTGGTTTGTCGTAAGCGTGTACATCAGCCTGTGGCGCAACAGGCTTTGACAGGTTGCGCTTGTATTATGATTTTTGTATGCCTTCACAATACTTTTGACTTTGAGTGCAGCGGAACTTAGGGAGCGTGCTTTTATTACGTTACGCAATAAAAAAGTTTTGTAACCCCCTTATCCCCTCTCGTAACAAAATTTCCGCACAAATTAAAAATAAAATGTAACGAGAAATTAAAAGTGAGAGTGTGTGCGTGCAACATGGAGTTAATTTTTTCAATGTGCCATGGTAATCTTCACATCAACTTTCTCGATAGAGCGTAAGGGAGCGTTCTTTTATTATTGTCGCTCTGGCACTAAACTGAATCGAGCAATTTCCACTTTCGTCGCACTTTTTCTCTCCGTCTTTTTCTGTCAAGCTAAATTTGGTATTACTCGTGTGTAAGGTAACTTTGTTGTGATTCCTCCATATTGTTTTGATTGACGAAAATTTATGTCGGTGGATGAACCAACTTTTTGTGTTTATTTATTGAAAAACAAATTAAAATATGCACTATTTTTACCTGCAGAAATGGTCTACATCATCATCCAAAATCTCCAACGGCATCACGCAAGCGCTGATGCTATTAAGCTTGACACAAAAAGGCGGAGAGAAAAAGTGCGGCGAGAGTGGAAATCGCTCGTTTCGATTTGGTGCCAGAGCGACAAAATATTTTTTTCAGTGAGGTTTATCCTCGCGTTCAACACAACTTGTAACATTCAGAATTAGAGTTGATAAGTTTGCGAAGCGTAGTGTCAGCTAAGTCGCCGCGAAAATTCGATTTATTTCCGAAACCACAATACGTAATGCAGTAGGGGGGGGAGGGGAGGGGTCGGAGGCCGTGATACGCTTCATACAAATTTTTTAAAATTTGTATGGAAATTTTGTTACAATGGAGGGAGGGGGTCTAAAATCCGATTTTTTGCGTTACGTAATAAAAGAACGCTCCCTTACACGGCCTCCGACCCACCCCCTCTCCTCCAACTGTATTACGTAATAAAAGAACACTCCCTTTACTAATCCGACAACACTTTTAAACTCGTTAAAAAGATCTTTTGGATTCCTTTCTAAAAATGTATCGAGAAATTAAAAAGAGAGATGTGAGCCGGTAAAATGGAGTTAAACTTTCGCAACTGTCATGGTAAACTTCACAGAAGCTTGACAGAAAGTTTGCACTTGTTGCCATGTTGCACTTTTAATTTCTCGATAGCGGTATATGCACTTCGGAAGAAATCGGTCAAGAAAAAAATCAAATGGGCAGCAGCGGCAGCTAAAGCAAGCCAGAGAGGGTGGAAGATAAGCCCCAAGAAATCGCTCCATCTCCTCTGCTGTTCGTATCGAGAAATTAAAAAGAGAGATGTGAGCCGGTAACATGGACTGAAACTTTCACAGCTGTCATGGAATACTTCACAGCAGCTTGACAAAAAGTTAAACTCCATGTTGCACTTTTAATTTCTCGATAGCTGTTTCTTGACCCCTTTACTTCCTATCGAGAAATTAAAAAGAGAGATGTCAGCCGGTAACATGGAGTGAAACTTTCGCAGCTTTCATGGTAAACTTCACAGCAGCTTGACAAAAAGTTTAACTCCATGTTGCACTTTTAATTTCTCGATTGTAAGGTATGCACTTCGGAAGAAACCGGTCAAGAAAAATTTCAAATGTGCAGCAGCGGTAGCGAAAGCAAGCCAGATAGGTTGAAGAAAAGCCCCAAGAAATCGCTCGATCTCCTTTGTTCTGCTGTTCGTAAATCTGTTTCTTGACCCCTTTCCTTTCGATCTCCATACTAGCCTTATCTGCGTACTAGCCTTGACGGATTTTCATACAAAACCACAAATGACAGTCCGAGCCTTTTCGTCCGGTCTACCGTTGTTTGAAAATCATTGATATTCATCAGTGTGTTGGTGCAGGGTGCCCGTAGTGCCAGCAGCAGTTTTGCAGTTTTCCTCCGTTCGCCGTCAGACATTTTCAAGTCGTAGAAGGTACCGAATCGTAAGTTCCTCATCTTTTGTGCAAATTTTCCTGTTTTCTGTCGAATTTTGTGTTGGTTTTTGGCTTTCTAAATGTAAGTACTATGCTGTTAAGTTTATCCGCTTTCAAAATTAGTCAACTGTGGTTGGAAAGGCGAGGGTCGTTTGCGAAAAAATTCCACGTTTCAAAACTCACTCTTTTTGCCCTTTGCGTCGCCGACGTGGTTAAGTTCCATGCATGTTTCTTTCTTTTTTTTTCTTTCTCGAAGGAAAAATCCTTTCGTCATATCAGCCTCACTGCTTGCGTAAGCGTGGGATAAGTCAGTGTGGCTAAGAATAACCGGATTTGGCTGAATTTGTCGCCAGCGCGATATGAAAAATGGCCCAACTTTTGATATCGAGCTCCCTTTTTTCCCCTTCGTCATGCTTCTCTGCTGCTGGCAAAATCGCGAATTTTCCTGCGCCATATTTGGCTGGTCGCTAGGGCGTCCCTTGGCACCTGGGATCCGTAACTTGCCTGAAACAGTATTTTGTAGAAAAATTATTGCGATAAGAAAAAATGTGCAGTTTTTTTCTGAAAATTTTTGTTTTTGAGACTGTTTTTAAATACCCATTTAGTAATTTCAAACCCAAAAAAGTAGTTTATGCAAAAAGTTGTAAAAAGAAGATTTTTTCAGTACGAGTTGTACATTTCTATAGTTTTTTTTAAATGGTCCTATAAGTTAATGTGTTTCTTATGTTTATTCGACCTAATAAAAAAAAAGTCTAGATTTATTTAACTAGGTTCAGATGAATACGACAAGTGCTGGAAAATTCAAGTTTTGCAACGAGTTCCAAACAACAATTTTTGCAATTCCGAAAAACAATCCATCGTTCAAATCAAAACAATGTTGAAAATTATTACTTTTCAAAACACGTGCTCGTTCAAATTTTCAGCATCCATTTCAGTGCTGAAAAGAAGATCTTTTCAGCGTCTGTTTTGACAAGTGTTTCTATTCGATTCTGTTGTATTTGGTAGAAAAAAGTAGGCTGTTCCGACGTTCGAGAATGACAGGAAAAGTAAGTGTTTTCACGACGGAATTAGAGACAGATATTTATTTGATCTTCCTGCTTTGATTTTGGGGTTTTTTCAAAGATAGCTGGAAATCTGTAAATTTGATTCGGGAACTTATGGTTTGTTAAATATGAAATATGTAATTAAGTGTCCCTTCAGCATACTGATAAAAAACACGATGAATTGAAAAAAGAATTAATCGATTTTCAACGGCTTTTCTGAAGAAAAATCCAGTAGAATCGAAAAAATATCTAAAAAAGTTGTTCCTCTAGATCTAGATAATATCTAGCAAAACAATGCCAAAGGGCCGTTGTGGGTTTGTAAACAAAGAGTGTATCCCTTTCATGCCAGATGTAAACATCCTCTAGCGTGACCAGGACACACTCTTTGTTTACAAACCCACAACGGCCCTTTGGCATTGTTTTGCTTGATATATTGAATCACCTTGCGAAATGTCGAGAAAGAACACTTTTGGAGTTTTTTTTTTTTTGAAAAGGTCCAATAAACCAAATTTCCAGTTTTTGCTTTTTGAGTGTTTTTGAAACCGCCTTGAGTCAGGGGTATTAAAAAACACCCAAAAAGCAAAGACTGAAGTCTTCTTTCAGGGTTCCAAATATCAGAACTTAATTTCAAATCATTTATTTAGCCCTCTAATGCCCAATCTTTTCAAAGAGATTTTTTCCGTGTTCAGGTGGTTATTTTAAGTATCTTTTGTTCTACGAAAAACATTACTTCGCTTGTTTTATGTTTTTTTCTAGTTTAGCTTTTATTAGTTTATTTTGCATTCGTCATGCTTAGTTTTTACGTGTTTTTGATAGCGTTTAGCTTATTTTACCACCTCCTATCATTTATTACCTATATTTTATTTCCGGTAGGTACATTGCATATTTTACTCATGCATAAAATATTGGAAAGTTAGCAAGTAACACAGCTACAGTTGACATTTTAAAAAATATTGGCAAAGTCGCATTGCTGAAAAAATGATTTTTTGCAATTTTGTTGATCGAAGCCTGCACAAAAGCCGGTTGTGGTGGTAGATCATCAATAACTAACATGGGACAGTTTTATTTAGAATGATAAAACAAATCGCTGAAATTTACTAAAAGAATAAAATAAAATAAAAATACCTATTCAAAGTGGTTTAGTTGAATCGAAGACATATGGATTTTTATGTAGGTACTTTTAAGATAAAAAAATCAAACTAAAATATATCTATTCAAATTGTTAAATGATCTTTTAATAATCTTTTTCCGTTGTAATTTCAATGTTAAACACTCAGTTCAAATAAATTTCAATAATTTCCATTTCTTTGCTCTTTTTCTCTCCCATTCTCTCTCTCTCTTTCTCTCGTTCTCTCTCTCTCAAGAGTTCCAGTTGGTGGGCGCCCGCGTGCATTGACAACCGATATCAAAATCAGTGTTTGTGTGTGAGCCCGAACGAAACAGACCGGAAAACCCAGCAGCCAGCCAGATCGACCGTGTTCATCTTCGCACTGTTATCGGGGAAACCACCACCAGTCGTAGCCCATCATCCATCCATCTCGTCTCGTCTCGTCACAAAGTTGTGAATTGAGCAAAGATCGCCTCGAGTGGCGCTAGCGTTTTATATGACTTTAGAAAGAATCCAAGGTAGGTGGAACAGAAGCGTCAAGCTTAATCTTGGGGAGGAAAAATAAATATGGAGAGCTATTTCTGCTAATCAGACAGTCATGGGCTTCTGGGTGATAAAATTAGCACGTGGGAGTTGCGATATTCGTGAGTAGGAAGTTTTTAGCAGCTTAAAAAGATAGGCAAAACAGATAAGGATGAGTTATAGCAGCAGCAGATTTCAAAATCTCAGGTAGAGAAGAAGAAAAAAAAAATCTCATTTTCAAACTGCATCTCTGCAAGCAAAGTGTGGCAAATATTGACCGGATGCTGGAGCTAGCTAAAAATAACTCAAACTCACACCACTCACCAACTCACTTTTGGTAGTCAGGAGGTCGTCGTCGTCGTGCACAGCACAGGGAAAACAAGAACCAAGAATAACAAGAAAGCATGTTCCGGGTGGCTCCCACCCATTCCGGACTGCTGCTGCTGCTGCTGCTTTCGGCTCTCCAAAAATAGGCGCCTGCGCAGTTCCTGCACGGTCTGCATAGCAATGATTTGTATTTTTCTTGGTTCTTTTGACGACTGAATTTAGGCTTAAAGTGCCACTTCTAACGAAAATCGTGACTTATTTGCACATTTTAACAAGTGTCTACCTGCTGGTACTTGCTTTTAAGTTTCTTCCAAGTACACATGCTGGGAAAACTCGCAGAGCAGAGAGAACTCGCCCGCGTGAGCAGCGGATCATATGGTGGTGCTTTCACTGCGAAACGATTTTCCTCCGGCCAGAGAGAAAAGCGAAATCTAGGCTCGCTGAGACACTAACGCGCTGAAGTTCGTGTGCTGTTCGCTCTGCTGCAGTTGAATAATTTTCAGACCACCTTTGAGAAGCGTGCGAGACAGAGAGAACTTGGCCTTGTAAAAGGAAAATTTGTGCAGAAAATAAAATTTTCATTTAGCCAGCTTTTATTTGCGGCTTGCGAGTTTGATTCCGGTGGTGGGAATCGCGTTACAATCACTTTTTTGATAAAAGCGCAAACAATTCTGGTCGTGGTCGTGGCCGGGTCCGGAAGAGCCGTGTGTCGCATGATTGGGATTTTCCAGCCGGAATTGGCCGGCCGTCATACAGGTGAGAGGAGGGGGATTGCAGCGAAAAAGCTAGACGGAATCTGCATTGTCATTCTACGGTGTGCGTCCATTTCGTGAAGCGGTAATGGGTCGAAAATGTTCCTTCTGGGAAAATCGGGTTGCAAAATGTTCTGATCTAGAGTAATTATGCTTATTACAATCATCGCCCTAACAGTACTATGGCTTTTAATCATAGCTTTTTTACGTTTTGACTACCTCACTGAGGAGAGGCTATAAAAGGCTATAAAATAAAATATAAAAAAAAAAAAACGATTTTGACTCAAGTCCGGAAGATTGTAAAAAGGGTGTTTTGCCTTCCTCACGTTACTGAGGAAAGGCTATAAAATCACTTGAACTTCTCCATTAGACCTCCTAGACCCACCTTCATGTATACCTATCGACTCAGAATCAAATTCTGAGCAAATGTCTGTGTGTGTGGTGGGATGTTGATCAAAAAATTGTCACTCGATTATCTCGACATTGGCTGAACCGATTTTGTCCGTTTTGGCGTCATTCGATCCGTCTTGGGGTCCCATAAGTCGCTATTAAAAATTATGTTGTTTAGTTAAGTACTTCAAAAGTTATGCTAAAAAAAACGATTTTAACAAAAGTCCGGAAGATTGTAAAAAGGGTGGTTTTTGTAAGAAAACCCGTCATGCTATACATTTTCAGAAAGGAATTTAAAAGACCTTTCCAACGCGTCCAAGACATTGAAGATCTGATAAATCTATCAAAAGTTATAAGCACTTAAGTGTTATTTATACGCTTTTTGGGGGCCGGATCTCAGATAAGTTGATGAAAACGTTGTCCGGATCTCTCATGCGACCTATCGTTGGATAGGTATTCAAAAGAGCTTTCCAACGCGTCCAAAACATTGAAGATCTGACAACCCTATCAAAAGTTATAAGCACTTAAGTGTCATTTACGCACTTTTTTGAGGCCGGATCTCAGATATTTTGATGAAAACGTTGTCCGGACCTATCATGCGACCTATCGTAGGATGGGTATTCAAAAGAACTTTCTAACACGTCCAAAACATTGAAGATCTGACAACCCTATCAAAAGTTATAAGCACTTAAGTGTTATTTACGCAATTTTTGCATTTTGGATGGCACTCTTTAAATGTGAGGAAGGCGCCAACCACCTAAGGGTGGATTAAGTAACGTTTTTAGTAAGAAAATCCGTAGAAGGGTATTGATAAGATCTTTCTAACGAGTCCAAAACATTGAAGATCTGACTAAGCACTTAAGGACAGAGTAACCAGTACGAAGAAAAGTAATTTTATGTCATGTACAAAGTTGAACAAAAAATCAAGAGGCAGTGGTAACTCTGTGTTACTCTGTGACTTAAGTGTTATTCATACACTTTTCAGAGGCTGGATCTCAGATATTTTGATGAAAACGTTGTCCGGATCTGTCATGATCTGATCTGTCATCAAAAGACCTTTCCAACGCGTCCATAAGATTGAAGATCTGACAACCCTATCAAAAGTTATGAGCATTTAAGTGTTCACAAAACACCTTTTGAAGCCGAATTTCAGATATTTAGATGAAAATGATGTCCTTATTAATCAAGCGACGCAGGGCATCTCCACCGCAGGGACCTTATTGCGTTGCAAATCTAATTTGGCACCCGCGTCAAGCCCACCGCGGTACTTGTTTAGGTTCGAGTTCATCCGTGTTCATCCGAATCTAAACAAAACTCAGGTTAGCTCCGGGATCTACCGGGAGCAAATCGTCTGACGGATGGTTTTTTTTTCAAGCAAAACAATGTAATTGGGCCAATGTGAGTTTGTAAACAAAGAGTTTATCCTGCTCACGTCAGTAAATGTTTACATTAGGAGTGATGATTGATTTTTCGATTTCAATTATTCGAGTTTGGAGATATTTTCTCTCCCGTGCTGCAAGTTTACGCATTAAAAATGACTTTTGGTAATCTGGGGTGATGCAGTTTAGTTTTTTAGGTCAGATTGGGGCTGTGTTTGATTAATTTTGGTCAACGCATTGTCGATCAACTGCCGGACATGCAAGAGACAAGTCATTTGTATTGAGTAAAAAGCAAAGCATAACATTTTAAATAAGCCAATGCGGGTTTGAAAACAAGCAATCCTAAGGGCATCTCCACCGCAGAGATCTAATTGCGTGGCAAACCTATCGGTTGGATTCCCAGTTTTAGCTTTGCTCCGTAGCTAATACACGTTTCCGCACCGCTGGGAGCTAATTTGGCTACTGAATCAAGCCCACCGCGGGGATCTAGTTTATACATTTTCCAATTTTAGCCGTTTTGTTGACCAAAATCAATGAAACTATGTTCTAGTATGATAGAACATGCTTCCAATTGCATTATATGTCCTAATTGTTTGCTTACATCTATAAAATATCATTTTCAAATTTTTAAAAGAGTTCATGCGATTTGCTCCCGACATGTTTGCACCCCAACTTTCGCACCGCGGGTAGCAAAGCTAGAGCTAAATTAGCCTTCGAGTTCATTCAGCGAAGAAAAAGTTCATCGGGGATCCGTCGAGTAGCCAAGATAAGTGCTCGAGAAGTCCCCAAGCTGCTGGTGGCTAATTTTTTCAGCGATTTTTAGAATTATTTGTATTTGTTTTGGTTGAAGATGCATTTATTTTGATTATCAAATTTTAATAAATATTAAAGAAATGAGTTATTTGGTTCAAAACGACTTAATTAAATTGAAAAATTGTGGAATTTATATTTATTTTGGTATTTCTTAAATAAAAAATAATCAGCCACCTATGTTTAATATAAGCAAACCATCACTAAAAATTTAAAAATAACTTAACCGATTTATACATTTTTAAATTATGTATTAAAATATAAATATAGGGTATGGAGTAAAATAAAATTACGAATACGTTTTTTATTATTATTTTTTTATTTGATTTTAAAAATATTTTGAATAGTTGTACCGTAAAGGAGCGGCCGTGGCTGACTGGTCACGGTGTACGCTTTGTAAGCGAATGATCCTGGGTTCGATTCCCATCTGCTCCCAACGAGAAAGTATAGGAAATATAAATCTTGAAACTCTGAACATGAACGAAAAATCAAAGTCGCTCGAGTCGGGGTTCGATCCCCCGTCCTTTGAATTGGTAAGCAAAAATGCTAACCACTATGCCTTAGCGACTTGGTGAGCTATGACTGGAATTAGGAATACTGTTACTATCAACTATATACGCGCTGGGTCCTTGTCCATTTGACAAGGGTTCGGAAGTTCTAAATAACGTTTGAATCCGATTGGTCCAAACGTTCTTCAGGGCGGGGCTTGTCGATAAAGCTGAAGTACCTCGCGCTCAGCCAGCGTAGAAATGGGTCACCGAAGCTCGGCAGAGCTAACACCTTCCAAATGCCTATGCGAGTTATTTGCATGTATAGAATGTAGATCTGAAAAAAACATGGAAACAACTCAATTTGTAAGAAGCGACCGCGTGGTCCCTTTTGGTTGGTTGGACACACACACATTTTGCATAGTTGTACCGTAAAGGCTGATACGCAGATTGGAAGGAACGCAAAACTCCATATAAAAAAACGCCCAATAAATGGTCAGGGAAAGGACCACGAAAAGATTTTTCTTAAGCGGTACGCAACTAAAAAGTAACAAAAACGAAAAGCGGCGTTTGACGTTTCTTCGCACGGTGCTTGTTTGCAATATGAATCGAAGAATTGGATTTTTCCTTTTTGAATGCGACTGAAAATCACAAACGTTTTGATAATCTTGTATTCGATATAATAATATTGAAAATCCCGAATCTCAAAATGCAGAATTTTGAAATTAAAAGGACAGACATAGTTTTATGGTCGGAATGGAGTAAAAAAAGAAGTTGTCTTTATAGCTGTAGGTCCACATGTCGGCCACTATTCCTAGTACCAACCAGCAACCTCTGGATTGTGAGTCCAGTGCGCTGTCCAATTGATCCACACGGACGGGATCGAAATGAAGTAAACCAGAGTGAAAAAAAACCTGACAATTATCATACAAATATCTATTTTCTGACTGAAAAACTCAATAATAAAAAAACAAGCTTCCCATGCGCCAGTGCCAACGCACACCGCGGGTTTGATTTTCTAGCTTCGGCACGAGCCTGAACCCATTGTGTGTTGGTATTTTGGTTCATCGTACCAGCGCACCACGACAATCTCGGCTCGTCGCCTCGGTTGTGTGTCTGGCACAAACCTTAGGCATGAACCCAGCGTGCCGTGGTACGCGCCGTGGTATTGAAACCGGTTTGTTCCGCCAGCGCATACCACGGCACATACCTCGGCTCGTACCGAGTGAAGCACCTTGGTTCATACACCGGGTTCATGCCATGGGTGAGTGCCAGACCCAAAACCGACGTTGCGAACCGAGAGTGTCGTGGTGCGCTGGTACGTTGAACCAAATACCCTCGGCTCGAGAGAGTCGGGTACGGGTGTAAACCGAACAAAGCAGGCGCAAAGCAAAACCGAGGTACAAGTGAACCGCGTGTACCGCACGGTGCAGGGAAGCTTGAATTTAGGAATTTAAGAATTTGAGAATTTAAGAATTTAAGAATTTAAGAATTCAAGAATTTAAGAATTTAAGAATCTAAGAATTTAAAAATTTATGATTTTAAGATTTTAAGAATTTAAGAATTTAGGAATTTAGGAATTTTAAGATCAGGATTGCATGTTTTCGAATCCGAATTGGCTTATTTAAAATGTTTTGCTTGAATTTTGCTTTTTACTCAATACAAATAACTTGTCTCTTGCATGTCCGGCAGTTGATCGACAATGCGTTGCCCAAAATTAATCAAACACAGCCCCAATCTGACCTAAAAAACTAAACTGCATCACCCCAGATTACCAAAAGTCATTTTTCATGCGTAAACTTGCAGCACGGGAGAGAAAATATCTCCAAACTCGAATAATTGAAATCGAAAAATCAATCATCACTCCTAATGTAAACATTTACTGACGTGAGCAGGATAAACTCTTTGTTTATAAACTCACATTGGCCCAATTACATTGTTTTGCTTGAAAAAAAACCATCCGTCAGACGATTTGCTCCCGGTAAATCCCGGAGATAACCTGAGTTTTGTTTAGATTCGGATGAACACGGATGAACTCGAACCTAAACAAATACCGCGGTGGGCTTGACGCGGGTGCCAAATTAGCTTTGCAACGCAATTAGGTCTCTGCGGTGGAGATGCCCTAAATCTACCATCTTTGAACTATTTACTTTTTTAAGGCAGCAGTGGCACCAAAAACCTGCTTCTTTTTGTAAACACATAATACAAAACATAAATACATGAGTAACAAAATACAAATAACACGGCTGGACCCAGAGCTCCATCTTCGCGAGGAGCTCGTTTGAGCTGGACTCCTACACTCCTGGCTGAATCATGTGAAAAGGAACAAAAGAAAGAAAAGCAAAGCAGGATCAAATAATTCAACGATCAAGATCATGAACAATAGATAAATAGACGCACGGCTTTTTTAATGGCAAAGGTGATTGAGCGAGTTAGGGGATAGGTTATGAGGACAGAACTCCACCTTGATTACATGTTGGGGAGTAACCTCGCAACTAACATGGAATTTTCACGATCTTTCCAGAAACACCAGCACTCAAAGGAGCACCGCTTTCTCCTCTCTTACGGAGTTTAGGTGGTACATTGTGCATGATTTCACAAACGCGTAGCATTAGTCACAGGTGCGTTATGAGGACGTCTATTGGTAGTCTCAAATTAAGAATCCCTATTCTATTTTGCAGGACTTCGAAATATTCCAGCAATAGACATCGGAAGCTGCAACCGTTTAGGGAAACGTGAAGATCCTGTCTCCTCGTTCCACATTCGAAGACCACACACGCTGCTGCTGTTGCTGCATAGGCCGGCTTCAAAATCAGAAACAACACAATACAACACAATATCCGAGATTTACCACGTCTAGGCAATTCAGTGAGTGACGAGAGGTGATTATTTTTCGACTGATTGGACTTTAACAAAGCTCGAGTAGAGGAGGAAGAAGAGGAAGAAGTACACAATAAAAAACCGGAAGTATTCTTCGCGTCTACGCGTGCGCGCGCGCGGACAAAGCCACGCCATCGAACGGTGGTTATGGTTTTTACGACGACGACGCTGTGTGAAAACAATCAAGTGTGACTGTAGCACCGCGCAAAATTAGTTCTGGATTTAGGTTGCTAACGCGTCGCAATCGGCTTTATCACGTTTTCGGTTTAGTTTGGTTTAGTTTTTCTGCAAACTCGACAAGTTTTCCTTCTTTCTCTCTCGTTGCGTTATTTATGTTATTCTAACCGATTGTTTACTTAACAGTTGGCTACCGCGCTGACCGTTTCTGTTTAGTTCTTTTGTTATTGTTTCTTTTTGTTTTTTATTTTCTCACCCTCACCCGCACACGTTTTGTGGTGGTTCTAGATAACGCTGCGCTAAGCAAAATCCCAAAGCCGTACCGTCTCTCCTCACGAAGAAAGAGCGCGCGCAGCAGTCCTGTTCCGTTCCGTCGATTTGATTGGAATTTGTTTTGGAATCCATCCGTGTGTGTGTTTGAGTGTGAGAGAGTTCGCGCGCTCGTCCTATCGGCAGAAGAGCAAGTGATTCAACCCCCCAACCATACAAATGCTTTTGATATTATCTGCGAGACCGCAAATCGAAGACGGAGATTCAGTTTCAAACGCCGACGCCCAAGTCGCTGTCGTCGACGTGAGTTACAGTAAAAGTGACTACAACAAACAACAACGCGGACATTGCGCTTGTTGAGCACGCCTCAGACGCAAACCGACTGTTGATCACTGCAGATGAATTTGGTCTGTGAAGAAGGAAGGATTCGCTAGAAGGCATCCTGGCAGAACTGTTTGTCCCCTTGATTGTGGAAACTGTACAGACGCGCACACGTTCAGAGTAAAGTTTGGGAGTCACACGGATCGTTGTAAGTTTAAGGAGTTGCTCGGTTTGTGTTTCGTGAAATAATTTTGTACATTTTTCCTTGCAGTACATTTCGAGTGTTTGAATTGAAAGAAGCGAAGGCAAGATGGGTACTGTCAACGTGAACCGCAACGTGACCGATGTGTTCTACAGGTACAAGATGCCACGGCTGAACGCCAAGGTCGAAGGAAAAGGTAACGGCATCAAGACTGTTCTAGTCAACATGTCAGATGTGGCGCGCGCTATCGGACGCCCCGCGACCTACCCGACCAAGTACTTTGGCTGTGAGCTCGGAGCGCAGACTCAATTCGATTACAAGGTAAGGAATCCGATTCGGATCTGGGATATTGTAAACGACTAACATTGTGTATCTCTTTCAAAAACGCAGAACGAACGTTTCATCGTCAACGGCTCGCACGACGCGAACAAGCTGCAGGATCTGTTGGACGGGTTCATCCGCAAGTTTGTGCTGTGTCCGGAGTGCGACAATCCCGAAACGGACCTGGTGGTGTCGTCGAAGAAGGGAACTATCTCGCAGGGCTGCAAGGCCTGTGGGTTCCACGGTCCGCTCGAGGTCAACCACAAGGTGAACACGTTTATCATCAAAAACCCGCCGAATTTGAACCCGGCCTCGCAGGGTGCTTCGTTGACCGAGGGCAAACGCAAGCAGCGCAAGAAGGGCGAGAACGGCGACGATTCGAACGCCCAGGACGGTGACACTACGGTCGCAGACGACACGATCAACTCGTCGCAGGCTGGTGGCGATGGCGATGATGATGACGATGTCAACTGGACGGTGGACACCTCGGTGGAAGCGGTCCGGGCTCGTATGCAAGATCTGACCGATGGAGCTAAGAACATGACAGTTTCGGACGACATTGACAAACCCGAGAAGGAGCGTATGGACATTTTCTACGAGCTGGTCAAGAAAGAACGTGACGCCGGCACGCTGGACAATGCCCAAACCCGCAAGGAACTCGCCACCGAGGCCAAGCGGCTGGACATCCAAGCCAAGGCCCCGCTAGTGCTGGCCGAGTTGCTCTTCACGGCCAACATTGTCCAGGAAGCCCGCAAGCATCGTATTCTGCTGCTGCTCTTCACCCACGATGACGTTAAGGCACAAAAGTACTTTATCGGTGGCTTGGAACAGATCATCTCGCTTCACGCTGATAAGCTGATGGACAAGGTGCCCGGTATTCTGAAGCTGTTCTACGACAGTGACATCCTCGAGGAGAAGGCCATCCTGGAGTGGTCCCAGAAGGTGAGCAAGAAGTACGTCTCCAAGGAAATTGCCACCCAGATCCACGAGAAGGCCACGCCGTTCATCAAATGGCTGCAGGAAGCCGAGGAGGAGGAGTCTTCCGAGGAGGATGATGACTCCGAGGTCGAAATCGAGTACGACGATCGCGCAAAGACCGATTCACTGCGCACGGGAGCCGCCAAACCCGAAGTCAAGAAACCCAAGGCCGACGACGAAGAAGACGGTGACGATCTCAACATTGACGATATCTAAATGTATGTTTCTCTTGTCGAATTCAAATTTGTTAAATTCCCAATTCCAACCGTTGCAAAACAAACAAAAAACTAATTTAAGAAGCCATGAACCATTAATCTACAACATAATATTCGGTCAAACAAACACAAACAGAAACAGCTTAATGTCTTAGATGAAAAAATTAAACAAAAATCATAAAAATATGAAAAGGTAAACATATAGATAGAGAGCCGGTCAATTTTGAACGTTTGCAACCCAGCTTGATATTCGTCTGATTGTGTCCAAATCGCGAAGATTGTTCCTTATACCCGCCACCGCTTCGTTTGGCTACTCGGTTTACAAATGAAAACAAGCACAGCACAGCACTTTTTTCCGTCAGCTCTCGTTAGGATTATATTTTGATACGCGCTAGGTTATTTCGCCCTCGTTTCGTTCATGTTCACGACCTTTTATTTGATATATAAATTCACTGGGTTTGTATCAAGAAGCTAAGTTTTTTTTAACGAGTCATGCAATTTCCTAACACAGAGACAGAGCAAAAAAAAAATGTAAGTGAATGTTCGATTTGTTTGAGAGAAATACACTACTAGCCGGTCGGAACATTATTGTAATCAAAATATGTTTATCAGAATACACAATTTTGAGATGGTAAAATGCACTCTGTCGTTTTTTTAATGCTTGAGAAATACCCGTTTAATCGGTTCTGTCCTGATCTTCCGTATCAACGTTACTCACTACCAAAACACTCAAGTAAGGTAAGAGCACTCATGTTTCACTCACCTTCTTCATACGTTCAATCCGTTCAATCTTTCGTAAGTGCATCTCCAGCGTGGGTAGCAAACATCGAAGCAAATGAAATTTGCACCCGACGTCAACCTCACCGCGGTACCTGTCGCGGTAGCAAATTTGCTCTCAGTTCTTCGGGATTTCACTTTGCTACCCGCTATTCTGCTGGTTTGCTACTGCGGCAAATGGAATGATGCACGGAAAACTGAATCATGCACGGAAAAAAAGGAGAATGGGCAAATTTGGTCCAAGGATGTACACGAACGGGACCAACTTTTTTCGAAAGATCTCGCCGAGACATGAAAAAAAGTCTTCTGGACCAACTCTCTAAACCCCGGGGTTCAAAAGTTACATGCTGTTGAAGTTTGTGCATTTTGAGTAAAAATATACAAAAAATCGGATTTTTACTATTTCTAAAATCATTTATAAAATCTTTGTTTCATTATGGATTTCGATTTTCTTGACTTCATTCGACGCGTATCAGCAAAAACTATGAATTCTGATATATCTTAGCATGATTGAAACATGATTTCACTTGTTTTTATCCGTTTGAACCGTTTGTGCAAGAGGCATCCCATAGAAACAAGTCGAAACTTCAAGGTTTTGAAAACGGATCCGACCCAAACTGCTTCAGTGAGTATGAAAGGCTTCAGTGCAATGTTGTAACAGCTTATTGGGATGGTCTGAGTCATCCGAGAACTCCTTGGAGTTAAGACCGGTGAGTCTACCGCCGTAACAAACAACGAGCAAAATGTCGACCGGTTTTGACAACGGATCATACCCGCATAGCTTCAGTGAGTGTGGTAGACTGCTTTGCTAATATGTTAGGATGTCCTGGGTCATCCAAGGACTCCCTGGAGTTATGATCTGTGGAGCTATAGCCGTAACAAGCAAGAGGTCGACGGTTTTTGACCCCGGAACATACCCGCATAGCTTCAGTCAGTATGGTAGACTGCTTTCTTAATGTGTTGGGATGTCTTTGGTCATCCTAGGACTCCCTGGAGTTATGATCTGTAGGTCTACGGCTGTTACAAGGACTCCCTGGAATGGTCCAGAACATCCCAACATAACAGCAATACAGTCTGCCATACTCACTGAATCTTTGCGGTTATGATGCGCGGTTATAAATCGTCGACCTTTTTCTTGTTACAGTGACCCAAATATCTTAACTCCAGGGAGTCCTAGGATGACCAAAGACATCTTAACACATTAAGAAAGCAGTCTACCATACTGACTGAAGCTATGCGGGTATGTTCCGGGGTCAAAAACCGTCGACCTCTTGCTTGTTACGGCTATAGCTCCACAGATCATAACTCCAGGGAGTCCTTGGATGACCCAGGACATCCTAACATATTAGCAAAGCAGTCTACCACACTCACTGAAGCTATGCGGGTATGTTCCGTTGTCAAAACCGGTCGACATTTTGCTCGTTACGGTAGTATACCCACAGATCTTAACTCCAGGGAGTCCTAGGAGAACCCAGGACACTCCAACACATCAGCATAGTAGTCTACCATACTCACTGAAGCCATGCGGGTATGATCAGTGGTCAAAAACCGCCGACATCTTGCTTGTTACGGCGGTAGACTCACCGGTCTTAACTCCAAGGAGTTCTCGGATGACTCAGACCATCCCAATAAGTTGTTACAACATTGCACTGAAGCCTTTCATACTCACTGAAGCAGTTTGGGTCGGATCCGTTTTCAAAACCTTGAAGTTTCGACTTGTTTCTATGGGATGCCTCTTGCACAAACGGTTCAAACGGATAAAAACAAGTGAAATCATGTTTCAATCATGCTAAGATATATCAGAATTCATAGTTTTTGCTGATACGCGTCGAATGAAGTCAAGAAAATCGAAATCCATAATGAAACAGAGATTTTATAAATGATTTTAGAAATAGTAAAAATCCGATTTTTTGTATATTTTTACTCAAAATGCACAAACTTCAACAGCATGTAACTTTTGAACCCCGGGGTTTAGAAAGTTGGTCCGGAAGACTTTTTTTCATGTCTCGGCGAGATCTTTCGAAAAAAGTTGGTCCCGTTCGTGTACATCCTTGGACCAGCTCCCATACAAATTTGCCCATTCTCCTTTAAATTGTTTTTTATTTATAGAAAAAAAATAAAAAAATAAAAAAAACATTAATTTAAAAAAATAAGGGAAAAAAAATTAAAAAAATAAGAAAATTTCAAAGGATTAAAAAAAATTAAAAAATAGAAAAAAGTAAAAAAAAATATTTTTTTTAAAAATTAAAAAAGGTTAAAAAAATATATATAACCCCCTTCAAAATTGGTCTGAAAAATCAGGGGGCTAAACAAATATTTTTTCTAAAAAAACATCAAAATTTCCATGAAAATAGAAGTCTAATCAACTAAAAACAATCTTAAATGCATTTTTCTGCATTGATAATCATGTTTGAGCTTGCTGAAAAATGTTTTGCATTTTTATAAAACTCCAATGTACAACACCGCAAAAAAAAAAAAATATTTTTCGCAAAAAATAAAATTTTCGTCAATACTTAGATATTTTGGAAACTAATGATGACAAAACAAGTGGACAGGTGTATAATGCATTTCAAAACACTTTTTTCATAAAAATGTTGAAACAATCGCTTGTAATTTCAATTTTTATACTTTTTATTTTTTTGCCTCCCACCCCCTCTGACTTTGGTCAGAGTCGAGGGACATAAACTTCAAAAAATATTTGCAACGGCCTAAAAAGATTGGAAAAAATGAAGAAAAATAAAAAGAAATTGAAAAAATGGCAATTTAAATTAAAAAACAACAACAAAATTTAGCTATTTAAATGCATTTTTGATTTTTTAAATTTTTGAATTTTAACATAATGATAAAAACCCTTATTTGCCCCTGTGGTGGGCTTGTTTCGGTGGCAAATTTGCTACCCTAGCGGTGGGGATGACGGAGTTTTTTCATGGTGGCAAACTTGATCTCGGTATTCATGAGCCGGGTGCAAATTTGATTTGCACCCCAGCGCTGGAGATGCCTTAATGCCACCGCAGATGGACGTGCAAATTAATTCCGTGTGGCCTAATTTTTAAAATCTATGTTTGGGGCGCTACGATCACGGGAAATTCAAGCTAATGACATATTTCTCTCAAGCCACTTGTCGTGAAGTAAAATGCAAAATTTGCTGCGAATTTTATTGTTTTATTGTATAATATTGTTCGTTTTGAAAATAATCCAACCTTCAATTTCTGTCTGTTTCACTTCGGCAAACTTAAATAATTAAACGCGCGAATCATCTCGCTCGATTGAATAAATACAGCCCTTTTTTTTATTTATTATGTATAAGGGTCATTCCATCTCAACTGTGCACGAAAAAGTGCAAATTTGAAAATTACCCTCTCCGATCCTGCTCAAATTTGGCAGAGCTGTTAATACTATCAAAACATGCAAGAATCCCGAATTTCATCAAAATCGGACCACCCCCTCAATTTTTGTACCTCCCCAAAAAATCGACTTTTTGGCGATTTTTGACCAAACCTTCAAGTTTCAAACGACGATAACTCAGGAACCACAAATCTTAGAGGGTCGGTCTTGGACTCAATTTTGAAGGAAATTGGACGTAGAGTCCATTTCTGTGGTCAAATTTTTGATTAGTTTATTTTTTCTACCTGTATTGCGCAATTGAAAACTTTAAACGGCCGTATCTCAAAACACCCCAACTTATTTTTTTAATTTGACCTCACCATCGTGTTCCCCGGCCAATTTTACATAAGAATCACTTATCGACAAAAAGGAATATGTTTCGTTCCAGAGATATCGAATTTTAATGTTTTGTGTTTTCGAGATTACCTACATCAGCTTCATTCGCCGCATCTACTAGAAGCACAAAGGCGGGCTGATCAATAACTGCTACCTGGTGTTCTAGGAGATGATTAATTTAATTTATATTTTCATAATTTTACGCAAATATTTATTCAAATGGCTAATAGGGGAAATTCTGGTATGTTTGGCAGGTTAAGTCCTCGCTCCTAGTTTCGTCCAATTTGCTCATTTTCACTATTTAAACAACAAATTTTGCAAAACTTTTGATAGAAACTTGCTTGTTCACTTCTTATTGAGCTATTTATCACTCGATTTCAGTTGAAAACGCTTTTAATCAGCTGTAATTGAATGCCAAAGCGCTGATATGGCAACATAAGAGGAACGCTGGAATTAGATGCTGTTCCCCTACCTTGATCAATCTATTTTTGTGAAAGGAATATTTATTGGGTTATTTTACGTGTTGCTAACCGTTTTAGAGTACCTCCGAGGCCATGACTAGGGCCTTCATCATGAGCGGTAGCAAAATAGTGCCATTCAGCAAAAACCCCAAAACCTGCTTTATTATTATTATTATTATAGTTCATTATTGACACTTTACCATAATTTGGCAAATCCTATTTATGGTTTAAAAGATTGATCATATTAAATCAATTTTAATATTGTGAGCCAGCTCCATTTGATTAAAAGAATCCAAGAATGATTTAAGGAAAAAATACTGTTGTTCGGACGGTGTCGAAATCATCGCAACTAAATTTGGGGAATTAGCCGCTGTGCAGCAGATCAAACTTTGTGATTTTCTTACATTTTTCAGTTTTATACTTTCCAGAAATCCTTTTCCTACTCCTTGTGATCGTCCTTCACTAGAGTAAAACGTATCAACAAATTTTATTAATTTTAGTTCATATTTCTTACTCAGTAATGTATCGTGCACTTATTGTTCAGTGTTACTAACAAGATTAATTGCATTTTCCTGCTCGCTCCGTCGGAATCCAATTCTGCCCTTTACTGTGTGTCGTTATTGCTCTGTCCTGTGGGTTAGCACAGAAATTCATTTCATTCATTTTTTTGAACAGATAAACATTCGCGATTAAACTCCAGTTTCCTACAGTGTTACACAGTTAATTTTTGCCCAATTTGATAAAGATTATTTATGATGAAATATTATTTCAATAAATGACCAGGTAGCAGTTAATGATCAGCCCGCCTGTGTGCTTCTAGCAGATGCGGCGAATGAAGCTGATGTAGGTAATCTCGAAAACACAAAACTTTAAAATTCGATATCTCTGGAACGAAACATATTCCTTTTTGTCGATAAGTGATTCTTATGTAAAATTGGCCGGGGAACACGATGGTGAGGTCAAATTAAAAAAAATAAGTTGGGGTGTTTTGAGATACGGCCGTTTAAAGTTTTCAATTGCGCAATACAGGTAGAAAAAATAAACTGATCAAAAATTTGACCACATAAATGGATTCTACGTACAATTTCCTTCAAAATTGAGTTTAAGACCGACCCTCTAAGATTTGTAGTTCCTGAGTTATCGTCGTTTGAAACTTGAAGGTTTGGTCAAAAATCGCCAAAAAGTCGATTTTTTGGGGAGGTACAAAAATGGAGGGGGTGGTCCGATTTGGATGAAATTCGGGATTATTGCATGTTTTGATAGTATCAACAGCTCTGCCAAATTTGAGCTGGATCGGAGAGGGTAATTTTCAAATGCTGTTCCGCTTCAGATGGAATGACCCATAAGTAATCTTCTCCAAGCTCTCTAGTACTCATATTTGCCACCTGTATACGATGCGTGGGATTAAGCTACTTTATCTGTTTTAAAAGTAAATATAGGCATTTTTTTTTAATAGAAAGGGAAGAAAAACAGAGCACCCGAAACGACCAAAAAATAAACTTCATCGCTGCTGCTTCTGTTGGATCAGGTGTTCCCATTTGGCTATCAGTTTGTGCGACGACGGAGCCTCCTCGGGGTCAAGGTCGCACAGCTGGGCCAGGGACATGGCCGGACGCATGCCGCCGCCGACTCCACATCCGTTTCCGCCCCGCCCCGGACGGTTATCAAACTGTGGCGATGGCGTTTCCCTGGAAGATAGAGGCAAAAATAAAATATTTATAAACTATCGAGAAAACAAAATACATTTCCCATAAAAACACTGCCGTTCTACGCATAATTGTCCCTTGTCATTTTGGTCGATTCTGACTTTTTGTCATTTTTAGCTTTAGTTTGACGTTTACTTCTGGAGTTTTTTTAAAAGGACCAATAAACCAAATTTCCAGTTTTTGCCTTTTGGGTGTTTTTCAATACCCCTGACTCAAGGCGGTTTCAAAAACACCCAAAAAGCAAAATCTGGAAATTTGGTTTATTGGTCCTTTTCAAAAAAAAAACTCCAGACTTTTCGAAAACACATAAAATCAAACCGGAAACTCTTTGAAAACAACAACAAGTATGTTTGTCCCATCGTTGTACTTTCACGCATATTTGTCCCACCAAGTGCTTTCTTTCATGAAAATTGTATAGCAAGAGGATAACAAATATGAGTAAATAACTGTTAACTGGGATGAATAGGCACTTATGGGGTGAATAGGGACCCACGGGACAATTGTGCGTAGAAACACAAAAAACGGTCGAAAAATTTCAATCGCATTTTTCTCAGTTCTGGAGTTTTTGTTTTTTGAAAAGGTCCAATAAACCAAATTTCCAGTTTTTGCTTTTTGGGTGTTTTTGAAACCGCCTTGAGTCAGGAGTATTAAAAAACACCCAAAAAGCTCCTGAGTTGCACTTTTTTAAACATGGGACAATTATGCGTAGAACGGCAGTACAGAAAAAGAATCAAGAAAATTAATGTTTTTGAAATCTCATCCAAACAGCCTTTTATTTTATACCAATATCTAAAAAAAATCGGCTGCTTTCCCACTAATAATCACAAACAAGATCCTTTGTAATTACTATTTTTAATAAAAATGTAATTACAAAAGCCGAATCGGTCCTAACCAGGTCCCAGGTCGAATCACGATTTTATGTTTGATTGTTGAGTATTAGTATGACCCTTAAACTACATACCGTAAAACGGGGGGACTTTGATAGCCGGGGTGACTTTGACAGGTTTCCGCATTTCGATTTTTCCGCAAAATAAAGAGTACAATTAAAATACGTACGGAATTGTTTAGAATCATACTGACCGCAGTAGAGAAGTGTTCAAAGTACCTCAAAAAGAACTTTTCATAATTTTTTGTAAAGTTTTAAAGGTTAGTTAACTATAGTTAAGAAAATGTTGATGAAAGTCATAATTTTGAACTTCTCAAAGTGTCTTGATTTTCTCAATGAACAAGATTTTGAATCGGAAAACGGAATGCATTTTCGGACTAAGAGAAGGTTAAATAAGTTTGTAAATAATAAATAATATGTGTTTTTGAAAAACAATAAAAAAAATCTCCAAATTTAGAGGCAATTTCAGTTGAACAAATTTCATGTAAAATGTGAAAACTTGTGATTCGTGCTCGAATTCAGTATAAAATGCAATATAAATCGATATTTTTTTAAACAAAACTAGTTTTTATCAATTTCAGGCAAAATTCCGACTTTATAACAATTTTACCTAAAATTTATATGTATTTTGTTAAAAAGCTTATAAACTTAGTTAACTAAATATAAATATTGATTTTTTTTTTCAAAAACTATATCAGCTTCTATAGTGATGGTACACTTATCGTACAAATAAAGTTCGAACATCTTAAATATGATTTTAACGAGAAAAACTATGACTATCAAAGTCACCCCGGAATTTAAATTAAGAATTTTTAACGTTACTATGTTTCTAAACACTATTGAAAAAACTATTTTTCCAAAATAGTGCATGGACTTTGTGTGGCCTACTCCAGTACATGTTTCAAAAATAATAATCTTGAGAAAAACCTTACCTGTTGGAAAATATTCTAAAAACAAATTGAAATCCTATCAAAGTCACCCCGGTTTACGGTACTCTAAAGTGATTAAGAAATTTTTAAATCCAAGTTGGCGGCCAAAGGTGCGATGATAAAATATTGAAAAAATGCATTTTTTTACAGGCAATCAACCATTCAAATTTGACTAAAATGGGGTCGCAGAACTCGACTTTAATGTTTGAAGTAAGAAAATAAAAAATAGGTTTTTTTGTTCGTGATTCGATTATACGAAGCCCCATACAGACCTTCGGATAATCGAGGCTTCGGATAATCGAGTCTGGACTGTATTTTCAAGATTATTTGTTTGTAAAATTTTCTGATCTCTTCGATTTCAATAGTTTTTAAATTTTAGAATCACCTCTAACATTATAGAAAGGCGTACTATTGAATATTTGACCTCTTCGAAATGTAAGTCGGTGGAACTACATGCTGTTCTCCTACACAAAATCAAATGTAAACTATGGGTGGTTGAGGTTAGCCAACTTTTTGCTAATCGCGTTTTGAACTTGCCTAGCAAACCTGAGTATAAGTACGAGAGACACTTACCTCGGGGACAGACTAGCGTTGGTCAGAGCTTCGCAAAGCTCGCCAATAGATTTGGTGGAGCGCAGCTTCCGTGACAGTGGGTAGACGTTCGACACGGCACTGTCTTCGTCGGACAGGTCCTCGCCGGAATCACTAAAAAGTAAAGTATCAATGATAAATTGAATGAAATATTCAAAAAACGTTCAACCGCACCTTCCGTAGTTGAGTTCCAGCAGGTCGGACTGCGATGCGACCCGTTTCTGTTTGCGCAAACGCTTCAGCTCGCTTTCCCGGTTCTTTAGGTCGCGCAGTTCCTTCTGGATCTTTTCCTCCACCGGGATGTAGCCCCGTCGGATGGGTCGACCGTTGGAGTCCCGCTCGATGACGGGTGGCGTGGAGATGGCCGTTGGTGGAAGCATGATGTGCGATCGGTTCAGCTCGATGGGTGACTGAAAGAAGAAGGGCTTTAGATTAGTGAACACACTTCCAACTATGTTATCAGTATGCTCACCCGATGCTGTTGTTCCTGCTTGTTCACGTGGCTGCTGCCGTTGAGACTGTTGCCGTTGGCACTACTAAGCTGACCGTTGGCCGTGGCCCCGACCGCTGCGGATGGCTGCAGTTTGTTCAGTCGACCTCGGGAGGCAATAAATTTCTGCATTATTCCGCGCTGGTTCGGGTTCGGGTTGAAGCGCCGGTTCGGAGAAATTTGGAAGAGCTGCGGCGTGGAACGGGCACGGGTCAACGAGTTTGATTGGGGCGGCGGCGCCATGAACTGCTGCCGTGCCGTGGTGATGCCGTTAGTGCTCAGGGTACCGTTTAGCTGTTGCTGTAGATTGCTGCTTGCCTGGGACTGCGCTTCGATCTTGTCTTTCAGGTTGGACACCGACGGCGAGTGGATGGGGCTGGGCGAGAGTGAAAGTCCGGAGTCGTCCGAGTTGGCCGACGAGAGGCAGTCATCCATCGAGGAGGAATCGTTCAGCCGGTGGCCTTGCCGGAGTTCCTGCTCGCGGCGGGCCACCTCGTTGATCTCCTCCTGTATCCGTTTCAGCGGGTCCTCCGTCTGGAAGGGGGGAAAGAAATTATGAAGAATTGTTAGAATAGTTAATTCAAGATAACTATCAAGCTATGCAAAGTTGTTTAATTTTTACATTGACATTTTCGACGCGCATTTTCAAAGCACGTGAAGATTTAGGAGGAATGTCTGCTTGTGTGCATCAACCGGACTGCGCTCTGGACTCACAAGCCTGTGGTCACCGGTTCGAATCCAAGGCAGACGCAAAAAATCGTGTTCAAAACTGGTCTAAAACGTTATTTTAGAGCAAAAATCACGATTCAAATTTGTAGAGCACCTTCCAGAGCATCTGAATATGAATCCGGTTTTAGTACAGCGTGAAACAAGAATTTTATTAATATCAAAATAAAAAAAATAGTTTTCCTATACAACTTCTTATAGAACCCATAGAACCGTTTTGCGCAATCGTTACCAAACTTTGGGGAGTTGTTCAGGAGTCCAAAAAGGATCTGAAAAATTGCTGTGCTCACTAAATTTGAACAACTTTATTTTTTCCATGCAACCATAATTTTCTCTAAGTCCGAAATCGATAAAATTTCGAAAACGGTGTAAAACAGTTTGTGATCAAACATTAGTGTTTCTGGCCTTTTTAAATATTACGGCTAATTTGAAAATTTTGAAAGTATTTTTAATTTGAATAATCGAAAAAAATCCTGTTTGGGTAGAACCAACGCAGTGTGTAGAATTTGACTTAAACCCCTTAACCGTGTACAGTCCACTTCCCAACACAACATCACACACACACACACACACTGACACAGAAAAAGGCCCAGTAAACGTCAAATCCCCAAAAAACTTCCGTTAGGAGCGATCATTCTCGAACGAGCAGAATAAAAAGCAACACGTTTTGTTAGAGTTCGTCGCAACTTTTATTTATTTCGTTTCGACCGCAAACATTTATGGTCCTTCGCGAACCGAATAAGTTGAACCGTGCGATTTCCCGATGGAATCGATTACCGCGAAACGGAATTCTCTCTTTGCGAAAGTGAAACGCGAACTCGAAACCGCGGAACGAGTGAAGACGCAAAACCCCTCACTATCTGAGGTCCGGGAGCGTCTGGTGCGCCTCGAGGCGCTGGGGAGCAGTTTCTTCGACGTCCAGGACCAGTTCGAGGACGGAACCTCAGCGACCACCTTGGAAAACCTAGTCTCGGTCTTCGACTACCGGAAGGAGTTTGAAGATCGGTACTATGCAGCGAAGGCGATCTACGCTGCCCTCGACGAAGGTTCCGGCGCCAGCGATCGATCGTTCGCTGAGCCGGCGAACAACCTGAAAACTGCGGTAGCGGCGCTGTTGGAAACGCAACGAGCGCTCCTGTCCAACCAAGCGGCCCACGCAGCCCAGCTGAACCAGATTCAGCAGGGAAACCCTCCTCCAGTAGGACAACCAGCTCAAGCACAACCGGATCCCTTCATCAACGTCCGGCTTCCTCCAATCAACATCCCGAAGTACGCGGGAGTCCGGAAAGAATGGCTTTCGTTCAAGGACCTGTTCGTCAGCACCATCCACAGCAAGGAGTCGCTGCGGCCGTCGCAGAAGCTGCAGTACTTGAAGTCGCTGCTGGAGGGCGACGCAGCATCCCAAATCAGCTCATTCGGCATCTCGGATGACAACTACCCGCTGGCGTGGGACAAGCTGCTGAGGAAGTACGACCAGAAGAAGTACACCGTGTTCGCGCTGGTGAAGGAGTTCCTGGATCAACCTGTCGTGTCAGACGCAACCGCTGGCAACCTCCAGAAGCTGGTCACGACCTCGGACGAGGTGGTTCGGCAGCTCGACGTCTTGGGCGAGCAGTACCAGTCGCGGGACCCCTGGCTGATCCAGCTGCTCCTGGAGAAGATCGACGAGGAGACGCAGGCGCTTTGGGCGCAAAAACTCGTCACTTTGGAGAACCCGAGCCTCACGGACTTCCTGAAGTTCCTTGAGGACCGGTGCGACGCCATCGAAACCTGCTCATCATTCACACGAAAGTGCACCTTGAGTGGAGCGGGAGCGAAGAAGGAGATACGAAAGCAGCCGGCCAAGCCAGCTGAGAAGAAGGTGCAGAGCTACGTCGCAACACCGCAGCCCTGCCCAAAGTGTTCCAAAGAGCACTTGCTGTTCCTGTGCGATGCGTTCAAGGCGTCCAGCGTCGCCGACCGTCGGGAGTTGGTGCAGAAGTCCAGACTTTGCTTCAACTGCCTGAGGACGTCGCACACGGCAAAAACCTGTTCCTCGAAGCACACCTGCAAGACTGATGGATGCAACCAGCGTCATCATACGCTCCTCTGTCAGCACGGCGGCAGACAGGCAGCTACCGCAGGGCTTCCGGGTCAACAGATAGCAGCGATGCCGGTCCAGCAACCGGCCATGGAAGCTCAACCCACGGTTTCGAGTTTCAAGGCGGAGGTCACCAGTGATCCAGCCGTCAAGATCACCGTTCTACCCACTGCGCTCGTCAAGCTGCGCGGTAAGAATGGTGTCTTCCACACTGCTAGGGCGATGATAGACTCGTGCTCTGGCGCGTCGCTGATAAGCGAGGCCTGCATGACGCGACTCGGGATCAGCCGGAGCAACGCGCGGTTCCCAGTAACCGGAGTTGCCGGGACACAAGCAGGAACCACCCGGGGAATGGCGCTGCTGGAGATTGCACCCCGTTTCAGCGACGAAGTGGTGATGAAGACGCAGGCGTACGTGCTTGAAGTGTTGGCTCCCCCCACACCGTGCCAAAGCTTCAAGCCCAAGCAATTGGAACTACTCCGAGGGCTCCAGCTAGCCGATCCGGAGTACTACAAAGCGGGACCGGTAGACGTCATCCTAGGCGCCGAGCTGTTCCTGCCGATTCTACAAGCGGGCCAGGTTACAGACGAGGACGGTCTACCCGTGGCCCAAAAGTCATCGCTCGGCTGGCTCGTCGCCGGCAAGTTCGGTGGTGAAACAATGCTGCAAACAAATCTGGTGTCCTTCGCGGTGCAGCTAGATGTCAACATCGACCAGACGCTGCGCAAGTTTTGGGAAACCGAGGAAGTGCCTGCGGCCAAGGTACTCACCGCCGACGAGAAGCGCGCTGTTGACATCTTCAACATGACCACCAGGCGCAACGACGAGGGCCGATTCGTGGTTCGGCTACCCTTCGACGACTCCAAGCCGGCATTGGGAGACTCGCTCGGTGCGGCACTCAGAAGGCTGCATGCGATGGAGCGGAAGTTCCTCTCGAATCCGCCGTTCAAGCAAGCCTACCGCAACTTCATGTCCGAGTACCAGCAACTGGGACACATGGAGCTCATCCCGCAATCCGAAGTCGACAAGCACCCCAGCGAGTGCTTCTATTTGCCTCACCACGCAGTCCAGAAGGAGGACAGTTCAACAACGAAGTTGCGTGTCGTCTTCGATGGCTCGTGCAGAACCAGTTCTGGCGTGTCGTTGAACGACCGGTTGCTGATTGGTCCAAACAACAACGAAGACCTGTACGACGTCTACTGCCGCTTCCGCACCTACCCCGTGGTCTTCGTGAGCGACATCGAGAAGATGTACAGGCAAGTACGGGTGGACAAGCAGGACACGGACTTCCAACGGATCGTCTGGCGCGATGATCCCGACCAACCGGTGCAGCACTACCGTCTGACGACGGTGACGTACGGCACTTCAAGCGCAGCCTACTTAGCGACCGAGTCTCTCCGACAAGCGGCCCGAGACAACGCTGAGAAGCACCCCGTAGCAGCTGACAGGATCCTCAAAGGGTTCTACGTGGACGACCTGATGTCCGGCGCCGACACAGTCGAAGAAGCTCAAGAGCTAGCTGGCCAGATCACAACCATCCTGGGCAAAGCTGGATTCGTCCTCCGTAAGTGGTCCTCCAACGCACCCGAGCTGCTGGAGAACATCGCAGACAGCCGACAGGGACCAGTCCCTGTTGAGTTCACGAACGTGACAGCGTCGGTCAAGGCACTTGGGATTCACTGGTCTCCAACTAGTGACTGGTTCGAGTTCAAGGTCAACCTGGACATCAACAGCCCGAACACGAAGCGTCAACTCCTCTCCGACGCATCCAGGCTATTCGACCCGTTTGGATGGCTCGCTCCAGTGATCGTCAAGATCAAAATCATCTTCCAACTGCTGTGGCTGTACGACTTGCTGTGGGACGACCCGCTGCCACCCCTTCCCGAAGCAGATTGGAACACCATCAAGCAAACGCTTCATCTGCTGGAGCGGATTCGCGTGCCCCGCCGAATTCCAGCCTTCAACGGCAAGTTGCAGCTGCTCGGATTCTCGGACGCCTCGGAGTCGGCGTACTCTGCGGTTGTCTACGGCCGGTCTGCGGACCGCAACGGGAAAATCCACATCGTGCTGATTTGCGCTAAAACCAAGGTTGCGCCAATTCAGCAGATCTGCGTCCCAAAGCTCGAACTCAACGGTTCCTGGCTGCTGGCCGCCCTGATGAAGCGAGTCTCCCTCGCTTTGTGCCATCTCGAGCTGCAACACTTTGCCTTCACGGACTCGGCAATCGTACTGGAATGGTTGTCGGCGCACCCCCGCAAGTGGAAGACTTTCGTCGCCAATCGAACGTCAGCGATCCTGGACTTCCTGCCCAGGAGCATGTGGCACCATGTGTCATCGAAGGACAACCCGGCCGACTGTGCGTCGCGAGGGATCTCGCCGCTCGAGCTGCTCAACCATCCGCTGTGGTGGGACTCCCCCTACTGGGCCCACAGCGAGCAGTCGTTCTTGGAACACTGCGCAGCACCAGCACCGAAGGCACCACCCCTCGAAGAACGACAAATTCGCACATTCTGTTTGGAGATTGGCTCCCCGCGTAGCAACTTCACACTAGAGCGCTACCTTCTCGATCGATTCTCCTCGCTACGCCGCTGCACTCGGACGCTGGCGACGATCCGACGGTTCCTGTTCAACCTGGCACGACCGAAGGTGGAGCGCTTAACCGGACCGCTGACACCGGCGGAACTCAAGGTAGCTGGTCTACAACTCGTACGACTAGCACAACACGAAGCATTTGCGAAGGAGATTGCCTGCCTGCGCAAATCGACCGAGGTTTCCAACAAGAGCAAGCTGCGCCCGCTCTTTCCGTTCATCGACCGAGACGGAACACTTCGTGTCGGAGGAAGGCTGCAGAACGCCGACATCCCCTACGACATGAGACACCCGCCCATTCTGCCGCAGCAGCACCGACTGACAACACTTGTCATTCAAGACCTTCACCTGGACAACCTACACGCAGGGCCTACCTTGGTGATCTCAACCCTCAACCAGCGTTTTTGGGTGATGGGATGCCAGACGGTCGTGCGACAGCAACTGCTAAAGTGCGTCCGCTGTTGCCGAATGAAAGCCAGAACCGCTCAGCAGCTGATGGGAAGTCTTCCCGCGGTACGAACAACACCGGCCAGAGCATTCGTCCACGTCGGAGTCGACTACGCAGGCCCAATCCTCGTCAAGAGCGGCAACCCAAGGAAACCACACGTGACAAAGGGCTACATCGCAGTGTTCGTATGTCTCTGTACGAAAGCTGTGCACTTGGAAGTCGCCGGTGACCTGTCTACGAAGGCCTTCTTCGGTGCACTCAAACGGTTCATCGCCAGAAGGGGACTGTGCACCGAGATATGGTCCGACAACGGGACGAACTTCGTCGGAGCCGATCGGCAGATGCAGGAGTTTTTGAAACCGACGAGTTCAAGCAACAAGCCGCCCACTTCGCTGCCAACATTGGGATCAAGTGGACCTTCATTCCGCCTTCCGCACCCCACATGGGAGGATTGTGGGAAGCAGCGGTCAAGAGTGCGAAGACCCACCTGCGCAAGGTCCTGGGAAACGAGTCGGCCACCTACGAAGAGCTCTACACCATCCTGACGCAAATCGAGGCCTGCCTCAACTCGCGCCCACTTTGCGCCCTCTCCAACTCTCCCGATAGCTGCGAGGCCCTCACCCCGGACACTTCATCATCCAACAGCCGATGAACCTCCTGCCGGAACCCAGCGTTTCGGACGTACCGCGTAACCGACTGGACAACTGGCAGCTCGTCCAGCAGAAGGTGGAAGAAATCTGGACGCGTTGGCGCAACGAGTACGTGACGTCGCTGCAACCGCGCAGCAAGTGGCAATCGGAGATCGACAACTTGCAGGTCAACCGCTTGGTGCTGGTCAAGAACGAGAACACCCCGCCGGCCCAGTGGGAGTTGGCCAGAGTAGTTGCGACACACCCGGATCGCAATGGCATCGTGCGGACCGTCACGCTGCGCAGAGGAACAACGGAGTACCAGAGACCGATCCAGAAGTTGGTTCCACTACCGACTGATTGAGGCTACTGCCTCAAGGTGGGGAGGATGTTTGGGTAGAACCAACGCAGTGTGTAGAATTTGACTTAAACCCCTTAACCGTGTACAGTCCACTTCCCAACACAACATCACACACACACACACACACTGACACAGAAAAAGGCCCAGTAAACGTCAAATCCCCAAAAAACTTCCGTTAGGAGCGATCATTCTCGAACGAGCAGAATAAAAAGCAACACGTTTTGTTAGAGTTCGTCGCAACTTTTATTTATTTCGTTTCGACCGCAAACAAATCCCATTAGTTTCACTTTTTGACACTGAAAATTAGACGCAAATCTGCTGCGTTATCTTTTAAAAATTCTATTTTTGTGATGTACTGTAAATTTGATGACAATGACTTTGAAGCGAACTTTCTGATACTTTTGACAGCTTGACATCCAAAAATGAAGTATTTTTTTTAAATTGAAAAAATAATGTCTTTTTGGCTTTCTTACTAAAGAAAGGTATAGGACATCATTTTCGTCTTCGTAAATAAGATGACTCAACTTTCGACGCTCTATCGATTCATCTTGAAAGAACTCGCGTTTATCTCGAACCCTCGAATTTTGAGAAAATAAATTCCGTGGAGATCGAAGTTCCATTGTTAATTTGATTTGGTTAACCGCGGTGGATTTTCCTGAAATAATTCGAACTGTCAAAAATCAAATTAACAATATTACTCGAGTGATGTTCGTGTGTGGTAAAATTTTGCCAAATCTTGTGTCACGTCGTTCTCAGCTCCCCTAAATCCGATTTTGAATCTTCTGAATGCAGATGAAAGCTACTGTGCTGAACCTAGGCGAGTTGCCGCTCAAATTCCGAAATATCGATCTGTTTTCGGATGTGATAAGACTTTCCAACGAATTACACAGTTTCCAAATGAAAATATGGTCATTTTTTTTCATTTTCATATCTTTTATTTGCCTCAAAATTTAAATTTTTCGAGCTCTACACTGCCGTTCTACGCATAATTGTCCCATGTTCAAAAAGATGCAACTGAGAAAAACTCGATTGAAATTTTTCGACCGATTTCTGTGTTTCTACGCATAATTGTCCCGTGGGTTCCTATTCGTCCTATGTGTCCCTAATCACCCCAGTTAGCAGTTTATCACCCTTATTAGTGATCCTCTTGTTATACAACAGGTAAACAAGGCATAATGCTTAGTAAAACTAATGATTCCGTGTAAGAAAATACTTGGTGGGACAATTATGTGTAGAAGTTCAACGATGGGACAAACAGACTTGGTGTTGTTTTTGATGAGTTTCCGAACAAAGTACCAGATTTTATGTGTTTTTCTTAAAGTACACATCAGACTAAACTTAAAAATGGCATAAAGTCAAAATCGTCAAAAACTGACATGGGACAATTATGCGTAGAACGGCAGTACAACCTCCCAAATTTTCATCGAGATTCATTATCTGGTTCTGGAGTTAGAGCCGTTTGATTAACCTACCATAAGAAAAAAAAAAACGATAAAAAAGGTAAAAGCCGACCTGGCGACCTTCGCCAACATTTTTCGATTCGAATTTTATCCGAAATTTCTTCCTACATTCATAGTTCAGACCATGAGTGAGCATCTGAAACAAATTTGACATCTATCGACAATCCCGATCAATTTTTAGAACGATTTCCTTTTTGCCTTTCTTACTAAAGAAAGGTATAGGTTTTACTTTATGGCTGGACATCATTTTCATCTTCGTAAATATGACAGTTCAGCTTGAATTTTAATCGGAAAAATCGCTAAAAAATCACACTGCATCGATTTTCGAAGCTTCGTCGCCAAGTCGCCAAGTTGTCAAGTTGAGCTTCGAATACTGGCGCGAGAATGCTGGCGCATATATTTTGTGGCTCGAGCGAGATATACTCGTTTGTAGTACCGTAAACCGGGGTGACTTTGATAGGATTTCAATTTGTTTTTAGCATATTTTCCAACAAATAAGGTTTTTCTCAAGATTGTTATTTTTAAAACATGTACTGGGGTAGACTACACAAAGTCCATGTACTATTTCGGAATAAAAAGTTTTTTCAATAATGTTTAAAATAATAGTTACGTTAAAAATTCTTAGTTTTAATTCCGGGGTGACTTTGATAGTCATAGTTTTTCTTGTTAAAATCATATTTAAGATATTCAAACTTTATTTGTACCGTAAACTGGGGTCAATCGGGACACATGGGGCGAATTGGGACAGCAGTTTTAACCATGTTGGAACACAATATTTTGATTTTTCTGGTTGGTTTCGGTTAGAACAGACTCAGGCCAACAAAATGTGTACATCCATTTCCAAATTTAAAAACTTTAAGTGCTCTAAAAACTGCTGTCCCTATTCAGACTGTAGTCCCGATCCACCCCAGATTACGGTACCCTAAATGTACCATCACTAAAGTAGCTGATATAGTTTTAAGAAAAAAAAAACAATGTTTATATTTAGTTAACTAAGTGTATAAGCTTTTAAGCAAAATACATATAAATTTAAGGTAAAATTGTTAAAAAGTCGAAATTTCGCCTAAAATTTGTTAAAACTGTTTTTTTTTTTATAAAATTATCGATTTATTTTGCATTTTTTATAGAATTTGAAGCACGAATCACAAGTTTTCACATTTTAGATGAAATTTATTTAACTGAAATTGCTTATAAATTTGGAGATTTTTTATTAAATGGTGTTTCAAAAACACATATTATTTATTATTTAACCTTCTCCTAGTGGAAAATTGTCCAAAGAATCCGAAAATGCATACCGTTTTCCGATTAAAAATCATGTTCATTGAGAAAATCATGACACTTTGAGAAGTTTAAAATAATGACTTTCATCAACATTTTCTTAACTATAGTTAACTAACTATTTAAACTTGTTAAAATTTTATGAAAAGTTCTTCTTGAGATACTTTGAACACTTCTCTACCACGGTCAGTATGTTTTTAAACCATTCCTTACGTATTTTAATTGTACTCTTCATTTTGCGGAAAATCGCAAACCTATCAAAGTCACCCCGGCTATCAAAGTCACCCCGTTTTACGGTAGCTTGTCTACCGATGTTTCATACAACATGAAAGATATCGTAGCTTTTCGGTTTCTTTTGTCCTGTCCGTTTTGGCATAACTGTTCAATGTTTATGCATAAACTTTTATGACATAGGACATTTATCCGACTAAAATGAAATTGTTTCTCATGGGCTCCTAAAATCGCCTAAAAGTAGGCTTCATTTTTGCGTGATTTCGTAAGTTTATTTAACAGAGTTCATTGGATTCCATTAGAAGCTTTCTAAGCTTTTCATCGTTTATATCGTTTTCAAAGTTTTCAATGCTCGTAACGCCAATGGCTTTCTTCCTAAGGTCCCTGACTGAAAAGTCCGTCCGACGTCCGCCGTTTGTCGTACGTGCAATCGTACGACGTCGCACGACAATGTCGTGCGACATTCGCACGAATGTCATACGTTTTTGCACCAAAATGTCGTATTTGTCGTGCGATCGATCATCGAAATTGTTCGACATTGTCGTACGACATTCGACCGACGTCGCACCATTTTGTTATTTAGGATGTCGTGCTATTGTCGTGTGCTGTCATTTCGGAATTTTTAGGTTATTTTCGAAATAAAATTCATTTTATTTGTTGTTTTGCTGATTTTTATTGATATCTATTAGTTTTCACTGGCCTGGCACTTTGTTTTCCAAATATTCACTATCACTGCAGTCACAATTTTCCAAATTTCGCTTGATGATGGCCAATCCGGTAGGATTCGTGTGCTGCCCCGTGAGTAGTTCGTTCACCTCCATCGCTTTCACTCAGAGGTTGTACTCGGCCGCAAGTTTGTTCTTTTTTCCAGGTCTTAGTATTGATAATGGCGATTTTGACATTCTCTTATAATCAAACACCACCAACACTTTCATTGTCCTGTTTGGAGACTGTTTGATACAGATCTGAAATGAATTAAATAGCAAGCAAGTTTCTATCAAAAGTTTTGAAAAATTAGTTGTTTGAATAGTTAAGGGTGCACAGCAACGAAGGAAGTTGTTGTCTTATTATTCTAAAATTGTCAAACATACGGACCCAATCCTGCAACAACGGGATTGTAAAATTAGTCAAACTTTTTTGTAAATTACTTTATGGACAGTACTTAAGGGGATGAATAAAAAAATATTTCGATAGTACCCGTAGTTTTGAAGATACTAAAATGTCTGTAACAAAAATCTGGGTGCAAAAGCTCTGGTTGGTGTGCACCGTTAAAATAAGTAAATTGGATGGAGTCAGGAGCGAACGCTTATTTTGCTAAACATACGAGAATTTCTCCTTTTTGATACCTGGCGAAAATATTCAAATTATTTAAAATTTCTAGAAGTTAAGAATTTCAAAACATAAGAATTAATAAAATTTAAGAATTGTAGATAATTATTTTGTGTTTGTCAAATTTTCGATTCAATAATTTAATAATTTAATAATTTTATAATTTAATAATTTTATAATTTAATAATTTTATAATTTAATAATTTTATTATTTAATAATTTAATAATTTTATTTTTTAATAATTTAATAATTTTATAATTTAATAATTTAATAATTTAATAATTTAATAATTTAATAATTTAATAATTTAATAATTTAATAATTTAATAGTTTAATAATTTATTAATTAAATTATTTAATAATTTAATTATTTATTTATAATTTTATGATTTTATAAATAACACCGACCAACAAAGTTTCTGCACAGGCTCAACTCAAGGGGACCCCAAAAACATGTTTACTTTGTATTTTTCAAAAATTTCAAAAATTTATGGACAGAGCCGAATGGGTTTTCTCCAAAGTTTGTATGGAGAATTAGAGCTGTTCGCTACTCCCACAAACTTCATGCTGCCCCCTCGAGTTGAGCCAGGTTTCAGAATTTTAGAGTTTTATTATTTTTACTTTACTTTATTTTAAAATTTTTGAATACTAGAATTTCAGAAATAAAGAATTTCAGAATTTTTGGGAGATTTAAAAAAAGTTTTGGCTCGTAGAATTGAAGAATTCAAGAATTATTTTTTTTATTATTTTATTGTTTAGAATTTGTGATTGTATTAGGTTTGGATCCCCCCTCCTGTCCTCCCCCACGCACATTTCCATCGTCCTCTTTTTTCCTCCCGGCACACCTCCACCGTTTAAAAAAACACTACTCACCCCAATCCGCTTTCGATCGCAGACCGGTTCCTTCCCGTCCCATCTTCCGGCATGATCCGCCGAGTTAACGATGTTTCACGTTCTCTTCCACCGTCGCGAAGGCTGAAATCAGGAAATCTGGAACATAATGTTATGATTTAGCCGCTCGCCCACTCCGGCCGGAACTTTCCAGCAAAAAAAGGAACACAACTTACCAATCAACCAGCCAAAATCCTCACGAACCTTTACAACAACATTGTTTTTCTGATTTGATCAAGTCCGAACAAGATCAACTGAAGAGAACTGTCAAACTGTTTGCGTCGACGATAATCGACGTCGAATTGAAGGTAAATCGATGGAAAAAACAATGTCGAGCATGTCGAGTGTTTGTCGCACGTTTGTCGTCCTTTCGACCAATCGATATCGAAACGGTAAAATCAAAACCGTGCGACAACTCGTACGACGTGCGACATTTTTCAAACAGGGTACTTGCGATTGAGTGTGTAGTGGTGCGGTTGTAAAAATAGCTATCGAGAAATTAAAAGTGAGAGTGTGTGCGTGCAACATGGAGTTAAACTTTTTGAAAAGCCTTGGTAAGCTTCACAGCAACTGCACAGAAAGTTTAACTCCATGTTGCGATTTGACAGCTCGATAGAGCTATCTAAGCCCGATCTCACACACACTAGCGCACCATTTGTTTTGCTGGCTGGTACAAAATTTAACCTCACTTTTTTTCGTGTACGTACACGCAATACATGCGCACGTAGATAAGGGGTCGTGCATAAACCATGTGGCCTTTTTTTGGAGAATTTTTGACCCCCCCCTCCCCCCTCATGGTTTTTCGTGGTTTCACGCCAACCCCCTATATGACCACGTGGCTTTTTCCTCCCAGGTGAAAAATCTTAAAAAAAAAAACAAAATAAGTATAGATTTCAAAAATGTTTATCCACAAATGATGTACCGTCAGTGGTGGTGACTTTTGGTCAAAAAACGATATTACTGTTGTTATTTTAACACAATAAAACATTTCAAATTATATCGAAATAAATATTGTTGGGGAATGCTCCTGAATTTACCAACATTTTCCCAGAATATGGCTAGTATAATCACACCGTTCATAAATGCCAATCGTTTTAAAATTAACTCAAACTCACCCTTTAGAGGGGGTAACATTGGGTCAAACAGAAAACATTTAAATTTGTGTAGGTGCTGTAACACCATTAAAACCAATTTAATAATATATAAAAAAACAGAAATTCACTTAAAAGTGTGAAAAAAGTATGATATCACAAAGTTTAAGGTAAATAATAACAGTATAACAATTTATTGAAATGGTACAGAAAGTAAAAATACTCTCAACAAAACAAGCAACTTAGTAAAACATATGTATTCAAAATTATGGAATTGCAGTGCAATTAATTGCATCCAGAATAAATATGCTTTAAGAATTAAAGCTATTTTGATTTATAAACAGCATTCATGATTTAATTTAAATGCGCTTTAAAATATTTTCTTAAAATTGAAATTAATTAAATAGAAAAGTTTTGTTTCAGGAAAAAAATATTTTCATTTTATTTTAAGGAAAATATCTAGTTATGAAAGCTCCTAGTTAATATTTATTTAATTCCAAATATTCATAAAAATCCAAACTAAAGCAACTTTTCTTTTTTATTAAGCATGATTGATTCCAATGATTCAGTGTGTCCAAAAAAGTCGAGCTGTTTAATTTTTTTCTCCATACAAGAATCAGAGACAGGGACAAACATTCAATATTACGACCTTTTGAAATGTTAGTCTTAATTTTTTTTGAAAATATTGATTTCGAAAAGATCGGAAAATTTCACGAAAGTTTTATTTATAAACATTGAAAATCGCACCATTAGTTGCTGAGATATCGAAAAATTATGGGTTGTTTGGGTAGTAAACATCCATTTTTCTGTTTTAAAATCTTTGCATGGCAATATCTTAGAAACAAAGCAACAAAGAATTTTCTCAGCATTTCAAAAATATTTTTTTTTCAAAATTAGGCAAACTTGGGCACTATTTTTTTTTAAATTAATAACTGCAACTAATTTTAAAAAAAAAGTTACCTAAAAATAGCTATAACTTGAAAACGGTGCACTTTATGAAAATTTCACTAAGGTACTTTTAGATTGCAAATTTGATTTTACATCGAAAAATAAAATTGAAATAATGTTGCGGTCAATATTTCGATTTTTTTTAATCAGTATTGATTCAAAAATTCATAACTCAAACAACAATTTTTTGCCCGTTCTGAAAATTTCTGAAAAATTGGCAAAATAAAAAAAAAATAGCGTTTTTTTGCAAATCATGTTTTAGTGACAAAATGTGAAATTAAAAATCAGCAAAGTAAATTACCATTTATCATTTTTTTCAGTGTAGTCCTTATCCATAACTATAACTTTGCCGAAGACACCAAATCGACCAAAAATTTCTTCAAAAGATACAGATTTTTTAATTTTCATTGCTGCCAAATTTGTATGGAAAACTATATATGGACAAACTAATGATGCAAAATGGCTTGGGCACCAAAAAAGGTTTCAGACGGATTAAAAAAATCAAAAAATTATAATTTAAGAATAAAGACCGATTTTGTATAGAATTGCTCGAAAATCGATTTCGTGTCTTTGGAAAAGTTGTACACAACGCGCTAAAAATCATTATTTTAGTCATGGACATCCGAATTGTTTAAGTCTTACTCTTACTTTAAATTGCTTTGCTATCGACTACGTGTTTTGATAAATTTAAAAAAGATTGAACTAAAATTTGGAATTTATTTTACATTTTTTTTCAGTTGTTTAAATAGGCAATTATCTACGATTTAAGATTTTTGATCCAACTTTTGGTTGAGATATTACCTCAAAATAAATACAAAAATATTAAATAAGATAATTTTTCAAGCGAGTTGAAAGTACCGTTCCATCTTTTTAATGAATTTTATTTATGTTGATCTTGACGGCATTGAATTGAAATTTATTTCACAAATTGATATCGGCATTTGAAAATTAAGTGACTCTTTAAAACTTTTTAGTTATTATTTTAATGTGTCTATATATTTGAGTGGTTTTATCTCAAATATGAAGTTGAGGGTATAGTATATTTTCTCAGCTTAAAGAAAACTAATATTTTCAGGAAAGGCCCCTATTTTTTAAACTTTAAATTAATTGAGAAACAAAAACAATGTTTGCTTGAAGCTCGTTTTTTTCTCTAAAATCTAAAATGTTTGCCCATGTTTCTCTTTGGCTCAAGAGATGGTCCCTATTAACATAAAAAAAAACTAAAAAAATACCTACAACTTTGACGATGGATAGTAATCGTGTATTTTTTAAAATGTTATGTAATATAACAATCCGAATTGTGTAACCCATGAAATAAGGAATATATTTTAGACCAAAATGTTCATCAAATTTTTTGGTGAATCTTAAAGTATGTATCGTTCGTTTTTTCGTTACTGGTTATTTTTTAATGTTAGACGTTTCACTTGCAAATGAGGTAGTGAAACTGAAAATTTGCGCGATAATCCTGAAATTGGGGTTTTTAGTTTCTTTGTACTTAAAAAATATTGCATGAGAGAGGAGATACAAGATATCTTGAGTTTGTTTTAAGTGTCAAAAGGAAATCTTTCGATTAAGATTCTTCGATCACTTATAGGACCAGCTACGGTAATTAGCTAAGATCTGAGATTTTGAATTTTTTTTCACAGAGAATCATTTTTAGACACTTCATTTATAATACATATTTAGTTTTTTGCCTTGTTACGAAAATCTTATAAAATTGTCAGCAATATTTATTTTTTAAGTTGTTCCAAAATAGAACTATCGAAGACTACATCTACTTTCAATGCAAATTTGCAAGCACATTTTTAGCTACTTGATACCATCAACAAAAAACTGAAATTGTGTTTGCATTTTGGTACGCATTTTTTAGGGTATATTAACTTTGGATACTGTCACTTTATTTTTTAACAGCTTTTAAACTTTTGCAAAACGTAGTTACATTAGTATTAAAAAGTGTACATTCAATTACAGGCTCAAAGCATTGATATGAATCTGCCGAAATATATAATTCAATATTGAATTGGAAAATATTATGACATTGAAATATAAGTAATAATTTTAAACACAATAATTATATGGTTTTGAAGTTTAACAAAAAATGTATGCATATAAGTAAATTTAAAGCGCGTATTTTTTTGGTTTTTTTTTAAGAAAAGATTTTTTTTAAAGGCCACGTGGTCAGCCGTCGACCCCCCCCCCCCTCCCCCCATGGCTTTTCATGGTTTTTTTCGATCAGATTTTGGACCCCCTCCCCCCCCCTAAGGAGACCACGTGGTTTATGCACGACCCCTAACTCTATTCCCGACTCTCTTCACTTGTACCTTGGTTTTGATTGGGCCTGCTTTGTTCGGTTTATGGGCCCGTACCGAAACTAGAAAACGTGCGTTGTCACTGGCGCATGGGAAGCTTGCTATGCTCGCGTTCGTCATAAACGCTTGTTTGATTAAGAATTTGTACGATTAAAAATATTATTTTGGTGAAAAATGCGTTTTCAACTTCATTTGGAAAACACATCATTTATAAAACCATGCATAAGATTTTTTGTATCATATCACTTTCTTTTGTGATGACGTTATAAATAAATAAAGTCGATGTTATGAACTGAAAGAAGTTTCTATCTCACCCCAGGTGGAATTAAATCGGGGATTTTTTTTATCAAACTATCAAGAAAAAAAATCGAAAAATATTTGCCCCCTAATATTGCGCAGTTCCCACTAACTTGGACTCCGCATTAAATTATTGCTATCGATCGCACTATAGAGGAGAAAAGCAACTCGCGACAAAATTTTGAGGCTAGGAATTTTGACAGGTATGATTTTCATAAAGTATTTGCCTCCTTTTCTCTCCCACAGAAAACTGCGGACAATGTAGCTGTCAAACTAGGCCAAAATGTTAAAGTCACTCACAAAATGAACTTTGAGTGAAAAGAACTTTGAAACTTTTGAAACTTTGAGAGAAAAGGAGGCATATACTTTATGAAAATCATACCTGTCAAAATTTCTAGCCTCAAAATTTTGACGCGAGTTGCTTTTCTTCTCTACAGCATTTTGCCAAACTGCCTTGGGAAAATTTATATTTTCTAAAAAATGATCAAAGTGCTCGCTTGTTTTTCAGCTGTCAATCGCACTTTTAAAGTGTGAGTGTCCAGTTTGGTGGAAACTGCGACTGGCAGTGTAAACAAACAACAACTTAGGCAACCAGTTTTTTCGAATTCTTGTTGTCAAAAGTGCGAGAGAAAATTGCGGGCAAAATCCACGTTACAGTGCAAAGATCAATATTTTGGGGAAATTTTTAGGAGGAGAAGAGGAAACACTGAAATACAATTTTCATTGGTCTCAGATTTTTTAACTGTTTTAAATTGTAATCTTCAAACACTACTAGTACTTATGATTTTTCATATTTTTTTGCTCAAAATTAGGTGCAAAGAATGAAGAAAAAAACTTTAAAAATACTCACTAAACCAGGTTGTTATAAAAAAACTTTATAAAATTTCAAATCAACTTTATCAGTACAGTGTGAATCGTTTCCGATTTCTCACCTTTACTTCCTTCAATAAAATGCTGTAAAAACTACAAACAGGAAGTCCGCTGACGACTTCCTCATTCCTGGGGCATAGCGATGCGGCTCTAAAGCCTCCAAAAGCGTGAATTATAGGGTGAAATTTCGCTGGCTGGCTGGCTGGCGAATCCACCGTACCGTAAAGGTCTGCTTCGTGACGGTCGAAGTTGAAACTCTACGTGAACTCTTCAGAGGTTCACGTTCCTGACGTACTCTCTGGACGCAATTGTCATTTTTTTGTTTTTAGAAAATTTCGTCTCGTTTTTTTTAGATTATTTGTAGAATTGAATCTTTATTTTTTAATTTAGTTCAAATTGCATGGCAAAAGCGTCAAAAGAGTACTCTAACGACGAAGTGCCATCTAAACGGTTCCACCATGCCACCAGCGCGCCGATTTCACCCGTACACTTCCTGGCATTACTGGCAACGACCAAAAGACCAAGAGGTGTAAGGTAGGTAGGTACATCTGCTGCGGTCTGACTCGGTGATCTTGTGACCGACACTCGGCAGGCCATGCCACCAGACCGATATGAATTATGTACGCGGGGTGGTGGCGGCGGTGGCGCCTTTTTCAACCTCTTTTATTGGACTTCAAGACGACGCCTCCGCAGCCCGAAAAAACGAGGCCACTGCTCGTGACACTGAAATTGGAAAATTGCTTACATTTTTTTTTCTTTTTACCAGACCGCCATAAGATCTGCAAAGATACTGTTGATTGGCGCGGCGTCAATCGAGTGGTTGCGAACAGATTATGGGTATTTTTGGGCTGCTTTCGACAATTTTTGCTTGTTTTGTTCTCGCGACTTGTTTTGGTGAGCTTTCTTTTTTGCTAACGTGACTTGAAAAGCTTTTGCCATTTGACAAAAAAAATCTCAGAGTTTCTAACGAAAATGTTAGTAATTAATCGAAGATCTCACGACAAACAGCATCATTTTGTCAATCTTTTCTCCCTGAGCAACCGTCCATTCGTCGTCTTCGTGGGAAAGTGATGATCTCATCAAACGCATTCCTGGCAAAACAATCTGAATGGGACAGGTGTACCGGGAGAGAAAGGTTTTAATTGATGGTGAGAATTAATCTCTGTTTGGTCAAAATGGCGGGATTCACATAAGGCCAATGCAAATATTTTTCCAAGTTTTTTTGCGATACCGTCATCTGGGGCAAATCGGGACTACAGTCTGAACAGCAGTGTTTAAAGCACTTAAAGGTTTTAAATTTGGAAATGGATGTACACATTTTGTTGGTCTGAGTCTGTTCTATCTGAAACGTACCAGTACGTAAGTACGTATTTGAACCCCTGTCTTGGCAGGACTTGGTCATGACTCATGACCATAGTATATTTCAACTGAGACGGTTCGGTTAGTAACCACCATATATCTCAAGAACATTTTAAGCGAATACCTTTCTCTGGCTAACGATCTCTTCTGAAATTGTACAGACATAGATCAGTAATGCAGATGACTCGGGCCAGGCAATCCACAAGTTCATGAGTAGGTGTATGAGATGGCACTGGATTGTTTTGAGACGGTGTTAGTATAAAGTAGGGGAATGGCGTCGCTATTTTTAAGACTTCGTTTTCCACTTTTTCTCCATCGAAATCGACTACTTTATCGACTTCATTTGGCTGGGCGAGATAGGACGCCGTCTCAGCACTTTTCCACTTTTCTACTTCAAAAAACCAGATGGCAGCACGATGTAACCAGAGTCTTGGCCCGAAACTTCAAACACGAACAAAAGCAGTGAACCGAAGATTGGCAATGACGTTTTGAAATTTTGACAGTTTGGAACGCATGAATTACCCCATTATCGGTTTCCCGCATGGGTGATGTGGAAATTGTTGCACATCGCTGAAATTGGGAATTTTGCAACTTATTTTAATTTATGCTAAATTTCAAAATTTAAACACGAATCTGGGTAATTCTCTACCAACTCACACGAAATCGGGAAAAGTTGCCCCGACCCCTCTTCGATTTGCGTGAAACTTTGTCCTAAGGGGTTAATTTTGTCCCTGATCGCGAATCTGAGGTCCGTTTTTTGATATCTCGTGACGGAGGGGCGGTACGAACCCTTTCATTTTTGACCATTCGAAAAAAGAGGTGTTTTTCAATCATTTGCAGCCTGAAACGGTGATGATATAGAAATTTGGTGTCAAATGGACTTTTATGTAAAATTAGACCTCCAATTTGATGGCGTACTCAGAATTCCGAAAAAACGTATTTTTCATCGAAAAAAACACTAAAAAAGTTTTAAAAATTCTCCCATTTTCCGTTACTCGACTGTAAAAAATTTTGGAACATGTCATTTTATGGGAAATTTAATGTACTTTTCGAATTGACCCAGAAGGGTAATTTTTTCATTTAGAATAAAATTTTTCATTTTAAAATTTCGTGTTTTTTCTAACTTTGCAGGGTTATTTTTAGAGTGTAATAATGTTCTACAAAGCTATAGAGCAGACAATTACAAAAAATTTGATATATAGACATAAGGGGTTTGCTTATAAACATCACGAGTTATTGCGATTTTACGAAAAAAAGTTTTACTTACTTTACTTAATCATCGAAAATTATCAAAAATTTAAAATATTGTTAAATCAAAACAAGCATACTAAAAATGATTCTAAACGCAGGGGAATGCATTTTAAATTAATTCTAGCTGATTGCACTTAAATATCCATTGAAATTTTGAAGTATTTTGAAAAAAAAAATTGCCCCCTAATTTTTCGGGTCAATTTTGACAATCAACAATTTGCAAAATCTCAATGATTCATGAAACAGTAGATTATGCAACAAGTAACAAAAATAATATTTGTTCAGCACGAGGTCACTGAGTTGGATAAATACGTCGAGTGCTGAAAAAATCAAGTTTCAGTTTATATGTATTTATTTCATTACAGGTACATAAATATGCATTATACATGTATATTATACATTGCAATGTAAATATCTATCCTGAATAGTAATAAAATCGATTTTAAAAGTTTTTCTATGAAAATTTCAATTTTGGTCAATATTTTTTTCCAAAAGAATTTTTGAAGGGCGTGGGGTTGGTGGGGATAAAAACTGGGTAAAATTAGCAAACGCATGAAGTTTTTTCTACTTAGTTATTATTTTTTTTTGGTTTTTCACTTTTAACCAGAAACCTACCGTCAGAGGGGTGAGTTTGGGATAAGGGTGAGAATGAGGCAAAACGATTTGTTAGGCTTTTAATTGAACATTTTTCTTTTGAAAAGGGCGTTTTTGTACAAATCTTGTCAATTTTATAGCTTTTTAAAGTCGAAGCTCGAAAACTTATGTCTCGTAAAAATAACTTGTAAACCATTTAATGTCTCAAAAATGTCTAAAAACCAAAACCAATAACGTTCTAAAAAATTTACCAAAACCAATACCGTTGATTATCATTCTCTCGTTTTGTGGGGCGCAGTGGGGGGAAGTTGCCGGGGGGTGGTTCGGTCCCGTTCGGACGCCCATTTGCGGAGGGCTAACTCGCCCTTCGGACGGAGTTCATGTCAAAGGGATTCCTGCCAAAAATGACAGAGTGTCAGTGCTTTGCTTTTTTTTTGAAAAATTTACTGTGTTCATCGAATTTGAACGTATCATTTTTTGTGCTGAAACATTTAAAAATCCTGTAATTTTATAGATCCAACGATGTATTCATTGTCATTTCTCATTGGCATCATAAAAATTTAACTTTGAAACAAGAAATTATGCGCCTTTCAATACCGTTACTATGTAAAAGACTGCTTGCTTAGTAATATTGCTTTTATAATTAGTTGTTGTCACTCAAGTGCTAAGATACAGCCATGTTAGCAAAATAAAAATGGCGTATTTTATTTTCAAAATTACGTATGAAAACTAATTTTTATTATTAATATTAATCTTCCAGCAATTTCCAAACATTTTGCATCATTTTCATTACACCACTTGACATGCTAAATCAATAGTTTTCATCTACACAGAAAAAAATAATGTAAATTTGGAAGCTTTAATTTTGGAAGGTTGAATATTACCTCTTTTATGATGTAATTTTACCTCAATTTAGACTGAAAAAGTGACATTACAACAGAAAAGTGGTAAAATTACACATTTCCAGAGGTAAAATTACACCTTTTTTCTGACATAAAAGATGTACCCCTTCCTAGATGTAATATTACCATGATTTTTTTTTCTGTGTACTTGACGTAAGAGGGAGGGTGGGAAGATTAGATATATTTTTTTTTATCGCACGTAGCTCTGTTAACTTATCTTAAAAATATGAACTTTTTGCATGAGTTAAGCATGAGAAAGCACACATTAAATTAATCGTTTTTTTTTTTCAAAAAATTAAAATATTGCGCAGAAACAAAGCGGAAATGGCTGTACCGATTCAGGCCATGCGTCTTGATTAGTTTCAGATTCATTGTATAGAAAATGTAACAACGTATATTTTTTCAATATAAGAAAAAAAAGGTGTTTCCTCAAGTCCAAATGCCACACAAAAAATTCAAATCGAATTCGCTCTTGTCACCCGCATGCAAATGAAAGTAGTTTCGCAAAACGAAAAAAAAAAAAAAAAAATCCGAATTAAAATTGCACAACTTTTGATTCGTCGATTGACGCGCGCCCGTCGGCATCGAATCACACGCACGCGTCCCAAAGTGTCTCAAGCGCCATGTGCTGCTGCGGGGTGTAAAAAATTCGCACCACGTTTCGCGCGCGCCCCGAAAAACCTGCTGCGCGGCATTGGCGGCGATGATCGAAAATCACATTATTTTATAACCCAGGCGGGGGATGGAGGCGGGGATTACATTCGAACGAAGAGACAACCAAAACAAAAGAAAATCAAGCCAAATCATTTTCAAACGTTATGACGAATGCAATGGCGATTTTTTTTTTTCGATGGAGTGAATTTCGTTTTCATTCACCTGCTTTATTTTGCATCTGTCTGTCTGGCTGATTCTCTCAATTCTCAATAGAGGGTGATGGCTTCAACTTAAAAAAAGGCACGCGATATTCACCCACACCACATGATGCTAGCTGGCACTGGGGCTGGTGGAATGGAATGCTTCTGTGTTTTGTGAGTTTGACCGGAAAATGAAATTATGCACGTTTTTTAGTTACCCTCTTCTCGGCGTTCACCTTTTTTTCTCTCTCTCTCTCTCCTCTATTCACCACCTGTGTTTTTTGTGCCATTTATGCGATACGATGCGATGCTGTTCAGGCGTCCGTGACGGAGCCATTTGGAGCACGAACGAAGACATTTGAACCAGTTGAGATACTCCTCCAGCACATTGTTGTTCTGAATAGTGCAACAGCTTGTTGGAATTTAACAAACTTTTCAAAGCAATTTCTGCAAATTAACACAGTCCGGTTTCAACAGTTTTTTGAACAGCATTAAATGAAAGTTCTTAAAAATTAGCAGAATGTTTTGAGTTTGGAGATTTCGACATCTTTCAAGTGATTATAGCGATTCATTGATTTGTTAACTTTCTTGCTTTGAAGTTAAAATGGGATGTAATCCGTACAATCGATCCTTTAAACTTCCTGGCAGCACGAAAACTTAACGATAATGAAGGAGTTTTGAAGGACGATTTTATAATCTTAATTGAACTCTGCAGAGTGGAGCTTTCATTTTTTTCAAACGTCTTCTTTGAATCTTAAAAAATGAGCAATCCCAGCTCAAATCGGGAATTTTTCTGGTACTTTTTTACCCGACCCTCTCCGATTTCAATGAAACTTTGTAGACATGTTATCCTAGACATATTTAAGCCATTTTTGTGTATATGGAGCCAATAGTTCTCGAAAATAACATTTGAGAAGGGCGTAAGGTATTTAAATATTTTCGTATTTTGCAATTTAAAAATTACTGTATCTCGAAGCCGTTGCGTCGTATCAAAAAGTGGTCAAAAACAAACTTGTAGGAAATTGGACGAGCTTTCTGAAAAAATACACTTAAACAAAAATACACGCCACTTAGGTATATGAGATTTTTTTGATTTTTAAGTCTAAATCTTAAATTTAAAGGTGATGTCACGATTTTTTTCGTTCAAAATTTTTTAGGAAATAGCCTAAGATATTACCAAAATACTGAGGAAAAATCCAGGATGGTTTGTCTCTTATAAAAAATATAAATATCACAAACTTTTGGGAAATTGGACGAGCTTTCCGGTAAAAATATTTACGAGGCTGAAAAACCAAGCCTGTCATATAGAAATTGCCAAAAACCACCAAAAAACCCGTTTTTTAAACTTTTTTATTTTTAAAACCGCCGTATCTTCCCAAGGATTGGACATAGGACAATGGTCAATATGGAGACTTTTATGTAAAATTGTCTGGAAAATCGATCCCCACAACTGGTTTTCAAAAAATTTGGCGTTTAGACCACTTTTCAAAAAAACAGTTTTAGTAAATGATTTTTGTATTTTTTTAGGAGAGACATACCATCCTGCATTTTTCGTCAGTCTTTTGGTAACATTTTAGGATATTTCCTTAAAAATTTTGAACGAAAAAAAATCGTGACATCACCTTTAAATTTAAGTTTCAGACTTAAAAATCAAAAAATCTCATAGATGTGGCGTGTATTTTTGTTTCAGTGTATTTTTTTCAGAAAGCCCTTCCAATTTCCAACAAGTTTGTTTTTGACCACTTTTTGATACGACGCAATGGCTTCGTGATACAGTAATTTTTAAATTACAAAATACAAAAATATTTAAATACCTTACGCCCTTCTCAAATGTTATTTTCGAGTACTATTGGCTCCATATACACAAAAATGGCTCATATAGGACCAGGATAACATGTCTACAGAGTTTCATTGAAATCGGAGAGGGTCGGGTACAAAAGTACCAGAAAAAATCCTGATTTGAGCTGGAATTGCTCAAATTCGTCAGAGTTAAATTGTATCGTTTTGTGGTCTTCGACAAAGTTGTTTGTCATAAAAATTTTCGGAAAATTTGGAACACTTTTGTGGTACCGCCATCTGGGGCGAATCGAGACACTTGGGTGAATTGGGTTAACTGTTTTAGCCTTGTTACTGCTCAATAATTGGATATTTTTGGTCTGTTTCGGATAGAACAGATACAGATTAATAAAAAGGGTGCATCGATTTCCAAATTTCAAGCCTTTAAGTGCTATATAACCTGCTGTCCCTAATCAGACTGAAGTCCTGATTCGCCCCAGATAACGGTAATTTATTTATAGGTAGTAAAATGCAACATTCATGCTTTTTCATTAGTGAAAGTTTAACATCTTTAATAAAAACAAAAATATTCAATTTCAAGACTAACTTATCAAGGTTAGCAAAACACTGACTCCAAGCGGTCTGTTCCATTATTTGGCATGGTATTGTGTGTTTTTCAATTTAAGTGAAAATTTCACAAAAATATCAAGCCATAACCATAGCCATCATAGAATTTATTGGTTTCAGCGTTTGTAGTCCCGTAAACTGGGGTCAATCGGGACACATGGGGTGAATTGGGACAGCAGTTTTAACCATGTTGGAGCACAATATTTTGTTTTTTTTTCTGGTTGGTTTCGGTTAGAACAGACTAAGACCAACAAAATGTGTACATCCATTTCCAAATTTAAAAGCTTTAAGTGCTCTAAAAACTGCTGTCCCTATTCAGACTGAAGTCCCGATTCGCCCAAGATTACGGTCATTATTTTGTAGAAAATAGCACTTTTGGAGAGAACTGTTCTGTTTGTATAGAATGATATCTCCGTATTAATCTTCATTTTGGTCTATCCAGTGACTAGTAAGAATGTAAAACGTAAATATCCCTATTTTGGTCTGGATGGTCTGAAATTAAAAATACGACCAAAGTTGACCCTACAGGAACATAGATTTTTTCAAAACATTGGCTAAAAACATGAAACAAGTCTTATCATCAAACACTAGAGGGCTTTTGTTAATTTGATTTGGTTAACCGCGGTGGATTTTCTTGAAATAATTCGAACTGTCAAAAATCCACCAAAGGATCTACCGGTGGATACTTTTCTACCATGGCTTTCTACCTAAGGTACTCGCGATTGAGTGTGTAGTAGTGCGGTTGTCAAAATCGTTATCTCTGACTCTCTCACTCCACTGACACTGACATTTTATGTTTTGGTTTTCCTGGCACGGTCCATTGTTCGTTTGTTATTGTTTTGGTTTTAATGGCACGGAGTCATGCACTCACACTAATGCAAAGCAAGATCGCGAGTACCTATGATATACAGCCTTGCTTTTCTACCACAGTTTTTTGAGTGAGAAAATCCACCGCAGTTAACCAAATCAAATTAACAAAAGCCCTTAGATTTTTAACAATTTCAGAGTTCTCTTATCCAATGCTTTTTAAAGATTCAAAATCGGTAAGTTGGCGAGTTTTTAGATCGCAGCCCGAGTTTGTAGCGTAGTTGTCCTGACAAATATTTCGAACTATTTTTGCAGTTATGGCACATTTATGCAATTAAATTGATTTATTAGACGATCCGATGTTCAAATTTGTAATTACAACATTTGTTTTCTGTGTCAACAAGAACTTAACAATTCGAGAACATCATGTTGGGTAAATTCTCAATAAGGCCGTTGCAAATATTTTTTGAGAACAGTCGAGAACAGAACACTGATGAAGTCTGCAAGTAGTAGACGAAATACGTATCTGTCAAGATATTAAAAATATATAGCGGAATTAAAAGGAACAACTCGTCTCTTTGTATTCACAGTATTTTTTGAAGTTTATGTCCCTCGACTGGACCAAAGTCGAGGGGGGGGGGGGATAAAAAAATAAAAAAATAAATAAAAATTGAAATTATGAGCCAGGGTTTCAACATATAAAAATAAAATAAAAATAAATAAAAATTGAAATTATGAGCCATGTTTTCAACATTTTAATGAAAAACATAAACTTTAAATATTTGCAACGGCCTAAAATATAATCATAAATTTATAACTGAAGTACGAAACTCATCATTAAATGCAGTGTCATACCGGTGAACGTATCGCTTCGCGGTCTACTAGGGGAGATGGGGGTAAGACGGCCACCCTAAGGGAGAAGTCTAATAAAATTTACACAACAGATTATTTTGATCTCAAATTACGTACATATTGTTCTACTACTAGTCCATTATAGAAATGACATAAATTAGTTAGTCTAAAAACCAATTTTCAATACTTTTCAGGAATTTTAAAAAAATAATTGAAATCGTATATATATGAAATACGCGGGTAAGACGGCCACCCATGTGGGGTAAGACGGCCAGTGCTATAAATTAACTTAATAACTTTGCTAAATCCACCCAAATTCCTACAAGGTTGGTTGAACAGACTTCTCTGAACATCATAACTATTTTGGTTGAAAAATCAGGTTTCAAATGTGAAGAAAAATGCTGTTTAAAAATTTTCATATTTTGGCTCAGTGAATTTCATATTATTGCGACCACATTTTATGAAAAACTGTGAATTTTACTACAAAACAAACACAATTTGATGCAAAATAATTAGTTTGTGTATTTTGATTAGAATAAGTAAATCAAAATTATGTAAACAATATTAAATTAGCGATTTTTATGAAAAGTTTGATAGGATTTCATACTATTCAATGAGTTTTGCTATATCAAAGTAAAGAATGTTGTCGAAACGGTAGTTAACAGCATTTTGATTAAAAATGGATAGTTTTATTGAAAATGCTTTTCCTTATCTACAAATATGTCATAATAGTCAAAAACCGTCAAAAATATAACCTATATCAATTAAAATCTACAAATTACGGGTGGCCGTCTTACCCCCGGAGGAGGTGGCCGTCTTGCCCCCAAATAAATTATTTTTTTAAACAATTTTTGTAAATAGCTCATCGCATTTTCTAAACTTTTTCGAGGGACATAATCTAGGGAAAACTTCAATTTAACATGAAAAAATATTTGAAGACAGGAAAACATATTGTTATCTAACAAAAATGCCTAAGTTGTAATTCATGAAAATTACATCCAGTTCAAGTTCAAAAATTATTTGTTTATTTTGAGCTATTTTTATACTATTTCAAACAATATTTTTGGCAAAGGTGACTTCATATGCATTATTTAGCATGAGGAACAGTATTGCTGAACATTTTAGTAATATTCATTAGTATACATAGTAAAACAGTGGGGTGGCCGTCTTACCCCGCCTGGCCGTCTTACCCCCAGCTCCCCTACTTTGTACTCGGAGAAACTACCGGAGTGTAACGATCGATACCCGTTGACAGAGACCTGATTTGTGGGTCAATTTCAAGCCATTAGAAAATAACAGTCGATGACAGCCTCCAATACAACACAAGTCTGTCGCAAAGGCCAAGTTCAAAACCTCGTCACATCGTCAACCAGTCGGAGTGAGTAAAAGTGGCAGCGTGCGAGCATAACTTATAATTTGAGCCGGCCGTCGCACCGCGACAAGTACTCATTACGCTATTGCCTCTAACATGGCTTAAGCCGGTATCGAGTGCGGCGACTGAGGGAAAAAAACCTGGAGATCACCAGACAGCACCCGGTTCCGAGACTGGTTTCCTGTCCAAGAGCTTCCACGCAAGAGTTTCATTTTCATTTGAACGAAAGTGAAAATAAGACGGTAAAGTTTCTTCACGGTCGGTGGCCTATTGAGTGGTTCGATGGAGTCTGCTGGCCAACCGGAGGAATGCCGTGTGGGCAGTTGGTCAGCAAAGCCGAGGAGTCCCTGGTGGTAGATATTATTAACTTATGAAACTGTATCGAACCGGGCGTAGGTGGTAGTGTATTGATCAGGTCGGACATTGCATTTCTGGAGTTTGGACAGTTTGTGGACGTTCCAGGGTTAAACATACAACTAAATAACCCATGTCACGTTATGACAGCGTGAATTATAGTTCCTTAAACAAATCGACACACGTTTATGAGTGCACCATTTTTGCTACTCTCCTTTGCGGTGGCAAATGTGGGCAAAGTTCAAGAGCAAAGGTTGCAAAGTTCACAACCGTCCATTTTTTGAGAGTCATGCTCGAAACAGAAAAATCATCCTTTTTAAGTACCTTCCTGGGATCTTTATTCTAACTTACGTATCAGTACTTCCTTTTTCACAATTTAATTTTTTTTTGTATGGAACTCCTGAATTCCATCATGATCTCAAAAAGCAAGTCTTCTTTGAAGCAATCTCAAAGAAACCAACCATTTATTTATTTACTTGCTAATTGTTTGAACTCCCAAGATGTGCTGCTCTCCTTGGGATCAAGATTGCACAAACACAGCGAAGAAGCCGAGAAAGAAAGTGAAACACAAATAATTAATCACCGTTTACCCGATCGGAAAGTAAAAGCAGCCAGTCAGAGTATAGTTTGGTTTGGTTTGGCCACAAAACAGTAAAAGTAAGAAGAGATCGTCGTCCGATGTTGCGGTATGCAAAATAATAATTTGCAAGCAGTTTCGAGTTTCGACTATATAAGAAAATGCGAACGCGTGTACGCGGAAAGATGAAGTTCCATCATACAATCATCATCAACTCTCGAGCCGAAAAAGAGGTGCACCTAGGTGTTTGTCAAAATGTGGCAAATTTAGGTCAAATTTCGTATGTTATTGGTTTTTGCAAAGTTGTTTGAAGCAAACAGTTAAATCCCATCAATGTTTGATTTGATGGAAATAGAAAGGGTAAAAATGCATGGATGCAATTATTTCACTCTGTATAACCCAGCCCAAAAGTTCGCTTCAGAGTTAAAAAAAAAGATAATTGTTCTTTTTAATATTTTATCGTTGTTTTGTTTATAATTTTATAAGTTTGGTGGTACCGTTTTTGTTATCCACTGGACTTTAATATTTTAATAACTTAAAAGATTTTTTTAATTTTATAACTTAAACAATTGCTAATAATTTTCAAAGTTTTTGGTCCCCCCCCACCCTTCCACATCAGCCCGAAAAAACTCTAGAAATGTTTTTTGCACTACTTGATAAACATTGCAAAAAAACGGAACAGATGTAAAGTGTAGGGGAGAGTGGGGAGACTTGATCCCAAGCCTGTATCTCGTCAGCATGTGAGTAAAAAAATTAGCTTTGTTCTAGAAAGTTGTGCGAAATTCACTAAAACTCATTGTAGAAAACAAAGAAAAAAAATTAAAAAATGTTTAGATTGAGTTACACACATTTTTCTAAAACGAGCTGCAAAAAACTTCCAAGAGATCTTTTTTTCATTGTTTTGATATGTATAGAAAACACTCAAAATTATTCACAAAAATATTTTATATACATGAATTGTTTGATAAACTTATCAACTCCAAAACCCTTACGCATTTGATGTTAATTTTATCGTCATACTATTTTTACAATCAATTGTTTAAAAAGGTGCGTTTAGGGAGACTTGATCCCTGCATTTTTACAGTCACTGGAATCAGCCTCAAGATTAATTAAATGGGCTGGGTTTTCGTACAAAGTTTCCTTTAGTATAGTTGTACATAACTTACTGCAGTTTGAACCTTTTTTCAAAAGTTTTGTAAACAAAAATTACCAGCTTTTGTAAACATGCTTAATTTTGGTCTAAAAAATAATATTTTAAGTTTTTAAATATTTTACGTACTAAACTTGTTATATTTTGAACACAAAAGTACAGGTTTTATGTGAAATTGCTTTAACTTATAGAAAACAAAAAGTTTGAATGAATAAGAAACATGTTGCTTAAGATTTCTTCATAATGTTTAAAGGAGGATCAAGTTACCCCTAACATTTATAAAATGCCGGTTTAAAATATTTTTTTAAAATGCTTGGCATGATTCGAAGAGTTCATCTGATGAAATACCATTACTAGCCAAACATAGATGAATGTATAAGCTTTCAATTCATGCAGAAAGTTTATAGTTTTGTGAGAAATTGACAGAGTTATGTGCGATACAAAAAAGGGGATCAAGTCTCCCCACTCTCCCCTATATTAAACACTTTTTTCAATAAATGTTAATACCTCCTCTCGGCTTAGCAAGAGTTGAGGGACATAAACTTCAAAAAATATTTGCAGCGCCCTCTCACAATTTATTTTTTAAATAAACTTATTTTCATTTGTAAAAAAAAAATCAAAGCTGACTTCAAACCTCCTCAATTTATCAATTCTAATGGAACTTCATTAGAATTCCCTTTTATTAAAAAATGCTTTTTGAAGAATAAATAGGTACAAAAGTAAAACATTGAAAAAGACAAATATTTGTTATGATACTTTCGAAAAATTTGCAAAATATCAATGCACTGCTGAAAATATATTTTCATAAATTAAAAATTTGTCCTAAACTGCCCTATTTGATTAACCCTTTACTGGCCAATTTTTTTTTTCGATAATTTTTATTTTTCCATATTGAGCAACTTTTGTTCTACGAAAAACTTAACTTTTCTTGTTTTATGTTTTTCCTTGTTTCATTTTTGGTATTTTAATTTACATTTATCATGTTTAGTTTATGTTTGTTTCTGATAGTATTTGGCTTATTCTATCACCTCTTGCCGTTATCGTTAGCCTATATAGGGGACATATACCCGTTTTAATCAGTGTAAGCCGTTCGACCACAAAAACACTTTATGAAAGCTGTAATTCATAATCAATGTGCTGATAGGCCGATAATAGAAATTTGCTGAAAAGGGTATAGTTTCCCTAGTTTTTTTCATGTTTCCACAGTCACTTTTCCATTTTTCCCTGCTTGTCACATTTTCTACTATAAAATAATACCATTATTATTTAAATTGATAAAAAAATGCCTAGAGGACTAGTCTGGGACAATACAAAAATTACATAAAATATAGAAAATGTTATTGAAAACACAGCCAAAGTTGACCCAGAAAAAAAACATTTTTTATAAACATCGGCAAAGTCACATAAAACAAGTCACACTTCTAACCCTAAAACTTTCCAAAAATTTAAAGAGTTCTTTATTTCAATGCTTTTTAAAGAGCGATTTTTTACATCGAAGCCCGCCTAGAGGCTGGGTGTTGGGTTGTAGATGGTTAAAACACAACAATAAACGTTATGCAATCAATTTTAAATAGTTCAAACAACTGTACATGTTTTTTTTCATTAAAATTTTTTAATGAATTGAGAAAAATATGCAGAATGTAAAGAACTTGAGTCGATTCATTAAGTAAAAATAATTAACTGTACCAATTTTAAATCAAATCGGTTGAGAGTCAAGGGTCGCTTTTTATCGTTGAAGTTTGTATGGGGAAAAGCAAAAAAATCAAAATTTAATCAAAGGTGGCGTTAAATGTGACGGATCATTGTCAGGTGTGAAATTCTTATGTCAAATTTTATGACAATCATGACATTGTCCCATACCGCAAAACGACCCAAGTCAACCCTGACGATTCAAAGAAGATGTTTTTGTATGAAATGATTTTTTTATCAACTTCAAAGAAAAAAAAAGCGAACCTTAACCATAAGTCGACTTCGCTCAAGATTTTCACAGTTAGGGTAGAGTAGTCATCAATGAGACACGGGGAACAATGATAAAATGGCTCTCATAAGTCGTAGTTTCAACCAATCAAGCTCATATTTGGGGGAAAGGTGTGTCTACTGGATACACGTCTGCCATATTAGTGGCTTTGGCTTTAAAAAGTTATTCATAAATGTTTGATTCTGGGGTGTAAAAGTAAATTATGGACAAAAAATACTTTTTTGCAATTCCGTCGTGAAACTACTTACTTTTCCTGTCATTCTTGAACGACGAAATAGCCTACTTTTCTGTACCAAAAATAACAGAATCGAATAGCAACACTTTTCAAAACAAATGCTGAAAAGTTCTACCATATAGGTGCTGAAAAGTTCACCTTTTCAGCACTTGTTTCGAAAAGTAACACTTTTCAACATTTTTTTTATTTGAACGATTTATTGACAAAATACATGAAAATTTGACATAAAATTTCACTCAGTGTGTGTTTTTTGGAATTGCAAAAAATGTTGTATGGAACTCGTTGCAAAACTTGATTTTTTCAAAAAAAAAAAAAATCCTCTTTTTGCAACTTGTTGCATAAACTACTATTTCGCTAGTAGGCTGCCATTTACACCAAAACTAATATTTCTTCAAATTTCTTTCGACGTTCCATAGGGATTGAGTTGGGCTACAATGTCCTTTTATAGATTTGGCCAAAATTTTGAATATACCCAGAATCCAGGGCTGTCTCATTGTTCCCCACTCATTTCAGCCCATGGGTAACAATGAGACACATTGATTTTTCTTCGATAAACTTTTCAAAATCGATGTAAATCTTTCAAAACATGAATTAAAAGTGATTTTTGGCATATTTATAGAGTTTAAACTTCACTTAACCAAAAATACAAAGTTATTTGGTATTAATATATGGATTTTACAAAATTTAAATACTTTTTAGTGTAACTTTTGTTAATAAAAGTTTCATGTTGACAAAATTGCCCTGAAATGTTCAAGGCAAGTCACCTGCAATACAATACAAAAACATGATGTTTTACTTGAAAAATGTTGATTTTCGTAGAGTGTCTCACTGTTCCCCAGCTGTCTCATTGTTCCTGCCAAGTGCGTTCACAATGAGACAGTTGAATAACTCTGGCTGTAGATGTCAGATCGATCTCATATTTTGGTCAATATTAGAACACATTAAAAGAAAGAAAATGCAACAAAAAACGCATTAAAACACGCTGATAAAAAAATTAGAAAAATCGTTGAAAGTTGAAAACCAAAAGTGTCTCATTGATGACTACCCTACCCTACTTATTTTTGCCTAAGGAATACACCTGATGTCACCCTGTACATCATTCATATGAGAAAAGTAATTTGATATTACACATCATGTTCTAAAAACAATAAAGTATTCCAAACCTGTAAAAAAGGTTACTAAACTTCCATAAAACGGCAAACAGAACTCATAAAAAGAAGTCATGCAAATGACGAAAATTTCATCAGGTTGAAGTAATTGTTCTTAGTTTCTGATGTCAAATTGCACATTTTATGTAAACATTTTTTACATATATTTTTTTGAAAATTGCTAGAAAAGACTTAAATAAGTTAAAATTTATGTCTTTTTGATGCAATTTTACACAAAATTGCATGTAAAAAAAATACACAAAAACTAACTTAATCCACCTATGTTGTTGAAGCCTTCCTCACTCTTTACCAACAATGAGTAATAAGATGGTTTTAGACACAAATTTCATTAATTTTTCTAAGATCCGGAATAACAAAGTACATAATTATCACTTAAGTGGTCAAAACTGGAGACAAGGTTGCCAGATTTTCAATTTTTTGGACTCGTTGGAAAGGACTTTCGATTATCTAACCAACGATGGGTCGGATAATCGATCAGGACTTTGTTTACATACATTTAAGTGAGATCAGACTACAAAAATTTACATAAATATCACTTAAGCGGTCATAACTCAAAGCAGTGTTGCCAGATCGTCAATCTTTTGGACTCATTGCCAGATTTTCAATGTTTTGGACTCGCTGGAAATGTCTTTCGATTACCTTACCAAAGATATATAACATGATAATATTTGGTGCGATTTTTTTACTGTGTAGCCGATGTTTCATCACTTTGCAATTTTCAAAAAAAAGAGCTAGACAAAACTTGTAAACACGATAAATGTGACTATTTCACCGATCTTAAAATATACCTTATACTCAACGTCCTGCAGCGTTGCATTCGTGCCGCTGGTGTTGGCATTTTGTTTTATTGATTTTGTTATCAGGCTGCAGATAAGAGCTCGATTTATACCGTTCGTTATCAAGACTACAAGCAATACCTTTCGCGCAAATCGTGATAATTGCAAAATTGCCTCCCCACCACTTCACGAGAGGCGAGATAAATTGAACAAACTAAGTGTATCGGCACTTGAATGAAAAAAGGCACCTCCATTTCGGAGAACAATAACTACAAAGAGGCTTAATTTAGCCGCGCTGGTAAATATTTTCCCAATGCCCGTTGAGAGTTGAAGCAGCTTGTGTAAATATTGTCTCGCTCGAAAAGCAGTCTATTTCGAAGCAGCGCGGTGTGGCGGTATTCTGAGTGTTCATCTATGAAGCGGTCCTGTGGTGACGACCACGTGTGCAGCTCAAATTTAACCGTAAAACGCATTCTCTCTCTTTCTAGTCTGGGGCGCCAATGTGACGACTTTGGGTGCTGCTGCAACAGGAAATTACGAACCGACGAAACTAAATTTCGAATTGACTTCACAGCATCATCCGTTTCGTTCGATTGGTGAACGCAAATAGATATCGAATAACTTAACCTAGATTTATGTTGTTTGAGAAGATTGAAAACAAAATAAAACATTAAAAGGCACCAAACCGAGCGCACAGCTAGAGCTGGACCCGTTGAGGAAGTTTTCAAGAGAATAAATTGCTAGTTTGGCAGGGGTCCACGTGTGATCACTAAAGTTGGTGGACTGGTCGAATGCGAGATTGTCTAACTGAGTTCGGTCAAGTTTGAATTAGGAAGTTATTTTTCTGTTGGTGGATGTTGAAATATATCCGAAAAAATAAATCAATTTATCATATCACATTCAAAGCAACGCAGCAGCCATTCGACGGGTAAAAGTCCTCAGACTGAGAGTAAAAGGTACCGTGAACGAACTGAGAGAATAAAGAACAGTACGTCTAGGGTATTCTACTTTAAAGTTGATACCCAACAAAAATCAAACAAAATGTGGTGATAACGGAAATTGGTACGGAAATTATTGCATTGCCTTTATAGTATCGGCTACCACGCCTCGATAAAATTGAGAAGGGCTCATGCCGAGATATGATACAAAGTGGCTATGAACTGTGTCAATGAAAGAATTAACAAATCTCTTTGTTAGATATCGTGCGAGAATTTAATCATCTCGCGAATACCGTTATCCTTACAGATTAATCTAAGGCCTTTTTTTCTCTCAACCGTCTGTTGTGGATGCTAAGCATTAAACAATTGACATAAATATTTGACGATTTAAGAAATTGTAAGCTCATAACAGAAATCTGCCTAAGTCAGCTTCTCCTAAGCCCCACAAAAATGCATGCCTCCATGGCAAAGGTTAGCCAGGGCTACCTGCCCAACTCATTGATAGACCAATCATAACTTAACCATTTAAAACTATCTAGCTCTGACTAGTCCAAAACCTCACCAGATAAAAAGTTCCCATCCCGGCAGCAGCCGCCACCGTACGCAATTTGTATGCGGCGGCGCGCAGCAGACCCTTTTTCTCTTGGGAGGAAATCCACCTTAATGTGAAGTGATGCAATTCCTCCGAATCCGTTACATAAGGGAAAAGGTCACAAGATCAGCACCATCAGCAGCCAGCATGCATCCGTCGTGTTTGATTCGATGCACTTACATTCGGACTCGTAACAATTTCAAATTGCCATCATAATGATAATTTTAGTCTCGATCGTGAGACGTTTTCGTCGCGCTTATTTCTCACTATTTGTGTCGTGACGGGCGCTGATCCCCAAAATTAGGGTCATCACCGCCACCAGCGGGGAGGAGAGCATTCCCTTTCCTATGGTGTTGTGTTAGTGAAAGCATCATTGATGAAGACCGATAAAGTGCCTGAACGTAACGGTTTAGACAACCTGTACACCGTTTCGCTACACCCAAACGAGAGACCTATGACATCCAATGTGACTGACAAATTTTAGCAATCGTTGACACTCAATGCGTCAATATTCAATTTTAATATTGAAGCATACAATCCCGAAATGCAATCATATAGTATTGCATAAAACAATACCCTCGCAGGACAATAATATGCAAATCAATTCGATAATTCAATTTGAATTTCGTAATCGTTTTATTTATCGGATTAGAAGCGACATGGTTCCACCAGTCAAAACAAACGGGCCTCCATTGTTGCGTCCACCGTGACAGCGTTTCGTTGGATTTGAGTTTTTTGGGTTCCGTCTTTTGGTCGTCACATAAATTCCTAACGTGCCGCGCAGTGAAACGATCTTTCCTTCGTCTCGATTGCCACCTCTTGATTAGCGGGTCTCAAAACCAAAACACAATAAAATGGGCCATTATAATGCTTTGGAGTGCATGAAAACGACAGCACTCGCCCCTCCCCCACATTGGAGACCGCTGTTGGGGGTCTGTTTTCACAGGTTTTGAACTCCAAATTGGAAGTTTTAGGAGGTTGATTTACGCAGCGTGCAACGCTTGAATACGTGAGACATTGTTTATTGTTTAAAGTACCTTTGTTAATTAGGGGATAATTGACAGTGTTTTTGTCTTGAACTTTTTTTTATACAAGATATGATTTATCATAAACTTGAGAATAATTTGTATCCACTGTTCTGCCCCGAACGCATAAATGTTCCTTATGCAATTTCATCGATTTCGAGTTATTGATGCAGTTTAGTTCAAAATCGTGTGCTCTTTCAAAAGAGCCTTTAACGTCTAGTGCTTTGTTCTAGAAATCAGGAGGAAATCCAGTTTTTTCGCGAAAACTTAACACGTAGCCTAATGCAAAAAAAAAAACAAGACAACGTTTGTCGGGCTAACGGTGCACATCAACCAGAGCTTTCGCACCGAGATTTTTGTTACAGACATTTTAGTATCTTCAAAACTACAGGAACTATCAATATATTTTTTTATTCATCCCCTAAGCTATTATTTCCATACAGGTTTACAACAGAATTAGTCATTTTTTATAATCAAATTATATCAGAATTGGGTCCGTAAGTTAAACAATTCTGGAGTTTTTTTTTTAAAAAAAAAGGTCCAATAAACCAAATTTTCAGTTTTTGCTTTTTGGGTGTTTTCTTAATAACCCTGACTCAGGGCGCTTTCAAAAACACTCAAATTGCAAAAACTAAAAATTTGGTTTATTGGACCTTTTCACTAGCATTTTAAATGGGCGTAATATTCAATGTTTGGCCCTTTTAAAATGTTAGTCTTGATTCAAACATTTTCAAAGTATTTTTTTAAAGATCGGAAAATTTCACGAATGTTTCTTGTATTAACATTGATAATCGGACCATTAGTTGCTGAGATATCGTCATTAGAAAATGGTGGGTTATTTTGGTGAGGTTAAGAAAACTTCAATTTTCGTGTTTCTTTTTTTTTAAAGCGGCTCTATCTCAGAAACCCGAGGTCTAATCTTCAATGTCTCTTAGACAATTTTATAGCAAATTTTCTGAACTTTTAAAAAAATATTTTTAGACATGGTCACTTATGGTCACTATTTTTAAAAATTGAAAAACTACAAATATTTCGCTAAAATCAAACTTTCGGTGACTTCTTGAAAACGGAGCCCCTTTTTAAAAAAAATCTGTAGTGTACTTTTCAATTGCAAATTCAATTTTTCATTAAAAAATAATGTCAAACTTGTTTTTGCATGAAACATCGATTTTTTCCAAAAATCACTATTTTTTTCAAAAATTCATAACTCGGCGGCAGATTTTTTGACCATGTTTCTCTATGGCTCAAAAGTTGCGGATTTTTGTCCCCTAAAACATATCAAAAAATCACGAAAATCAAAAAATAAGTATTTTGGAAAATTGAGTTATAGTGAAAAAAAAGTTGATAAAAAAATCTGCAATTTTTTTCTCAAAAGTTCTCAACAATACCTACAACTTTGCCGAAGACACCAAATTGATCAGAAAATTCACTCAAAAGTTACAGCTGTTTGAATATTTACATACCATTTTTGTATGGACAGCAGCCAAAATTGTATGGAGACTTGTATGGGTGAACCAATGACGCAAAATAGCTTATTTGGTCATAGGGAAGGCCCCCACAAAGTTTAAGTCAAATAAAAAAATACAAAAAATAAAAATGGTCGAAATCGGCCGATTTCGTAGAGAGTTGCTCAAGAGCAATGTCGTACCGCCCCTTTCAAATGTTGCTCCAGACATAATCTTGAGACCATTGTCTTAAATTTTAAGCCTTTTTAACTGTATGAATATTTTTTAAAAAATGAATTGAAATCCTATCAATGTCACCCCGGATTACGGGGTTTAGTTAAAAATGTTGAATTTTCAATGGAAATGTTGTACCACCTAGTGCGTCCATCCCGGGATTTCCCGGGACAAAAATCCCGGGATTATTTCAAAACCGGGAATCTCCGAATCCCGGGATTTTTAATAATTTGTCCCGGGAATTCCCGAAATTGAAAAAAAAACTAATTTTATTCTGAAAATTCAGATTTGGTTGTGGAAACAGATAACAAGTTGAAAACATAGTAATCGATAACAATTTAAAAGCATTCAAATTTTCATTCAGCGTATATCAGCTTTTATTTGGATTATAAGGGAAAATTGTTAAATTTTTAGTTGACATAATGCCTAGCGCTTTAAATATTGTCTATTTAATTTTTTATATTTTTTAAAGCTTGAGTATTATATTTGCGTATATTTTGATTTTGAAAAAATATCATATAAAATTATTTTTCATCGAATTAAGACAGCTGTTTTATATAAAACATGACATTCAAAAACTATCTAAAATTTTGCATTAAAAAAATTACAATGACCAGTTTAATTTTTTATATATCTCTTCTTGTTTTTTATAACATTTTCAAAGTAATTTTTCTGGCTTTTCTAGTCACATCATAAACAAAAATAAATAAAACACAATGTGTTTAAAATGTGGTTAATTTTAATTCCAAAGCACAACAAATTAATATTTTTGAGCTAATTCTATGACTTTTAAATTGAAAACATAGCCAGTATAATGAAAACATAGATTTTATGACTGTTTCAAAAATTTCCCGGGATTTCAAAAATATTTTTCCCGTTTCCCGGGGAATTCAAAACCCGGGAAAATTGGACGCCCTAGTACCACCCTTAGACTGAAATAAAAAAAGTACCAAATTCCTAAATTCTAGAAATGTTGTCTCCTTTTCTTATAAAGTAATCCATAAAACCCAATGACTACATAAGGAATAGAGCCAAAATTCCCAAAACTTAGGAATTTGAAACTTTTTTTTATTTCAGTGTAGAAATATCAAAAATTGACAAACTACATTTTTTTCCGCTGAATCCGAATCTGCCAACGGAATTCAATCATGTCTTTAAATGAAGCATTTTTGACCATATTAATTTGTTTTTTTATTCCATATTTCAAAGACAATCGAACTATCAACACATAGGCAGGGACCAAACTTTTACTTCATCTTTCCACGGAAAACGTGACCAGAGATTTTAGGTGTCAGAAAATCCTGACGGCACCGACTGGGATTAGTACCAGGCTTGCTTTGGTCACGTTTAAGGACTCTGAAGCTGAAAATAAAGTTTTCTCTTATTTTTAGTTTTTACTATTCTTGGGCGTATTATTTGATTCTGAAAATGGTAAATAAACGTTTTCAAAATTAATTCTAAATAGCTAATAATAAACAAATATTTTGTAGATTTTTTCCAATGAGTTTTGTGACAATTTTGTATTTGTTTGGTTTGTTTAAAGTTATTTTATTTATTGAGAAGAAATCCGTTCTCATATACAAAACCATTGTTGATGTTTTTTTTGGATGAGTTGTCAAGAAATAGGATTAAAGATATTTATTATCCATAAAGTGTAAGAAAGATAAGTTGTCGTAAATTTGTCAAGGCTCTTTATCTTTCTGTATTTATTGTTAAAAAGAACTCTAATGGTGTCTTAACTTTAACTCTAAACGGCCATCACAAAAGTTGAAAGAAATCAAGTTCAGCTCCGCTGACCTCGCTCCTATTTACCCTCCAAAGCAACCTGTTGAGTACTTTGTATAGAATGCATCTTTCCCAATGAGCAATTAAAATATAAATCATGTATTCGTTCGCGTTCGTTTCGGGGGCTGCTACTTGTTGCCGTCATTGTTCAAGGTCTGCGCATGAATAAACATGAGTGAATTGTTTGTTTGCTTTTTTTTTGTTTCTTTTCGTTTTTTTTCTGAGCTTCAAACGTTACCTCACACCTCATTTGTGGCGCGGAAAATGCAAGCGCTTGGTTGTTTACTTTCTTTGGGCACGAACAGTTGTACCTGTCGGCCAGACCTGCCTGCTAAAGAGGTATCTCAATCACGCTCAGGTGCCAGCCCCAGAGCAACAGTGTACAGGGTCGATGTTAATGAACTCTTCGTGAGCGCGCTACAATTTGCCACTTTTCTCAGCGTTTAGAATCGGTTTGGTTAAATACATCATGTAGTTGGGGTTGTACTCAAAACCAACTAAATAAATTTGTTTTGCTTGTCACATGTGGTTTTTTGTTCCAAACTTTGAAACACTTTTATGAATAAAAAAAAATCTCTGAACCTTTATTGCAGAAAAACTTATGAGGTGAAGTTGGTACTTTTGAAAAATTACTTAGATAACTGAAACTAAATATAGTAGATATCACATCGGATGTTTGATTTATTTCTGTATAACTGAACCAATTTCTTAATAAGCTTATTTTGTTTTGTGTAATGAGTTTCGCACTTTCTTGTACAACATTCTAAAATCAAGAACAAAAGTCGTCGCTTTTTAACAACAATTCAAATTTCAAACCATTGAGTGTTGAGCAGGATGTGAAACACTTGCTACAATTTAACCTCTGTACAAATTTTCATTCATAGTTCCGAGTCTGTGAAATCGCGAGAACAAAGTCTTGTCAATTGGGCACAGTCGCCACCGAGGCACCTGACGTGACGTGCCGCCGGTCCATTCAAGTTCACTCACAATTTAAGAGCTAGAAAAAAAAACAACAACAACTAGCCGAGCTGTTTGTGGGAACTCGAATTTTGGTTCACTCAGAATGGTTTTCTCTTAATTTTGGACGCGAGATGTAGGTCAACAGCGGCAGCAGCAGTACGCGTAATAATGAGCCCCGGCGTTAATCGTGCACATTAACGAACGCCAAGCATTAAAATTTATCGCCCCGTCAAGAGGCCTAAATACCTGCACATCAAAACAGCTGAGCAGCCTCGGAGGCGGTTGTGAATTTGCAACGGCTTTTGGGGCTGCTGACCATCGTTGGCGGCGGCGGTGGCTAGAAAGATTTTCGTTGAGCTCTTCATCAACCACATTAAATTAGAGTTAAGTGGGTTTGCCGATGCTGAAGAGTGGATATTGGAACATTAAGCATGTTCAGTTTAGTAGGCATCCCGGAAATTTCACAAATAAATCATTCATGGACGAACACCCTTAAGTGTACAAGTTGCGCAAACTGTTGAACAATGGAGGTCAATTTAGGATTTGTAGCACACAGCAGTGTGTCGAAATCGCAACAAATCTGGGTAGCTATTACTAGCAAGCAATGCCATTATTTACTCAATCTTTCGTACATTTGAAACAATCAAAATTACCAATTTGGCTGGTCAATAAAAAATAGTTCAAGATTATATTTTCGAATGGTCCTATCTTCATAGGAAAGTTATGACTCATATGTAGGTGTTTGTTTAAATGTTTTGCGCTAGAATTACAATTTTCGTCATGTGTTGATTTTATTGATTTGATATACTTTGTTAAAACTTTCTTATAATAATTACATTTGATTTACATAATAAGTGATCATCTGTTGCTCTTCAGCTCTTGTTTGCTTTTCGTGATTTTAACACTGTTTCCATAACTTTAAAAGTAGCAAGGTTAAGGAAGAAAAAAAATGTTTAGAAAACATGACCTAACCTAAAACTAATTTAAACATACATAAACTAATCTAATTCTTGAATCAAGGGGTATTCAGAAATAGCGCATTTTTCCCTGAATTTCAAACATTTCTCTTGAATCTTCTGATCCAAAAGTTTTATTTCTGCTAATTCATGAACCTCACTTGATCTTGTCCAGCCAAAAACATTCAAAACCATTTTGAGTACCTTGTTTTGAACACTGGAGCTTCAATTTATGAGTTCTAGCGCAACACTCCCAAACAAGTCAAACATACTCAATAACGGGGTAAATTATTTGTGTGTAGGGACCATCCATAAACCACGTGGACACATTTTTGGAAATCCCTAACCCCCCCCCCCCCCCGCGTGGTGAATTGTTCATACAAAAAATCTTTTTTGTATGGATCGTGGACAATCGCCGTACACCCCCTCCCACCGGGTTTATGGATGGTCCCTGTAAACTGCTTGTTTATTTTTCAAAGAAATCATTGATTTTCTGGTACAAACACCTGATGAGAATGCTGCACCTGTTCAGTATTTTGTCTACATGCTATTTCGAGTCAATTATGAGACCCAAATAGACAACTTGCTTTGACCAGGGTATCGAAACATTCATTTCATTTTTCATTTTCATTCATGTTTATCAAAATATCACCATTAGGGGCAAATCTGGCCGATTTGGAAAGAGGAAAAATTATGGTTTGAGTTTTTGCTGCATTTATACTATTTTCCAGTCGCCAAAGTATTCGGAATGAACGTTAAGACCCTTCTGAAGACGGACATCCAAATATCCTGTTTTTTACCCTTAGGGACCATCCATAAACCACGTGGACACTTTAGGGGGGAGGGGCGATTGTCCATGCTCCATACAAAAAAGATTTTTTTTTGTATGGACAATTGCCCACGGGGGTTTCGAGATTACCAAAAAAGTGTCCACGTGGTTTATGAATGGTCCCTTATTAATAATTGCAGTGTCATCAGTAATTTAAAAAATATTTAAAACTGAATTTGATTTGAGATTTTCTAAAAAAAGTGTCCACGTGGTTTGTGAATGGTCCCCAATCGCTCATCAAAATACCAACTAAGGGACAAATCGAACAAAATGAAATAGAGGTGGGCAAAAAAAGAGCGAGCCGCTCAAAGAGCCGGTTCACTGAAAAGAGCGAACGAACCGTGGCTCACAAAAAAATAACCGCGGTTCTTTTTTAATCTCCGGTCTTTTGAAAGAACCGTTTCAAGATGGCATGATTTTTGATATAAATATAATTTATTGAATTTTCAAAAAAAGTAGTATTAAATTTGTTTTTGAGAATTGGAAATGCTATTTCAAAAATGTCAATGCTCATAAAAATTAATCCCAAAAGTAAATGATTTGTTAAAATCTTACCAAAAATGTACTGAATACTGAATATTTTATCGATTCAATCATAGTGTAGAAAAAGTTCACAGAAAATTTTCTCCAAATAAAATATTAGCATTATTTCAATTCATGTAGAAATTAATTTAATTTTAAAATTACAAGCAATTTTTCCGGCATCCTAGATTTAAGTTTGGATGCCATTCTATCACACGAATGTTTAGGTTCGAGTAGAAATCTTGCCATGAAGACCACCAAGACCTATGGTTTTCAAGGGCATCTTCTCGTTTTCAGTTTAATTTTTTTTATCAAATAATTTATAAAAGTCCAGTGTGAAATAACTTATAAAATCACACAATTCTTAAAAAAAATCTTTTCATCCAAATTTTGAAAAAGAGCGAAAGAGCCGTTCAAAAGAGCGGTTCTTTTTAATGAGCGAACGAAAATGAGCGGCTCCTAAAAAAGAGCGATTTTGCCCACCTCTAAAATGAAACCTTTCCAGAGGTCCACAGGATGAAAACGTTATCAATCGATTTGTCTGGGTTTTTTTTTAATCAAACCAGCGGCCGCTTTTCGTAACAACTCAAACTGTTGCTTTTGTTATATTTTTTTAAGATTTCAAAAACTCAACTTGTTGTGATTCAAATATGAATAAAATAATGGGTTAATTTTATTAGAGTATCATATCACAAACTTCCTATTCGATAACTAAAACATTGTCTAAGGTATCAAATCAATCAGAAAATTTCATCTCAAGGCATGATTGTTCGGAAATTCACAAACCATTCAAAATGGCAAGCAAGCCTAAAATGCTTTTATTTTGGAACATAACTAGAATTTAAACAATCTGAACAAAATTGAAGTTCATATGCTAGTTATTTATGAAAACAAAACATACTGGATCTTATAGGAGCGGCCGTGGCTGCCTGGTTACGGTGTTCGCTTTGTAAGCGAATGGTTTTGGGTTCGATTCCCATCTGCTCCCAACGAGAAAGTTAAGAACACACAAATTTTGTAATGATGAATATGAACGAAAAATCAAAGTCGCTCGAGGCGGGGTTCGATCCTCCGTCCTTTGGATTGGTAAGCAAAAATGCTAAACACTAGGCCATGACGACTTGGTGAACTTGGACTGGAATTAGGAATACTGTTACAGAGAGCGAGTTGTGGCGCTATAACCACGGCAAATAGTGTCCAGGGCATTCGTGGAGATACAATGTCCCATCCCAGAGGGTCCCGGATTATCACACCTTCTTAGAATGGTGCTCCCAACGAATACAACCAAATATCTCGGAGCGTATGGTGGTGTGTCCCCACGCTTCTTCCTCCCCTGTCGATTCAGAAATGTGTTGTTGTTCGAACACTTAGTGCTCAAACTCAACCCAATTACGAGTCATCTCTGCGATACGGCTTTACGCAGTAGGCCTGGCCGCTTTAACGCTTGTGTTGTTTCAATGCATTCTAATGCAATGGCGCACTACAAATGTTAATAAATGACAAGAAGAGTGCTAGGCGTCATCTAACCTAAAGCACTCTCCAGGATCCATTCGAAAGATTGGCTGCGCTAGGGTCTGATTAGATTAGATTAGATAAGATTACATTAAAACAAAACATACTGGATCTTAGAGAAAATGTGTTTGATTTCTCTTTCCTTTTTCAACATTTTTTAACCCAGTCATCAAGGAATTGACGCACCGAAAATAAAAGCACAAAATGTATCAGTTCATCGCATCGCAGATTGTCCCCAGGTTGTTGAAAAAAAAACACCCGAACTGGTCACCTGTTTGGGGCGATACGGATGACAAATAAGCGGCAACGTGAGTGACATCATCCAGGCGGACCCTTGAAACGACGGCGGCGTTCCGCGGTTATGATACCCTACTGATGTACAAGTTGGACTCAACTTGAAGTGCGAAATAAAGCACACACACACAGAGTACTTATCTTTGCGCACGACCTGATAAGAACTGCCCATTACTGTTTCACGTAATGCACCCACCATGGCTGGTTGTTTGCGGTGAACACCATGGACAAGTGGCAAACGGAACAGATATCGAGAAATAAAAACATTTAAGAACTAATGGAGTGGTTACTTCTTAACAGACGATTTTACAATTGAACAAGTCACGCGGAACCATCAAGTACCCTGGAACGATGATTGATAGCATTCCAATTTGTCACCAATTTTAACCTTGTTGCTTCGGAATTTTGCTTGATTTGAACTTGAACAATATCCACAGTTGGCACAGCATGCGTCTCCATCAAAGATATGCTCTTTAAGGAGACGCATGGTAAATGTTAACATTTCGAGAGATAATGCTGTCTGACAGTAAAAGTTTCATTCTTGCATAACAGCAATGTTCAAGCCCTGCTCGATTAAACTGTCGCACAAAAGTTGTATAATATAACAAGGAGAGCTCAATAAAAAGTGGTTGCCATTTTCCCGCCAAAATTGTCCCTGCATAACCGGTTCCGGACCTGGACCTTTCTTGCATATATTTGGCCTTTTAGCTACATGTACGGCAATATTATGCGGCAAGTTTATTACTCAACATATCGCAGTTGTATCGGCGCAAAAATGGTAACTTTCTCTATACCCTATTATAATCATCCGGTCCAGGATTCGTCAACCCGTCCGTCCCTCCGAGGCCACCGAAGAGGGCAGCCAGCAAGATTGCGTACTCAGGCTGCCAGGCATTCGACATTGAAAAGGCCGAGGCAGCAAACCACTTTTACTTTCCTTTTTTTTACTTGCTTGCACGATATTCTTTACTTGGAGCTATTCGTTTTTGTTCGGTTTTTATTTGAACATATCGAATATGCCGTTTGGCAAGGTTGACAACCTGTTTTGCGTTGAAACTCGAGGCTCGTTCCTTCTTCAGGCACAATGATATGGCGAACATTGCATTACTTTTTTTGTTATATCATTAATCAAGATAATATTTTCGTATGTAGGTATTCTGGACTAACATTTGGAAGAGGCGGTGCCACTTTGCTCTTACACGTGTTCAAATGGGAAGAACGGCTTTTAGAGCAATGTCATACCACCCCTTTCAGATATTGCTCCAGGATTTTTGGAGAAATGTCTATTATTATGATTATGCAGATCGGTGACCGTAATTTTCCTTAGAAGCATAAGTCGTTCCTTAAGTTATCACAGCATTTTCAGCATTTTGTAAATTTTTTGACAATTTTTGACATTGGGCCAAAGTAATTTGTTACGGATTTTGCCATTTCTCTGGTTCTTTTGAATTGAACTCAGTTCATAAAATTTCCTCATATTTTGGGGAAATGTTGATAAATAATTATAGAGCAATCCTATACGTAAGCATTTAATTTGTTTTTGTTATTAAAAAATTGCGAGAGGGGATTGTTTTTTGACCCGTAGGCGTCGGAACTCTTTGCTTAAATCCCCGTCAACCTCAACCTCGTGTATAAAACATTCAATACAATTTGTTCTGTTCTAAAAATGTATGTTTTGAAAAAAATAAAATATAATTCTAAATATACATTTTAGGTTTTAGGTGGTGCAATCCACAAATGGGCATTTTTCGAGGGATTTAAATATATTATTAAATATTACCTTCCTCGATGAAGAAGGCTATAAAGTCACTCGAAAAATAGCTTCTTAAATAGCTCTCGTAGACCCACCTTCACGTGTACATATCGACTCAGAATCAAATTCTGAGAAAATGTCTTTGTGTGTGGTGGGCTTATCATTATTTTGTCATTAGGTTTTTCTCAAAACTGACTTGACCGATTTTTCCGTATCGCCTTCTAGATCCGTCATCAGAGGTGACATCGGGTCTGGGGGTAGGATTTGGTCATACAAATTGCAGCATTTTTGTATGACCCAATCTCACCCCCAGACCCAATGTCACCTCGGATGACGGTATAGCTACAGTTGAGTTTCTGGAAGCATAATAAATTGCTGAATCTTACAAAAAAACGATACTTAATCCACCTTTAGGTGGTTGGTGCCTTCCTCACATTCATAAAGTCAATACATTCAGTAAAAATAGCAACATTCACTTAACATGTTTAACAAATCAATTTTATTACTGATTTCTTTTGATAGGGTTCGCAGACCTTCAATTGTTCTGGCTCATCGGCAAGGTCTGATAAAAAAAACCTATCCAACGAAAGTTCACATGGAAGATTCAGGCAATATTTTTATCACAATATCTCAGATCCGGCCTCCATAAAGTGAATTAATCACACTTAAGTGCTAATAACTTTGTATAGGGTTGCCAGATCCTTGATGTTTTAGGCTCATTTGAAAGGTCTTTTGATTATCTATGGGTCGCATGATGGACCCGGACATAATTTTTACTGAAATATCCGAGATCCGGCCTCCAAAAAGTGTATAAATAGCACGTAAGTGCTAATAACTTTTGATAGAGACCTATGAGACCCCAAGACGGATCGAATGAGACTAATACGGTCAAAATCCGTGCATCCAGTCCGGAGATAATCGAGTGACAATTTTTTGTCCACCCACCTACACACATCCACACAGACATTTGCTCAGAACATGATTCTGAGTCGATAGGTATACGTGAAGGTGGGTCTACGAGGTCGAATTAAGAATTTCATTTTTTTGAGTGATTTTATAGCCTTTCCTCAGTAAGGTGAGGAAGGCAAAACGTTACTTAATTCACCTTTAGGTGGTTGGTGCCTTCCTCTCATTTATAGAGTGATTACAATCCTCTAAAGTGTCCACATGGTTTATGGATCTCCCCTAACGTGATCGCAGCACCTACCCAGTCGCGAAATATTCTAGCAGAGCTGGTTCTGCCAGAATCCTGCTAGAACGGTTGAACATTTTTGCTAGAATGCTGTAAGAATATCCAGCTCTGTGAGAACTCTGCTAGAATCCTGCTAGAACGTCGTGACTGGGTAAGAGGTCCTAATAAAAATAAGTGACGAGTAAAAAAATAGACTTCCTACAGACTTTTTGTCAAGATTATACAGACACGGCCTTTGAGAAAATGGCATCCCTCTACACGGCTTTTTCGTGGCGATCAGACCCGACCAGTTGAGGTTATGTGAATTCAGACCATTTTTTTAAATGCTTGTAATTTAAGATAGGTAAGTCAGATCTTGAAAATTCTTACTCCACCTAAAAGGTCTTCTCATATGCTTTCTAAAAATATATAACGTGTGAGTGTTTCATGAAAAAAACACCCTTTTTACCATAATTTTAATTTAACATGAAACAGTTTTTTACATAACTTTTTGAATACATGATAAAACTGAATGAATTTAAATAGCAACTTAGGGGACATTAAGACGGATCGATTAAAACCGTTCCGGCCAAAATCGGTTGAGCCTGTGACGAGATATTCCAGTGACATTGATTCGGTACACATGTCTACATACAGCCAAACACACAGACATTTGCTCAGCTGGTGATTCTGAGTCGATATGTACAAATGAAGGTAGGTCTAGGAGGTCTAATTAAAAAGTTCATTTTTCGAGTGAATTTATAGCCTTTCCTCAGTAAAGTGAGGAAGGCAAAACGTTACTTAATCCATCCTTAGGTGGTTGGTGCCTTGCTCACATTTAGAGGATAATGCTATCAAAATAGATACAAAATGGCGAACCTTTCAGTGTTCTATTAACTTGATTCATTATTCATACCATCAGATTGGGTAGTCAGATCTCATAATTCTGGGCCCTTATGTGCTATAACTTTTGATAGGGTTGTCAGATCTGCAATCTATTGAACTCGTTGGAAAGGTCTTTTGATCACCTATCTATCGACATGAGATATATGATATATGATATATGAGATCCGGCCTCTAAAAAGTGCATAAATAACACTTAAGTGAGCATAACTTTTGATAGGGTTGTCTTTTAAACTCGTTGGAAAGGTCTTTCGAATATCTTTCTAAAAATGTATAACATGCCGAGGTTTCTTACAAAAACCATTCTTTTTACAATCTTCCGGACTTTTGTTAGAATCGTTTTTTTAGCATAACTTTTGAAGTACTTTACTAAACTTTATAATTTTCAATAGCGATTTATGGGACCCAAAGCCGGATCGAATAAGATCAATACGGTCCAAATCGGTTCGGCCAGTGCCGAGATAATCCAGTGCAAATTTTTTTGATCAACATCCCACCACACACACAGACATTTGCTCAGAATGTGATTCTGAGTCGATAAGTATACATGAAGGTGGGTCTAAGAGGTCAAATTAAAAAAATCGTTTTTCGAGTGATTTTATAGCCTTTCCTCAGTAAAGTAAGGAAGGCAAAAATAAAAAAAAATAGTGCCAATGCATGTTTTCTTAGTTTATTCCGCTTAATCAAATATTTGAAAATTATCAAAAATATCATAACCGTTTAGAACATTTTCTCACCATTCCCACATTTCCAAATTTTCATGGTTTTTGTTGAGTTCAAGTGGAGAGATAACGAGTTAAAAATTATTATTTCTTAAGACAGTTAAGTTGCTATGTAAAAACTTTGGTAAATCTGCATTCACCAAACCTAAAAAAATGCTTTTTTCTATTTATTTATTTATTTAAGCATAACTTGTAGAAATTTCGCTCTTTCCCATGCTACATGTTGCAAATTGTTGAAAACGCTGTCGCTTGCCAAACTACAATCTAAAACACGTTTGCGTTAAAGTTCCATAGAAAGGGTAAGCTGATGTATCCCTTTTACGCACAATTACGTACACTCCGTGCTTCTCTCCAGCTTGTTATTAATATTTAATATCTGGCAATAACGTATCATGCATTAAATTGCACTTGTTCCGCAACATTAGTATACAGTTCCTGTACAACATTAAGTAATTGAGTGCAGCAGTGCAGTGCAGAATTGTTAAAATTGAATCGCCGCAAGCAACACACTCTTTGTGTGATAATGGATGGAAAAATGTGTATCGATGGGAAAAAATACAACATTCACTCTAGGGGGGGGGGGAGGGGAGGTTGATTTTTCCTCGAACGAACGGTGTATGATTTGAAAAGCGAAAAGCATTGTTTCTGCTGCTGTTAGTCGTGATTAGTATAGCCCAGAGAGCAAAACTGTTCACTCACGAACGCGCTGCTATTGTGTGAGAAAAAAAGTCTTCGCACCTGCCTGCGATACTACTTAGCAACTGACTCCTAGGGTCGTTACAGCTTTGATGGATTGATGTGGAAAATTCATAGAGAAATGTCTACGGAGATATCAGTTACGATGCATTCTTTGCTCGGATTTAAAGGGGCACTCACAACAATCAAATGCTTCAGCTAACTTCTCGACTGTGTGTGTGTGCTGCTTAAGCGAAGCAAGGGCGTCTATGCGCGTGAAATCAATTGGCGCGGACAGCCGATTCCTCGATTTTGAACGGTTTTTACCAACTACCAAAACCACTTCTTCGGGGAATCAAAACAACGATCGACGGCAGTAGTACGTAGTGATGAAATCGCTGGGCTCTCAACCTAGCTGGCAATGAAGTCTTTCTTCGAGATTGTTGTTGTTGTTGTTGTTGCTCGCAGATTTACGAGCACGATGGCCACTTCAAAACGCGGAGTTGAAGTTTGAAGAAGTTGAATGAAGAAAGAGATGCAAATATAGAGCAGAGAAAACGACATCATTCAGCATTGCTGCTGGCCCTCTCTCTCACACACACACTGTATGCGGTGTGGTGGTTTAGCCGCATGGCTTAACTTTCTTGCTAATGTTGTTCGATCGTGGGGTACTTGTAACGTTTGTGTTTTTATACCTCTCCCCCCGTGGGGGGCATCCTCATTCCACCCTCTCCCCCTTGGAGAGTATTGCACTTTCCTATGTGCTGTGCTCTCATAATAATGCCCACATGCGTTTTTCAGGTTTTTTTTTCTCATGGATGTGAAGTTTTAGCTCTGAAACATCTTTCTTACTTTCTTTAGCTTGATTACACATTCATTTCATTATAGTTGATGGCCTCTCGGGAAGTTGCTTCCTTTGTAACGTGTTTGATGTTTTGATAAATCAAAAGCCACCTGGAAGTCACGTCAGTAGCTGTTCAGTTTCTTTAGTACAGGAAATAAATGTTATCTGCGTGTTATTCAAATCCTCTTTATAACTGTTAAGCCTCGGTGGTTTAAATACAACAATTTATCAAACAATATTAAAAAAAAAACAAACATCTAAAAATACTAACATTATTTTTTCGTTCGATTAGAAAATGTTTTTTTTAATTGTTTAAACAAGGTCAACAAACATTTACAAAACAATTAGGTAAAATGTTGCAATGAAAAAAACAACAATTATCAAAATAGATAGCCCTAATTTTGAACATTATTTGAGAAACTTTAACAAAGTTTGTGATTTGAAGTATGATCAAATCAATAAGAGTAATATCAAAATTATTTTGCAACAAAGAAAACTTTGCGCTTCTATTTTTTTTATGTTTTCAAACTGAAATTTTTTTCCTTTGCCTACCTCTATCAGAACAGAAGCAATATTTTTTTAAAATGGTGCAATCCACAAATGGCATTCTTCTGGGGATTTCAAAATAACATGTTAAAAAATAAATACCATCAAACCAATTCTCAAAATCGTGAGGAAAAAGTTAGCCATCCGCTTTTTACCGGCTTTCATCTGCAGTAATTGTTAAAGCCACCTTCGAATTTGTTCCAGATTGGGCTCCTCAATCGTCCCAGCTGTCCAAACGTGCCATGTGAGCAACATCCGTTAAATTCCACCCGGTTGTTGTTAATTAATTCCACTGGTTAGTTATTCGACTCGGGTGATATATAGTACAAAAATAGGTACCACACCACCACGCACTATAAAGAACCCTCACTCTATTTTTCCCTGTTATGGCATTTATCCACGCGGTGTCCAATTCCCGGGCCTTCTGAAAAGAGTAGTTGGGGGGTACCATATGTTGGACGAAAAACAGGTAGTGGAAAAAAGGCACGTAAGCACGGCGAAAATGAGGGACCGGATAAAGTTTGGCTAAGGGGAACCAATGTCATACAACACCAAGTCCACATGGGGAATATCAGCAGAGCAGAGCAGCGCGTCAGGTGGTTAAACAAAACTGTCTTGCGCAACATGGTCGTCATTTTCCGTGTTTGATTCTGGATTGACGGTGAAGGTGAAGCCAACCATCATTCTAGTATTTTTTTGTGTTTCTTTTTTCGATTATACAATATTTCTAGAGTTTTTTTAAAGGTTCTATAAACTGCTGTGTTTCATATGTTTATAGCACCTATTAATAAAAACCTTAGACTTGTTCTGTGAAAATCCTTATGTCTCTTGTTTCATGGTTTTCTCAATTCATTTATAGTATTTTTACCAAGCAATTTTCTTGTTTAGCTTTGTTTTTATTGGTAGTTGTAGGCCTATTGTAAAAACTTCAATCATTGTTTTCTACCTATTGGCTGTTTTCATAATTTCCAGTATTTTTAAACTTTTTTTTTTAAGTACGTTTAGACCAGAGTTGTATGGAAAAAATTTCAAAAGAACTATTATCAATCTGAACAGGCATTTTACGGTTCCATTTGGGCCCCTAAACAACCCCCAAAAATTTGGGAGCGATTGGTTTGACTCGGCTTTCTGCAAAACGATTCAAATTTGTATGGAAATAGTATGGGCAAACCTTCTGTTTTACATTTTAATTTTTAGAATTTGATTTTTCACTTAATTTAAAAACTTTTCCGAAGCTTCTGAAAAAAAATTTCAAGGCATTTCAAAATAATTGCTGAAAATTATATTTCCTGCCAACTGGCAGTGTAGATATTTCCAAAGCTTAATTTTTAACCTAATAAGGAAGCAACCTAGCAAAATTGTGTCTTAGGAAAAGTTGTTGTATGTGAATGTGGGTTTTATTTGCTTTTTATGCTTTTATGCATAGTATTGGTTTATTTAAACGGGAACCATCACTTTTATTTTTTTATTTTATGAAAATAAAAAAACTGAACTTTATGCAATACTAAATATGACGAGTTCTGATAAAATCGGAGTTTTGAAACGAGTTCCATTAAGCATTTTTTTTTTGCAATTCCAAAAATATCCTTTGAATATGTTTTTTCAGTAAAATAATCGTATTTCATGTATTTTGTAGGCGTCCATGTGTTACGTCAATTGACCCGCTCTGTCTGTGATTATTGGAATGTTTGCTTGCTACGACGATTTTACGAGAAGTTAATTTATTTAGGGTTGTGTAGGGGACATCTTAAGCTGACTTAGCTGAAGGAAATCTCGTTTCTAGAACAAATCCTGTCATTTTGACAGCTGTCTAAAGTTGAGGTACGGTTTTGGCAAAAATTACCTCTCGAAAAATCAACTTTTTAATATTTATGTTGGATTTGCTCGAAAAGTACCTAAATGTTTGAAAATCTCTACTTCAAACATTGTAGCAAGTCAATACGATTCGCTCAAATAAGAAACACTGTTGGATGAATTATTTTTACCATATCTTTGTATTTGAGTAGCAAACCAGCGACGGAAAAACAGAAAAAACAGCAGGAAAATCTCCTGGTTAACTTTGGAAACCTGCAGCTCTTTCTAATCCAGCGAAAAAGATCGCTAATTCTAGCGAAGCCGATCCCCCAAACAGCATTTTTTTTACTAAAGCAGTTATTTTATTTTGGTTTTGAAACCAGCGAAAAAAAATATCGATTCCAGGTAATTTTTCAGGCTGAGAAAATAGCGACGTTTTCGCTAGTTCTAGAGAACCTTAAAAAATTTAAAATTTAAGCTTTTCACAACTCATACAGTATGTAAAATAGTAGTTGATGCAACAAGTTGCAAAAAGAGGATTTTTTCAGCACGAGTCGTACATTTATCCAACGAGGTTCACCGAGTTGGATAAATACGAAGAGTGCTGAAAAAATCAAGTTTTGCAACGAGTTCCATACAACATTTTTTGCAATTCCAAAAAACACACACTGAGTGAAATTTGAAGTCAAAATTTCATGTATTTTGTCAATAAATCGTTTAAATCAAAAAAATGTTGAAAAGTGTTACTTTTCGAAACAAGTGCTGAAAAGTTCAACTTTTCAGCACCCATTTGAGTGCTGAAAAGTAGAACTTTTCAGCATTTATTTTGAAAAGTGTTGCTATTCGATTCTGTTATTTTTGGTACAGAAAAGTAGGCTATTTCGTCGTTCAAGAATGACAGGAAAAGTAAGTAGTTTCACGACGGAATTGCAAAAAAAGTATTTACACCCTCGGACACTATGCGTATATTCTGATGAAACATGTAAAGTTTGACAATTTAAAGTTTGACAGAAACCTAGTACTACATTTTGTTCAGAAACTCATGCCGAACATTTTGCTACAAAAAGCTCATGGAAAGATGATTGCTATAAAAAGTTATATAACAAATAAAATTACAAAAATAAAAAGGTGTGCAAAAAAAGTTTGTACACCTTTCGAAAAATTAACATAGATAAAGTTATTTGTTGGCAAATCACCATAAATCCAGTCTCCCAATTCCAAATAGGCATCATTGACTGATTAAAAAAAATAATTTGGATTGAATATAAAGTTTACTAACTACTTAGTATAAAAGTTTATATAACTCTGAACATTCTAGATAAAACTTATCTAAACTTAATTCTGCAAACTTTTAATTCAATTAAATGTCGACATATTACCATAGAATTGCTAAATAAACATTTTGGAGTGGATATAACACCGTTTTGGGAGTCTTTGTATCGATAGAATAGATTTTTCGTTGGAATTTCGTACCAACCCGGAATTTCGTCGTCGGAAAATCCGCCGGCATCCGAACCGGTCCACGATTCACAAGTCAACCTATGTGGCATCGGAAAGGGCATAAAATTTCCGATCTTTTGATACCCAAACATCTAGGGTTTCTATAAAACCTACGTTTTTAAATACCTAGGTAAAAACGTTGTTATGGTTTCGTTTGAGCAACCTGCCAAAAATGTATGGACTTTTGTAATTTTTGTTTTCGTGGATCAAACTGACTTTTTGTTCAGGTATTTAAAAACGTGGGTTTTAAAGAAAACCTAGATTTTTTGAGGACAGGAAAAATAGCTAATTTTGATGAGGTGTTTAGTGTGTAAAAAATCAATAATAACACAAATTTATCGATTACTGGTTAAGGTTAAGCTAAGTTATGGGCCCTAAATAAATAAATAAATACATTTTTTTTAATTTCTATAACTATCATCAAGTATGGACTACATGTTTACAAATAAATGTTTTAATTTTTTGTTACTTTTTCTTCAAGTTCCCCAACATGGAAAAAATGAGTCCAATTAAAACGTCTTAGCCTTGTTTAACAACATATGTCAGCCGATGTAAAATTTACTTATCGGGACACCACCTAAATTGTAGCACTAACTGCCCCAACCCAAAAGCAGAAGCCTGGCTGTCATCACACCGCTGGACAGCAGCGCGTTCGAGAAATGCGAGAAATGCCCCTTTCACAAATCTGGTAATTCATCTCAACAACAGCGACAACGAATACGATGAAATTGTCCATCTCACTTACCTCAACATTAATTTGCCTCATTTTATCGGTCCGAGTGCGCTCCGAGAGTTGGTAATCCGGTTTCGCGATCCGCACCGATGTGATTGTGGCCTGCTATGATTGATGTCAGCGACTTTTTCTTCTCAAATTGTCCAGCGCCAACTGTGATGATGATGTACGGTACCGTCGCGTATCTCTCTCTCTCCACTTCTTCGCGTAGCTTCTGTTTCGCACTCTAAACTGTATCGTTTGCCACACTTTTATACTTTTTCAACTGATGTGTCACTTGATTGGATTCTTCTTGTTGTTTTCTCTTTTGCTCTGTTTTTTTGCACTCTTTTGTACGCTTTAATAGCCTTTTTATAAACGGTAGAATTTGCGAATTGTATTCAATCGAAGCGATGGTACTTTCCGACAGGAACACACCTCAAAAATTTCTCTTCAAAGTCTACGACTTGCTCGTTTAAAACAAAGCTCCATCAATTTTCCACTGTACGACATTCACTTAAACTGTTAGCCCTATACAGTGCGCTCTATCAATTAAATAGAAATGGAGAGAAATAATTAAGGTGAGTTTTATTTTCCTATTTCCGGTCCTTCCCCGGCGGTGATGCCCTCTTTGAGACAGGTGATCCACCGACGTCCGACGAAGCGTTTCCTCCTATAACTAAAACTAAACGCCACAATCACCATTCACAGCAAAATAAAACAAAAAGCGAAAAACGACCCAAACGAGAGAACGGGAGAAAGGTCGACGGGCAGTTAAGTCTGACTTAAGCCCCCCAAAAGCAAAGCACCAACCAACTCCAATCCGTCACACAGCGCTGCGCTGACAACGACGAAACGACCTCCACTCTGTACCACGGCTCGGTGGATACTGAACAACTGACTGTCGACTGCCGACTTCCAACTGAACCTATTCCAGCGCGGCCAAAGTTGAACAAAAGAGTAATTACAGCTTCGGTTGTGCTGCTGTTGGGGCTTCTTTTACCGCACCGAAACGAATTGTGGACAGAGAGTACACCGAGAGCGAACCGACCCATGAGCCTAGGCGGCACACATACGGTACGGCACCTAACCAAACTCTCTGGATACCATAAAAAGACCATAAAGATACGGTAAAATGTGTGAACTTGGAGGAAAGTAAGGAACTGTAAAGTTAGGATTATAGTACTTTGAAACTTTGAATAAAATTCAATCGTTGAAGTAAGCATGACATTTTAACTCAATAGTTAAACAAAACAGTTGAAATATCCTGAAACTCAAATTTAGACATTACTAAACCCTTTTGATCAAAGCTTTGAAGCTCTCTCCCTCTCTACACGCAACGAGAGGCGCCGTGAGAGAGAGAGGTTGGGTGAGAAATGTGCGCGCGCGTAAAGGTTCAACGCTTCAACGAACACGTGGGAATTATGGTAAGCTACTGCGGTAAAGTTTGTTGAGTGCTTCCTACCACCAGAGACTAGTTGGACAAATACCTACAAGCCCCTTCTAGTTGAGATAACAATGATGTCTCATTAAAAATTTATCTAAAATGTTTGCTTTCTGGATTTGGAGCTAATCAAGCTGTTAGATGGCCCAAATTTGGAATGCAAAGGTTAAAGTGGGTTTCGGAAACGATTTATTTTAAGTTTAATCTATGTTCAAATGTTCTAAAGAAAATGACATGATTTTTTAACTTTTGTACAAAAAAACTACGTTTTTTTTAAATTGAATGATTTTGAGAAGAGCGTAGTGTACTAAATATTTTTGTAATTCGAAATTTAAATATTTCTGAATCTCGACACCGTTGCATCGTATCAAAAAGTGGTCAAAGACTTGTAGGAAATTTGACGGGCTTCCCGAAAAATACACTGAAACAAAAAAAATACGCCACTTTAATGAGATTTTCAGATTTTTAAGTTTAAAAGTCAAATTTGAAGGTAAGCCCACGATTTTTTTTAAATCATTTACTGAAACTGTTTTTTTAGTGCTCTTAACGTCAAAATTTTCAAAAACCGAATACGGGAATCGATACTCCAGACAATTTTACATAAAAGTCTCCATACTGACTACTGTCCTAAGTCCAATCCTTGTGAAGTAACAGCGATTTAAAAATAGAAATGTTGAAAAAATTGGGTTTTTGATGGTTTTTGATAATTTTTATGTTACAGACTTGATTTTTCAGTCTCGTGAATAAATTTACCGGAAAGCTCGTCCAATTTCCCATAAGATTGTCTTTGACCACATTTCAATTGGAAGCATGGGCTCACAGATATAAGCTAATTACATTGCTCATAACTGGAAATAGGATTTTTTAGAGAAGTGCAGTGGATGGTATTAGCCTGGATAGTGAATAAGCCTACATCAATATTAAAACGAGTTTTAATGACAAGTGGTCATAGACAAACTTATTAATTGGACGAACTTTCCGGTAAAACTATTTACGAGATTCAAGTAGGTATGTCATATAGAAATGGTCAAAATTCCTATTTTTTTTCAACGCTTTGAATTTAAAAAAAAATGACGTTTAGTCCAAAATTTTGACGTTTAGTCCAAAAATAGTTTTAATAGTTTAATAGATAGATTTAATAGAGTTTTAATAGATTATTTTTATTGATTTAGGAGAAACATTTGCAACATCTTAACTGCCTATGTTCGCATAAATGTTCCATATGCAAAAACAGCAAGCTGAAAAAAACTTAAGACATAGAGCTACGTGTTAAGTTTTCGCGAAAAAACTTGATTTCCTCTTGATTTCTAGAAAAATGTACTAGATGTTGTGAGCTTTTTTGAAAGAGCTCAAGATTTTGAACCAAACTGCATCATTATCTCAAAAACGATGAAAATTCATATGGGACATTTGCGATCAGGCTATTTTCACAAATCAAGCTATTTTCACAAAAAAAAAATTTTTTTTTTTTTACTTTTAAACTAAAAACTTACGATACAATAGTCCTTGTAATCAGGATTCCGTGTCTTAATACTCAAACAGAAAAAAAAACTAAAAACTTAAAAATCTCATAGAAGACCTTTTTGCATCGGTATTCGACCTTCTTACAACAAACCAATTTCAAAAATGTTTATAAGCCTAGGATAACATGTCTTAAAAGTTTTGTTGAAATCGGAGCGAGTCGAGTAATAAAGTATTTGAAAAATGCCTTTTTTCGGTTGGAATTGCTCAACAGGAAAAAAAGAAGAAGAAAAACAGCCAAGGGGTCATTTTTTTAAACATGGGCAAAGTCGCATAAAACAAGCTAAACTTCCAAACTTTATTTTTTTAATGTTTAGAGTTCTTCTTTTCAACGCTTCTTAAAAAATCAAATATTGGTAGAAAATTTGATTTGATGCAATTTTTTATATCGAAACCTGCCTATAGCCGAGTTTGTGTTTTAAAGGTTATAGCGGTATACGCACTTCGGAAAGGAACCGGTCAAGAAAAAAATCAAACGGGCAGCAGCGGCAGCGCATGCAAGCCAAAGAGGGTGAAGAAATGCCCCAAGAAACCGCTCCCTCTCCTTTGCTCTGCTGTTCGTAAAGCTGTTTCTTGACCCCTTTCCTTCCGATCTGTATACTAGCCTTATAACCTTAAAACATAATTTTTGAATATAATATATTTTTTTAGTTTGCGTTTTAAGTTGATGAACAAATAACAATATCTTTTATTTAGAACGAACAGTCGAAAACTAAATTAACAAAATTCTCAATACAGACATTTGATAAAAGTTTAAAATTTGGAAATCGATGTACTAATTCTAATGATCTATATCTGTAGTACTAGCGTGCACAGGGTGGGGAAACATGGGGCAACTGCCAAACCATCCCAGAAATTTGTTCCAAATTTGGTCATGGGGTGTCCACAAATGACGTATTTTTCAAAAGGTCCATATTATTGCCCCACCTTCCACAAAGAGCTGGGCATGCTAGTGATCTGTAGTAACTGAAATTCCAGGAATAAAATTTAAGGGATAAAAATAAAAAAATATTTAAAATATTTTGCCAAAACCTGACAAAAACAGATGTCCCGATTTGCCCTAGATGATGGTTCCTTGTATAATGGAATATAGAGTTATCTACGTGCGCATGTATTGCGTGTTTGTACACGAAGGGTTTTTAGGTTAAAATTTGTACCCGCTAGCAAAAACAAATGGTAAGCTAGTGTGCGTGAGATCGGGCTTAGATAGCTCTATAGTTTTGAGAATTCGTCTAATCACATTTGAGGTAGCACAATAATTTTCTCAAAAATGTGCACCTTTAAAATGATTTGGGTGGTGGTGGAAGTGCGTGGCCGAAAGGTTACGCTGTCCGCTTTGTAAGCGGATGATTCTGGGTTCGATTCCCATCTGCTCCAACCTTCCATCGGATGAGGAAGTAAAATGTCGGTTCCGGCCTTAGTTGTCATTCCAGGTGTAGGAGTCGTCTCCATGCCATAAGTACAAACAACACACCAAACCAAGCCTACTCCGGTGGAATCGCTGGCGGCGGTTGGACTCGCAATCCAAAGGTCGTCAGTTCAAACACTGGGGTGGAAGGTTCCTTGGAGTAGAAAGAGGTTTGGGTGCTCTCCCCATTCAAGCCTTCGGACTCCTAGGTTCGAGCAGAAACTTGCAATAGAGACCACAAAAGACCCGGGGGTCGTTAATGTGGATGGTTTGATTTTTTTTATGTATCCAAAAATTTATTGAATGAAAACACAGCCCAGACTCGATTATCGAAAGTCCCCGACAAAAATCACTTCGTTGATAAGCTCAAATATGACCACAAAAGTTGTTTAAATGGAAATTTAAATCCAAGATGGTGCCCAAAATTGAGGTGTTAAAATATTTAGAAAATGCATTTGGTAATGTAACAGGTAACCACAACTCAAATTCCGACTAAAATAAGGTTGCAAAACTCCACAGGAAAGGTAACGCAATTTTTCATGTAACAGTTGTTCAAATTGAAACAATGTGAAAAATATACAAATTCGGATTCAGCGTACACACAATATGTTTAAACACCTCTAAAAATAATCAAAAGGTCGTTTATTCAAATTTGTTAAGGAGCCATTCGATCTACTTTAACATCCTTCATTGAATCATTTGAATATTCGATATGCATAGAAATGCATATTTTCCATCTAAGTTGTGGCACTATGACTAGGATATATAGTTTCAAAGACATTTGTGGCAATAAAATTTTGTATTTTGAAACAAATATTTAAAAAGATCTTAAGATAAGTTAACAAACATTGTTAGTCAATGGAAATGTTCCCACACCGTTTCATCAAAATAAAATATTAATAATTGTTTTCGGTTAAAATTTGATCCACTGTCCATTTTATGACATTAGTCATAGTATTATTTTGGCTGTCTGCCTCAAAATCGTTTTGTAAAATGAACTCAAGCAAAGCTACTTTCTAAGCAATATTTGCACATTAAATTATTGTTCATAAAGCTCCCATCACTGATATTTCCAGCAGTTTCTTTTTGATTGACAGCCAACATTATTGGATTGAAGGTGATAGCAACAGGCAATAAGGCATAGTTGGAAAAACTTACACTCAATAATGCATAAATAAATTCATCTCTTCATTGCCCATCATTACTTGCGTTCCACGTGGTTGACCAGCAGGGGGGTGCTGGTCGATACACTTGAAGCTTATCGAAAGGGTTGTTGTTTCGAACCACTTCAAGTCGGCCCCACTCACCCCAAAATGACCTTATTAGGGGTGCAATTAATTGCCACCCCATCAGCCCCCGGTTGGAGATTGAATGGTGAAAAAAAAAAACGAGTGAGATGCTGCTCTCTTAGGACTGTGGAACGTGCAATAAAGTACTTTTGGATACTTGGGAAATTTTATCTCCCTCGACTGGTTGGTGGTTGTGATGGAAAACTTGCCTCCTCGCCACGGCGTTAGTTAGTGCACGTTCCGGTTCAATACAAAGTTAACAGCACGGGCCACGGCCACGAGTGTGATTGAAAGTTACGTGAAAATCGTATAAAAAAGCACGAAATAAGATAAACAGCAGGAGGATAATGATTGTGATGCTGCTGGTGGTGGTAAAACCAAGAGTAGAAATATGGTCGGTCAATTATTGTTTTATTTCGGATGCCTCCTCAAAACCATCGCCGAAGAACAGAGAAACGGTGCGCTTCAAATTGTGCAGTGCATCTTATGTAATGTAATAATTTGCATGCGGTGCTGCTGCGTTGATTTCATAAACTTTCCAATTACTTTCATTGCTACTTTATGTGTGAGCCCCAAAAAAACTTTTCATTTTATTTGTATATGTTTTGCGTTAAATTGTTATCATTAAACAGGTTCGCAGCATAAAGGCATGATTTGAGACTTTCTCTCTAATCCTAAGCCACTTTGGCAATCAATTATGTCTTTAAGTGATTTTCCTTTTTTTTTGTTCGTTGTTTATTGTTTAAATTAGTAAAAAAAAAAGTTAACCCATAGGCAATTGCTCCAATTGACTAAGTGACCTTAAGTTAGGCTTAAGAGGCAGTTTTTGTAGATTTTGCTCGGTTTGTTCTAGAGGTCGTATCGAGGTGCTCCGATTTGGAAGAAACTTTCAGCGTTTATTTGTTTATACGTGAGATGAACTTATGCCAAATATGAGCCCTCTACGACAATGGGAAGTGGAGTAAAACTGGCATTGAAGTTTGGGGTCTAAAAAACGTAAACAATCTTAAAATTGCTCGCATTTCAGTAAAACTTCAACAATTCAACTCTCTTAGATGCATTCGAAATGAGAAATAGACATTTAGGATTGGTTTGATTTTTTCTCATAGCTTTTGCAAATTACTGTAAAAAATGGATTTTTTAAAAACCTTAATATCTTTTTGCAACAGCATCCAACACCCATACTCCTCCTATACACAGTAAAAAATAATGTAATTTTGGAAGCTGTAATTTTGGAAGGTTGAATATTACCCTAGATATTACCTCTTATATGATGTAATTTTACCTCAAATTAGACTGAAAAAGGTGACATTACACCAGAAAAGTGGTAAAATTACACATTTCCAGAGGTAAAATTACACCTTTTTCTGACATAAAAGATGTACTATAAGCTTACGGTATTAACTTTTTGGCCAATCGCAGTTTTTCTCATAGTTTTTCGATTTTTCAAAATCAAACATTTTACAACGTTAGTTTTTTGCCCTGTAGGCTTCCATAGCGGCACTTTTTGTTCTCAATTTTGTCATAATTAGAATCCTCGGAAAATTTCACGTTAGTTAGAAGTATTTGAGTTGTTAATTTGATTGGAAAAAATCCAATTTAGAATCAATTAAAATAAATATGTTTTAACAATTTGTTGGATTAGGGGTAAAACAGGTTTTCGCCTACTTGATGCAGCATTTGACGTATTGATAACAGGTTAATTAAGATCTTTTTTTCATTTTTTTTATTTAATTATTTTTTTAAATCAAATTTACAACTTCAATACTTCTAACTAACGTGAAATTTTCCGAGGATTCCGAACATGTCAAAATTGAGACCAAAAAGTGTCGCTATGGAAGCCTACAGGGCAAAAAACTAACCGTGTAAAATGTTTGTTACAGAAAAATCGAAAAACTATGAGAAAAACTGCGATTGGCGCGTTACGTTTTTTGGACGTTTTTTGGACCTCAAACATCAATGCCCGTTTTACCCCACTTCCCTTTGTCGTAGAGGGCTCATATTTGGCATGAGCTCATCTCATGTATAGACAAACAAACGCTGAAAGTTCCATCCAAATCGGAGCACCTCGATACGACCTGTTACACATTGGCGAAAAACTCGCTCTTAAGTAAGGCTGTTCGACATTACATGTTTAGTATCCCTAAAATATGTAACGAAATATCTGTATTTGGTGGCAAACTAATATTTTCAGTGTGTGTGTTTAACATTTACAACCGACAAAACATTGATTATTTATTATGTTGTATTTGAGCCAAACTCTTACTCCTTAATCGCATTTTTTCCCGATTTTTAATTATATTTTCTGGTATGGATTTGGAATATTGTCCATCGATTCCGTTTGTCCAAATAAGCAACTTTCTTAAGAAAACCATGGTCCTTACCAAACGTTTAATATTTGTTTGTTTTATTTTTTTCCTCACCTTAATGAGGCAGGCTATAACATCACTCAAAAAATGAACTTCTTAATTTGACCTCCTAGACCCACCTTCACGTATACATATCGACTCAGAATCAAATTCTGAGCAAATGTCTTTGTAGGGACCCCACGCCCAGAACTGGGCATCGGTTCACGAGAGGATAAAGAACATGGTTCGGTAGTAAATGGCACTGTGAATGGATGGTGGGGATAAATCCCGAAATTATCGAGAGTACTTTACTCATTGGTTCAATTTTCATAAAAGTTTATCTTTCAAAAAAAAGTGCCGATGAAATGTTTTAATTAACGAATAAACACGATTTGTTGTTGTGAGAGGTCTTTACTCTCGCCAAATAGTACTTTCCTCTCGTATCTTTTCGAAAGGGCTATCCGCATAAATTTTAACTTTGGGTGCAGTTGACTTGTATGTATGTATGTATGCATGTATGTATGATCCCCACACCCGCAGGCAACTTGGTCCCGAAACACACGTGAGCGCTAGGTGAACAATTAGATCATCTTTTACTCCGTAATTTGTACACCCACGTGCATAAGTTTTTTTGCATGAATTTTAATGCTACAAAAACCGGCGCAAAGATCAAAATGGTTTCCCTGTTCCCTCCCCAAGCGCCGGAAATTTGTAGCGGTTGAAGAGACACTTTGCATAGACGCCCTTGCTCCTATCACGTCACTAAGGGTATGGAGCGACGAGAAATTAATAAGCATGCCCCCCAGTCGAACCTCCATCAGAGAAGCAGGCAATCCACAACTCACAGTGAACGACCAAGGGAACACCCTACCGCGTATATAATATGGTTGGCGTCAAGGTTGGCGTAGTTATCTTCAGTGGAATGTATGAATGTTAGAGTGAATGTACGGCTCAATTCCAATCGTCTCACCGTATTCCACTTGAAACTTATTTTTTCTTGAATTTGGCCTGATTAGCACGCTAACAGCAAGCGTCGATGACTTTGAGAAGTGGCCACACCTACTTCCAATACATCCCCGATGCCTTCCTGGATTTAATGTGATAGGTAGGAACTGGACACACAGGAACGCTTTGCCACTGTTGTTTTCGACTTTTTTGCATCCATAGCTGTGGAAGTCGAATTTCTAATGTTCCACGAAAAACTTCCAATGAACTTCCACCAGTTCCGCTGATAGTGTCTGGCACTCGAATTTTTTTTTGAAATTTTCTTTAAAATTTGCAAATCAGTTAGGGGAGAGTGGGGAGACTTGATCCCCGGGGACACTTGATCCCAAGCCTGTATCTCGTCAGATTGTGGGTAAAATAATTTGCTTTGTTCTAGAAAGTTGTGTAAAATTGACTAAAACTCATTGTAGAAAACAAAGAAAAAAATTAAAAAATGTTTAGATTGAGTTACACACATTTTTCTGAGAAGTGCTGCAAAAAACTTCCAAGAGATCTTTTTTCTTTGTTTTGATATGTATAGAAAACACTCAAAAATTATTCAAAAAAATATTTTTTATACATGAATTGTTTGATAAACATATCAACTCCGAAAACCTTACGCATTTGACGTTAAATTTATCGTCATACTATTTTTACAATCAATTGTTTATAAAAGTGCGTTTAGGGAGACTTGATCCCTGCATTTTTACAGTCACTGGAATCAGCCTCAAGATTAAATAATTGGGTTTTCGTACATAGTTTCTTTTAGTAAAGTTGTACATAACTTACTGCAGTTTGAACCGTTTTTCAAAAGTTGTGTGAACAAAAATTACCAGCTTTTGTAAACATGCTCAATTTTTGTCTAGAAATGAAAATTTTAAGTTTTTAAATATTTTGCATGCTAAACTTGTTATATTTTGAACACAAACGTACAGGTTTAATGTGAAATTGCTGTAACTTGTAGAAAATTAAAAGTTTGGATGAATAAGACACATTTTGCTTAAGATTTCTTCAAAATGTTGAAAGGGGGATCAAACTACCCCCAACATTTTGAAAATGCCGGTTAAAAATATTTTTTTAAAACGCTTGGCATGATTCGAAGAGTTTATCTGATGAAATACCCTTATCAGCCAAACATAATTGAATGTTTAAGCTTTCAGCTTTGAGAAATTGACAGAGTTAACAAAAAAAGGGATCAAGTCTCCCCACTCTCCCCTACATGTAGAAAATCACAAAATTTCATATTACAGAAAATTTATTGAAACCACTAAAAAGATGATTTTCAATCACTCCTGAATGTTTCATGAAGATATTACATGATAAAACTGAGTTAGAGACGAATTTAAGCTCAACATTTTGCCGTGCGCAAAGTGGACTGTCAAACTTTCTGAGCGTTTTTCTAAAAAACCGAGTTGATTTACGGGTGCCACAGTATCTCGAGATGGGATGGACCAAATTGGCTAAAATTCAGGGTGAAGACTCTCAAAACATATCTCGTGTGCATGACGAAGCCTGATTTTATAATTTTGCTTTTTAAAAAAATACAAAAATCAAAAACTGATGATTTTTTATATGAAAAACACAAATATATCTTCTTTTTATTAACGTTTTTTGAAAATCGGCTTTCTTCATGCACACAGGACCGTTTTAACGAGTCTTCACCAACATTTTGAAACGCTTTGGTCAAGGCAGTGTTGAGATATCGTGGTACCCGTTTTTTGAAACTGCTATCTTCAAATAGCTATGTCTCGGAAATGATACAACAAAATATCTTCAAATTTGTTTTGATAATAGATGAAAATGTATGTTGTAATGCCCTGAAAACAGATTTTAAATAAAATTAAGTGTGTGCTGACACAAACCTCTAACTTTTTTTGTGATTTACATGTATGTAACCCCTTAAACAAAGTTTTTTTTTTAAAATTTAATTGGCGAAAATAAAATAGTATGATATTTGCTCACAGACGAAGCCGTTTATCATTGTCATAGAAATTGAGTTATAACTGAAAAATGCACTCTTTGCCGTTCGTTTAGCAAAATCGAGTGAAATGCCCTACATTACAGAGTGCATGTATCGGTAGTGGTGGCGGGTTCAGTGAAAGTGTGACCTATGCCAAAATACTACTCGCAGGCCGTTCTCACGACACGGCCTCATGCGCCCCAAAACGTAAGATGTTACGCCCCTACATTGGCGCGGGATTTGGAGCTGATGACCACCACTAGCCATCCATCCAGATGTTGATGGCTCATGCTGCTAGTCGGTCTCGACTCTTTTGCAACCCCAATTTCCGCGTGAGTGCGCGCTTTACCGCCCAATTACGCCGCAGCGACGAAGATGGGTTGTGGTACGAGTTTAAGGTGAAATTACTACGTTGGACAATGCCTACCTCAATATGCTTACCCAACTGTACTGACAGAGTGATTACAGTTTTGAGAATGAAATGCTCTCGTCGGCGCACGGCTTGCTTTGATTGCAAGCTGTTTGTTTTGGGTCTGTATGTTGATGAGGCTGGCGCCGTTATTGGTCAAGAGCACTAAATCCAAGTTCAAAAAAGACATGGCGTCGTTAAAATGTACAAAATAGTCTCGTTACCCTACCAGTACCTGTGCCGACGAACAGAAGCCAACCAGCTGCGGATCAATCACCAAATTATAGATGCAAATCGCAACATTTATTCATTTGCTTATTAACGAGATGTCAGAGATTGTGCCGTGGCACGTTTCGAGGCATCTCTCTGCTTGCCTCTCTCGGTGAGGTTTTTGGCGCATTTTCTACGACGTGGTGGATCCACCGAAACTCTCGGCGGAACAATTGGCCCGGCAGTCGGCGGCACAGTGGGCTAGCGTTCTCTTCCGAAATTACGCCCAGAGGCCACGGCGGGAATCTCTCCACGACCGCGACCTAATGCAACAAAAGAGCGTTTGATGCGCGGCGGCAGCGCCGTCAGGTAATTACATTTTGCGCGTTTTCGATCAAAAAATTAGCCACGAAATTGAAAGGTGCGAACGAGAAAAGAGGACGTTACGCGCGCGCTGGAAAAAAAGTGAAGCGCCCCTCGTGGTGCGCGTATGCAAGTTAGGGGCCCTCGCTCAAAAAAGTTTTGAATGCTGATCTTCCCATGATCATTATAGCTTAATAAGTGAAAAAAAAAACAGCCAGCGACAAAATCGACCAAGGTCAGTGGGCCAAAACCAGCAACTTTCCAACCTATCTGGCCCAACCTTGCCAGGGCTTTTGTGACCCCAGGGCGTTGAAGAGCGACTGCCAGTGAGAAAATAAAAAAAGGAGAAAAGTGAATAATCTACGCGAGGGCCTGAGCTTTCATTGAACGTGTGCCTCCCATCAACAGCCTCCGGCCTGCAGCAGCTGCTTTCAATCTAATGAAGATCAGTAATTTAGCATTTTTGATCGTTGCGAGCCTCTCTATCAGCGATAATTAAAGCCAGTGAGCATCGTTTTTTTTTTTTTGCAGGTGAATGTTGCTTGGGAAACGCCCTCCCAAAGCAAGAAAATTATAATGATTAAGACGAATTGTTTTCATTTTTAATAAAAAATAATTGCAACCCGCACGTCAGTAATTATGCATTTTCGAGGCTTTTCTAATTAAACGAAAACGAAAAATAAATCGTCTGTCTATGGGAAGCTACGCAGCATAAGATACAAACATGCGTTTTTTTAATAATGTTGGTCTTATTTTTTATATGTTACATGCTCTAGTGTGAATGTTAACATTCTAGTGATAAGGTATAGCTTGTCCTTCCTTTACTAAGAAATCTGGAGTTTTTTTTTTCTTTTGAAAAGGTCCTATAAACCAAATTTTAAAATTTTTGCTTTTTGGGTGTTTTTAGAATCGCCTTAAGTCAGGGGTATTCAAAAACACCCAAAAAGCAAAAAATGAAAATTTGGTTTATTGGACCTTTAAAAAAAAACTTTGGAAATCGAATCCAGAATGATCACCAGATAAGTTGGTCCTAGCTGGGATTCAAACCCCGATCTTCCGCTTACGAGGCGGTATCGTTACCACTAGAATATGTGGCTCGGTCAATTACACTATAGCCAACAATAATTGTCTCGTGCTCAAATTGATAGAAATCGGAAAAAAATCCGTGTACATTTTTTTTCTCAATTGTCCTCAATTCAGGGTTGTTACGGGAGAGTCGAAAAAAAATTCGCAACAAATCTGCGCCGACCTAAAATCCGAAACCGCGTGAAATCCACGCCATATAAAAAAATATCGCGACCAACATTTAAGAAATTTTAGTTTTTAATGAAGAAACACTAATTCAGAAAGTATTTGATTAAAAAACCTCGTTTTATGTTTAAAGGCTCCAAAAGAATGAAAGTAATAAAGCCATTTAAAAAAATCCTCAAGAGACGGTCAAGGCAAGGGCCATGAAAAAAAAATCTTCAAAATAGAAAATACAATACAGTCATCCCACATATTCGGAACACCCACAAATTCGGAACACTTTTGTGATAATTTGTCAATATCATGTCAAATGCAGCTTTTCTGTCCACCCTACTATTTTTAGGACCTTCATTTGGACATTATCTTGCTATTTCACTAGTAAAAGTAGCTCTTTTGAAACAAAAAACTGCATTTCGAGACTATCCAGGTTTTTAAGCGAAGATGGCGTTCAAATGGTGAACGTCCGAAATGTCAAAATCGCGCAGTAGCACCAACATTACAAAAAAATATGGCTGTCATGCCATGGCACACTTTTTTCGTAATGTTGGTACCACTGCGTGATTTTGACATTTCGGGCGTTCACCTTTCGAACGCACAATTGTGGAACACCTGAATTTAACTGATATTTTCAAGAAAAAAGTTATCAGACCATGTATAAAACATCACTTAGCTTGAGTTTCATTGATTTCAGTGCTTGTACACTGAAATAAATATCATGATTGCTGCTATTAGTTTCGCATATAGTTTTTTGCAGAATGCCTTTGCATTTGACCGGTATATGCGTTGCACATGAACTGTGTGAGCACTGCATATAAATGGATAAGAAATTGAAATATGCTACTGCATATAAAATGTATGTTCTCGGCACATTAAAAGTATATGCAATGCTCACAGATTGAATGATTTGAGGATATGCACCCGCATATAGCATGTAAGATAAACACTCTTGATTTTTAATTAATTTTCAATTGTATTTTAATAGTTATGCATTTTATTACTATGGATTACTTCTCATGTTGAACAGAGGTTTTATTTTTCTTTCGCAATTATAAAAAAAAGTTTTGATCAAATTATTAACTTTTATTAGGCTACAATGGCAGGACTTCGAGTGCTTCGGCGGTTCCTTGAACAGAGCTGTTTGTTGCTTGGAGGAAATCGCTTCGAATGTGACCGATTCCGGGCGTAGAGTCTTCTCGAGCGGCTGCCTCGTTGCTCTTTGTTTCCGGCCGGTTGAGCCCGGTTTTCGGCACACCGTGCGTCCTTGACCTCATCGGCTGCTTAAAGTGGTCCTTCAGATCTTCAAACACTCGATCTTTTTCGAGTCAAGGTTGACCGGCAGCGGTGGATAGCCTGGAAGATTGTACTTGTCTGTACTAAAAAGGAAAACACTTTTAGCATCGTTATCACCACAAAACACACTTCTCTTCTACAAACCTGGTTCGGAACCACTCCGACGATGCGGTTCACCACCCTCGGATGCAATCTGCACGGCCCACCGTTGTTGTGCAGTCCCGGAACCAGCGTCCAGTTGATAGTCATCTCCACTTTCTGAAAAGAAATCACAGTCAGCATCCACGATCACGAAGCTGCTATCAAAGTAATCGACGTGGCAAATCCGGGACACCCTCGAACAGCACACGCCCTGCATCGTCGAATACAGCCGGAACTTACCGATGTGGCCAAACAGGCTCTGATTGGTGAACTGGACCTCTGGACCATCTTCGTGCCGGAACCGTCTGCCATCTCGGTCCGCGAAGAATCAAGTTTGAGACACACGCGCAGTTTAACAAAAGACTAAATGAATCGCGGCTGTTGCTGCTGGCTGACATACACGCGCATGCAATTTTGTACACATTTTGGCACACATTCATAAATGTTGTGAACCTTGCATATAAGTTTCATGTAAAAAAGCACACTGCAAAATTCTATAGTATCTCGCATATAGATGTTATATGCGGAGCTCACGAATCATACTTGCCAAAGCAATATTTTTCATCGAGCATGAGTAAAATTCGGTTATAAGCATACGCATATAAAATCTAAGAAAATTGCTTGTAAAGAATATTTGTTAAGCATATAGAGATTAATATGATGAGTCATAGGTTTTATTATGCTACATTGAAGATTGGATATGTGCAGTGTACATATATAATCAATCATGAGTTTAGTTTCAGTGTAGTCATTATTTTGTTAAAAATATGTACTCCTGGAGAGAATCAAAGTTTGTTTACATCCATAAGAAAAAAAGTGTTCCGAATTTGTGGTTTTTATGGGTCAATGTTTTTCTTAAAAAGTTTTATATAAAACGTAAAAAATTACAGCCGGTCTATATAGCAATCGAAAGATTCCAAGAAAAGCTTCCACATGAAGATAAAAGTCATTATGTTCAACTATCGCGTGTCTCGTGGCGCAGGGGTAGCGGCTTCGGCTGCCGATCCCGATGATGCTATGAGACGCGGGTTCGATTCCCGCCTTATCCACTGAGCTTCTATCGGATGGTGAAGTAAAACGTCGGTCCCGGTTTCTCCTGTCTCGTCAGAGGCGCTGGAGCAGAAATCCCACGTTAGAGGAAGGCCATGCCCCGGGGGCGTAGTGCCAATAGTTTCGTTTTTTTCGTTCAACTATCGATTTTTTATGATTTTTTGACCATCGGCCGATCTGTAAACCGGTCCGAATATGTGGGATGACTGTATTTAAAAACCTAAAAATTTAACTACAAAAATATAACTTTAAAATTAAATCAAAATCTAAAATTATAATATGATAAAACTTTAAATTTCGAAAGTCTAAATATTCAAAATCTAGGAATTTTTATACAGTTTGTAATCCAAAATCCTCGCTAAAATTTCACTCCGAAAGAAATTTAATTTCCGATATTTAAAATAATGTCTTCTAATAAAAAGGACTTCAAAAATTGTGGAATTCAAGAATTTAAGAATTAAAGAACTAAGAATTTGAAAATAAAAAACATTTAAGAATTGACAAATTTAAGAATTTTAGAATTTTAGAATTCAAAAATTTAGGATTTTAGAATTTAAAAATTTTTGAATTTATAAGCTTAAAAATACTAAAATTATTTTAGATTTGAGATTTTTTCTATATTGTTTTGAATTTGATATTTTTAGTTTTTAATTTTCACTTTTTAATTTTGATTTTTTTAAATCTTCAAATTTTCGATTACCTAAATTTTTGGTATTTTTGATTTCAGATTGCTAAAATTTTGATTTTCGAAATTTCAGATTTTTTAAATTACGATTTTAGAAATTTCGAAAAACAATTAATATGTATTTTGATTTTTTTTAATAATAAAAACTATTAAAACAATTTTTTTTCGATTTTTTCGAATTTTTGAATTTCTGAAGCTTTGAATTTGGAATGTTTTGATCTTTTTATTTTCGCCAAGAATGTTTAAATTTAGAAAAAATATTTCTACCGATTGAATTCCATTCCAAAATTCTAAAGTGGAGTCCAGCTTCTGTTACGTTCAATCAAGCTCATATTTGGCGCCCACCAGAACAAGCCCCAATAATGGTTTTTGTTACACATTCTAATGTCTATATCTTCGAAAAAAGTTTGTAATATTTGATTTTCAAAATTAAAAATTGAATAAATCCAGTATAAAATTAAAATTAAATAAGGTTAAAAATCATTTCTCAAAACTCAAAAGAAATTAAACATTCAGAGCCGGAGATGTTAAGAAATGACAAGAAATATATAAAAAATAATTTCTACATAATCTTCATCTTCATTTTTCGACGTTTCGTACTAAGAAAATACAAACAAACATTTTCAGAAGAAAATTCAATCATAAAAATTATGAAATTCTTGCAAAAAATCAAAATCAAACCATCCACATTAACGACCCCCGGGTCTTTTGTGGTCTCTATTGCAAGTTTCTACTCGAATCTAGGAGTCCGAAGGCTTGAATGGGGAGAGCACCCAAACCTCTTTTTACTCCAAGGAACCTTCCACCCCAGTGTTTGAACTGACGACCTTTGGATTGCGAGTCCAACCGCCGCCAGCGATTCCACCGGTGTAGGCTTGGTTTGGTGTGTTGTTTGTACTTATGGCATGGAGACGACTCCTACATCTGGAATGATTTAACAGCCCAACAACAACCAAGGCCGGGACCGACATTTTACTTCCTCGTCCGATGGAAGGTTGCAGCAGATGGGGATCGAACCCAGAATCATCCGCTTACAAAGCGGACAGCGTAACCATTCGGCCACGCACTGCCACAAATTCTTGCACTCAAAGGAAAAAACAAATTCGTATCGTAATTCCTGATAATATTTTTCTAAATAACTAGAAAGTAATTCTATCTCTCTCAATTAATTTATTTATCAAAATTGCCATCCGCGCGAAATCCACGCCTGAGCAAATTAGCCAGCAAATCCGCGCCAGTCCGTAACAACCTTGTCAATAATACCTACAACTTTGCTGAAGACACCAATTCAATCAAAAAAATTCTTGAAAAGTTACAAATTTTCGAATATTTACGTATTTTTTGTATGGACAGATGCCGAAATTGTATGGAAACTTGTATAAGTGAACCAATGACACAAAATGGCTTCTTCGGTCATCCCAATTAGGGTGGTTCACGATTAGGGTGATTTAAAAAATCTAACTTTTCAGGCATATTTTTGAGATTTTTATTGTCTTCTAAAAAGTTGTATAAATAGTTAGGTTTGCCAATCCAAGTAACTTTGTCTCGCAATCTACAAATTTAAAACTTAAATATCTAGAAAAGACGCAGGCCACATTTGAACGCAAGAGCTAGCACTACATAAATAAACTAGCTCATAAATACAGTTCCGGAAAAAAAACACTATCAAAAATACCAAAAAGAAAAAAAAGTCAACCACGCGGTATCACTGCTCAGAGAGCTCAGAAGGCATTCAACCACTCAAATTTGACTAGGTTGATCAAGAATTAACAATTTAAATATTTAAGAATTAAGAAAGGGTAAATAAAACTAGGTTTAACAGTTTGGCACTTAGGGTAAAGAATCCTTTTATGATTCTTTGAGTTTTTTAAAATGGAAAGAAATATATAAAATGGATCTCTTTTATTTTAGATACTTACCCCAATACAGCATTAAATTGAACAGCGATTGGAGAAGTATTTCCTCATAGCACCAAAGCAAGAAAGGCACAATGCCATGGTTAGCCGGTAACTTCTGCCAACTAGACTAATCTTCGCTTATCTTCTTGCACACACACTCAAAACTCACCTCTAAATGTTTCACCAGCTTCATGGCCTGTGATATTTCATCGAAAGCCCAGAAAATGTAACAAAATAAATGTCTATTTCGAGTGAATGTACCGCTTTTAATGGCTACCGATAATTAACAGTAAAATATTTTAATATAGGTAAACTATAAGCACAGCTATCATTGAAGCTGCAAAAAGCCTAACCTAGCCTAACTTGGCCACGCTCACTGACCCTGGGGGAACACAATTTTGTATACGTCCGAGTAATGGTCCACAAAATGCACTTCCAACCCGTCCGTAATAAAGCTGGGCAAGTCGGTGTAGTCTTTCTTATTTTCCTCCGGCAGAATAATGCAATTTACGCCACTTCGCTTGGCGGCGATCGTCTTCTCCTTGATTCCACCAACGGGCAAAACCTTACCCATCAGCGACACCTCCCCGGTCATGGCCACATTCTGCCGGATGGGCGTTCCCTTGGCGAGGGAGAGCAACGCGGTCACGATCGTGACACCGGCACTGGGGCCATCTTTCGGCGTGGCTCCCTCGGGGACGTGCAGGTGAATGTGGCTCGACTCGAGGAAGTTGTTGTCCTGGTCGGATTTCCGGATAAAGTTACGCGCGACTGTGAGGGCTATCCGGGCGGACTCCTTCATCACATCACCCAGGTGGCCCGTTAGTTCGAGTGATCCGTCCGAGACGGCGGCTTCCTTCTTTGGTGCTTCGATCAGTTTTCGTTTGGCAGTTTCAATGTAGAGGGCGGAGCCGCCCATCGCCGTCCAGGCAAGGCCCATGACCACTCCGGGTGGCGTCGATTCGTACATGCGATCGTGGGTGAAAATGGGTTTACCGAGCAGTTCGTTCAGGTTTTGGCCGGTGATCTCAGAGAACTCGATCTCCTTGCGAACGATTTTGAAAGTTACCTTGCGCACGATCTTCTCGATCTGTTTCTGCAGATTTCGCACTCCGGACTCGCGACAGTAGCTGCGAATCAGGACGGAGAGCGCTTCGTCGGTGATGGTGATGTGCTTGTCTTCGAGGCCACAATCCTTTTTGGCCTGAGGGATGAGGTACTGCTTGGCGATCGCTACCTTCTCCTCCGCGACGTAACCTGATGATGATCGTATGTTTGTGTAATCATATCGAAAGATAATTGAGAAGTCTCGCTTACCTGACATGTCGATCATCTCCATTCGATCACGCAGCGGCTCCGGGATCGTGTCAATTACGTTGGCAGTGCAGATGAACAGGACCTTGGACAGATCTACCGGTACGTCCAGGTAGTGATCGAGGAAGTTTACATTCTGTTCGGGATCAAGCAGTTCCAGCAGTGCTGAGCTGGGATCACCTTGGTAGCCCCTAAAAGATAAATCGTTGAAATTGAATCTTGACCAGTACGACCATCAGTACTTACTTTCCAATCTTGTCGACTTCGTCGATCAACACCAGCGGATTCTCCGTCTTGGTCTTCTTCAAGCATTGAATCAACTTGCCCGGCATGGCGCCTACGTACGTCCTACGGTGACCCTTGATCTCCGCCACATCCGTCATTCCACCGACGCTGAACCGGAAGTACTCTCGGTTCAGAGCCCGGGCAATGGACCGCGCAATACTTGTCTTACCCACGCCCGGAGGTCCGTGGAAGCACAAAATCTTTCCCTGAGTTGTGCCCTTCAGTTGACTCACGGCGATAAACTCCAGAATGCGCTTTTTGATGTCCTCCATGCCGTAATGATCGGCGTCCAGAATCTCCGTCGCTCGATCAATGTCCAGATTCTCTTCGCTCATAACGCCCCACGGCAGCGTCGTCAACCAGTCTAGATAGTTGCGGGTTACGCTGCACGGAAAAAGCGACTTTTATTAAGATCAATCCCCAAACAGAACTCCCCAAAGCAGCCTTACTTGAACTCCGAGCTGTGACTCTCCAGGAAGTTCAGCTTGTTCAGCTCTTCCTCGATCACGTCCGACACGGCCTTCGGCACCACCTTGTCCTTGATGCGCTCGCGATACTTTTCCCCGATCGCGTCCTTGTCGTCCTTCTCGATGCCCAGCTCCTTCTTGATCACCTTGAGCTGCTCCTGCAGGATGTACTTGCGGTGCTGCTGCTTGACCTTCTCCTCCACCTCGCGACCGATCTTGGCCTGCAGCTTGGACAGCTCGAGTTCCTTCTTGAGCAGCGACAGCGACAGCATCAAGCGTTTTGGGATCTACAAAAAGACAGTTTTAAAAGCTAAATGTTGAACGGATCGCAAGTTAGCCTTACATCCATTTCCTCCAATATCTCCTGCAACTCGGGTGGATCAGCCGCGGACAGGGACGCCCCCAGATCGCACAGGTAGACCGGATTGTCGACTACGCGTTGATTCTGATTCAACATTTGCTGCAGGCTCTCTCTGGAATAAAACAATCGAATTGGTTATTCAACTCATTCGAAGCTCGAGTTATTCCCCCTCACCTGTACAGCGGATTCATCGTGATAATGTCCCGAATTGTCTTGATCACCTCCTGCGTGAGGGCCTTCACCTCCTCGGTGTGTTTGAACGATTCGTGCTTCACGTTTTCGACCTCCACCATCAGAACCGGCTGCTGCTCGCCCGGCTGAAGCAGGCGCTTCTTCGGTGGCTCCGCAACCGGTTCCCCGTCCAGTGTGCTATCGTTGTTGGCGTTCCGAATGATTTTCTTGTTGCGGTTCTTGTGCTTTCGGCGCCGCTTCTCCGCGTCGGTCTCGTTCTCCACTGATACGTTAATTTGCGTTTTAAAGAACGGATACTTTATTGTCATTTCTGGGGGACGTCGATTAGGTCAATCCACCAAGTCCTGAATGGAAACAAAGCGTACTTACGTTTGCCCTCCTCGGATGCCTCCAAGTCCTCGTACAGCTGCCCTGTGATCTTGATCCGTCGGTGAGCGGTCACCACGAGGCGCAACTTGTCGCCCAAATCCTGCATTTCCTGAATCTGCGCAAACGTTCCGACGTTGTAGATTTCACTCAAATCGTTCATCACTTCGCTGGGATTGTCATCGTCCTTCTTGAGGAAAATTCCCGCGTACGGTTGGTTCAGTTTCACCTTCCGCCGGATCAGATCTATCAGCATCGGATTCGTCACCTAAGAAAGAAATTAATCCAGATTAACTCTTCGCTCAAACCCATCCCCCTATCCCAAAAAAATACCTCCAAAATCTTCATAAACCGCGGAAACACCGGATTGCGCTTGGCCGCAATCACCGGCAAGTGGGGCCAAACCTCCGGAATGGCAACAGTCGCCGGCAGCTGATTTGTAAACGGAACCGGTTCCGGATCCAACGTGCTCTCGTCCTCCTCCGGATCGCGCTTGCTGCAAAAGGACCGGCTACCGATGGCAAACTGTGACAACGTTCGCGCCTCCAGCGTCACGCCATTCCTCGCCGCTGGTCCAGCAAGCTGGCCAACAATCCTCCGGCGCGCAACTCCGGCAAAAGTCGGCTCTTGTTTCACCGTCAAACTGGACACCGTTCTCACATTGCGGATAAAGCTCTTTGGAATTACTCGCCCGATTCTACACGCTAGCTGGTTCATGTTGATTGTGAGGCCAAAATGTCCAGTTTTATGTGAGAAAAATCCGGAACAAAAATTCAATTCACTTCGGTTGCGACGACGAACTTGGCCTTAAAATATTACATCAGAAATCGGAATTGCATGTTTTTGACAAGCCATCGAAAACACTGGAAAAATCTGTCATTTACTCGAACCCGGTGCGAAAAATATGGGCGCGCTGAAAGGGGTATCAGCTACAGAGCCGATTCGCTAGCTCGATTTCAGCGAGGAGATGGTACAAACAGTTCAATGTTTGTAAATGGGTACATACTAAACACGGTACTAAACTGCCCCTGATCGCATAAATGTCCCATATGCATTTTCATCGATTTTGAGTTATTGATGCAGATTGGTTCAAAATCGCGAGCTCTTTCGGAAAAGCATATAACATCCAGTATTTTGTTCTAGAAATCAGGAGGAAATCTCGAGGGGGATCTAGTTTTTTGCGAAAACTTAACACGCAGCCTTATGTGTGGGACAAACTTGTTTTGTGTTTCTGTCAGCTTGTTGTTTTTGCATATGGGACATTTATGCGAACATGGGCAGTAAAGCCCTATGGAAAAAACAACCCTTCGATCACTTTTTTCATTTAATGCAAACAAAATATTGACAAGACAACACTTTTTCGATGGATCAACTATGGTCCCCTTGGAACGATCTGTTAAGTAGGACCTTCTAAGCTTAATTTTAGAACCCAATTGTCTCTGGAATACGAATTTGGTAAAATTATCACCAGAAATGATATCTTAGGGGTAACTCTAGCAAAAATTTACAACCAAAAATTTACTAAAAGAAAAAGTGTCTACTTTATGTGTTACTCTGTGGTTAAACTGCCTTACCCAAAGTGCTACTAGTCTCAGATGGTAGTCCTTGTGGTAGTCCCAGATGTCCCCTACAAGCTGCAGGTCAAATCGAGTTTATATCTGGATGGTACACTTTTTCACGCAGAAAAATAAGGCATGTTTGAATCAACAAAACGTTTTGTTGATTTGAAAATCAAGATTTTTGTTGAATCAACACTAAACGTCAAAGCAACTTTTTCATAACATAAACAGATTTTTGTCGAATTGAGAAAATCAAGGTTTGTTCCAAACTCGGTTCCAAAGCAAAATTGGTGTTGATTATATTCAACAAAAATTTTGTTGAATCAAACCTCGTACAGGCTGATTCTAGGTATGAGGATATGGTATGTTACAGGAAAGGAATAGGATAAGGAATAATATGAACTTTTAAATAAATCATATAGTGAGTAGATAAATTTACATGTAGACATTTAATTTAGAATAATTCCAGGAAGCTGTAAAAAATGAAAATTATTTAAAAACTAATACTCCAGATGGAAACACGCACCTTCCACATAATTTGACATGAACACGATCACGAATACAGCACAAAAAGAACACCACAAAAATCCATCATCCCGTCGCTGCTGCTCACACGATACTGACGCGCAATAATATTCATTAGCACAATGACCCCCACACACACACGATAATCTGGAACTGATTCGAACAGTAAGGTACACTCAAAACCAGAAGTATCCCTCAAAAGGATACTTTCTATCCTTTTTTCAAGTTCACCCGGCGTCACCCTTTCAAAGGGTATGTCAAAATCAGTACATTTTCGATACCCTTTTAAAAGGGTGACGACGGGTGAACTTGAAAAAGGATACTTTTGATTTTGAGTGTACTGTCAGTCATCCTTGGCGTCGTTCTCCAGGTACCGGATGCTGTTGGAATAATGCTGGTTTCTGGCGATCGAACATTCGAAGCGAATGCGGTTGTCAGGGACTCGACCACAGAGCATTGTACGTTTCTCTCAAAGGTACACGCCGCATGGCATTTCAGAATGTGCCACAGACTTTGTTGCCAGCGATTTTCTGCACTTTTGGAGCAATAAAAAAAATACCGTCGACTCTCTGGTTGTCAATATCCAAGGGACCTTCGAGGAAGAGAATCGTCAGTTTACAGAACGATGCAAAATGAAGACTCGATTGAAAATATTGTTTTCTTGATACCCAGCTATGGGAGAGAATCATGGCAACGTCCAGCAAACAAAAACAAACTAATATCAAACACCCTTCAAAGCTTCGTTTCGCAAAGAAAAATGTCTATGCAAGCCATAAGAAAGTGAAATTATTGACAACGGGACGAGATTTTTAAAGCAAAAAGAATCCAAGGGACCGTCGAGGAAGAGATCCTTCAAGCAAGAGAAAATATTGAGGAATGAAAAGAATTAAAGTATGCAGATTGAAGGGACTGAAGAATTCATCGAATGATGGAGTAATATTGAAATCGAGAAGATCGACAGCCAGAGAGTCGACTGTATCTGGCAACCAGGCCAGCCGATTCAAAGAAGAAGATCAACAAAAACAAAACGCGCGGTATGAGATTTGACAGCGCGCTATTGCCGAAAGTGCGGTGCGTCGTTCCGAGGCTGGTTTGCCACGTGTCTTTTTCGGGAATACGCGCAATACTCATGATTTACTGAGTAACTGTTACTTTATGAATCGACCTTGGACTCGACTTATTTTATCATTTTGTCTGTGAATCTTTCAGAAAACTGATCACCCTATCGTTATGTTCCATGACTTGTTCCACACTGGTAAACAGCATTACACTTTTTTCAGTTCACTTTTACACACTTGTATGAGATTTTTCAGTTCAAGTATGATTACACACTTTCGTGTAATCATACTTGAACTGAAAAATCCCATACAAGTGTGTAAAAGTGAACTGAACAGTGTGTAATGTTGATTATCAGTGCATGATCATTTCCCCCGTTTATTTTTCAGTGGGTTTGTTTGCTTTTAAAAATGACCGAATCAACTGCCAAACCCACCAACGAAAAAACGGCCCAGTTCAGCGTTCGCGCACACAAACAGTCAGTCTGTCGGATCGCGTTTGCATCATTCGTGCGTCGTGCGTTTTTCGTGCCGAATTTCGGAGTTTTCCGGGCGGATTGCGTCGACTGGTAATGTTCGTGCGATTAGTGACGGTTTGGGTGCATTTTTCTGTGCAACAGTGTTGGATTTGAGCTAATTTCATCCCGTGCAAGGCGAAATTTGGGAGAAAAATTTAAATAACCTCACTTTTCTTCCTCTTTCTGTCGCATTTTTCTCGCGGGAGGTTTTGCGTTTGTGTGTGTGTGTGTGTGTGTGTGAATCTGGGGGGAAGTGAGCACGCACACAAGCGAAAAAAGCAAAATTCCGAAGGACGAAGTGCAGTGCTGCCAGATTTTAGGGAAAAAAGGGCAAAGAAGTTGTGTCAAAGACAACTGGAATGGTGTAGGACTACGTAAAGTTTTAATGTGTAAAAATAGGGATTTCTATCTAAATTTCAAGGAATTAGATAGAGACGTTTATCGTTTTGGCATTTCATACAAGTGTACTTACTAAGTGTGTACAAAGTTGGTTGGTCAAAGTCAAACTAAAAACCCGATTTACCTAATATCACCAGAGGTGAAATAGAGCCTTTCTTACAAAATGATGAAACTCCGACAAATATATTGGTGCAATTAATTTTTCAGAAACATAATGATACCACCCAGTGAGAATTTTACCTAAAGCTTCGAATCTTTTTAGGCTAAACCTACTAAACCTAAGAAAAACATATTGGATTGACAATATTAGAAAAATATAAAGGTTACTCAGTCTATAATGTTAGTCTCTGATTAACTTAAAAAAATATGTATCGCTATTGCACTTTGTCGATCTATTATGAGAAGCCAAAAAGAACACTTTCACGCGCAAGCGTAAATGTGCTGGCGTTTATGCTTTGACTTGACGACTTGTCGATCTTTCTAGCGAGAACGTGCCGGAACTTCGAATTAGATGTTCAGTTTATGATTTTGTATAAAACCAAAAATTTTATAGGAAAAAATAAGGTAAAAGTAAGACGAAAAACACTAATATGGCTATATCTCTGGAAATACATTTTGGAAAAGCTCCAAATTTTGAGCCCAAGCAGTTTATGGCGCATTCGTTTGGCTTTTTATTTGAAACTGAATTCGTTTAATTCTAGCAAAACAATGCCAAAGGGCCGTTGTGGGTTTATAAACAAAGAGTGTATCCCTTTCATGACAGATGTAAACATTCTCTAGCGTGAGCAGGACATACTCTTTGTTTACAAACCCACAACGGCCCTTTGGCATTGTTTTGCTTGAATTTGACAGTGTTATCTGTCAAATAGTCCAAAAAATACCTCTAAAAATGGCTTTGACCACATTTACTGGTCGAAAATTGTGAATCGAAAAATAAAATGTTCGTCGTTCGTGCCCACGGCTACAAATCTGAAATATAAAAATTGTGGGTTTTACGAGCGGTTTTCCAGTGATGGAAGACACACATTTTTAAGAGCGGATACAGACATCGCTCATGTATTTCAGTAAAAGAGCTCCCAAAAATCAGACTTTGAGTTCCGGGTTTCGGGCCAAAAGTCAATCGAGCGCATCTTAACCTTCAATTTAGTAATAGGATTTTTTCCTGGGACGAATCCTCGCGGTGTACGATTTTTTAAGATTTCTGAGAAAAGCGTTTTTCCAAAAGCAAACCTTAAACCTTTCTTTTGTAAGAAAGGCAAAAGTGATGAACTGTCACTTTTTACACGGCGCTCACACACACTATCAAAACAAGCGTTTGGTAGTGTGTGAACTCCGTGTAAAAGGGTGTCAAACTAAAAAGTGACCCCGTTCGTTTGACAACAGTTGGTGGCAAACCATCGGGGTTTGAGTGTATTTGAATGAAAATATGTCGGAAACGCCATTAGGCTAAAAAAGTCAGAAATTTACCAACACATTCAAAGTATGTTTACATGGCAGCTAGCGGTTTGTTTGCATTAGATTTGCTATCTCTTTCTAGTGTTTTTTTTTTTTGCCTGACCGCCCGATATGTCAGCCAACATATTTCGCCAGGGCTGTAACAGCTCGAGCGGGATCATTATTTGGATCAGGACACTATGACAAAAAGTTCGTCATTTTTGGGTTAAATTATATTGTTTGCACTGGGCCTAGAAACCCTTAAGGAATGACTAGCCTAGCCTAAAAGAGCATTTAGCTAGCAAAATCTAAACTTAGAAACATGTATTCTCCCTGTAAAGGCTTATAAATTGATCTCAGTTGAAAGGTTCTCCAAATCTCTGAATTGCAAATGTAACATCCTGGAGAAGAACTGTTAAATTCTAATAAACACTAATTCTAATATTTCTAAACTGAGTTTTAGAAGGAAGCAAAAGTGAAAAAATAAAAAAGATAAGATTGGAAAACAAAATAGTGTACTACAGTATGTCAAAAAAGTATTTACACCCCTTGGGCACAATGCACATTTTGTGATGAAACATGTAAAAAATTTAAAGTTTTACAAGAACCTAGTACTACGTTTTGTTCAGAAACTCATGCCAAACATTTTGCTACAAAAAGCTCATGAAAAGATGATTTCTATAAAAAGTTATATAACAAATACTATTACGAAAATAAAAGGTGCAAAAAGTTTGTACACCTTTCGAAAAATTAACATAAATAATGTTATTTGTTGACAAATCACCATAAATCCAGTCTCCCAACTCCAAATAGGCATCCTTGACTGATTAAAAAAATAATTTGGATTGAATATAAAGTTTACTTACTACTTAGTATAAAAGTTTATATAACTCTGGAAATTCTATATAAAACTTATCTAAACTTGATTTTGCAAACTTTCAATTGAACTAAATGTCAATATATTACCATAGAATTGCTAAATAAACATTTTGGAGAGGGTATAACACCGTTTTGGGGGTATTTGTATCGATAGAATAGATTTTTCGTTGGAATTTCGTACCAACCCGGAATTACGTCGTCGGAAAATCCGCCGGCATCTGAACCGGTCCACAATTCACAAGTCAACCTATGTGGCATCAGAAAGGGTATAAAATTTCCGATCTTTTGATACCCATACATCCAGGTTTTCTATAAAACCCACGTTTTTAAATACCTGGGCAAAAAGTAAGTTTGATCCACGAGAACAAAAATTACGAAATTCCATATATTTTTGGAAGGTTGCTCAAACGAAACCATAACAACGTTTTTGCTTAGGTATTTAAAAACGTGGGTTTTATAGAAAACCTGGATGTATGGGTATCAAAAGATCGGAAATTTTATACCCTTTCTGATGCCACATAGGTTGACTTGTGAATTGTGGACCGGTTCAGATGCCGGCGGATTTTCCGACGACGTAATTCCGGGTTGGTACGAAATTCCAACGAAAAATCTATTCTGTCGATACAAATACCCCCAAAACGATGTTATACCCACTCCAAAATGTTTATTTAGCAAGTCTATGGTAATATATTGACATTTATTTGAATTAAAAGTTTGCAAAATCAAGTTTAGATAAGTTTTATATAGAATTTCCAGAGTTATATAAACTTTTATACTAAGTAGTAAGTAAACTTTATATTCAATCCAAATTATTTTTTTAATCAGTCAAGGATGCCTATTTGGAGTTGGGAGACTGGATTTATGGTGATTTTTCAATAAATAACATTATTTATGTTAATTTTTCGAAAGGTGTACAAACTTTTTTTGCACCTTTTTTATTTTCGTAATAGTATTTGTTATATAACTTTTTATAGAAATCATCTTTTCACGAGCTTTTTGTAGCAAAATGTTTGGCATGAGTTTCTGAACAAAACGTAGTACTAGGTTCCTGTCAAACTTTAAATTTTTTACATGTTTCATCACAAAATGTGCATAGTGCCCAAGGGGTGTAAATACTTTTTTGACATACTGTATGTAACAAGCAAATCGAAAGGATTTAAGGATGTGATCAATAACTAACGATGGGGGATGGGCCATATGCCAGAAAGTTGTTTGCCAGAACACCAAATGGCAGAAAATATCAAAATGTCCCGCTGAGAAGTCGCCGTCTGGAACTGAACGGGGCAATTCGAAATTCCAAATATTGCGTTACGTAATGAAAGGCACTCCCATTGAGGAATCTTAACAAAACAGAAAATGCTTGAAGGAATATAAGTCAAATCTGGCAGCACTGCTAAATTTTCAGGGTTTCTTTTTCCTCGTTCGCAGTAAGCGTGGGAGAGTGGTTCAAAATAGACGGCGGTGGAAAAACAGGAAAAAAACCTCCGACGAAACACATAACAAACAAAAAACCCAAGTGACAGTTGCCAGAGTGAAGCGAAAAAAATCAGTGGAAAAACAAAAGTGAAGTGAATCGTGAAGAGGTGCGTTTGGGAAGTTTCACCCGGAAGAATCTAGAAGCCGTCGTGTTCCGCGCTGATCACACATCCGCGCGGTTCCGAGAGTCACGCCGCCGTCGTCGTTGCGCTACTCTAGTGTCTCCTGGTGGTATTGGTGCGGTCCGCCGCCGCGGGGGAACTTTGGCAAAGTATTGGTGCAGGAATGGCCCAGCAACAGCAGCAAGAACTGCAACCGCACCAGCCGCAGCTAACCAGGGACCATAATCGTGGAGTCGCCGGAGGAATCGCTGGCCATAGTGAAAAGCGCAAACATCGCGCGTTAGAGTGTGAGAGTGATGAGGACGACTTTGCTGGCTTCGACGAGGACGCCACGGCCAGCGGCAGCGAAAACGGTAATCGATTTCCTACTCTCGACTCGTAATTCTTTTTTTTTTCTGTTCTCCGTTCCTTCTTTCGTCGTCGTCGTCCCGTGCGTCGTCCGACCGACTCGCGTTCCCCTTCGAGAGACACACAGCACATTCGCGAGGGTTTGCGGTGCGCTTCCATTTTAGATTTTCGCAAGGCAAGCCACGGCGAGGACGGGGACCACGACCGAGGAATTTACAATTTAAAATGTCACCATTCCGGGTCACGTACGACGGATTGTAATCGCTCCGAGTGCGCGCGCCCTCCCCCATAAAAGAAGAAGACCCGTGAAGAGTTTACTAATTATGTAATTTATCTTGTTTTTCTCCGATTTGTGTGGTTCCGGCAAAAAAAAAACTAGGAGTGCTAAATTCGCCCCGCTCAATCACTTCCCTTTCCGGTGCAAGTTTGAAGAAAGCTCGAGAAAGCCAACTCGGGGGCGGAACACTTCCGGAAGACGGCATCGGGGGCGAATCCCCCCTCGGAGCAGGCAAACAGGTATTCTTTTTCCCCCCATTTTTTTTTCTTTCTGCGTTGGCAGTTTTCGTTTCAGTACGATAACGCGAGTTTTTTTTTCTCTTATTTTTTTGCGTCGTGCCAACACAGGACGATATGGAGTCGCTATTGGCTGCCGGCGGTGGGGGAGCTGGGGCGGGAGGAATGTACGCGGACCCAACCAGCAAGATGGCCATGTTGGCGGCCAAGCAGCAGCGCAAGCCAATCGCACCGGTCAATCCGAACGACGAGGCGTTCAAGGTTCCGTTCACGTTTGGCTGGAAGAGAGAACTGGTGAGTGTGTGAAATTGCGGGAATTTGGCACTGGGTTGTGGTTCAAAATGCTTGGAGAGAAGGAGGGGAGTGAAAGTATCTCTTATCTTAATGCGATTTAGCAAAATTATAGTTTGCACGTCATTATTTTGTTGTAAATGTTTTCATTTTAAAAATATACTTGATGTGTATCTAATTTTAAAAAGGTAGATATAAGTAATACCTAGCTATAAAAAAAACTTACTCCATTTGGGAACCATAGTGGAAAGAGTGTCAAAATGTTCAAACTTTGTGCTTCGTTGGCGGTTTATTTTATTACACTGGCCAACAAAAAATTAAAGTTACTGAAAAAAGCATACACTAGAAGCAGGCCAAGTGCGAATGATGCTGATGATACCTCTTCAGTTGACGCTCAGGCGAGGAACATCCTGGAAGGAGCGTCACTGACTACGTCCGTAGTCCTGTTAGATCATTCTTGATCAAGACATATAGCTCTGGTTCCTTGCAAGTCTGGAGTTTTTTTTTGAAAAGGTCCAATAAACCAAATTTTCAGTTGTTGCTTTTTGGGTGTTTTTTAATACCATTGACTCAAGGTGGTTTCAAAAACACCCAAAAAGCAAAAACTAGAAATTTGGTTTATTGGACCTTTTAAAAAAAAACTCCAGAAGTGTCCTATTTTCTTACCTCCACGTTGGCTTGGTTTTCATGATGACCTAGCTGGTGGCCTGTGGAAACGGATTGCAAACCTTTGACCACCGCGGGTCAGAGTCGAGACGGCTGAAAAAAAGGGGCGCGACAATGTGGGAAAGGGAAGTAATTTGTAATTGTAGACGGTATTGTTTTGATTCGGCTGTTGAGTCAACTGCTGTGGATGTACCTGAAACATCGCACAACGGAGTTTCTCTTCTTTCCATTTCAGCTACCACCTATCTTCTGTTTATTTTGTTTCACTGATTTTTTAACGCGGCTTCTGTTTGTTATCCTCCATTTGATTTCGGTTTTACTCATTTGATTATCTTATTTCTCAACGCTTTTCCACTCTATTTTACCAATTGATGCTGCTGTAACAAACTTTCTGCTTTCCCTTAATTTGGCAGCGATGTAAATTTTGTTAACATGTGCCTTTTCTTTATTTATCTATTTGAATAACTTCTCATCTTCCCTGTTAATTGCCCTCAATACAATCTAAGCTTGTTTGTTATCTCAATTTATTAATTATTGTTAATTTCTTTATCGACTTCATAAATTACTACCTTTCTTTTACTATTGATTCTTTACATAGTATATTTCTGGAGTTTTTTTTAAAAGGTCCAATAAACCAAATTTTCAATTTTTGCTTTTTGGGTGTTTTTAGAACCGCCTTGAGTCAGGGGTATTCAAAAACACCCAAAACGCAAAAAATGAAAATTTGGTTTATAGGACCTTTTAAAAAAAACTCCAGATTTCTTTCACTGTCCATTGTTTTCAATCTTCACCTATTTCTTCAAACAAGTGAGGTTCGAGTCCTTACTCAATATATTAAATGATCAAAGTCACACACATAACATTATTGTACTTTTCAAAAGCTTCTATAATATGCTTAGGACCAAAATATTGTAACAAAACACCGCGACAGAAGAAATAGCAACATATAAACACGACTCGACATTAGGGAAGATTTCAGGAGAACACAATGCACAGTAAATTACAATAAGTTTTTGAATTCAAACTAAAAATAAAACAGTTTTTGCTTTCATAAAATTTGATAGGCACACTATAAATGGTTAGGCGCGCTTATACTTGCATCAAACCCTACGTAATGTACCACCCCCGGCCGAGTTAAAATGCGTAACTGGAAAAGAAGGTGTGCATGCCTGGCACGAACACTCAAAGCGTGTTCTAGCGTGTTGCTCGTACTGACTCAGAGCAAGGGTGAGATGTAGGTGTAAGGGCAGTGCGTGTTCGTCGGGAACCTAGTGCATAAGATCGGTCAAGGCCCATTCTTACACTGAAAATTGCGAATTGCGAATTATTGGAGGTGGACAAAACCCCCCTTGAGCACACTTCGAGCCAAACATTTCATTAGGGCACAAAACCAAAAACCGCGATTCGAGAAAATCGCTTGCAAAAAGTGGACAACTTGTTTCAATTCCTATTTAAAAAAGAAGCTTGACTGATGGTATTTTTACAAATGATACGATAAAACACATCATTATCCTTAACTCTGCTTGAATGCTTCCTAATTTATGTTGATTTTCGCAATAAAACTCATAATTAAAAAAAATCTCGTTATTGGGCCCTTTTAACGTTCCAACTGTTGTTCAAAATGGGCCCTTTCTGAATGCAATTTCGAAGAGAACTAAAAGGGCACTAAAGCGCTGTCACCCGATTGTTGTTTTGAATGATGTTTATGGGCCCTTTTGTTTAGTTAGAAATAATGAGGAATCCAGCGGAAATTTTGATAATTACTGAAGTTTTGTGATCGAATGGTGTAGATAAGGATGTGAAACATAAAAATTCTTCAAAAGTGTACTGAACAGCAGCCGCGGGACCGTAACAAATATTGTATTTCGACGAAGCTTTTTTCTGCAGAAATCCTTGGTGAAACGTAAGTCAAACTTTGTTTTGAAGTGAATTAGTGTTAAGAATGTATGAAAAGTTCACTTTATAACATAGAAAGTTCCTCAACTACGAAAAACTAACGAAAAAGAAAAGGGCACAATTGAACTTTTTGTCTAGTTTGGAGTGAGCATTGTTATGTGCCCTTTTGTGTTTGTGATTTTTTCAATAGGAAATTGTTTGCTATCAATCTGAATCTTGGAGGGCATGTAGAGAGTGTACTTATGAATGGAATAGTGGAACAATCCCGAATGTTTACGTTTTGGTTTTGTGCCCTAATGAAATGTTTGGCTCGACTTTCTCAAAAAGGCACAAAACCACCTCATCTTATCGCATCAACAAGTACACAAAACTCAAATGATACAAGACGTGGTCACTCTTAAAACTAACTGAATAAATTAACATAAAAATCACAGTTCTAAAATTTACGTGTGTATAGCGTTGTGTGTATCGTTGCGTCGAAAACCAGTTATCACCTCGACAAAAACTGTTTTTTTTGTCTGAAACTTTGTTGTATATTGATTTTATACGATTACAATGTTCAGAACAGATGTAAGTAACATCAAAACAATGAACTTTGTCGATGACACTGAAGTGATTGGAGCTAGAGATATGATGAGTTTTAGCAAGATTTTGTGATAATTTAGTTAGTTTCCGAGCTAGGTGTACAAAGCCTCGATTAATTTAGGCAAAAACCGTAAAAAAAACCGTACAATAGGTTTTAATTAAAAAATGTCGGGTGAATTTTTCTCGTAAAAATATGCCCAAAAATACTCTGGTTAGGGACCATCCATAAACCACGTGGATACTTTTTTGGGAATCTTTTGCTCCTCCCCCCTTCTTGGACAGTTGTTCATAAAAAAAAAATGTATCACGCTGAAAAATATATTTTGTAGAATCCTGTACAAGGTTTGATTCAACAAAATTTTTGTTGAATATAATCAACGCCAATTTTGCGTTGAAACAAACCTTGATTTTCTCAATTCCACAAAAATATTTTGTTCGCAATTCGCAATTTTCAGTGTAAGAACGGGCCTTGACCGATCTTATGCACTAGGTTCCCGACGAACACGCACTGCCCTTACACCTACATCTCACCCTTGCTCTGAGTCAGTACGAGCAGCACGCTAGAACACGCTTTGAGTGTTCGTGCCAGGCATGCACACCTTTTTTTCCGGTTACGCATTTTAACTCGGCCGGGGGTGGTACATTACGTAGGGTTTGATGTAAGTATAAGCGCCTAACCATTTATAGTGTGCCTATCAACTTTCATTAAAGCAAAAACTGTTTTATTTTCAGTATGAATTCAAAAACTAATTGTTATTTACTGTGTATTGTTTTCTGCTGAAATCTTCCCTATTGTTGAGTCGTGTTTATCTGTTGCTATTTCTTTTGTCGCGGTGCTGTGTTACAATATTTTGGTCCTAAGCATGTTATAAAAGTTTACCAAAAGTACAATAGTAATATTTGTGTTACTTATTTGATCATTCCAAAAATTGAGCAAGGGCTCAAACCTCACTTGTTTTTAAAGAAAAGGGTAAAGATTGAAAACAATGGACAGTGAAAGAAATATACTATTTGAAGAATCAATAATAAAAGAAAGATATTTAGGTATGAAGTAAGAAATTAACAATAGTTAATCAATAGAGCTAACAAACAAGCTTAGATTGTATTAGGGCAATGTATAGGGCAGATGAAAAATTATTCAAATAAATAAATAAAGAAAAGGCACATGATAAACAAAATTGACATCGTTGCCAAATTAAGGGAAAGCAGAAAGTATGTTACTGCAGCATCAATTGGTAAAATAGAGTGAAAAGGCGTTGAGAAATAAGAGAATCAAATGAGTAAAATCGAAATCAGGAGGAGTAAACAGAAACCGCGTTAGAAAATCAGTGAAACAAAATAAACAGAAGATAGGTGGTACATGAAATGGAAAGAAGAGAAACCCCGTTGTGCGATGCTCAGGTACATCCACAGCAATTCCACAAAAATATTTTGTTGTTTTGAAAAAGTTGCTTTGACGATTAGCGTTGATTCAACAAAAATCTTGATATTCAAATCAACAAAACGTTTTGTTGATTCAAATATGCCTTATTTTTCTGCGTGATGGATCGTGGACAATCGCCTTACTTAGGAAAGACTTCAAAATCACTCAAAAATGAACTTCTTAATTTGACCTCCTGGACCCACCTTCACGTATACATATCGACTCAGAAACAAATTCTGAGCAAAGGGACCATCCACAAACCACGTGGACACTTTTTTGGAAATCCCAACCGGAAAGAGGCAGTTTACAAGGTTCGGTCGGGGTTTTATAGGCCAGGGGCGTCTATCCAAAACAATAAGAGATTAGGGATACAATAGAGCAGTTTGGGAGATCTTCTTGGGGCCGTGTGCAAAATATGGTGATTAAGAGAAGCAACTCTCCAGGCCGAGTGCAAAATGGGGACCTTTCTAACGAATCCAAAACATTGAAAATCTGAAACCCTATCAAAAGTTATATAAACTTAAGTGTTATTTATACACCTATTTGATGCCGGATCTCAGATATTTTGATAAAAACGTTTTCCGGATCTATTGTCTGGCCCATTGTTGGTGGGTAATCAGAAGACCTCTTCAACACTTCAAAAGATTGAAGATCTAACAACCCTATCCAATGAAATATATAACTATATCAATGTAAGGAAGGCTTCAACCACCTTAGGGTGGATTAAGTAACATTTTTGTTGTTGTTAGTTTTTACTATCTTTTGCATAAATATTCGAGATAAGTTATTACGTAAATTTATCAACATTTTACATTTATTAGATGAATAAAACAAAGGTTTACTTGACCATTCTAACACAACATAACAGACTAAACTAAGAAACTTAATAGCTTCAGTTTCCTGGAAACAAAATAAAAATAGTTTGATCCTTCCTGACCGTTGGTTTAAAATGAATTACGCTCTAAGAATATTTTTTTAAATTGCAGTCGAAAATCCTTAAAACTAGCTGTAATTAAATACCAAAGTTGTAATTTATGTCCAATGCCCATACGACTTTTTCAAACGCCGCGTGTAAAAAACTTGATTTGGTTTTGACATTACTCGCTTTATACTGCCGTTCTACGCATAATTGTTCCATGTTCAAAAAAGTGCAACTGAGAAAAACGGGATTGAAACTTTTCGACCGTTTTCTGTGTTTCTACGCATAATTGTCCCGTGAGTTCCTATCCGCCCTATTTGTCCCCAATCGCCTAAGTTAGTAGTTTATCACTCTTATTTATGATCCTCTTGCTATCTAATAGGTAAACAAGACACAATGCTTCGTTAAACTAATGATTCTATGGTGTTGTTTTTGATGAATTTCCGAACAAAGTACTAGATTTTATGTGTTTTTTTAAGTGTACGATAAACTAAACTTAAAAAATGTCAAAAAGTCAAAATCGTCCAAAATTTACATGGAACAATTATGCGTAGAACGGCAGTATACCTAGTGGATGACAGTCGTGACAGAAAAAAATATGTGAATTTACTCGAAACGGAAAAATGAATCACATGTAAACTCAGTTGATGTAAACTTGAGATTCGACGTAAACGGTTGAATCAAACGTAAAATCATGTAGGTATTGACGTATAATTTGTCGCAAATTTACATCAAATTGCATTAAAATTTAAATGTTTAATGACGTGCAAAAGTGTTACATCATAAATGATGTAACATTCGGAAATATTTTTTAGTGTGTAGCCGTGCATCAAACACGACTCGTGCCGTTATTTTGCAACTTGTTGCATAAACTACTGTTATATACACTCAGAAGATGCTATCAAGATCGATCTCAACTAAACTTCAACCTCCTTCCTTCGTTTACAGGTTTACCGCGCCCACATGGACGGTAACAGCAAGGACAAGGGCGAAGTTTACTACATTACCCCGGCGGGTAAGAAACTGCGCACTCGGAACGACATTGTAATGGCCCTGCACGACGGCCTCACGATGGACAACTTTACCTTCATCAAGGATCCGGTCGGTGGCTCACCGGACGAGGAAATTATCAGGTGAGGCTTTTGAAAGGTTTTTGATAGAGCGATAGTGGCTCTAATGTTATTTTTTGTTTGCTATTCACAGGAGTGCTAAGACGTACGGCAGTACGCCGCGACGTTCGATGAGTTCGTCCACGGCTGCAGCAGCAGCAGCAGCGGTTGTGGTCGAACCACCGGTGGAAATCGGCAAGCGCGTTCCGAAGCCCAAAATGCCCAAGGGAGCAAGCCCGCCACCGTTCGGGCGTGCCTCCCTTGGTCAGCAACGTACTCCACCTTCGTCGCGATCCAACTCGCAAACGTCCCCCAAGTCTGGAGCCACCGCGCAAGTTGCCTCGCGAGCTTCTCTTGGGTTGGGCGGTTCCGCCGTGGGGCTGAAGCCGAACGAAAATTCGTTTGGTGGTGGCGCGCTTAAATCTGCCAAGCTGAAGAACAAGTGAGTATTTCGATCTTTTCTTTGGAATGATTTCTTTCCCGCCATGTCCCATCGGCCCCCCACAACCGATCCTCGTCCTCCTTCGCCCTCATTGCCCCGCATTCATTTCACCGGTACTACAAAAAACACTTTCAATTCCCTTTTCGCAAAAAAAAAACTCCACCCCACCGAACAATAAAAAAAAAAAAATCCCGAAACGCTTACGAACAAAATCTGTTTTGGGATCTGTCGTGCGCGTGCGACGACGTTCAGGGTGCAAACGTGCTCGATCCAGTGTCTCCCGGCGATGGGGATGATTCCGCAGCTGCAGTGCATTTCCTGCGCCTGCATGTACCACCCGGAGTGTGTGGAAGCGACGACGGCGGAAATACTGGCCCGCCGGTTCACGTGCAAGGTGAGATAGAGACAAAGAGAGAGAGAGAGAAAGAGTAAATAATTCCGTGCAGATTTGCCCATCTGTTAGTGTGTTGTGTTGAACATTCTCAACCGATTGTCGTGTAACTTTGTTTTGAGGAGTAATTATTGCTTATATTTGATTTTTGGATACTCGTTACTTACCGGTTAAAATTTGGGCCAACTTACGCCTTTTTGAAAATTCATTGCGAAATTTTGAAATTAAGTTGACAAACAAAATTGCATAGAGCTTTCCAGTCGAGTAAATTTACTTGTAAAACGGGTATGTTTATGGCACCGTGTTGTAGGATAATTATCACTTCCAAAAAATCACTCGGTTTATCTATTAACCTTCAGTTGACACAATTTCAATCTAATTTTGAGCAAATGGCGATGTGGACTGTAATGAACCTGTGCGGTATTTTATGGAAAAGTAGGTTTAAATCACTCACAAAAACAAAACTGTGTTGCAAACACAGTGTGTTAGAAAGTCTTATAGGAATTTAAGTTTTTTTTCGCAAAAAAAAAACTAATTTCAACCCAATTTATCGTTTTTTTAAGACATGGTTAAGGAGCCATTAGACTATGGCAAACAAATGCGTTTTTTTGTGTTTGACGGTTTACAAAACTCGCAAACAAAGCCAAATGTAAGCAGGCTAACGTTTTTGCTAACAAACAGTGCAGGCAAACTGTCAAAAAGTTTGCTTGTTTGCGTCTTTGTTTGTTTGTTTACCACTAAAAATTTCCAAAAAAACTAACTCTTAGGAAAAACATGAAAATGTTTGTCAAGCCAATGCAAATATTTTTCAAAGTTTTTTTTTGCTGACCTCCCGATGTCAGAATAAAATATTTCGACGGGACTGTGTAAAGGAGATACACTTTTTCATGTTTAACATTTTGCCAAACTCGCAAACAAGGCAAAATTTATGCAGGCTGACGTTTGTACAAACAAATTCAGGGAAACAAACAAAGCAAAGCAAACTGTCAAAAAGTGCGAGTTTGTTTGTTTGTTTGCCGTAGCTCCTTGACAGTTTGGCTTTGTTTGTTTTCCTGCATTTGTTTGCAGAAACGTCATCCTGCATACATATTGCTTTGTTTCAGAGTCTTCCGCAAACAAGTTTGCGAGTTTTGCAAACTGTCAAACACAACAAGTGTGTTTGTTAGTTTACCATAGTCTAATAGCTCCTTAATACGTCTTTTACCTAAGAAATCCTTTGAAATGTATGAAAAATCATTGAAAAAACGTTACCTAATCCACCCTTAGGTGGTTGGTACCTTCCTCACATTTAAAGGGTGCTATCCAAAATGCAAAAAGTGCGTAAATAACACTTAAGTGCTTATAACTTTTGATAGGGTTGTCAGATCTTCAATGTTTTTGGACGCGTTGGAAAGGTCTTTTGAATACCTATCCAACGATAGGTCGCTTAAGTGATCCGGACAGCATTTTCATCAAAATATCTGAGATCCAGCCTCGAAAAAGTGCGTAAATAACACTTAAGTGGTTATAACTTTTGATAGGGTTGTCAGATCTTCAATGTTTTAGGCGCATTGGAAAGCTCTTTTGAATACCTATCCAACGATATGTCGCATGAGAGATCCGGACAACGTTTTCATCAACATATCTGAGATCCGGCCTCCAAAAAGCGTATAAATTACACTTAAGTGCTTATAACTTTTGATAGGATAGTCAGATCTTCAATGCCTTGGGAGCGTTGGAAAAGTCTTTTAAATACCTTTCTGAAAATGTATAGCATGGCGGGTTTTCTTACAAAAATCACCCTTTTAACAATCTTCCGGACTTTTGCTAAAATTGTTTTTTTAGCATAACTTTTGAAGTACTTAACTAAACTGTATAATTTTTAATAGTGACTTATGGGACCCCAAGACGGATCGAATGACGTCAAAACGGACAAAATCGGTTCAGCCAATGTCGAGATAATCGAGTGACCATTTTTTGATAAACATCCCACCACACACACAGACATTTGCTCAGAATTTGATTCTGAGTCGATAGGTATACATGAAGGTGGGTCTACACAGAAAAAAAAATCATGGTAATATTACATCTGGGAAGGGGTACATCTTTTAGGTCAGAAAAAAGGTGTAATTTTACCTCTGGAAATGTGTAATTTTACCACTTTTCTGGTGTAATGTCACTTTTTCAGTCTAAATTGAGGTAAAATTACATCATAAACGAGGTAATATTCAACCTTCCAAAATTACAGCTTCCAAATTTACATTATTTTTTTCTGTGTAGGAGGTCTAATTGAGAAGTTCATTTTTCGAGTAAAAAAAAGTAAAAAAAAACAACTTTCGAATAATCTAGGATACCATAGCTTTTTTAAAAGGTATAACAAACCATTTTTGTGTGTTTTTAAATACCCAACACTCAAGGCTGTTTTTTTTTTTTTTTTTGTCGAGCCATAATACCACTGCGACCAATTATAGGAATATTGTGGTGTGACCCTTTTTTATAGCAGATAGGTTCACCCAGCACCATTTAGCGTGAAGAGCGTTACTTAAAAGCTGCATTCGTCCCAGTTAGGATCGACTCGTTTGATAAAGTCGATTACCCTACTAGGACTCGCTTCCCAAATATCTTTGGGTAGCAAAAATCCTTTCCTAAAAATAAAATTCTTCTTTGAATAAGAGCACTGCATTCACACAGCAGGTGCTCTGATGTTTCATTTTCAATGTTGCAAAAACGACATCTTGAATCCTGTAATTTGTTCATTTTAACTAAATGATACCTACAAGGGCAATGACCAGTTAATAAACCAATTATGATCCTGAGATTTCTTTTATCCAGTTTTAGTAAAACTCGAGATGATTTTTCACAAGGATAAATAAACCTTTTGATTGTCTACAAGCTATAGCCGCATTCCAATTAGACATTACCATAGATGTTTCCCAACGTTTTAATTCCATTTTCAAGGAACAGTCTGGTATTCCAAAGAAGGGTTCCGGTCCAATCAGGTTTGTTCCAGATCCTTCCCTGGCTAGACAGTCTGCCGCTTCATTACCATCTATTCCGCAATGTCCAGGAACCCAATATAGATTAACAGTGTTTTTTAAAGATAATTGTTTCAAAAGCATAATTGCTTCCCAAACTAGTTTTGACTGACAGGTATACCCTTTGAGTGCATTTAGAGCAGCCAGACTGTCTGAGAAGATACAAATATTAGAATATCTATAGTTACGATTTAAACAAATATGAATACATTCAATAATTGCGAAAATTTCAGCTTGGAAGACTGTTGGATATAGACCCATCGATATAAATTTCTTAATCCCAGGGCCAAAACTCCAGCTCCTGTCATATTATGCATTTTTGAGCCATCCGTGTAAAAGACAATAGAGCCTGAACGAAGAGTTGGGCCTCCTTGTTCCCATATGTAGCGACTTGTTGCGACCACATTAAAGGAACATCGTAGTTGGCCCTAGTCGGCATCCAGTCTACTATTGAGTTCAACGTAGGATTCAGATTAAAGGTTTTGAGGAGCTCTAAATGACCCGTCATATCTTTTTCCTGAATCTTTACGGACCGGTTCATCAATAATGCACTTTTAACAGCTTGTAATTCAATGAACTGATTAAGAGGAAGTAAATTCAACAGAGCATTCAGCGCCTCCGTAGGAGTGCTATTCATAGCTCCGGTGATTGAAATACATGCCAATCTTTGAAGTTTGCTTAATTTTTCTGAACAGCTGTTTGTTTAGTCTTTTGCCACCAGACTACGGCGGCGTAAATAATCCTTGGTCGAACTATACATGTAAATCCAATGTATCATTTTGGGACGAAGTCCCCATTTTTTTCCAAAAGTATTTTTACACACCCAGAAGGCGTTAATTCCTTTATTTATAACATTCTCTAAGTGAGGGTTCCATGTAAGTTTCTTATCTAAAGTGACACCAAGGTACTTAACTTCAGATTGAAACTCAATCGTTACCCCACAGAGAGAAAGTTTTTGTAAAGAAGTATTTGTTCGTTTTGTAAAAGGTACAATCACGGTTTTGGCAGGGTTAATCCCAAGACCTTCACTCCTGCACCATTTTGAAGTAAAATTTAACGCTGATTGCATACGATTTGTTATAAAATTATTTAACTTTCCGCGAACTATTATACAAATATCATCTGCAAATCCAACTACTTCAAATCCAAGTTCAGCCAACTTTTTCAGTAGTTTATCAACTACTAGCGACCACAATAGAGGTGATAATACTCCACCTTGTGGACACCCCTTCTGTGGTCTTATAACTAGCCTCTCACCACCAAAATCAGCTGAAATCTCCTGTTTCTAAGCATAGTCTCAATCCAATTTATGACACATAAATCAAAACTCCTTGACTCCATTGCTGAACGCATTGAACAATGGGAAGCATTGTCGAATGCTCCTTCAACATCAAGAAATGCGCATAAAGCTAATTCTTTGTTTAATAATGATTTTTCTATTTTCGTTACTAAGCTGTGTAATGCCGTAATAGTTGATTTACCACTTTGATAAGCAAATTGCGATTTGCTAAGAGGATAATTTTTTAAGTATGTTCCTTTAATAAAGTCATCTAATATTTTTTCCATGGTTTTTAATAGTAATGAAGAAAGACTTATGGGTCTGAAACATTTAGCATTTGTCTTATCTTTTTTTTCCAGCCTTAGGTATAAATACGACCCGTACTTCTCTCCAAGCTTTGGGAATGTAGCCTAGAGAGATGCTGGCTCTAAAAAAGTTCAGTTAATCGTATACTAATTTTATCTTTAGCGTGTTGCAGTAGGGCTGGAAAAATTCCATCTCTACCAGCAGATTTAAACGGTTTAAATGTGCTTATTGCCCATTCAACTTTGGATTGAGTGAATATTTCACAGGATTTCAAGTGGGCGTTTTCAGACCAATCTTTTGTCGGTCCTTCACCCTCCGAAGCCTGATCGCTTTCACTCGATACCACAATTGAATCTGGGAAATGAGCTTTCATCATAACTTCTAATGTTTCAGAACTGTCTTGAGTAAAACTGCCATCCGCTTTTTTAAGATTCCCTAAACCATTCGTATGGTCCTTAGAGAGAGCTTTCTGTAATCTTGCAACAACTGGTGTGCTCTCAATTTTCTCACAAGAGCGGTTCCAGTCTTTACGTTTAGATTTTCTGACTTCAATATTATATTCAGTTAAAGATTTCCTGTATGAATCCCATAATCCAGAAGCTTTTGCTTTGTTAAATAACTTTCTTGATCTTTTTCTTAACGCAGCTAGATTGTCGTTCCACCACGACACCTCTCTGTTTGAAGAATTGTGTTGGAATGGACAGCTAGCGGCATAAGAGTTTAAAATACCGTTTATCAGATGAGAAGAGGCGTTTTCTAATTGATCAACAGTTCGTATTTCACCGCCAGAATTAAATTCATAAACATCAATACATTTTTTGTATAAAATCCAGTTTGTTTTCTTAGGATTTCTATAATTTGTTTTAATAATATCTCCTGCATTATATTCAAACTCAATTTGTCGATGATCTGAAAGCGATTCTTCATCAGATACTTTCCAGTTTAAGATTTTTTCAGAAATAACTTCACTGCATAAGGTCAGGTCTAAGACCTCTTGCCTAGCAGCAGTGACGAATGTTGGAGTATTTCCTGTATTACATACATTAATTCTGTTTGTTGTTATAAAATTTAATAAGTTTTCGCCTCTTTTATTGATATCTGTGCTGCCCCACACAGTGTGATGGGCATTAGCATCACATCCAAGTACAAATTGTTTATTAGTTTTTCTACAATAAGAAACAAAATTTATTACATCAGAAGAAGGAACCTCTTCAACATCTCCGGGAAAATAAGCTGAAGCAACATAAACCTCAGTTTTCCCTCGTGTTGTCGGCACTTCCATTCTAATTGCAACAATGTCTTTAGTAATAAATTCAGTAACAGGAATGAAATTACAGTCATTTTTTAAAAGAATAGCTGCTCTGGGATTGGGTGAGCTGTCATCATACAGAAGCTTACCGGTTTGAGCTGAAATTCCTTTAATTTTATTATTATTTACCCAGGGCTCTTGTAATAGGCCCACGTCGATTTTGTTTTTGGTAAATCTTCTGCTAAGTACAGCGGAAGCCCCCTTAGCATGATGGAGGTTTACCTGAATAAATTGTATATATTTAATCATTGCATATTACTTCCGTCTTCGTGGGGCATCGGATGATCCACCTTATCGGTTTGACGGTTAGCCTGTATTAAAATATTGTTATTTGGAATTAATCTGGGAACTTCTCCAGCAGAACACTGAGCGTTGGTCACCCTGGAGTCCTGCATGGAGTTCTTCCCAGTAACATCATTGTCGGTTTTTAATCTGAGGTCTTCCGAATCATAACACTGGGCGTTGGGCACCCTGGAGTTCAGTTCGGATTGCTTCTCAGAGAAATCATCAAGGCTGTTCCTATAACACCCAGAGAGAAAATATTTTCTTATATTTTTTTTCTACGTGTACATACACGAATATAAAGTGAGCTTAAATTTTGTCAGCCAGCAAAACCAAATGGTGCGCTAGTAATTTTAAAACTTTGAAATTCAGTGAAAAAGTTATTGTCCGTTTCCTTCAAAGGTACACACCGCACGGCATTTCAGAATGTGCCGAAGACATTGTTGTCAGCGATTTTGTGCAAAAGTGCGGCGCGTCGTTTCGTGGTTGGTATGCCGCGTGTCTTTTTGGGCAATACGCGCAATACCTAAGAATTTGCTTCTGCATCGTCTTTTTTATCAAAAAAGTTCTAGCTGTCAAAAAACTTATACGCCATTTTCAAATGTTGCTCCAGCTTTGTCTGTTTATATTTTAAGATAGTTCTAGCTGTCAAAATGCAAAGAGGCCTTTTTCGTGTTGCTCAGCAACCCAAAATTAGAAAAGAAAATATCAGATTCTGTAGTTTACGCGAATACGTTCTAAAAATACTCTTCAGAACAAAGCTGTACTGCAATCGTAGCGATTCTCGGTAAATTTGGGCAAATTTGCGCTGGAATGACCCATTGGTGACAACATTTTGTGTCTTCTTCTTTAAGATCTGCCTGGAGGAGGAATCCGCAATGGCGTCGGAATTCGATGGCAAATCATCGACGAGCCTGGCCAACAGCATTCTGCCGCTGGCCCCACAATCGCTAAACAATGGCAACATGTCGGCTTCGGTGGCCACCGCCGGTGACAAACAGAAAAAACCAACGCCGCCCCAGCAGCCACCAAGAACCGGTCCGGGAACGGCAAAAACCGCCGGAAAGGAACCTCCCATGCAGGACGTGATCGTCGTCGGGAACCATCAGTTTATCGTCGTTCCGAAGGGCAAACCGGCTGCGGCCAAGCCCAACAAGAAGCAGGTCAAATCGTCGCAGCTGCCTCCGCAGCAGTCCCAACCGGTGGTGGCATCAGCAGCAGCAGCAGTAGCTCAACCGGATCATGCCCCTCTACCGTAAGTATTCCGGTTTGTCTAGATCTCGTGAAACATACCCATCTTATTAGTTTCTCTTCAGTTATCTCTGTGCTCTCTCATCGTTGGACAACAACAACAACAACAACCACAGCAATTCTCCACCACAAAACCAAAACAAAATTAGCGCGTGATTCTTTTCTTTTTGATTTCAGGATTCACGTCCTACTCCACAGATCCCCAAAACAGTTGTTCAGAACAAGACTCGTTTTCCCGCTCCTCCTCCTTCTCATTCATTCCCCCGCACACACCTCACAACTCATTGCACGAACTAGTTCCAAAGCGATCTTTTTGAGTTGATTCTACTGTTGTTTTTTCTCTCTCTCTCTCTGTTTGCTTTGTAGAACCGACGAGGTCCGGAAATCCAACACGTCCAAGTCGATGAACAACATTGGCCAAAGCAACAACCGGAACAGCAGCAGCAGCTTCATTGCCGCCGATCTGGCCGCAATCCGGACGAATGATACGGGCGCGGCGGCACGGTCGTCCTCGCTAGCCGCTGGTCTCGAGCAGAACCGGCTGTTTGCGTCCAACTTCTTTTCGAACGTGTCGATCGGGTACGACGTGCTGCAGCAGACGTTCCAATATCTGAAGGTGCAGGAGCTGTTGCGGGCGAGCTGCGTCTGTCGGATGTGGAACCAGGTGGCGAACCATCCGCGGTTGTGGCGCACGGTTCGGATGAAGAACTCGCATGTCAACGATTGGGCCGGGTTGGCGAGGACGCTGCACAAGAACGGGACGAAACATTTGGACCTGCGCAAGATGCTTATCTCGGGGAATAGTGACGAAATGTGGCAGAGCTTTGGGGAGAATATTGCGTACGCGGACCGGTTGGAGCGGATCGATTTGTGTCGGTGTTCGTCGACGGTGGTGGGAAGTTTGCTGCGGTCGAACCCGCATCTGAAGGTGATCAACGCGCTGGCTATTAAGAATGACCCGGTGGATTTCTCCAATTTTGAGCACGGTCGGTCGTTGGAGGAGTTGCGGTTGAAGTCGTCGGCGCCCGTGTCGGTGGACGGAGATTTGAGCCAGCTTGGGTACATGACCAGCTTACGGCACCTCTCGTTGACTTCCATCCTTAAGCTGGGCTCGACGTCGATCGAAGCGCTGGGCGAGCTGGAAAATCTCGAGTCGCTTGAGTTGGGCGAATGTACGGAGATTGGACAGAACTTGGCCGATATTCTGCCGAATCTGACCAAGTTGCAGCGATTGCGGCTAGAGAAGGGCCAGGAAGCGTTCAACATGTTCACCGTGCTGGAAGGCATCTCCAAAGTGCCGAGCTTAAGCCAACTCGAGCTGATCAACTGTGACGTGAAGGTCGGCTTCGATAAGCATCTGCACCGGTGTACCAACATCAAGAAATTGCTCCTCATCCCAACCTACGTCTCGCAATCGGCCGCCACGAACCACATGGTGCTGAGCGGGGTGGCCAAGCTGAAAGACACGCTGGAATCGTTCATCTGGACCGTGACGGTCGAGCTGCTGCGCGTGACCGAACTCTACATCGACCAATGTGATACCAAGAACCGGGACGACAAAAACAGCCCCGGTGAGAGCATACCGATCCTGAAGCCGGTGCCAGGCGTGGAGGAAATCCCCCCCGCGAACAGTGCCAACCCGTCCGACACGCCCGCCCAGGTCGAAATCGTACCGCTCGTCACCGTGACGAGTATCCTCGACCGGTCCGTTCCGAACACAAAGGTGAAAATCCTGAAAATTCCCTTCGCCAGCACCTGGAAGCAAGGTATGATTGATCTGCCCTAGACCGTCGACATCCAGCCCCCCGAGAGACATCCCGAGAATCAGAATTTGCGTCGTTTTAAGAAATGCTTAGCCGTGTAAGAACCTCTAGATGTAATTTATTGCTCCTATGTGTACGACATAGTTTTACACTTACCTAGGCCATAAGATCGATCCCATTTCCAGCGAAGGCTAGCTTCGCTAAATCCCCCGGAAGCGGTGAGTCGGGAGAATGTACATAACTGTGAGCATTTTCAGTTTTCTTTTTAAGAAAAAGCACTCGTTTTCACACAAACTGGGGACATTCACTTGGCTGTTATTTTGTCGAATGAGGCACATTTTTTGTTCTCTGCGATCGTGGTTGAGTTGAGAAATTGCCCTTTTGTTTTAAGGGCGAGAAGAGACAGCTAAATTTTACTAGTTTTGCATTTTTTCTTTGTTTGACGCGTTGCTGTGAAAAGAATGCCGACAGCGAGGAAATGTTCATCCCATACGTTAGGATTAAACTTGGTTGCATAACGAACGAAACTAAGAATAAAACAAACACACAAGATCAAAAGCTTCGACTCAATTCGTCCGAAAGGTTCCTTTTATTCGCGCTTCTCCACGTTACAAATTCTTGTCTTGCACAGCCAAATCGATCTCAAACTGCGGATCTCCGGTGTACCCGTTGTGCTTGACCGTTTCCAGAAATCGCACGTAATCCTCCGGCAGACCCGTCTCCTTGGCGCCCCGCACGATCACGTCCATGTACGTCTTGGACGGTTGTCGCTCGAACGGGCGCTCCTCTTCGCCACCCTCCAGCGGAGCCGGATTCTTGACCAGCTGGTAGACCCGGCACTCGAGCGTTTCCCCACTGGGCGTCCGCACCGGCAGCGTGAGCGCTTTGTAGACCTGGTTGTGCACGCCCTCTTGCTTGTCCAGGTCGGGCAGGTTGGTCGCGTTAATCTCCCACAGGGCACCCCACACGCGATGACCCTGCTGCTCGACGATTGTCGCCGGCGCGCCTCGCCAACGGGCCGCGTAGTGGAAAAAGTCTAGTCTAAAATTCTGTTACGACACTCGATTAGCGGAGGCGAGGAAGGGGGGCAGATTTGCCTAACAATTACTTCTAAATACCCGAATCCTTTCCGCACGGCAGTTGGACTGCCCATGTGAAGGCGCTTGGACCAGAGGTTGCTTCCGAAGGCAAAGTAGTTGAACGTACCCGTAACCGCATCTGGAAGGGCTGATTTGATGGCCGCTGAAACAGGAAAAAGTGTTAATCGACGGAAGTGACCACTTGGCTAAGCTTCTTACCCATTGCAAAGATTAAACTAGCTAGGAAAGAGGCTGAAGTGACCCTCATAATGGAGAGAAATCCGACGGCGACGATGACAAAGTGCAATGAACGAAACAAAAACAAAATTAATCATAAATCATGGCTCGTCGTCAGCGCGAAAGCAGAGCTTTAAATTTTAATCAACCAACAATCACCTCACAGAACGAGAACAAACTGATAACGGCTACGAACGATCCCCGCGAACAGTAAACTGCTGCTGCAGAGCAAAACAAATTTGACTGTAAACACGGAATGAATGGCATCGATGGTCATTCAAGCAGGTTGTCATTCTTTTTGGTCGGGGTAGTTGAATGAATTCATCAAGATCAAACAATAATCTGTACAGACATAGAAACACATATGAAAAGTCTGCAAAATTAGGTTCTACGCCGAATCGATTTTTAGGTTAGAAATTTGACAGTTCGGCTGCACTGTTTACATTTTTTGCACGTGTGTCTCTGTAAAAATGTGTGTGCGTGTGCGCTCGTGACGTCACGCTGTAAAACCTAATACGTACTGACACAAGCAAACATGCCTCACCTTTCCAAAAGTATCACTACCTTGGTTACAACTGTCACAACAACACGCGAGTTGCTGCTGTGTTTTGGATTTGATTGAGTTCGATTGCATAAACTTCCATCGCCGGATCTCGGAATCGGAAATGGCCACCCTGGCTAGATTGTTCCACCAGTTGTCCATCGGCAGCGCCGTTGTTCGCGATGTCCGCCTCCTTCCAGCGTGCAGCATCTCCACCGAGAGTTTGGCACGGGTGATGAACAAACCAAAGCCGGGCACGGGCACGGCCTACCGGCGGATCGTCCACTATCCGGACCAGTACACGGTGGAACCGCTCAAGGTAACGAACCTGGCCGGGCGTGATCCGGAAACGGGTCGACTTATCGCAAAAGGCATTGGCGGCGGAATCAAACACAAGTATCACTGGATCAAGTGGGTTCGGGACGGCCCGGCGGAGGGAGCGCCGCAGGTCGAGAAGGTGATTGACGTCATTCACGACGGATGTCGTACCGCCAAGGTGGCGCTGGTAGCCGTTGGCGACGAGCTGAAATATATTCTGGCCACGGAAAACATGAAGCCGGGAGATTTGATCAAGACGTCACGATTTATTCCGAGAATTCCAGGTAAGAACTCTAATACCCAGATTTATCTAAATTGCAACTAAATTGTCCCCCCCCCTCCAAAACAGTCCGCGCCAACGAAGGGGACGCCTACCCGCTGGGAGCGCTCCAGGTGGGCACCCAGGTGCACTGCTTGGAAAAGTTCCCCGGCCAGCCGTGCCACCTGATCCACTCGGCCGGAACGTACGGCACGATTCTGCGCAAGTTTGGCGACCTGGTCGTAGTGCAGCTGCCTTCGAAGCAGGAGTTTGCCTTCCAGCAGACCTGTATGGCCACCGTGGGCCGGGTGTCGAACATTTACCACAACAAAACGCCCATCGGGTCGGCGCAGAAGAACCGCGAGCTGGGCAACCGTCCGCGGTCGGGCCTGTGGCACCGAAAGGATGGCCGCCACGGGCGCAAGATTCGCAAGCTGCCGCCGATGCGCGTTATCGGCGCTCCGGCCGAGCCGGCCACGGAAGCTATCAATTTGACGCTGAAGTTGTGAATAAATTGCTAGCTTTGTGTTAGTTTGAATGATTACTACAGTTTTTATTTTAATTGGAATTTAATTGGTAAAAAGGGGTCCTGGGCGGTTATCAACTATTCTTTGTGTGAAGGACGGTCGCAGTTCTGTCGTAAGCGTTTAAGAATTCTCACCTCCTAAAGATAAGTGATAAGTTTTCAACGATTTTATTCAAAAGATAAAACAGTACAAGTTTTAAGTCTAGTCTTCATCACTCGTCGTCGGCATCCTCGGACTGCTCAGTATCCATTTCTTCTTCAATGCTGTCGTGATAGGTCGACGTAGAATAGTATGAGTCGTAATCGTCCGGCACGGGACACTCCGGACAACGGCCGTCAGATTCAAAGTCTTGGTTCAGGTAGATGATGTGAGTCACGTAGGTGGAAAAGGTTTCAATCTTTCGGTTAATTCTCGCATAACCATAATTGTGCAGAAGTGGCTGCACCCCGGAGCCTTTCCAACTAAAATTGAAAACCACCTGGGTCTCTCTACAGCATGCAATTTCCGGGAAAAAGATCGTTACCGATTGTTGCTCGTGCTGGGTAAAGTCGTAGAGAACAGTTAGATTCCGCTGATAATTGTCATAATCCCATTGTATTTTGAAACACAACTCAAGCTCCGATTTGATTCGTCCGTACTGCGGCCCAAATTGCTGGTTCGCGCCCAAGCAGATCTTGATTCCTCTCAAAGCAATGCACTTGAGGATGGTCATTTCAGAAGTGTACGAATACTCGTGGGTAGTCTCGAGCATAGCTTCCATCACTTCTGGGCGCTCCGGAAGCGATTGCACGTTCTCCGGCTTCAGCTGGTTCTTCTTCCGGCAAAGTGAAAGCACATTGAAATCGTGGCAAAGCTTCCCAAACTTGGCAACTTTCGTGTTCAGTTCGTGTGCCACATCGGCGGCGATTCCACTCTCATGGTGGCTAATCCAGGCCTGGATCGCTCGTTTCAGTTCGACTCGGGTGCAGCTGATGGGGGAAGAGCCCAACAGCATCCGAACAGCTTCCAGAGGCAGTTCCACAAACGCAATTTCTGCAAGGTACTCGTTTGCGATTTCGCAAATGTTTGAGTTGCATTTGGTCTTCAACGCAAGCATGTCCCACTCGAAGGCCAAGGCGAAGACCTTCAAAATTTCATTCTTCAACGACTCGTTCGTCTCAATTTGTCTGATCATCCATTTCTCAAAGTACAAGTTCATCTTTGAATCCATCAGCAACATTCGAACCAGCGAGTAAAACTCCATTACCTCCTCCAATGTTCCAGCACTCGGAAAGGTTTTCCCAAGATACACAAACTCCATTACTTTCACAAATGTCGAGTACGGAACGCCCGGCAGCCGGATCTCCTTCTTGGTTGCCTCCACGAACGATCCAAACAGCATCGACCGGAAGTAGTCCGACATGGTGGCTAGAATCACCCGATGACCGTGGAATGTTTTGGTCTCGCCGGTCGTGTCTTGTCCATCATCGTTGTCCAGCACGATTGCCACGTCGGAAAGTTCCGGATCGTTGAACAGCTTGTTTACGTTGTTTGAAAAGCCGCCTCCGATTAGAGCCATTTGTCCTTTTAAGAAAGTGGATACGTTAAAGAAAATTGTTTCATTTCAGGTCATGTTTCTAAACCTGATTAGTCTTTTCTCCTGATTTTAAATAAAGAACACTCGAGAACATTGAAAAAAAAAAAGAAAAAAAATCAAGAACTTTGAGAAAGCATTCCATAAAATGCACGCTTATCCCGAAATCATTTAAGACAAGTCCTATTTTCCCACATTACTTTCAGTTTAATCAGAATAACCAAAGTAACCGAGAGTGTCGGTGTGGACGTTAGGGTGGTTCAAATTTGTGCGGTCACGGTCACGACCGTCACAACAGGCTTGTGAATCGAAAGAGACCATCCATAAACAACGTGAACACCTTAGGAGGAGGAGGCGCCAGTATTTTCGCTTCTTCTTCCTGCGGGACGAGGATGTTTAGCTCTCGGCTCGACGGACGGCACCGCTCCAGGTAGCGGAGGAAACTCGGCCGCGGTAAACACGGCTCCTGCCGGCTTCGGCTTGAACGCCTGCTGCCTCGACTGCATGAACTGAACTGCGCACGTTTGGGACAGCTGCGGTCCAGACCCTCTTGGGATCCAGAGCAGTTGACACACTTCTTGGCTTGCGTTTCTTCTGCTTTGCACTTTTCTGTGCTGTGGGGACCCCCACAGCTGCTGCACCTGGGCTTGAGATGGCAGTTACTGGTTCCGTGACCGAACTGCGAGCAGTTTTTACACTGGGTCACGTGCGGTTCTTTGTTCCGGTAGGCCACCCACCGGACGACGACTGGTCCCACTTTCTTCACCTTGCTACTCAACTCCTTGGTACTGGTGTGCCCTTTTTTGGGAAGAGCACAATGAAAGGCGTCTCATCGATGGCGGGAAGCTGCTGCTTCTGCTTGATGGCATGTACTGCCAAGACGTCCAGCTGACGTTCCGTCTTGAGCAGCTCCTTGATGTAATCCGGTTCCACGTTCGGGAGACCTCGCATTACTACCCGGTGCGATCTCGCACTGCGCTTTCCATGCGTGTAGAACTGCACCTTGTTCTTCTTCAGGAGGGCTTGCACCGTGGAGCGCGTTCCAGTAGAACGGCCTTCCATTCTCAGCCCTGTGCTCCATCCACTCACTCTCCACTGTCGCGGCCGCCGCCATGGCCGTTGGCGAATGTTAACAAAACACCGTCAAAAACGCGCTAAGCTAGCTCGAAAGACGACCAAATCCAACGAAAGTTGAACAGGGAATGAATCGAGTGCTGTACTCTCGGCTGTACTAGAGTTTCAGTTCCAAGATGGCGGTAAAACTCGTGCGGAACTTGCGCGAGTTTCTTCAAAGAAACACTTTGACAGCTCTGAGTGCGGCACTCAGTGTGGGACTGATAGATTTCATTTCTAATCCGAGGGCAGGACACAGTTAATCAATTATTTTTACACTAATCAATTAGCGCTGATTTTCGTCAACTAGCTAATTGATTAGCGCTGATTTGACATTCCATTCCCATCGCATATTAAGTTATCTTGTCGTTGAGAAAAGTCATTTTGACAGCTTGAAAATGATCTGAACCGCAGGAAAACCTAGGAAAACACTAGACTAAGTAATCTCTTGTGCGGTTTTATCCGGTGCAGGCAGGTTCCAGGCACAGCCGGAGCATGGATTTCGGCATGGCCTCAACCAGCAGCAAACTCTCGTTGGAGGCCTGCTAAATCCGACCAATTTGGTGCTGCACAAGAAGGCGAATTGAAGATTTTGGCCAAATGAGAGCAGGAGGAGCGCGGAAAGATGCAGCAGGCCTGCCAGTTACGGAAGCTAGACGATGGGATCGATAAGCAGAGCACGGCCATGATGCCATAAGGACCAAAACAGCAGATCTAGGACGCCGCTAGAAAGGAATCGGAACGATGTCTAACCCAAAAAAAAGAAGATCCGGCACGGCACGGCTTTCGAAAGAGAAACAGATCAAGTGGAGGCGACATCGTCTGCGATGACCGTCGTAGAAGTGAACGTGAGATCACATGACAGTGGCATGACCGTGGGCTCCACGTCCGAATGATGCTTTTTGCAGGAGAACATATTTCTGTTTTTTTTTTATTTTTCAAATTTTGAGTTATTTAGTGTAACATTAAACAATTTCCATCAAATGTCCACCCCTAAGTTAGGCTTTTGCTTCAGCAGCGTTTCATAAAGCTCGACGGCCTCCTCGCCGGTCTTGACCCACAGCAGCACCGACGTCGGAACGCACACCAACATGCCGTTGTTCTTGTCCATCCCCTGCACCGGCACCGTCTCGTTCAAAATTATGTTAACAAAATCTGGCCGATGCTGGTGTCTGCCCGCACCAGGGCCTGCACCTTCCCGTCTATCTTTTTAATGTGCAGCGTTCCGATGTAGTTGCCGTTGGCTGTACGTTCCGATGTAGTTGAGTAGTTGCCGTTGGCTGTGACGAACAGATACTGCACGGCTTGGAGAAGATGCTGTCCTTTTCCTTGACCGACGTGAACTCCACCTTGAACGGTTCGTCCTCGTCGTCATCGGTGGTAGCCTTTTCGTCCGGCTTACTGTCCTCGGTGGGTTTGACCACGTTGGGGAATCTGAAGCCCGTTCCGGTTGTGGAACTTGTCGAGCCAAACTCGAAGCTGAATGGTTTGTCTGCCGGTGGAGTCGGTGCCGCGGCCGTGTTTGGCGTCGTCGCTGGCACTTTCAAACGTGAGTCCGCTAGTGGCCGGCTTTACGGCCGTTGGCTCCTTTGTGTCCACCTTCTAATCCAATCAAATCAGACCCTGGAGAGTGCCTTAGGTTAGATTACGCCTAACACTCTACTTGCCATTTATTAACATTTATAATGCGCCATTGCATTAGAATGCATTGAAACATCACATGCGTTAAAGCGGCCAGGCCTACTGTATTGTGAAGGCAGACAAAAATCAAAATACGAGCGCAACCTGTCAAAGCCTGTTGCGCCACAGGTTGATGTACACGCTTACCACGAATGCCCTGAACACTATTTGCCGTGGTTATAGCGCCACAACTCGCTCTCTGTAACAATATTTCTAATTCCAGTCCAAGCTCACCAAGTCGTCATGGCCTAGTTGTTAGCATTTTGGCTTTACAATCCAAAGGACGGGGGATCGAACTCTGCCTCGAGCGACTTTGATTTTTCGTTCATATTCATCATTTCAAATTTCTGTGTTCTAAACTTTCGCGTTGGGAGCAGATAGGCATCGAGAACCTAGAACCATTCGCTTATAAAGCGAACACCCTAACCAGTCAGCCACGGCCGCTCCTTGCTCCATACAAGATAGATTTCATTTGTATAAAAATTGTCCCCGATGGGGGAAGGGGGGTTGAGATTTCAAAAAAAGTGTCCACGTGGTTTGTTGATGGTCCCAAATAAACCACGCGTAGTAAAATAAAAATCTTGTTTTTGTGGTTTGATGTAGGCAATTTCTGCAAATAAAAATAGTACATATTCTATTGTTCATTTTATTAAATAAACAAAAAAGTTGTGTTCACCAACCGGCAGAAATTTTCGTCAATTGGGTCCTAAAATGAAGCTCAAATTCGGACCTAAAATTAAGCCTAGATCACAACAATAAAGCTTATTTTTCTGAGTACAATGACCCTTTCGTGCGATCGCAAAATATAATCGAAAAATTAAAAGTGAGAGTGTGTGCGTGCAACATGGAGTTAAACTTTTTGAAAAGCCTTGGAGAGCTTCACAGAAACTGCACAGAAAGATTAACTCCATGTTGCGATTTGACAGCTCGATAGGTCGAAAAAGCCCCCCCCCCCCCTCGACTTTGGTCAGAGTGGAGGGACATAAACTTCAAAAACTATTTGCAACGGCCTAAACATTAATGTACAGTCATAGACTAATCATCAATTGGCATTCATAAGCTAAACAACATGCGACATCTAGTGTTGAGTAGCAGAACAGAGCGAAGAATGTCGATTGAAATTTCTGCCCTTTGAGGTTATGTATGCGAATTCTGTTTTGTTAAATTCCAGCGTTCGAAACAACTTTTGAGCAAAAATTCGATACTTTGTTAACTTTTGATGCTCTATCATTTAAAACAATATTATTTTTTCAAAATTAGTTTTCTTCCAAATTTTTTTTATTGCGTTAATTTATAGAGGGCAAAAAGTTTACACTCGTACTACTTGAATTTTTTCTCAAAAGTTGTTCTAAGAGCTGTAAATTCAATTTTAAGTTTGCATTCCTATGTAACCGAACAGCGAAAATTTTAATCGTCATTCTTCGATGCTTTGCGCCATCTGTCGGAATTTTTAAGCTTTTAATCTCGAATAGACTAATTAGTATATGTTCGAGCCGTGAAATTTGCTCATTTTGAGCGTGGAAAATCACTAAGCCTAAATTAACTATACACAGGTGAGGAAGACAACAACAACATAATTGTGTAGTTTTCATGTATTCACAATTGGGTACTAAAGCCCTATGTCAACTTTTATGTACAACGGTAAAAAAACACGATTAAAAACCATTTCTGATCGCTTTTTTTCATTTTAATGCAAAATTTTTTTTTGACAAGACAACATTTTTTCGATGGATCAACTATGGTCCCCTTGGAACGAGCTGTCAAGTAGGAGCTTTTCTGTCAAGAAGGACCGCGAGGTTAATTTTTCAAAATTGATTTAAAAATCTATTTTAAACTCTTTGTGGTCGTACAAAGGGTCATTGTACTCAGAAAAATTAGCTTTATCGCTGTAAACAATAATATCAGCAATCTAAGCTTCATTTTAGGACCCAATTCACATGCTTTCCCTTGAATTTATTTTTTACTGTGCACCACACGCATACCGTGCTTTGGCTCTCGTTTCCAAATCAGTGATAAAACTTCAACACCAAACACGGCAGCCCGCCAGAATGGAGCACATTCCATTCGAAGCTGCACTTCCAGGTAGGTCGCTCTGATGCTTCTGGACAGTGATGTCAACAATCGCTACGCTCATTTTTGGTTCGCGGCACATTTTTCGTTTGTAGTGCTTTCCAGTTACGGAATTCGACAATTTGGTGTTCGAAGCACTTGTAGAACTCATCAACAGCAACATTTCTTCAGAACACTGTATAATTGTAAAATTCATACGCAAAAAGTTACAAGAAGATTTCAGACCGCAGGACCAATGGTTCGCGATGCGTTCGTTTGCCTAACGCATTTTTCGTTGTAACTATTTTTGTATTTATCAAAAGTTAATACTATGTTCAGCAAAGTTGTACGATTTGATGTGTTCTACAAGTCCTTCATACACAACGTTGTCAAATTCCGTAACTGAAAAGCACTACAAACAAAAAATGTGCCGCGAACCAAAAATGAGCGTCGCGATGGTTGACATCACTGCTTCTGGACCGTCGTCTTTTTGGAAAAGCCTGTACTTTGAAACAGCGCAAAACCACCGCCAAACGAGCAAATCTCACTCTCTGAGAGAGGGAGGGAGAGAGAGAGAGAGAGCAGCTGCAGGTGTTTCACTCTCTTGGCGTCCCCGGATGCACTTTGCGCTGTTGCGTGTTGCGCATCCAAAACAATACGCGCGCGTGTGAGTGTGGAGCGTGATTGGAGGTTTCTTTTGTAAACTTGTGATGTTTCTTGAAAAATTATTTAGATTTAGGAGATTGATAGTATTAGATTCACTTTCAGTAGATTTGCAATCAATGTTGATTGCGTTAAATTGTTTGTTTTATTGGTCAATTAACAGAATTGCCTTAATATGCTTACTAAACATCGCTACAGAAATTAAAACAAATAAACCAGAGAGAACTCTCTCGTGCTGTGTGTAGTGAAGATGATGCACTTGATGTTGATTCGAGTTTGATAACTTTGTGTACCCTCTCTGGCGCGTCAGAGCACAGTAGCTGAGTAGTTCTCTAGATTTTCGCAATTTTTGGGCAATTTTTTATTTGGATGAAACTTTTTCCATACATATTTCAAAAGACGCTGTAACTATCAAATGATTTAAAACTTAATATCGTTACTTGAGCAAAATAAATAGTTTTATTAACGGTTGAATTGTGTTTTTTTTTTGAGTCAGATGTTACCACATTTCAATTTTTAGATTTAAATTTTTTTAAACTCTTTTTGCGAAAACGTAGAGACATTGCAGTTTCGAGAGTAGTGTGCAATTTTTCCTTGTTGGTTTGCTCTCTGTTCACACTGTTCTGCTCAGCCTCGTAGACTGAGCAATAAATTCATTTGGAGTGATTTCTCGTGTCAGCAACGCGTTTGCTGGTGCTGCTGCTGGGACGGATTTTGCAATCCGTGCAATTTCTTGTGTAGTGTGGTAGAACTCTAAACAGTGATAGTGAAAACTTTTTTTTTCCAAACCTAAACCTATTTTGAGCGCTTCTAGAATTTAGTGCTATTTAGAGGATCGAACTGAAAGAAAAAGTTGGAGTTTTCGTTACGGCTGTTAAAACGAGAGAGTTTGGGCACTTTTGCGTGTGACTGATAACCTTCACGCGAGAAACGCTTTCCAATACGCTAGGGAAAAACAGGTGAGAAAAAGCTGGCTGCTGGACGACGACGACGCTGATTGATGTTTCGAGATAATAAAATTGATTTTTTCCCTTCCTGCCCTTTTACGTCGTCGTCGTCGCGCCTCCGTCGGAAGTGGAACAGCACATTAACATCGAGGGGGGATATTTTTTATGTTGGCGCTGAATTGTGATTTTTTTTTGTTCTGCCTTGGAGCATGGCGATTGAATGATTGCAGAAATTATTAACTTTTGCAGACGCAATAGATTGAATGTTACGGTGGTCATGGTGGAAAAAGTTCATAAATGTGATTTGTTACGTTTATTGTAGTTTATTGGCAAATGAAAATTACAAATCTGAATAAAAAAAAAATACTTTGACGAAAATATTCGCAGCACAAGCCTTGTCTCGTTGAATCTCCTCACACAGCAATTTACGAATTTATTGATCTGCTATTTTAACTTCTTTTCATTTCGCTTCTTGCACTTCATCAACTGGTGAATTTAGAGAAATGGGGCGTAAAGGTTCAGTTTCACTTTAGATTGGGTTAGAGATTAGAGAAAATCTTAGTCTTCATAATGAGTGCATAAATTAAAAAAAATAGAACAAAAGCACCTAATTTACTCTCCGTATAATCTCCCCAGTCGATATTGAGGAAGGTTCAAGTGTTACACATGTGATCCTAGATAATTTTTGGTGTTATAATAAAAATAAAAATTTGGAAATTTTGATAATAGTGCAAACTTAATAATAATGCTTCAGGTTTTAATTAAACATATCTTATTCTTATTGAATTAAGACTCAAATTCTGTGACCCCATTTTAGTAAAAAAAATAGTGATTGCCAGGTTGAATACCAAATGCATATTCTCAATATTTCATCACTGCCGGCATCTTCAATTTCAAAATACTAAATAAATGATTCTCGAGTATTGTATTGGTTATATTTAAGCTCAATAATGAAAAATGAGACAAAAAAAAACACCTTTTTGTGATTCTATTATCTTCAGATTCAATTATCCAATGTGTAATTTTTCTGAGGCCTTCGGGTTATCAATCTTAGACTGTGTTCTTAGAGCTGAACTGTACTGCCGTTGTACGCATAATTGTTTCATGTCATTTTTGGTCGATTCTGACTTTTTAACATTTTTAGGTTTAGTTTGACGTTTACTTTTCGAAAAACACAAAAAAAAATCAAAATCAAATTATTCGCTCTACAACATTGCCTTGGCGTTCTCGATTGCGAGATTCCTACTCGAAACAAGGTGTCTGAAGGCTTGATTGTTGAGGCAATTGCAAACCTCTTTTTACACCATAGCTTCCATCCATCCCGGGAATCGAACTGACGACCTTTGGATTGTGAGTCCAACTGCCTACCAGCGACTCCACCGAGGCAGGACCCAGGGAGACGATTCCTACACCTGAATTGAGCTAACGACCTAACATCTAGGTTAGACCGGGGCCAACATTTACTACCCATCCGACGGAAGGCGTGATCAGACAAATCTCGTCTCGAAAAATGCCACCGGGACCGTCTGGGATCTAACCCAAGCCGACTGGTGAGAGGCAACTACGCTTGCCCCTACACCACGGTCCCGTCTTTCGAAAAACACATAAATTCTAATAATTTGTTTGGAAACTCATTGAAAAACAACGCCAAGTCTGTTTGTCCCATCGTTGTACTTCTACGCATAATTGTTACACCAAGTATTTTCTTTCACGAAATCATAAGTTTTACTAAGTATTGTGGCTTGTTTACCTATTGTATAGCAAGAGGATTACAAATAAGAGTGATAAACTGCTAACTGGGATGATTAGGGACTTATGGGATGAACCCACGGGACAATTATGCGTAGAAACACAAAAAAAAACGATTGAAAAATTTCAATCGCTTATTTCTCATTTGTGGAGTTTTTTTAAAGGTCCAATAAACCAAATTTTCAGTTTGTTGCTTTTTGGGTGTTTTTCAATACCCCTGACTGGAAAACGTTGTTATGGTTTCGTTTGAGCAACCTGCCAAAAATGCATGGAATTTCGTTATTTTTGTTTTCGTGGATCAAACTTACTTTTTGCCCAGGTATTTAAAAACGTAGGTTTTAAAGAAAACCTGGATGTATGGGTATCAAAAGATCGGAAATTTTATGCCCTCTCTGATGCCACATAGGTTGACTTGTGAATTGTGAACCAGTTCAGATGCCGGCGGATTTTCCGACGACGTAATTCCGGGTTAGTACGAAATTCCAACCAAAAATCTATTCTATCGATACAAATACCCCCAAAACGGTGTTATACCCACTCCAAAATGTTTATTTAGCAATTCTATGGTAATATATTGACATTTAGTTGAATTAAAAGTTTGAAAAATTAAGTTTAGATAAGTTTGATATACAATTTCCAGAGTTATTAAACTTTTATACTAAGTAGTTAGTAAACTTTATATTCAATCCAAATTATTTTTTTAATCAGTCAAGGATGCCTATTTGGAGTTGGGAGACTGGATTTATGGTGATTTGTCAACAAATAACATTATTTATGTTAATTTTTCGGAAGGTGTACAAACTTTTTTTGCACCTTTTTTATTTTCGTAATAGTATTTGTTATATAACTTTTTATAGAAATCATCTTTTCATGAGCTCTTTGTAGCAAAATGTTTGACATGAGTTTTTGAACAAAACGTAGTACTAGGTTCCTGTCAAACTTTAATTTTTTTACATGTTTCATCACAAAATGTGCATAGTGCCCAAGGGGTGTGAATACTTTTTTTTACATACTGTATACTTCAAAACATATTTGCAACGGACTCAATTGGCAATCAACTATTAACTCAAACCGAACCTTGGATAATCGACACGGGACTGTATCCTGAAAAATTTGGTAATATTCTGCAAACTTTGGTCCCGCCCGTGTGGATCAATCGGACCGCGCACTGGGCTCACAATCCAGAGGTTGCTGGTTCGAGTCCTAAGTGTACGGACAATTAATACAGACATTTTATATAACTGCATGGCGCTTGCGTTTCGTTTTAACTATTAAATGCAAAATATTTACTGTTGAATTAATCTTGCAAAACTCACAACGAAAACAAGATTCAAAGCTTTTTTTGTGTGCCATATATGCTTTGTTTCTCACGATCTCCATCTTTCGATATTTTCCATCTAATTTCAGCGTTCTAGTAATCGCTAGTAGTAGCACGTGCACGCAACTGGCACCTTCAAAGACTGTTGATAAAATAAAAGCGCACATAAAGAGCAGATTTTAACCGGCACAAAAATGCGCGTCGAAATGAATCTGGACATCCAGGAGACGGGCTGCCTGCGGGACGACATCGACAGTCGCATCGCGGAGTTCAAACAGGATCCGGAAAAAATGAGTGAACTAGGCGGGTTTGTCGACGAGGTGCTCAACGAGGCTCAGAAAAGCGCCGAAGATAAGCTCCAAGATAAGTCGGTACGTGAGATGCACTCCACTCAACTACTAAACTGAATCGGTTTACTAAGTGGGGTTTTCTTTTTTCTCTTTTTCACTTGCAGGCGGATGATAGACCTAGGAATGGTATGTATTAGAGCACGGAGCGCGATACACTCTTAATGATAGTGTGTGATGACTTTGATGTTTTAATTAAGTGATGCGCGTTGGATCTAACGAATGGCTTCCGAAAGGCATCAATTATGACACTGTGCTCCATGATATAGAAGATGCATCGTGAACTATAGAGGGGGTGTATAATTTGCTCGACAGGTGGAAATGATACTCTCGCGAGAATGATTCGGCATCAATCAAGTATAAATTCGAAACAATTGGCTCGTTGATGGTTATTTCCTTCCTTTTTGGCGACTTTTGCCATGGGTACTAAAAGGAAAAAAATCTTTCCTAACTAACTATTCAGCGATGAATAGACACGATGGAACGGTTTACGTTTGTGATATTGGTGTTATTTTTGAAGCTGCTCGGACCCAGTGATGGAGCGGTGAGTATTTTGTGAAATCTGTGAAAAGTCCAACAACTGCTTGAATCCTAAATTGTGATTTAGATGACGATGAAGCAGCTCAAAAATTCACTAGAAATGATGCGAAAGGCTTGTGCGCCAAAATTCAAAGTGGATGATGGTAAGTCCAGTTACAGATATTTCATTAACATAGAGCATTGATAATGTATTTTGTTGTAATTTTAGCAAGCTTGAACGAATTGACAGCCGGAAATTTCCGATCTGATCCCGACCCCGAACTCAAATGCTACACGGTGTGCATAGCCCAAATGGCAGGAACGGTAAGCAATTGGGTCCTAAAATTAAGCTTAAGTTGGTGATATCTGGAGTTTTTTAGAGGGTCCAATAAATCAAATTTTCAGTTTTTCTTTTTGGGTGTTTTTTAATACCCCTGACTCAAGGCGGTTTCAAAAACAACCAAAAAGAAAAACTAGAATTTGGTTTATTGGACCTTTTCAAAAAAAAAAAAAAAACTCCCGACATTATTGTTCACAACGACGAGCTTATTTTTTCTGAGTACAATGACACTTTGTACGACCGCAAAAGATAAAAAAATGGGTTTTAATTCAATTTAAAAAAAAACTACTTCGCGGCCTCTCTTGACAGAAGGCATCCTACTTGACAGCTTGGGAACCATGGTAAAAAGTTGTCAACTTTTTTTTTTTTTTGCTATAAAAAGAAATGAGATCCGAAATTGTTTTTAATCGCATTTTTTACCGTTGTACAATGTCTACACACAATAAATTATTTTTTTTCTGCTCAGTTCTGGGTTCTTGTAGAAAATTATGAAGGAAAAAACAAATGTTTGTTCAAATCAGTATCAAAGTTTTGAAGTATCACCTTTTTCATTTTAATTTGTTAACTTTTTATTGCATTGATCATTTCAGTTGACCAAAAAAGGCGAAATAAGTCTGTCGAAAACAACGGCACAGATCGACGCCATGCTTCCGAATGAAATGAAAGCGTTTGCGAAAGAAGCCATGACCGCCTGCAAAGATGCACGTGTGTACTTCTGTTGGCACTATGCAACCGCCACAAATTAATTTTATTTTAATTTAATTTCAGAGGCTGGATACAAGGAAACTTGCGATAAGATTTACTACTCGGTAAAATGCGTTGCAGAGTTCAACAAAGACGCCTTTTTGTTCCCCTAAAACTGATGATGACCCGGCTAATGATCGATGACCTTCTCCAAACATAAATTTGTGGACAGTTATGGCTCTTCAATGTTTTTTCGTCTAGTTTTTCACTTTTTAATGTATTGTTTGTAATTGTTGTTAAACTTAAATAAATACCACACACACAACTGCGTAATCTGGCGATTTTGTTTATTTACTTTAATTTTTCTATGGATATGTTAATTCTTATATTTGATATATTTTTCAAATTTGTATTTCAGGTAACAAACTTTTAAGTGGACTGAAACAGCACCGAGTCGTCACGCGAACACGTGGCATCGTGCTAAGAATATTCGAAGCCATTTGCAACTGCACCAACTCGGCAACACTACCCAGGCCTGCCGCGGGAGCTGCACCAACTAACGCTAATGCTACCGCTTCGACCGAATCCGGCAAATAATTCGTCGTCGTCTTCGTAAAATGGTCACTTTTGAATAATGCAGGGCACTATAGTAAACCCCGACAGTATATAGGTAGCGCGTAGATCTCGTAATTTCATAGCAACTTGCAGTCTATGAAAGGCGTAATATCGTAAAACATTTTGAACCCTAAAGCTCCACAAAATTCCACATGCAGTAACTGTTGGGTGTTGAACATTGTAACGAAATGTTAAATGTACATCCCAAGTGTTTCTATAATAATGAGAAACATGATACGTATAATGTGTAACATTAATATCAATCAAAAGTCCACCTACAAAGAATCGTTTCAGAGGAATCTTTACACATTTCTATTGTTTTGTTTGGACAACCTTTAAACAGATCGCCATTTTTGGCTTTTACATATTTACGTTTTAATAAAGTGCTTAACCATCTACACCTTTACAAATGACTGGAAAAAAACGTATACTCCGGCTAAACACAATCAAAACGATTCAAAAATCTGGTTTCAAAGAGCCCATAACAATGTCCAATTCTACAGATTAGAGAATTTAGGAACAATAATTTTTCGATCTTCCAATGAGTTGTCTCGGTTAATTTGTAAAGCTAGATTTCTTGACAATCAAAATTACAAAGCAATATCAAAACGTTTATGAGTTTTACTAGAACATGTTGCTCATTTATACTTCATTCAATGAAACCAAATAGAGATGTTTTGATTCACTACAGCTGCATCTGATGTTGTCACTTCAATTGAAATTGTTTGTTAATCTTCTTGCGATTATGTATCGCGAACGCAAGTCGGCTTATTAAATTGATCTCATGATTGGATAAATTTGCGAAAACCTTAATACATGCACTAGAATAACGTAATTCCACCGACTATATTGGTATGTTTTGCTCTTCAGATGAAGTAAGCCTGGTTTCAGCTACATACTCTTTGTTCATTGTTAATTATCGTTGGCATATTAAGCGACTTGAACCACAATGTGAGCGTTATACTATGTAGATGTATTAATCGGTGCAATAAAGAATAATACAATTTCTGTACAATGTAACTAACGAGCCAGTCAGCCATTACTTGTTATGTAGTGACATATCACCTTCCTATTCAACTTTATTTCGAACAAGAGTTTTGTTTTTCACTCTTTCGTGACAATTGCATCAATAATATAGACACGCTTTAGAGAAACAATTCTGTTTCGTTACACTCATCCGACACAATCATAATATTGCACGGCGTGTTTTCTGGGCTACCTTAAGGAGAAAAAATAGTCATCACTACTTTCAAAAGTGTCTTATAGGAAATTTTCTCAGCTTTCCAATGCTTCTAAGAGCGAAATGTTTCATCGAGAAATTTGTGAGATATCTCTATTTTAAGTTTTTTCTTTTAAAATCCTTGATCATTTATTGGAAACTTTTAAATAACAGTCTAGGAAACTTGTCAAATGATGTGTTTCATATGTATTTTACTGACCAAATTGTGCAAAATAAGACAAGAAACAACTTTGTAGAAGGTTGCAAACCGCTAAACATTTTGAAAATTAAGTTTTAACCAAATTTTTGAATATGTGGGATTTATTCAAAAAATAAAATAATAAAACCGTATTGAAATATTATTTTTACAAGAACAAATAGATTATTACATAATTGTTGTGTACAAATAGCACCAGTCTGCTCTGATTCAGCTTGATATTAGCTGATACAACTGAAATTTCTACAGGTTGGAGATTGATAGGGTATTACAAGATTTTTTGAACAAATATCATATTTCCTTAATCAAACACTAACTAGTTGCATGGATACAAACCATGTTTTATACTCGAAATTATACTGCAAATTACTGTTGCTAGCTTTAGGAGAAACACTTTCCATTAGTATGGAATGATTGTTTCAGTTTTTTTTTTTGTATTAAATGATCAAGGAATTAGCAATATTTTAGAAGTTTATAAGACTCTCACCTTCAATCTCATCTTAAAAAAATATATATGTCTTGATTTTTGTTCAAATAGTTTGGAAAGAAAGTTTCTGTCAGATTTTTTTTTGTTAAAATATTATTTAATTTTTGTTCAAACAAAAATAAATGTTTGTGACGGTGTTTTCAGAATTCTGAATTGGAAGACTCGAGTTTAATTGCTACTTTTAAGTGCATTTTCTACAGAAAACATTTTATCTTTATTTTATACTCATAAAAATATGACTTTTGAAGCTTGCTACAGTAATATGTAGTACATTTTTGATTTCAAATCATATTTGTATTTATGTTCCTGGTTAATGTTTGCTTAAGAAAATATCAAATTTATTCATTAAAATTCAATAATACCATTAACAATTACAAACCTGCCAAAGTTTCGGTTGAACAAGCTAAATCAGAGTAGACACGTGATATTTCACGCGATAACCTTCCATCGGATGAGGAAGTAAAATGTCGGTCCCGGCCTTGGTTGTTAGGCCGTTAAGTCATTCCAGGTGTAGGAGTCGTCTCCATGCCATAAGTACAAACAACACACCAAACCAAGCCTACTCCGGTGGAATCGCTGGCGGCGGTTGGACTCGCAATCCAAAGGTCGTCAGTTCAAACACTGGGGTGGAAGGTTCCTTGGAGTAGAAAGAGGTTTGGGTGCTCTCCCCATTCAAGCCTTCGGACTCCTAGGTTCGAGCGAAACCGTGCAATAGAGACCACAAAAGACCCGGGGGTCGTTAATGTGGATGGTTTGATTTTTGACGTGATATTTGTACACAAAAAATATGTAATTATCAATTAATTCTTGTAAAAATTACATTTTTACACTGTTTTATGATTTTAATTTCTGAATAAATCCCATATATTCAAAAACTTAGACAAAACATAATTATCAAAATGTTTAGCGGTTTGCAACCTCCTACAAAGTTGTTTCTTGTCTTACTCATCAAAATGTGCAAATATTTTGATGAGTAAATGACTCGTGAAACACATCATTTGATAAGTTTTCTGAACTGTTAGTATAAAGTTTCCGTTAAATAATAAAGGAATTTAAAACCAAAAAAATTAAAATAGAGATATCTCAGATATTTCCGGATGAAACATTTAGCTTTTAGAAGCATTGGAAAGCTGAGAAAATTTCCTATAAGACACATTTGAAAGTGGCGATGACTATTTTTTCCTGATAAGGTTGTTCTAGAAAACACGCCGTGTATTGAACATTTCAAATCATAAATCAATATTGCAGTTATGCCTTGTAGAGGAAATAAACCCATTATAAGCGGTGTATGCACTTCGGAAGGGATCGGTCAAGAAAAATGTCAAATGGGCAGCAGCGGCAGCGAAAGCAAGCCAGAGAGGTGAAGAAAAGCCCCAAGAAAACGCTCCCTCTCCTTTGTTCTGCTGTTTGTAAAGCTGTTTCTTGACCCCTTTCCTTCCAATCTGCGTACTAGCCTTTAAGCCTAATGAGCGGTTGTGTTTGAATTATGCTGGATATTCTGGAGTGTTCCTTGAAATTTACTAAAATCAAGTACACCAACGAGCAGAGCAACTTTTTGTGAACATTTCTGTTTATTTTCCCTATTACTAAAAGTTATTCTATTCCTTTTACAAGCATTAAAAAAAAAATATTTCCCAAATGTATTCTAATCAAACGAATGCATTGGGCCACGCCCATTTTCCTACTTTCAGCTTAGTTTTTTTTTACTTCCAGCGCTCTTTTGGGTCCATAGACCTATCTAAAGCGGTATACGCACTTCGGAAGGAACCGGTCAAGAAAAAAATTAAATGGGCAGCAGCGGCAGCTAAAGCAAGACCGAGAGGGTGAAGAAAAGCCCCAAGAAAACGCTCCATCTCCTTTGCTCTGCTGTTCGTAAAGCTGTTTCTTGACCCCTTTCCTTCCGATCTCCATACTAGCCTTAAGCCCGATCTCACGCACACTAGCTTACCATTTGTTTTTGCTGACGGGTACAAATTTTAACCTAAAAACCCTTCGTGTACAAACACGCAATACATGCGCACGTAGATAACTCTATAAGTTTGCCTTTGACAGCATAAATAAATATAAGCTTAATTACATTACTCATAACTGAAAATAGAATTTTTTTTTTCAGTGTGGTAGAAACTTGGATAGTATCGAGAAATTAAAAGTGAGAGTGTGTTCGTGCAACATGGAGTTAAACTTTTCGAAGTTCCATGGAAAACTTCACAGCAACTTCACAGAAAGTTTAACTTCATGTTGCAAATTTGACAGCTCGAAACATATAAGCTTACGTAATAAAAACAAGGGAAATATGATTCAAAAAATAAAATCAAATTATTCGCTCTACAGCATTACCTTGGCGTTCTCGATTGCAAGATTTTTACTCAAAACTAGGTGTCCGAAGGCTTCATTGTTGAGGCAATTTCAAACCTCTTTTTACTCCTAAACTTTCATCCACCCCGGGATTCGAACTCACAACCTTTGGATTGTTAGTCCAACTGCCTACCAACGAACTCTACCGAGGAAGACGACTCCTACACCTTGACTGTGCTAACGACCTAACCTCTTGTTAGACCAGGGCCAACATTTACTTCCCCGTCCGACGGAAGACAAATCTCATCTCGAAAAATGCCACCGGGACCTTCTGAGATCGAACCCAGGCTAACTGGGTTAAAGGCAACCACGCTTACCCCTACACCACGGTTCCCGGGATGATAAGAAGTGTTAATTTTACACAATTTTAAGAGGATTAGGAAAGTCTCTACGATATCCTAAATTTAGTTTTGTTTCGAGTTTTTTTTTTTTTTTTTTTTGAAAAGTAAAAAGTCCCTAATGCGCCCTAAGCAAGCTCTGCGACCATTCTGGTTCTCTGGAACCATTTGAATTTCTTCATGAGGAATTTCTGCAGAGGTGTTTACCATGAAATTCGTGTTTTCGGATCACACTATCGCTCACCGCACCGCCCGAAGTGCGACTCTGCCTGCTGTTTCAGCGCCTGTCACTCTGCAGTGTCAAGATTGTCAAAGTCATTTTCTTCATGTAAAGGTGAAAAAAAGATTACTCAGTTCAGTTCGTTCGTGTGGTCCGTGAGTGTGAAAAAATCGTGAAAAACAGTGCTAATTTTCGCGTAACGATGGCAAATCCGTGCGAAAAGGTTGCCTAAATAGCCCGTGAGCACGCAGCACGTGAAATCCGCACCCCGGACGCGATGAATTGTCACCAGATCTTGAGCGGAGCCTGCAACGCTGGCGATCGTTGTTTTGCAGTCGGATCCGTCGAAGGTGTTCCATTTACAGTGAGTTTTTCCTTCTTGGCTGCTGCTGCTGCTGCTCCCAATATCGACGAATGCGACGACGACGACGATGATGATGAAGGAAAAATTCATTTCGTCTTTTCACTCTATTTGATTATCTCATTGTCGGGAGCTGGAATCGACATCCCCATGGGGAGGGTCATTATGGTCCTGTAAATGCCACCCCCAAGTGGGAGATGGGTTGCTGAAGGCTGCCTTTTCCCGAGGAATATGTAATCTTGTGTGCGCTTATCTTGAACCCTATTGGTGACCCCCATTTTGCATCCATTGCTGAAAAGGCTAATTTTCTATTTGTTCAGTGATTAATTTGTTCCTCACGGGACACGGAGTGAGAGGCAGGAGGACGGAACGGTGCTAATCATGTCAAAATATTTGCTCGTGGCAAGAATGGTCACTTTTTGGCTGGCCCTCATCAGAGTGGAGAAAACGAACTTGGTGGAGAAAAAGGAGGAGGAGGAGTAGAAGCAGTGTCACTTGACTGATAAAATTTTTTTCACCCTTATTGCCCATTCATTGAGAATACACATTCACAAACCAACACCAAAAGAGTGTGTAGTGAGTGGAGTCGAGTGTTGTGAATATTCTACTTTTGCTCACATGGTTACACAAGGATTGTGGGGGTGATTTGATTTTTGCGATAGTTGAGGAAGGCGTCGCGAGATTTGTGTGCATGTATTTTGGTAATTTAGTTGCACACATTAGTGTTAGGTATTATTTTCAAATGCATTAGTGAGCTTCCTAGTATTTTGGGTAACTACGTTACAAATAGATTTTGCATATTACAAATAAAAAAGTTTAACTTATTTCATGTCACGTGATGTTTTTTGGTCGGAGACGAAGGATTATAATCTCTGAATATATATAAAAAAAAACATTTTTTCAAGAAGCATTTTCGCAATTTCAAAAAATATTTATGAATGATCTAACTAATGGGCGTCAATATCTAATCTAATCTAATCAGACCCTAGCGCAACCAATCTTTCGAAAGGATCCTGGAGAGTGCATTAGGTTAGATTGCCCTGGACACTTTTTGCCATGGTTATAGCGACACAACTCGCTCTCTCTGGAACAGTATTCCTAGTTCTAGCCCACGCTCACAAAGTCGTAATGGCCTAATGGTTAGCATTTTTACTTACCAACCCAAAAAGGACGAGAGATCGAACTTCGCCTCGAGCGACTTTGATTTTTCGTTCATATTCATCATTTCAAATTTCTGTGTTCTCTTAACTTTCTCGTTGGGATAAGATGGACATCGAGAACCCAGAGCCATTCGCTTACAAAGCGAACACCGTAACCAGTCAGCCACGGCCTCTCCTTCTAACAAATGGGCGTAAATATATTAATAACCCTGAGTAAGATAGTTTAATATACTTACTCACTCGCGTAAACTTCTTATAAGTTTAAATAGAAATTAGGAAATAGTTTTAAGACTCGGATTTAGGATTAAGTTAAATATCGAATTATACTGCCTCCGTACTCGCTGACGGCTAGATTCGAAACAACCTTTTATTAAAACATCCACGATCTCGCACGATCGTTCCCGATCTCACTCGATCGTTGCGAGTTCATCCCGATTATATTCAATCGGTTTTACCGAACACGGTTAATTATTATTGATAATTTTATCTGGACACTACAGATAGAAAGCGAGTTAAAGCCTTATCAGAAATATAAATCCAATAAATCAGAATTTAATTAATTTCGAGAAAAATCGTTTTGAAAACAAAATATTTGCTGTTCAGTGAAATTTCTTTGAACAGATTTTGAGGCTCTAAAAACTGAAATAACAAGCCAAATTTTAACATTTCACTTCAAAAAGGCATGCATTTTACAGCAGTACCGTTCGTTTGCAATCATTAGTTTGGACTAAATGAACGTTCAAATTGACTCAAATATGTTAAAATTGATTATAAACGCAGGAGAATGCATTTTGTATCGTTGGCAGCTGATTGCACGTAACATAAAATTGACATTTTGATGTATTTTTTGAATAGACTAGAAAAGAGGATAACGATTCTCAAAATTTTCAGTTTCCTGGGAATCGAAAGATGCATTTAGCTATTTCCCGGAACTCGGAATTTTAGATTTTTTCATACATTTTAATATACATTAAAATTAATTTGAGTAAACATGTCGAAAGTTTCATAACTTTGTGGTATTCGGTTTACTACAATAGTATAATCATAAATGAAACACGGGGAACACTATCAAAAAAGATTCCACAAATCAACCAAACAGGCTCATATTTAAGAAGAAGGGTGTCTACTGGATAACATTCTGCTAATGGATCTATTTTTGGACGCTCCTTTTCAAAGTTATTCTTTCAAATTTCAAATCACAGAAAATTTATTAAATCTATTTAGAAGATGATTTTCTATCGCTCCTGAAAGTTTCATGAATATATATCATGATCAAACTTAGCAAGAGACGATTTAAGCTCAAAATTTTGCCATGCGTAAAGCGAACTGTCAAACGTTGTGGGCGTTTTTATCTAAACACCGAGTTAACTTACGGGTGCCACAATATCTCTTGATTGGATGGACCAAATTGGCTGAAATTTGGGGTAAAGTCTCGCATGGCGTATCCAGTGTGCATGACATCAGAGTACTTTTGTTAATTTGATTTGGTCAACCGCGGTGGATTTTCTTGAAATAATTCGAACTGTCAAAACCAAAGCATCAACCGATGGATACTTTTCTACCACAGTTTTTTTGTGCGATCAATGTGGTAGATGCTTTGGTGGATTTTTGACATTTCGAATTATTTCAAGAAAATCCACCGCGTTTAACCAAATCAAATTAACAAAAGTACTCAGAGTACCACGAGAACAAAAATACATTTTTGGCTGCTCAAACGAAACCATAACAACGTTTTTGCCTAGGTATTTAAAAACGTGGGTTTTATAGAAAACCTAGATGTATGCGTATCAAAAGATTGGAAATGTTATGCCCTTTCCGATGCCACATAGGTTGGCTTGTGAATTGTAGACCGATTTGGATGCCGGCGGATTTTCCGAGTTGGTACGAAAATCCAACGAAAAATCTATTCTATCGATACAAAGCATAGCATAGCATAGCATAGCATAACGGGTCTGCACCATGCTGTAGGGGGTGCCACAGTGGTCAATTCAATATTCTTAGACAATTTGATTGCTGTCCGGTACAACCAAGAATATCCACACTGTGCTCCAAGGCTACGCCCATACAGTCCCGTGGGGATTTGGGAGGGGATGTTTTTGTTTTTCACTAGTGGCAAAAGTGCAGGAAACCCATGCGACTTTTAAAAGTGAACGGAATATTTTTGGGAGGTTTGAAATGGGGATTTTCATAGGGCCGATGAAAATGGTTGAATGCGTAATGTTTTAAATGATTTCGATGTTTGTAAGTGTAAATATGAGTCTGTAGTGTATTATCTAATAAGCATATAGTTTTGTAATAATGATAAGTAATACAGTCGACTCTCTGGCTGTCGATCTTCTCGATATCAATAATGCTCCATGTACCGATGAATTCTTCAGTCCCTTCAAACTGCATACTTCGATTGTCTTTATTCCTCGATATTTTCTCTTGCTTGAAGGATCTTTTCCTCGACGGTCCCTGGAATTCTATTTGCTTTAAATATCTATTCCGGTTGTCAATAATTTTACTTTTCCATGGCTTGCATAGACATTTTTCTTTGAGAAACGAAGCTTTTTAGTGTGTTTGACATTTCTTTGTTTTTGTTTCCTGGACGTTGCCATGATTCTTTCGTATTTCGGTCAGCAAGAAAAAACAAATTTCAATCGAGTCTTCATTTTGCATCGTTCTGTAAACTGATGATTCTCTTCCTCGACGGTCCCTTGGATATTGACAACCAGAGAGTCGACTGTAAATATAATAAATATAGTAAATAGAATAAATATAGTAAATATAATAAATACAAACACAATCAAGATGATAAATCTATTCTATCGATACAAAGACCCCCAAAACGGTGTTATACCCACTCGAGAATGTTTATTTAGCAATTCTATGGTCATATATTGACATTTAGACTGGATTTATGGTGATTTGTCAACAAATAACATTATTTATGTTAATTTTTCAAAAGGTGTACAAACTTTTTTTGCACCTTTTTTGATTTCTGTAATAGTATTTGTTATATAACTTTTATGGAAGTCATCTTTTCATGAGCTTTTTATAGCTAAATGTTCGGCATGAGTTTCTAAACAAAACGTAGTACTAGGTTTCTGTCAAACTTTAAATTGTTTACATGTTTTATGTGTATAGTGCCCAAGGGGTGTAAATACTTTTTTTACATACTGTATCCACAGAATCTAGAGCTGTAACAATGAGACGCTTTGATTTTTTAATATTTTTGTTATGTTTTCATAAAATTCTATGGCATATTCAAAGAATATTTAAAAGGTATACTTTAGAAATATTGTTATGTTATTAACCTTGGTTTTATTTTTTTGTTAGGAACTTTATTGCTTATTTGTCTAATTTTAAACAGTTACCGAACATGTACTGTAGTTGAAAAGCTTTTTCGAATCTGAAAATACCAGTTCATTTCAAGAACTTGTTATAAATTATATTGATTTTTTCGATGTTTACTTTTCACTTAGTGATTTTCCCTATTATATGACTCATTTTGAAAGCAATTGTCTATATTTTCATCATTTAAATCATCCTAATACATCACCCTGTATAGATACATGATATGCTTAAGACCTTCGGACAATTTGATACAATTGCAAAAATCAAGACACATACAACAACTCTTCACTCAAAACACACTTCACATCTTAACTGATCCGGAGCGTTTAGTACGGTATGTCCACGCCATCCTTCCTTCACTGTAGATTATGTGACCCGTTTATAGAATCCTGTCTGCTGCTAATACAACGCAGTGGGCCTGATAATGAGTGTAATAAATTTTGGGAGTTCTCGGTTCTGGCTGCGCTTTGATTAGATTAGATAGATCCAATCGTCCTAAATCCAAATTTTTTCATCAGCAAATTATCTTTCTTCCTGTTTTAGGCCTACGCGGCGGGATGCAACATCGTCGTGCTAGCCAGCAACTTTGAGCGCGTCCAAATCATCCCGGGCGCGGTCCACAACTACATACGGATTTCGGCCCTGGATTGCAGCACCGACACCGGTAAGATTGCCGCCGCCTACGAGGATAAAGTGTGCATTTTCGAGCCAACACCGCTGATTCACAGCGATCGACCGGCGTCGCACGGCTTAGAGTACAAGTAAGAGGCGTGATCTCTGGGGAGGAAGTTGTACTGATGAGAGTTTCTTTTTTTTCAGATGGGTTCAAACGGGTAGCCTGCAAGCGACCTCGCACATCAGTTCTCTTTCGTGGAACTTGGAGGGAACCCGTCTGCTGACCGGTGGAACCGTACTTCAACTCTGGCACGAGCGGTTGTCCAAGCAAGATGACGACGAACCAACTTGTATGTAACCTTATTTGGATAGTCTTCGTTGTTGCCTCTAATAAGTTTACTCTAATTTCAGCGGTCAAGTTTGAAATCGGCGGAGATCGTGACCCCAAAACGCCAACCAACGAGGAAGAGTCCGACTCGAGCTGGGACTGCGTTTGGAAGTGTCACACCGCCACACCGGTCCACCATATGGCGTTCAGCCCCGACGGGACGCTCTTTGCCACGTCCGGCAAGAGTGACCGCCTGGTGAAGGTTTGGTACGAGAATAAGCACAGTAAGTGTTGAAGACTTGTGTGGCTCAAACCATGATTTTAATTTTTCTCTCTTATTTTAGTTTTATTCCCAAACAAAAGCTTCGACCAGTCTCAGTCGCAGAGTTTCAGCGGAATTCCGGAGACCAGCTACGGCTTCGTGTACGTCGCCCATCCTCGAGCAGTGACCGATCTGTCGTGGCGCAAAACCAGCAAGTACATGCCGAAGGGATCCGTTTCGAACATGCTCGTGACGTCCTGTTTGGACAACATTTGCCGCATTTGGGTAGAGACGGTCCTGCCGGACGATGGACTCGTCAACATGAACCAATTTGACCCCCTTGCATCACAGAACCCCAAGTTCCGGACGCACCGGCACAAGCATCGGTTTATGCAGCGATTGAAGCACATGAAGACTTGCTTCCACATCAGGCGCCACGCGAAACACAACGGAGCGACCGGGCTGAACGGAATGGGAGCGAGCTTCGGAGGGCCCGGGGCCAGTTCCGGCTTTGGAAATGCTCCGATACCGACGCTACCGTCGACGTACAGTGTGCACGATTTCCATTCGTACGGTTATCATGGAACCGGAATGACACCAGGGCTGCACTTTCATCTGGCGGCCTCAATCAACGCCGAGACTGACATTCCGTTAGTTCCGTCGATGCACACGAACGATCCCTCGGCGCAACCCAATTTTATTCTACACTGGCTTAACAATAAGGAGATGCATTTCTCCCTTCAAGCTGAGGCTATTTTACAGGAAATGACCAGGAAGGTGATCGAGAAGGAAGATTTACTGTCCGGCGCCAACAGTGATGGCCACTCGGAGGTTCTCCACGAAGAGGAGCTTCCGAACGGAGACGATGGCAAGAGAAGACCTAAAATGAAGCCCACTTTCTCGCAGGACGAAAGCAACAGCGATGATCATGCACCGCCCTATCCAACCAATCGATCTCATTCGGTGGGAGGTGCATCGCACGCTGGACTGCCAAGTCACCATTCGCTGTCGAACACGACTTCCATCAACTCGCTCGTCAACGACGGAAACATACACGTGACCGATTCGCTGGACATGAAGATCGAGTGTCTGCTGCGGGACTGGCATCACAGCCCGGATTTGCTTTTTTCAATCCATCCGATCGACGGAAGTTATCTGATCTGGGTCGTGGAATGGCTTGACGAGTACCATCCGGGATCGTTCCGCCAGGCGCAGGTTTCGTTCTCAACGCGGATCCCATCGGCGTTCCCGCTGGGCGATGCAATGTCCATGTCAACGACGGTCGCCCTGTACAACACGGGCGGAAATCTCGGCTTCCGGGACATGATCGTGCGGGGACCGAAAGCTACCAATTGCAGTTTGCCACCGGACGTGAACAGTGACATTGTCACTTCGTTGCCCAGTGTCATGGAGGAAAATGAAGTCAACGAAGAAGAGAACGAAAATGCCAGCGTGCAAGAGGATGATGGAGCCAAAGCCGGTGCAGACGCCGCTGGCACCGAGAACGGCGAACAGGCGGACATTCTGACCGCACCTCCTTCGCCGACCATTTCGATGGTAACGAAGCATTCGAACGGAACGCTGAACCTGTGGCAACTGACCTTCGCCGACAAGAGCAAATTTTCGCAAGTTCTTAGCATTGGACATGCCTCGCGTGCATCAGGTCACCGGTTCCGGGTGAACGACATTACCTGCCACCCGGTGCTCCCCCTGCTGCTAACCACATCACATCACAATATTCCAGACATTCCCAACGCCAACGTTGGCTACCCAGGCAAGGAGCAAACGGCGCCAGACGGGACCGACCAGAAACCACCACGGGCAAAGGACGTCTGCGCCCCGTCCGGCTTCTGCTCGGAGCTGATCTTGTGGCGCGTTGACGCGGTCGGTCCTCTGTCCCAGTCCGGCGGAGTTAGCGAGCTGGCTCGTATCAATTCGCCGGAAATATCCGCGTTCAGTAACGTAGCGTGGATTCCCACCCTGTTGCCAAGTACGACGCTAGGAAACCTAAGCAACTCCCCGTCGGCATGTTTCGTGGCCAGCGATGGTGAAAGTCTGCGCGTGTACCAAGCCGTGATCGATGCGCGAACTCTTCTCGCAGAGATATCCAGCTCGGAGCGTCGATTTCGTCGCATGGACTCGATGGTGTCGCTTTCGACAGAATCTTCGTCGGAACAGGTTCCCGGAGTCCACTCCGCATTGCACGACAAAATCAAGATTGTTTCGCAGCAGTCGACGGCCCGTCCCGGTTGCATCATTCAGCTGGACGCGATCGACGATGCGATCCACGATTGGCAGAACACACAGTTCCTGCACGTGTTCCAAGAACAGCTGATTACGGGCGAACGTTCAGAGGAATCCGTCATCTTCAACACCGAAGCCAAGCATGTGGGACTGATGGACGGTCAAATGGGCGCCATGGTTGATCTTCAGCGCAACGCTCAATTCGAGGAACCATTTTATCTGGTGGTTCTGGAACGTACCCAAAACGGAACAACGATTCACATGTGGCGCATCGTCATAGCATCACAACCAGCTGGGCCGGATGAACTCAGCAGCAGCATGATGTACGTCCCCGACAGTAACTTGGTGCAGGACTTGGACGACCCGGAAGTTACGCACCGTGCTTCGATGGCGGGAGTGCAGCTTCCGGATGACGTCAAAATTCCGATCGACCAAAGTCCGCATGTGAACATTTCGACCACGAAAGTGTGCACCCAAGAGCTGCCGCTGCCCGACGGAGTCGACGTAATCCATGCAGCTCCAGCCGCCGGTCATCTGAGCTCCTCGTCAATCTACCCGGCCTGTTTTGCACCGTACATCGTCGTAACGGCCTGTTCGGACTCAACGGTACGGTTCTGGAAGTGCAAGGTGACCAAGAATGGGTCCGAAACTTCGTTCAAGTACGAATGGTGCGAGTGGGAAATGATCCGAAAGGACCAGGAATCGACCATCGACGTAAACGGCCAGCTGCTGCACATCAGCGCTGCCTATTCCGGCCGCATTGCGTGTGCATTCAAGTATGGAAAGTCGTTCACAAGACCAACGAAAAGCAGCGATCCGGAGTCGCGGTACGTCAACTTGTGCGTGGCAATTTACGAGTGCGAAAGTACCGGTGGCAGCGAATGGGTCCTCGAGGACACCATCCACTTGAAGAACATCCATTTGCCACGGATCCAGGTCGATCCACATCTGGACTTGAGCTACTTGTACGACAATAAGACTCTGCAAAAGAAGCAACGTTTGAACCAGATGCTACAAACAATGACCCACGATGACAATCGCTCCAGCCGGAACGGGGACGTTACTCCGGAAGCGCTGGCCAAGCCAGGATCCGGATTGTTGGCGGTGCCAAGCTTCAGCACGCTGCAGTCACTGCGAAAGAGCATCACCGAACATGGAAACACGTGCCCGTTGACGCAGAAGCACCTGGTTCAGCTGGACTGGGTCTCCAAGGAGGACGGTTCGCACATCCTGACCGTAGCGGTCGGCAGTAAAATCATGCTGTTCACGCCCGTGTCCAGCGATTTGGCCCAATCGAACATGAAGGCCATGAAAGAGTCACAATCAACGAATCGTCCGCTGCTGCGGAAGGCAAGTTCCTTGGCACAGCCACACTTTAACGACGAAATACGATGGATGAAGCTGCGTCAGATCGAGCTACGTACGGCGGACAGTCTGCCACCGCTTCCAATGCAGATCTCCTGGGTACGGGACGGTATCTTTGTCGCCGGCATGGATTCCGAAATGCACGTGTATTCCCAGTGGAAGCCACAGCTCAACGCCATCAACCATATGGACATCGAAGATTTGTACGACAATCGTTACCTTAAGGACGAAGATCTGCGCTCGCTCGCTCAGGAAAACACCCAACGACGGCTGGCGAACGTCTCGTCGATGCCGGTTCTGTCGCGAGTTAGCTCCATCAATCTGCAAATGTTGTCCAACGATAGCAAGAAGAAGAAGGTCGGCACAGCCAGCACGGGCCAGATTAACAACGGCGCCGATCAACAACAACCGATCCACGACTACATGACCGACTACGGACTGTTCGAGGCATCCCGGATCGCCTGTCCGGTTCTGCCGCAGTACCATCCGAAACAGCTGATGGAGTTACTCAACTCGGGTAAGATTCGCTGGGTCAAGGCGATTCTGGCCCACCTGGTGCGTTGCATCAGCGGATCGTACAGCGTCCGGGGTGGCGGCAGTGGCGACGAGGAGAGCCTCAACAGACAGGTATTTATCGAATTGATTGTCGCCCTCCGGCGACAAAGCGAGTGTATGTTGTTAATAGAGACAAGCGTGTGATTTATACTATATATCCATCACCCACCACCACCTTCCTGTTGTGCACCAGTTGATATTAACCCAAATATCGATATCATCACGCATTTTGCCTGTTTCCTATCCTATTGAGTTGTGACTAAATCTATATCGCGTCATAAACCACAGTAGATTCTCACTGCAACCCTGGTCATCCCTTTATCGTTACAATCCGAGTTGTGAATATATTTCTACAGACTGACACAGCAACTTCATGACACATTCATTATTTAGCATTGTATTGAATCGCTGAAACTAACACTTCTTCTATGCCACTCTTCACCTTTCGATAATCGAACTGTGGAACTTTTCTATATCTGGTTCCACAAATTTTAGTGGTAAATCTTTGAATACTTCAAGACACGTGCTTCTCTCAGGTTTAGGAATCGATGAATTCGTATTACTTCCTCGTCGAGTAAGTACATACTTCCCGAAAAAAAACAGATACATAGTGCTGAATCGTCTCCAAAGTTGTAATAAACGGATCGAACAGTTCCGGCCTCGACGTTCTTCGCCTACCTTTTCACGTCTTTTTTAGATTTGCTGTTAGGACAAAGAAATTGATTGAGATTATGTAGAACTGCTGTTTTCCAAAACGCAGGGTTGTTACGGACGACGCGGATAGCGCGGATTTGCTGACTGATTTTGCTCAGGCGCGGATTTCGCGGATGGCAATTTTGATCAATAAATAAATTCTTAAATTCTCAAATTCTTAAATTCTTAATTTTTTAAATTCTTAAATTATTGAATTCATAAATTCTTATGGGTCGCGATTTTGTTTATATGGCGCGGATTTCACGCGGAATGGTCGGCGCGGATTTGGCGCGGTTTTTAAAGGCAGTAGGTCTTGTAGGTTCGAGTGATAGACAACGAATGAATAGTTTTATTGCTGCACTCCAAGTCATAGCCTATTCTAATTAATAATTAATTCAACGGTTGCTTCGCCAACATCCCCCCTCAACCGTGAATTCCGAGAGCCTTCCGTGCTTCAACAAATTTCGCAACAGCTACCGGCTTCGTGAACACGTCCGCCTTCTGCGCCTCCGTTGCGACGTGCTCCAGCTTGATCAGCTTCTCCTCGACGTTCTCGCGCACAAAGTGGTGCCGAATATCGATGTGCTTGCTTCGGGGCGAGTAGCCGATCTCCTTCTCCGCCAGGTACACCGCGCTCATGTTGTCACAGTGGATCGTGACCGGTTGAGCGACACCAAACAGCTCCTTCAGCAGTCCGCGCCACCACAGTGCCTCTTGAGTAGCAGCTGAGACGGCCATGTATTCCGCTTCCATCGTCGATAGCGCCACCGTGGTCTGCTTCCTGCAGCTCCATGAGATCGAACCACCAGCCTCCATGTAGACGTAGCCAGTGATAGATCGACGGGTCTCGGGATCGTTTCCCAGTCCGCATCGCTGTATCCGACGAAGCCCTGGTCTCCGTGCTTCGAGTAGGTCAGCTTCATCGTCTTGGTCCCCTTCAGGTACCGCAGCACTCGCTTGGCCGCAATCCAGTGTGCCTTCCTGGGTTGCTGCTGAACTGGCTGACCGCGTTCACCGCGTAGCAGATATCTGGCCGGGTTGATAGCGCCAAATACTGCAGTCCGCCTACCAGTTCACGGAACGGAACTTTCGCCATCTGCTCCCGTTCCTCGACAGTGCTCGGGCACATCTCCTTGGTCAGCTTCTGAGTCGGATCAGCAGGCGTCGAGACGGCATTACACTCGGCCACGTTGAATCGCTGCAGCAACTCGTTGATGTACTGCTCCTGGTCCAACATCACCTTGCCGTCGCCTCTGGTCACTCGCATGCCAAGAACTTTACTCGCCATGCCCAAGTCTTTCATCCGGAATCGCGCCATCAGGTCCTTCTTCAGCTTGGTCACCCACTGCTGGTTGTTCGAGAACACCAACAAATCGTCCACGTAAACGGCAACAATAAGGACCGTGTTGCCCTCCAGCTTGAAGTAGACGCACGTGTCGTACGCCGAACGCTTCAGCCCAGTTCGCTTCAGCTCGGCATCCAGCTTCTGGTTCCATACCCGGCTGGCTTGTTTCAGACCGTACAGCGCCTTCCGCAGCTTACAGACTTTCGTGGGGGCACCTGATTCCGTGAAGCCTTCCGGCTGCTCCATGTAGATCTCCTCTTCTCCCAGGTCACCCTGCAGAAACGCCGTCACTGCATCCATCTGGTGCACCTTGAGATCCAACTTGGCTGCCAACGACATCAGGTATCGGACGGTAGCGTACCGGACTACAGGTGAGAACGTCTCACTGTAGTCGACGCCCTTGATCTGCGAATAGCCTTTGATCACCAAGCGGGCTTTGTAGCGCTCGACAGATCCATCCGAGTTCGTCTTGAGTTTGTAGACCCACTTGCAGCGTAGAGCTTTCCTCCCCTTCGGCAGATCGGTTAGTTCCCACGTCCGATTCTCCACCAGCGCTCCGAACTCCGCATGCATCGCACGTTTCCACTGGTCGCTGTCGTCTCGAGCAATCGCCTCACGGTACGTGTCAGGCTCGACCATCATCAGGGTGAAACGGTTCTGTCTGGGTTGGGAATCTTTTTCAGGTAGGGTACTGCACACATAATCTTTATACTTGCCTGGGGCACGTGCTCCCTACCACTGCGCCTTACCAACACTTGTGGGTCCTCTGGTTGTGGAGGGAGCACCAACGGTTCTTCCTCCGCCTCAACCAGCAAATCGGCATCGCCTTCGACCGACTCGTAATCGCTGAAGTCCGACTCGTCTTCTTCGAGCTCAGCTTCCTCTTCAGCAGCTGGACCGACCTGGATCGGAATACTTGGCACGATCAGCTCCATTTCTTCATCTCCGACCGCAGGCTCCGTCAAAGCAACGTCAGTCCCGGTCGACTTCTCGTCCAGGAAGATGACGTCTCGGCTTGTCACAACAGACTTGGTCCTCTGGCTGTAGACCCTGTACGCCTTCGAGTTGTCGCTGTAGCCGACGAAAATGCAAGGTTCCGACTTCTTGTCCCACTTTCGTCGTCGCTCCTTCGGTACGTGCGCCATGCACTTGGACCCAACACGCGGAGATGCGACAGATCCGGTCGCTTGCCCGTGAACTTCTCCTCCGGTGTCACCGACAGTCCCTTCGCCGGTGATCGGTTGATCACGTGCGACGCAGTTGCCACTGCTTCCGCCCAAAATCTCTTGTCCAGGCCAGCGTCGAACAGCATGCTTCTCGCTCTCTCGACATACGTGCGGTTGCGTCTCTCAGCCAGACCGTTCTGTTCCGGATTGTACGGAACGGTCTTCTCGTGGTGGATACCAGACTTGCGCAGGAATTCTTCCATCTCGCGGTTCACGTACTCACGACCGTTGTCGGTACGAATCCGCTTGATCCGCTCACCTGTCTGGTTCTCCGCAAACGCTTTGAAGTTTTGAAATGCTTCCAGCACCTCAGTCTTCGACTTCAGAAAGTACACGACGGTCTTGCGGCTGCCATCGTCAATGAAGGTCAAAAAGTAGCGTCTGCCTCCGATCGACTCCGTCTCCATCGGGCCGCACAAGTCCGAGTGGACCAGTTCCAGGACTCGCTCCGCTCTCTGCCCTCGCGCGTTGAACGGTTGACGCTGGTGCTTGCCCTCGATGCACGGTACACACTGCAGCCCGTCCTTCACGTCGAACTGCGCGCCAGTCGTCATCTCTCGTAATCGCTTCATTCCGCTAGCAGAAAGATGTCCCATCCGGCGATGCCACAGCTCGAACTGGTCGTCTGCTTGCACCAGATTCGCACGAGATCGCTTGGTTTCTGTGAGCTTGTAGAGACCGTCCGTCTCTCGACCAATCGCTACCACCGTGTCACTCGCGTCCAGCACCGCACACGCGTCCTTCGTGAACTCCACACGAAAACCTTTCTTGCACACTTTACTTACAGAAAGCAGGTTAATCGCCAGGTCCGGAACGCACATCACGTCAGTCATCGTCAGATCCCGGTTTTCTCCATCACAGTCAGCTTCCAGCTTGACAGAACCCTTTGCGACGACGGCGACCTCTGCGTTGTTGGCCACATTGATCTTGGCCGACACACTCGATGGGTTCTGCAGGATTGCTTCGTTCCGGCACATATGAGTTGTCGCACCGGAATCAATGATCCAGTCACCACCGGCTCCTGCCGGTGACTCCACCGCGTTGAACGCAGCAAAGAACGAAGTCACGTTCCCCTTGTGGTTACCAGACTTCTCCTTGCTTTTCGCGCTCGTCCCGTTCGTGCACTCCGACGCGTAGTGTCCCAGCCTCTTGCAACGGTAACACTTCACATCGCACTTCTCGACGGGCTTCTTGAACTTCTGCTGCCGCTGCTTGCTGTAAAAGGCACCCTCGCTCTCGCTCGAGCCCGATCCAGCCTCGACCTTCACCTCCTGCATGATCGTGGCCTTCACTTTCTCCGCCGTCAGCTTGACCCCGGACGACTCCAGTCCGAGAATCATCGGCGCGTACTTCTTGGGCAGACCCTTCAGCAGCAAACTCGACACCCAATCATCGTCGACCTTGAAGCCGACTTCCGCCAGCTGGTTGCAGGTCACCATGACCTCGCTCACATACTCCTGGGTCGACTGGCAGATGATTTCCTCCACCTTCTCAGCTCCCACCAACCGAATCCCGGTCAGTTTTCTCAGGAGACCGATCCTCCGGGTGGAACCGCTGTCCTCAAACGTGTTGCGTAAGATGTCCCAAGCTTCCCTTGCCGTTGCCGCATTCTGGACCATGCCACGTAGGCCCCGGTCCATGCTGAGGCAGATAGTCGCCAGTGCTTGCTCCGAGGTATCCGCGTCCACTTCCGGTTCTCCTTCTACAGGATCCCGTACGGCGCGCCAGGTCCGTTCCTTGATCAGGACCATCTTCGTGGCAAACGCCCAGGAGTTGTAGTTCTCCGAACCACGCAGCACCTCCTTCACCGGCAGCGAAACGGAACTTCCGGGTAGCCTTTGACCGCCAGGTTGAACCGCCGCCACGCCTCGTCCAGCGCCAGGAACTCGGACTTCTTCATCGGCCATCGTTTCAGGACAAACTTCTTCCAAATTCTTCAGTTAACTTCTTGAGTGAAAAATTTTCTTCCTAACTGTTATTTTCTCCAAACAGCCGTTGCTACGGACTGTCTGGGCCCATAACCTAAAGGCAGTAGGTCTTGTAGGTTCGAGTGATAGACAACGAATGAATAGTTTTATTGCTGCACTCCAAGTCATAGCCTATTCTAATTAATAATTAATTCAACGGTTGCTTCGCCAACAGTTTTTTTTTCGACTTTCCCGTAACAACCCTGAAAACGTTCCTCCGCGATGCGTTGCATCTTGCACCTTCGTCTCAGTGACTCGCAGTGTCCATTTTTTTGCCATCTAAAAAAAAATGCTACAGATTCTGCATTAACATGGCGGACAATGCCTGTAACTTAACGGTATTTCAACTGATACAAATTCATCGTAAAGATGACGACACCTTCGTGCAGGATTCATAAACCGGTTTGTAGATGTTGCCTTGCAACCGAAAGACGGACATGTAGCAAACCAACAAGCATGACCTACTTCAATCAAGTGTTCGGTTTTCTCTTCAACGATTCAAAGCAATGCAAATTTTGAAGTCACACAAACCAAGCAACAAAAAATTCCCATATTTTTAGCCATATTTTCAAAAGGCACGCGAGCCGGGCAATAACGCGCAACAGAACAATAACGATATTTCTTCCAGACAAAAGCACAGTACAGAAGAAACAGCGCAAAGCTCCACCACCATCAGCGCTCGAGAATCTCTATCAGAAAAAAAACCTTCACATACTTCACCATTTTTGTGTTTTTTTCTCTTTCTATATTTTTTGTTACGTGTTTTCAACAGCGTGGTTGGTCTAGATCTCGCACACTTTCTGTTAGCTGTCCGGCAGGCACTGTTAGTCCTCTTGAACCAAGAGGATCGACGACACAGGTGCGGATTAGTTTTAGTTTTGCCACTTTCAAGCTATACTTCTACACTATTCTTAGTTGTTTCTTATCTTATTTCTTCAGTATGACTACTAATTACTTCAATCTCGATAAAACCTAATCTTTTCGCTTCATTGCTTGTTGAACTCTCATCAACTATGAAACTCTTATTGGCAGTAAAACGAAACTTGATACTAATAATCCTATTCACACATTGAGCATCAGTACATTGTCAACTATAAATAACATATGTTTTGTTAGTTTGTTAACCAGTTCTTTCAACAGAACGATCCTTATAGATAGAGAAGTCAGAACCATATTTATATAACTTGCATGTAGGTTAAATTGGAATGTATTTGATGCATTCTTTGAATAGTTATATTGAACAATGAATATAACGTTCATTAACTTTGTATGATTTTGCATAGAGATAACGTTAAGCTGTTACGTCTACGGTAAGTGGTTTGATAAAGTTTTGAAGTAAATAGATTGAAGATTGTTACAGGCTAGAAGAAATCAATTCACTCAAATTTGACTTAAGTTTACATTTCTGGTAGCGGTTCTAAAACTTCCAAACAGTTTGTTGCATGTCAAACTTTTGGAGAGCCTTTGCCCTTTCTTTTGATGCAAAATCATTGAAATTCCACTTGTGCTTTCCACAGATTCCGGAAGAGTTGACCCTTGACTATGCGGAAATCACGTCGATTCCTCCGCTGCCCCTTTGGACCTTGCTGGCTGCGGACAAGGAAACGGCGGGACTCAAGGCTCAGCAGAGCGAGGAAGTTAAGGTAGGTCGTAATTAAATTTCAAATCACGCTGATCTAACGTGTTCCGTGTACTGGCAGGATTACAACGAGCTCTTCGAGAGCAACGTGGTCGACGAATCGTTGGACGATTTGCTGGAAGACGAACCAGACATCAATCGGCACGCCGATCGCCGGTCATCGCTGCCGGAGAAGCACTATCTGTCCCACTTTGGACCGCGCCAAGGTCAGCTGTTGTCGCGCCTGTTGACCCACACCCATCTGCCGGGTCTTTCGTCGCTTGATCAGATGCATCTGCTGGCGCTGGCCGATACGGTGTCAACGTGTAATACGGACTTTGCGGAGCGTTTCGCCATTGATGCGGCGAAAACGGCGATTGCCAAAGAGAACCTGACCGGGGTGCCGAATACGGAGGCTGTTTCGACCGACTCGCTGGACGACTGTGGGCTGCGGTTTTTGCTCGCGATGAAGCATTACAACTACTTGCTGCGTTGTCTGCCAATCGTGCAGAGACAGTCGTTCCAGAAGCAGGGCGTGGGAACGGCCAACATCGTGTGGGCGTTCCACTCGGAAAGTGAGGAAGAGTTGTTGAATTTGATTCCGTCTTACGCGAAGGGTCAACCCAAGTGGCATGTGTTGAAGGAGTTGGGTGTTGGCTGGTGGTTACGAAACAACAACCTGCTGAGGCAGTGCATTGAGCGGTTGGCCAAGGCATCGTTTCAAGCGAATCAGGATCCTCTGGATGCAGCGCTGTACTACATGGCAATGAAGAAGAAATCCGTCGTCTGGGGATTGTACCGGTCGAAGCGGGATGAAAAGATGACCGCATTCTTTGCGAACAACTTCAGCGAGGATCGCTGGCGGAAGGCGGCTCTCAAGAACGCGTTTGCACTGCTTGGCAAGCAACGGTTTGATCATGCCGTGGCATTCTTCTTGCTGGCCAACTCGTTGAACGATGCGCTGGAAGTGTGTTTGACGAAACTACAGGATCTTCAGTTGGCCCTGGTCATCACCCGTCTGTACGAAGGAGAGCACGATGCCACGCCACCCAGCTTCAAGCGATTGCTGTACGAGGAAGTGCTCGGTTGCGACAAGAACGGTGAGAATCAGGATCTTAGCCGTGCCCATCCCGATCCGTTCCTGCGCTCGATGGCTCTCTGGCTGCTGAAGGACTATTCCGGAAGTCTGAGCACTCTGCTGAACAGCAACATCGGTAGCATGCATCCGCTGTTTGACGACGATAACAACACTTCCCACTCGGAGGCAGCTCACGCCACGAATCCGAACGTGTTTAACTTTTACGTGTATCTGCGGACGCATCCGCTGCTGATCCGTCAACACATTGCCACTTCGGTGCAGGACAAGAAGCGCGCTCAAGTGGTTCTGGCCGGTTTCAGCTATGGCGGTGAGGTGGCGTCCGCTGCCAAGCCAGGACTCGCTACCGATAAGCAAATCCAGCTGGAAGACACGATCACGCCGTTGGAACGCCAACTGTACTTTACCACGGCTCATGCTCACTTTAAAGCCGGATGTCCAGCGCTAGCGTTGGAAGTGCTCAGCAAGCTGCCAACGAAGGTGATTGATCAGGACTCGAGCAGTCAGCTGCAGAGTCCAAACGATGCGAAGACCACGTGCAATCTGATCACGACCGGTATCCTGGATTGGAGCAAGAGTAGCCAGGGCGATTCCGGTAAAGAGACGACCAGTTCAATTGACTGGGGAGCGCCGGCTTCGTCGACGACCGTCGATTGGAGCACTCCAGCTAGTGGTTTCGACTGGGGAGCACCGGTGACCTCGCAGATTTCAAACGGTCCTGACGAGTTCAAGATAGAGTGGGACGAGGAGGAAAAGAATGACGACGAAGATGAGGATAGTGACGAAGGAATTCAACTGAAGAAACCTGAAAAAGAAGAAAAGAGCGAAGCTGAAGAGAGCAAGGAAGAGGAAGACGGCAATGCAAAGGGCAGCTTGGACATAATGGCGCAACAGTTGAAGTTTATTGCATGTTTGAAGATTTTGATGGAAGAACTGTCGACGTTGGCGACCGGATTCGAAGTGGACGGCGGACAGTTGCGTTACCAGTTGTACGTTTGGCTGGAGCGCGAGGTGGAAGCGTTGAAGCAGCTGTGCAATTACAGCACTGGTGATTCAGACAACACTGCAATCGAAGACAATAACAATCTGGACTTGATGGACAGAGACACTCCGGTGCTTGCAAACAAGTTCCCCCACGACAAGCCAACGCTCCACGAGATCTTGATCCAGGAGAAGCAAGACTTTGAAGCGAAAGTTCAACGAGCCGCCAGGAGAAAGCGCTGGCTAAAGGCGAACGAAACGTTGTTACGAACATTGCTCAGCTATTGCTCGCTGCACGGAGCTAGCGGCGGCGGATTGGCGTCGGTCCGGATGGAGCTGGTGCTGCTTCTGCAGGAACTTCAGCAGGAGAAGACCCAACAACAGCTGCTCAGTCCGTTGCCATTCCCAACGACGTTGCCACTGTTGAGTGCTTGTGTAGCAGGCAACAAAACCGTCATTGCCGATCCGTTGCGATATCTGCAATCCCACACGCACGACATGCTGCAAACCATTGTCGACATGCGAAGTCCGCCGCACGCTCACCGCACAGTCTTCCCTAACGGGATATTCGTGCTGCGGGATCTCGGAGTGGCCCTGTCGGCTTGTATCTACCAATCGCTGTGCGACTCGGACACGTTCAGCGTGAAGCAATCTACGGTGAGCGAGGGATGTCACAGTCCCGGAATGGAAACGATAGCCAAGCTGAACGCCAGCTGCCAAAGCACTCATCTGATGGCGAACGCCGCCGCGCACCAAAGACGACGAAAGTATTCGACAGACGAACCACTCGCAGTAAGCACTCCTCCTTCCAAATGGCCAGGTGTAACCAATCTCCGGGCGCTTCTGGCCCGCGAAAAGGACGAGGACACACCACGGTTGAACGTTTTGCTGTGCGAATCGTTCGTGGCCACCTACATGGCCCTGTTTGTGTACGCCCTGACGACCTGCGACTGCCACATTCTGTACCGCCTCGCTGGCCAGAACTTTACCGACTACACATGGTCGGCGCTGTACGGTGGAGGCGTCAAAAAGCTCCTCCGTAAGGCAACGTCACATGTACAGGCGGTCCAGCAAGCGGTACAGGCGCAGGTCCAGCAGGAAAGCCTCGACAGTCCGACCGTGGCCGACGGTGGAAGCGTCTGGGGAGCGGTTACTTCACTGACGAAGCAACGCGTGAAGCTCAATATGAAGCTGCTTGGGCATTTCGCTGGGCCCCAAGGCCCGGCCAACATGAAGGAGGACAAGCCAACTTATCGCGAGCAGTTCGTCCCGCCCGAGATGTCGATGGTGTCGTACTTCCTGACCAAGCCGGTTCCAAAGGGTACGATGACTAGTGTAGCATTCTCAGCAACTTAAATTAACCGAACCTGTCTTCCAGGTGAACCCGACGAGGAGGACTACGATTCGGCCGACTCGGCCGTGTCGGATTTGGACGACGAAGACGAGGATGAGGACGTGTTCAACGATCCGCTCAACAACGACCCGAAGGTGAGCCAGGTTTCGGCCGCCGTGCGGAAACATCGTCGCGAAAACACCGAACACTCCAACCCGGGCTCGTACTCGTGGTGCATCTTGCGGTTCGCGCTCATCCGGGTGGCCCAGAACCAGCTGCAGACGTTCATCAACGTGGCGGGAATCGAGATGCAGGGTAAGCGGTTTGGGAGCTTGGGAAAGGGGTTGAGCTGGGATTGATTGTGTGTGCCTTTGTTGCAGAGTTGCCCGTTTGCAGTCCGCTCATTCACGGGATTCTGCGGAGTCTCTCGTCGTGGCAGGAATTGTTGAGGGAAGAGCTGGAACACCGTGGTCCAGCGTCGGTAGATTACATTCCAGGTAAGGAAGTTCAGCACATCTTAATCTCTCTACGTGCTATTACAATCTCGTGCACCTTTCCAGGCTGTTTTGTCGAATCGGAGGCAAAAGGCCCCGCAATCCACAAGTATCGTTCGCTGCTGGAAAAGTCCAACACCCCGTTCAGCCCCTGTCTTTCATCGGCCGCACCCGCCCGACGCCTCTGGAACTATCTGGTGCGCATCGAGATGGTGCAGGAAATTTTCATCCGCGCAGTATTCGGCAAGAAGAAGCCCACGCCCAACCTGTCCGACACGGCCATCGGATCGGTCACCAACTCCGGCAACGATTCCGGCACGCCCATTGGCAACGAGTCGGCCGGCGGGGCGGCGACGGCGGCCGGAGGTGGTGCGCCCGCCCACTTGCAAAACATTCCAGAGCCCGTACGGATCATCCACAAGGACCAGGAGCAGATATCGGCCTTCTGTCTGAACGTGGTCAATCCGGGCCTGCTGTCGCTGGCAACGCCTCGCGAGGTTCAGGAGATGGACATTTCGCTGCTGCTCGAATCTCCCAACTGGATGGAGGACGAGTGCGAGATGGACATTATGAACCTGTCCAAGGACATCGAAACGATGCCGTCGAGCAACTTCCTGGTGATACAAACCGCTACAGACAGGTATGTGTTGAAAGCTTCTAAATTACATTGATTGATAAATGAAATAATTCGTTCAAGGCATCTGAACACGAACCTAAACTCCGCACAAAACTTTGGAACACCGGCTAGCCCACAACCTGGAATTGCGGGACAATCGGGACGTGGTGCTTCCGTGGTAAGTGAATCATCAAAAACTTTTAGTACTGAATAATTTTCACACGACCTCTTACACATCCACACACCCTCATGAGCAGTTTGTAACACGTTAGGGACGAAAATCACTTGAAAGCAATTTCATCTTCACAGTACGTCGTAATGCTTGGGCTAACAACATGATATGATTCGCTGAACTAATCTGAAAATTTCGGCGAATATGCTTACAGGGACAGGGATGTAATATTCACACAAAAATCTTATTCGCTAGCAAACTTTCTTCACCCGCCAAAGAGAGATGAGGCGAAACACGCAAATGAAAATCAATCAGTTGAAGATTTTTTGTGAATCTCATTGTTAGCGCCACTAAAATTAATTTGTTTCGTTTTATTTTTACATGCACTGTTTGTCTGTCTACGAAAAGTAACAAACCATTTTTCGACGTGTGACGTTACACCTGCAAGAGTAGTAGTGAAATCGGAGTTCTGCCGGAGTAATCCAGATGATGATTTTTTCGGTTTTATTTTACCGAGCAGCGAATGTCCCCTTCCATTTTTTTCTCTTGATAAACTTCAAAAGATTTTCTTTGGTAAAGATTCTCCCATCGCTATACAGGGATCATTTTTGCTAGTTTCAGCAAATCGAAAGAACTAGTCGTAAATTACAATTACGTATTACCAAAGTATGATTTTCTAGAGACCCATTTTTCTTTCATTTTATTTATTTTTTAATTGACATTGAAATAAGTAATTAAGTTAACCAGAACATAAAAATAAATGCAAATATTTTTCAAAGTTTATGTACATTGAAATTTTGTACATTTTATTTTTTTAATTTTTTGATAATTTTGTTTTTTTTATGTTTGCATATTTTTTATACTTTTTAAGGTTTTTCAAAGGTGTTTGCCGGTTTTTACGCATGTAGAAATTTAGAAAACGAAATAGTTTTTTGAAATAAATAATCTTAAACACATATATACTGCCGCTTGAAGCTAGTCCGTCCCATATGTAATTTCGTCAATTTTGAGGTAATGATGCAGTTTGGTTCAAAATCATGTAAACTATCAGAAAAACCAATAAAATGTAGTACTTTGTTCTAGAAAGCCGGAGATAATTAACTTTTTCGTGAAATTCTAACACGTAGCCTTATGGGCGGGACAACTTTGACACGCGTTTTTCTCGGCTTGCTGTTTTTACATATGGGACGGACACGATTAGAGCGGCAGTATAGGTACTTACCAGCATTCAGAAGTAAAGTTGTGGTCCTTGCTTTGCAGATTTTGTTGTTGTTTTGTTTTGGAGACATTGGCTTTCAGACCTTCTGCCGAGGAGCACGATGATGGGTAGAAAGTGGTGTCTATCGGATAGGGATCCGCAGGTCGTCCCATGTATTGAGACTCTTTGAGACCGTCGGGCTTTCCATGGTGGTTGAACACCTTTTTTCATAATCAACGAAAATAAGATGCAGATCTGCAGTTTAAATAAAAAGATAGCACATTATAAATTATTATTATTTAAAAAAAAATAACGAGAGTTTTACCTTCAAGTTATGACATTGCTTTAGTCCATCTTAATTCTGAAGCTTATCATAGGATCTGAAACAAAGAAAAAAATTAAAACATATTAGGCTCATCATGTAAATTTTCCATAAACTCATTTTAGCCACAACTAAACCATCAGCAATACACGTCGCGTCACTTCATTGCTTTAAAATTCATAAAAAATAACACATTCGATCATCACTCAAGATTTCTACTGTGCTGTTCAGATATGTTAATTGTACGGTGTAATCCATCTTTCCCTTTCCCACCTTTACTAACTTCTCTCAAACTCACTGTGATCACACGCCTCATCAGATAAAAGGAGCAACGTTTCCAGGAAGTCAGTGTCCACGCTTCTGCAAGCTGGTTATTGAGCGTTCAAAGCACTTACTGAAGCCGGTACTTTCAACTCATACATTTGCTCCACACGTTGAAGCATCTTCTGTTAACTATTTGTTTCCTTCGCTCTTGCTTGATGTTATTTTTCAACGTTCTCATTTTAGGATTAGTAAAATTTCTGTTCTTTCCTAAATGTTGCTGTAAATATTCGGTTTTCTATCATCTATTTCATGATAAGTTTGTAGATTTTCAAGTTCTCTTCTTTAAACTGCCCAGTTCTACCAATCTAACTCCACTTTTACCCACTCTCAAAAGGTGCTCAAACACAAGGTCGACAACATCAAGCGGATGAGTGCGCACCCGCTGATGCCGCTGTACCTGACCGGGGGCCAGGACGGCTCGGTTCAGATGTGGGAGTGGGGCCACCAGCAGGTCGTCTGCACGCCCCGCCCGCCCGGCACGTTCGCCAAGGTGACGCGGTGCCGGTTCTCGCAGCACGGCAACAAGTTCGGCATCGCCGACGGAGACGGCAACCTGAGCCTGTGGCAGGTTGGATTAGCTAGTCAGAGTAACAGACCGTTCTTTGTGAGTACAATTTTGAGATGTTCAGTTTGAATGTTTGGTAACGGTTGTTTTTGTTGTTCCAGACTTATCAATGCCATAACAAGGGAATTACAGATTTCGTGTTTCTGGGTTCGTGCAGTCTGGTTGCAACAGGTAATTTGATAACCTCCTTCCTGAACCAAATCAGAAGACTAACTCCTTGATGTCTCCCTCCAACAGCGGGTCACAGTTCGGAAAGCAAAAACGTTGCCATATGGGATACGCTGCTGCCGCAGAAGAAGGCGTTGGTGTCAGGTATGCGAGTCACCTTCTATTTGAGTTCCAAATTTATACAATATTCTGTTCTCTTTCCCCTCCCCGTATACAGCATTCACGTGTCACGACCAGGGCGCGTCCAGCTTGGCGTACGCTCCGCAGCACCAGCTGTTGATATCGGCCGGTAAGAAGGGTGACGTGTGTATATTTGATGTTCGCCAGCGCGTACTTAGACATCGGTTCCAGGTGAGTTGCAAGCTACTTCTATGATGCCTTGGAACTATGATTAACGTTGGTATTTTTTTTTTTTTTTCGTTTTTAGGCCCACGAGAATCCAATCAAATGTCTTGCGATAGATCCTCATGAAGAGCACTTTGTGACCGGATCGGCTGATGGGGATATTAAGGTAGGCGGTTTTGTGAAGGAATGTTGCTCGCTTGAGAGATTCTTATTTTTACTTTTACGAATAACCTTCGTGTCATAAGCTGATGCCAGATGCGTTGTCAATTTACTTCATTCTGGTGCCCCAGGTCACCCGAGCTCTACCATGGAATCTTTGGATGGCATTTCGTATCTACTAGGCACCTTGGTTGAGCCGGAGGGTTCTCTCAATTCCACTCTTCCACGAACTTGCTCACCTCATAAAACTCATCACCATCTACAGTTAGAGCCGCGAGAATTGGGGGGCCGACGTCCTTCGGACACCTTCCTCTCATGTACTTCGTCTTGGTCGTATTCATGCCCAGTCCTACACGTCTTGCTTGTACCTTCGGTCAGGTGTAGATATCTTTCACCGTCTCCACGTTTCTGCAGCCCTCGGCGCGATCCAACGGGTTCCGCTAAATCCCCCGAAACACGCACGTGACACATCACACCATCCAAGGTAGCCTTGATCAGCCGAGTCAGTTTATCCGGAAATCCGTTCTCGTGCATAATCTGCACTCCTCCAGTAGCTTCACCTCCTCCAGATCTTGGAAGTCACACAGTGAAGCGTCCTCGCCAGCTTCTCTCCTCCACATTTGAAGGGCTCGCCGGGTAACCAATCCTCTCTCGTTCTTCAGCTTACTGATCTCCCTCTTCACCGTTTCCAGATCAGGTGCTGGGAACTGTAAATCAGCTGCGGGTGCTCCATGGTTGACTCCAACACCGTCATCGTCCGCTTAATCGCCGTTGAGGTACTCGTTGATGTACTGCTTCCACCTATACAACACCTCGCTCATGTTTACGACAGGTTTCCCTCGTTGTCATTGCACACGTCGGCTCGCGGCTCGCGGCCTTTGCGAGAGCGGTTCACCTTCTCGTAAAATTTTGCTCCGAATAGCTGCTCCATTTCCCACACTCTTGCTGGCGCTTCTTAAGCTTGGAGACCGCGACTTGCCGATTCCGAGCCTGCCTGTACCGTTCCACGTTCACTCTCGTTGCTTTGTGCATCTTCTTGTCGTAGGTTGCTTTCTTCTCGGCGGTAATCCGTTCAAGTAACTGAACCGACTTGTTTAAAATCGTGCCCTTCGTATAGATAAATACACTCACCACTAAAAACTACTTCCATTCGCTTTAGGTTTGGGGACTGACCGTGCACACGTTGCTGTACAGCTTCATGGGCGAGCACGCGCGCAGCAGCTTCTTCAAGCACATTGGCCAGGGCGTTACGCAGCTCCAGATCGACCAGGGCGGCCGGTTGTTCTCGTGCGGTGCCGACGGTTCGATGAAGGTCCGACAGCTGCCAGATCGCGAATCGATTGTTCACTCGTTGTATTAACTAGAAACTAGAAACAGACCGACAGACAGAGGTTAGGCTGAAAAAGAAAAAAAAAACAATATTAAAAACAGAAGAAAAACAGTATAATACAGGACGTTGCAAAAAAAGAAAACAAATACTAACAGCAAAAATATATTGTGTTTAAACATTAGGAAATTTATAACAAGCTCCTTACGTGTTATAGTAATTGTAACAAATGTTGAGATATAAAACAAACAAACCACACCTACGCATAAACAACATCAAGCATTGATAAATTTTACCTCCGGGAGTACTAATATCCGTTAGACGCAGAATAATCTTAAACGAAAGCAAAAACTACACACAGACAACTCACAGACTTTTTCAAATTATTGTCACGAGATAAAGAATATACATAAACAGCAAAAATATACACAAACAAATACTACTAAAGCAAACTTGTGCATCTATCTATTCCTATTCTAAACAAATAAATTGATACTTTCATTAAACTTTACTTGAAGCATCGTGTGAATCGAAAGAAGGAAAATCATACTTACCGCAGACAATACCCTTGTTGAGACGTAAAACTCTATGAAACAAAATAAAAAGATAAAGAACATACCAAAAAAGAAAAAAAAAGATAAAAGTAAGCAGAATATGAAACACATACATCGTACATATAGCAAAGCAAAAGAGAGGATGATGAAATTTTAGACTAGAGCAATGTAGCAATGAAGCAAGATATAATAACTATTGAAAGAAAAACAAAGTCAGAGATGATAAGTAGATAGTCGTAGGCCAAAGCAGCAGAAGATGTTTTACCCGCAAGATAACCAATCTTCTCCTCTCTCTCCTCGAGCGATACTTTTCGATGATATTAACAACTGTTTTCTGCTTTCTTGTTTGGCGTGTTTGCTAATATCCTTCAATTTGCGTTACCACGCGCGTGTATTGTTCATTTCCGGGTATTAATTAAGAGCGTGCGCGTTCGTGTGTTACGTCATTTTTCCGCATTTCGCTTTCGTAAAGGAATTAAAATTAAAACAGAGTCATTTGCCATCCAAGATCGGCACGCGTTGAAGGAGAGGAAGCAAATGAGCAAGTACCACAATAAAAACAACACACAACACATTTTACACCCTAGTAGACACACTAACAAAGTTACTCACACACCCACATTACTATGCCCCTATGTTTGATCACATAAAAAAAAACTACACAAACCCCAAGCTGTTATTAAAAAATGAATCCACCTATTTACAAACACAATTTACTGTTAACAGTCAGAATGATGCAACATTAACGAAAAAATAAAGAAGAAAAAAAATCATGATTTAGGGAATGAGCAAGTGGCTTAGACGCTGCTAGGAATAAGATATAATAAATAAATACAACAAAAGTGAGCAACAAATAGGAACAGGAGTGCGTACGGAGAATGCATAACTTACAACCTAGGGAAAATTTTATTTATTTATGAATAAATGTTTATCGTTGAAAGGCTGTGTATTTTTGAAGAACGAAACTTCCCTGAAAGAATTAATGAATTCATTGCGGTTTTCTGAGAAAACAAAAGAATCTTCGGCGAGTGTGCGTGATCGATGAAAAGAGAAGGAGTGAAAGACAGAGAATGCTTAACTTTGCTGGTAAATACAAGATAAAACAAAGAGAACCATAGTCTCTATGGATCAATCTAGTGCCCAAACCCTTGAAGAGAGCTCACAAGCTGTAGTGACGGTCGCTGTACCCTCTGATATTTTGATGCAGGTATCATCAAATCATAGTTTTTGTCTTACACTCATTTACAACAAAGCTCTCGACCCACGATCGTAATTGGTAAACGGTAAGTCGTAATTTTTCGATAGAAGTTTGAGATTATTCGATCGTAATTTCTCGATCTAGCCATTCTCCCCTAGTTCCGGAATTGGAGTTCAATCTTTTTGAGGGCATTCATTTTTTCTACTGTTAAAAAGAACTTTCTATATCATCGTTGATCGGAAGGCACGCTGACGGTTTGGGTCATGTATTAAGTTTTGAAAAAACTGTAACGAGAGTTTTCGTGTGTTATCCAGAAATCCCTTCCGATAGCATCATAGCTCGGATGGCTCAGCGGCGTGTTTATCGGAAGGCATCGAAAAATCAATACCTTATCCTACTAACAGACATAAAAAAAAGCATATCATTCACGAGATGCTTGGATGAGGTGCTGTGGATTCAAAGGTCTTAGGAATGGTGCGACATGCTCCATGTCTGATGAAGGAGTTATTAGGCTACGACAAACAAACTTTTTGACAGTTTGCCTACATTTGTTTGCAGAAACGTCAGCCTGCACACGTTCGGCTTTGTTTGCGAGTGTGTCAAACACAACAAATTGCGAGTTTGTTTGTTTGTCATAGTCTAATAGTTCCTTCATTTGGCAGTCAACCATGGTCACGTTCAAAGTTGCCAAAATTTTGAAATGCGAAAATGTTTTTTTGTTTTCATATAGATTAAATACAACATAAAAAAATATAGTTCAAGAGTTCAAAAAAAAAACGAAATCATAAAAATATTTAAAATGCACAATACCATAAATAAAAAGGGGTTTACATTTATTTTTTGATTTTGATTCTAAAATTAAAAAGTTCACGAAGTAAACTTTGAAATCTATTTGCATTAATCTAAATATATTTAGAAATATTTTTAAAAATATATATATTTAAAAAATTCACCAAAATAAAAACATGTAAACTGTTTTATTTTTGTATTTTTTAACCAGGTAGCCATAAAAATCTTAATTTCTTAGTTACGTAATAAATAACACTCCGTGATTCAAATTGATTAAATTTTAATTATTTTTTTAATGTTTTATTTCCCAGGGTGGATGGAATACTGTAATATGGCTTGTAGAATTTTAGATCCAAATTTATTGGTTTAAAAATCAGTCAAAAAATGTTGACTGAACTCAAAACTAGTCGATTGAAGATCACAATTCTTCGACAAGACCTTCTAATAGCATCAGCGCTCGTATGGAACGTATGTGAAGCCAGAACAAGTTTGTCATCGCAAGAAATTCAACTATTTTTGTTTTAACGAAGGCTTAGCCGCAAAACGTACTCTATTCTACGTTTTTAAACTTTATTTTTCCTAAACTTTTGCTTCTTGTCCATGTGCTGCTTGGACTTCTTCTTTTTAAACGAGTTCTCATTGTCCTCAAAGGACAGCTCTTTCGCGTCTCCCGGGCGCTTCTCCCCACTAGAAAATAAAAGTTTGAAAAATCAGTTGCTGTAAGAAAAGTGCCGAGCCATCGTTCACTCACCTCTTGATCGAAATGATCGTCGATTTGTTCTTCGCCAGCACGTTGTTCCATTCATCGTCGGTGCCCTTGATCATGAACTGGTCCAAATTTTCCTTCTTCAGCCGGGCGAGCTCCTTCTTTTGCTTCTTCTGCAGTTTCTTCACGTCTTCGGCGAGGTCTTCGTTGATGCTCTTGTCCAAGGCGACCAGTCCCGCACCGGTGTTCAGGTCGCTCTCGTTTGCCATCGTACTCTCGATGGTGCTCTCCAGGATCGAGTGCACGTACTTGGTGAGCTTCTTCATGCAGTCGTAAAACTTGGCCAGCACCTGGCCGCTGGGCATGTTGAACTCTTCGGCGAGGGCGTCCATGGTCTTGTGCTGGAGGCCGATGCCGAGCAGGATGGCTTTTTGCAGCGAATCGATGTTGGCGCTGGCCATTTTGGACTGGAAGTACAGCTGGGCTAGGTCCAGGGTCAGATCCATGATCAGTTTGTACTCGACCTGGTTGCGGGTGTACATTTCTAGGCGTTGTACGTCGTGCGGCAGGAAGATTTCGTCGATCGTCGCTTGGGTGAGCTCCTGGCCGGTGATCTTGGCTGCGCGGTTGTCCAGCAGGGACAGGGCCATTCCGGTGGAGAACTTGCGGAACGATTTTCCCAACAGCTTGAGGACGCGCCTCCGGAAGTCTACGTAGTACTGGTTGAGCCAGTCGTTCGTCTCGACCTTCTCGACGCTGTGGCTGATGGGGGAAATCATAATGCACGAGTGTTCGCCGGTCAGGTCGTTCTCCTTCTGGCTCAAGTACACGGGGATGTACTTTTGGCTCTTCCAGAAGCGCAGCAAATCATTCGTAAGGCCAAACGATGTTCCGAGGTAGTCCAAATGCTCCGGTCGTCGTTCGGCTAGACGCTTGAGTAGGGTTGGTACCTTTTTCCTTGGCTCAATGACCTCCTTCAGCAGATTAACCTCGTCGTCGTCAATGCTTTGAATTCCGTTGTCCTCTTCCTGATCTTTCGGGTTATCATTGAGAGGGGCAAAATTGCCCTCGTAGTAACTGCGCAGCAGTTTCAGCGCCCGTTTGCCGTAACCCATCTGAAATAGAGAGTTACAATGAAAAATCCAAACCTGAAGCAACTATTCAAACTCACCCTCTGATAGTTCGGATGCGTCGCGATGCGCACAATTCGCGCCCCGCTCAGCTTCGGGAACTCCCGATCGCCGTACTGCTCGGCAATGTTCCACGGAATCAAATCTCCGGCACTTTTCGCACCCCGCGCGAGCGAGTTCTGCACCGACTGCGCGGAAATTTGACCCTCCAGGCAGACCTGAATCACGCACAGGATCTCCGGCAGCTGGTCCTTCTTGGTGATCGGCCCGAGCAGACAGAACAAGTGATGGGCAGGGGCGTCGCTCATCATCTGGAGGTCGTTGGGGCTGTTTTTGTAGTGGGACGATACGCAGATGGACACGACACGCTGGAGGAACGCTTCGGCGGCGCGGTGATACGAGAAGAGCGCGTCCCGATCGATGTAGTAGAGCTCGCAAGCGTCCGGGGTGGGGCAGCCAGAGTTGAGGTTCGCGACTACCGAGGCGTCCAGACAGAGCAAGGAAGTTAGCCAGCTTTCGACGGGGTCGGCCGGGTTGTAACGGATCGATTCGTCCAGCTTGATCGGGGGTGGAGCGCTGTTGTCCTTTTGGATTTGCGAGAGCAGTTTGAGGCTAAGGGAGCGACCGGTTCCTTCGTAGCCGTTGATGGTGGAGGCCATGAAGACGAGGTACGGCCCGAGCATGGCTTTCACCAGTGGGAGAGGGATGGCGGCGGCTTCGTCGATAACCAGGAGATCGGCGGCATTTAGCAGATGTGCATCGGAAGGGGAAATGTACTGAATCGTTTGCCGGTTATTCCTTGTTACGTTGATCCTGATGATGGCCTTGTTAAAGTCCGGATTCGTAGATCGGATGATGGTGTAATCCGTGTGCTCCTGGTAATCCAGGGCGTCGAATCCCTTCATGACAAACTCGAAAAGAGTCACCAAATTCTCCGGCGACGGAGAAGTGATGTAGATATTGACATAATTGAACGCAACGGCCGCCGAAATGGCCAGTCCCATGGCGGCGGACTTGCCACGACCACGTCCGGCAGTCAGCGACGTCGGTGGCTTCAACTGTTTCTCCGCCAGAGCGTCAATAAACTGAGCAACAGCCTTGGCCTGGTCGTGAGTTTTGCAAATGTTGACCAGCGGCCCAGCCGGAGGCGTATCCGAGAGGCTCTCCTTCAGCTCTTCGAGCATTTCATCGTTGGCACTCTTGCGAATCGCGTTGCCCTCGACCGGTCTCACCTCAGCGGTTTTCGACGACAGCGGAAGAACCGTAAGATCGTCGTTCACCAGCAAACAGCGCGAACAATCCGCAAACGAGAGGATCAACCGTTCGTTGAACCGACACGTGACATCCTGGTGGGCCTCGGTCCTGTATCGCTTGTGCACATCCATACTCATCGTGTACAGCTGCTTCAGCGAGTTGATGGTCTTCAGCAGCAGAATGATCAACCCGCCTCCCTCAACCGTCTCGACGGTTCTTGCCAACAAATTCGGCGTCAACGCCTCGAAATCCTGCAGCACACAAACGCCGTACGTTTTACCCAGAATCGTGTGCGTGTCCTTGTAGTACCTGCCGTGAATCGTCGTCGACACCCGGAACGTATCGAACAGATCCGACTCGTTGATATCAATCTTGCCGGCTTGAATCTTCTTCGCCCGTTTCTTCCCGTGACTAAAAGCAAAAACAATATTCCATTAAATCGCTCAGTGACCAGTTACTCACCAAACTCACTTCGAAATGGCCTCGTCCTTGTTCTTGTAGCACCACAGCACCGTGGGCCGCGCCTTTACGGACGCCTTCGTCAGCATATCGTACAGAATCGGTACCTGATCGCGACCCTTGTCCCCGACCACCACGAACATGGTCCGGTGGCCGAGCTTGACGCCGTTTTCGATCATCACCCGGATGCGGTTGTCGATCTTTTTCTTGACCATTGTGGCGACGGGGGGGTGTTGGAACCAACGGGGAACCGAAATTAACTAGATTTACCGACGGGCCACGGATTTCACGTGTTTTCGAACGACACGCGCCAGGCAGAATAATCAAAACAGTGCGGCGGTGTTTTGACAGTTTGGCGAGCACAGGGTGACTCGTTTTGATTGGTTGTTTTTTGGGGCACGGAGGGAAATCGAAATTTAAATTCAGTATACAGACTCGTTGAAAACGGTGTACAGAAAAAAATCGAGAAGAAATTTCTTAAAAACTGCAGTGCAATTTAGCCAGATAAAAGGAACTAAATTTTTGCTTATTGATCTTTAAATTTGGATTCGTTTCAAAATAAATTTAAGTTTTGAAATCAAAAATAAATATTTAAATTTGAATTAAATATCAAAAAATTATTAAACGCATGCAACCATTTGAAAAGTTTTCATGTATGTTCTGTTTACAAACACTGGTCAACAAAATACAACAAAAAGTCAAAAAATGTGCGGAATATTTTGCTTCATTTCCAAAGCGGATTTCACCGGAGCCTACGAGGAGATCGTAAGAGACCTAAACAGGAATTAATTCTAAATAATTAAATCCCACTCCATCCACCTTAACAGCTGTCCCAATGCCAGTGCCACCTGCAGAACCGCGGTCCCGACGAGACCGGCCAGCTCAAGTTCGATTCCCGGGTGCTTCTGCTTGGAACGGTCCTCTGGCAACAGGGCGCGACTCCATGCCGTCAACCCGTCGAAGATGACCGGTTCGCACTTCTCTTCAACGGGGATCTCTTCATGGAGCGCGATGGACCATCCGAGGACAGCGATACCCGGTGGTTGTTCCAACAGATTGTGGCCACGAGGGGTGAGGCTAAGGAGTTGCGGGAGCTCTTTGGGGTGTTAAAGGGGCCGTTTAGTTTGGTGCTGCTGGATAAGGTCCGCCGGAGGGTTTACTTTGGACGGGATTGCTTCGGGAGGAACTCGTTACTGGTGGCTGTTTCGGATGATGGAATCGTGGTGAGCAGTGTCCTTGGTGAGTTCTTTGGGAAATTGTTTACGATGTTTTTGTCTAATGAGATCTATGAATCAACAGGTAACAAGGTTCAGCAGAAAACAGTAGAACTACCCCCAAACGGAATCTATTACGTGGACTTGAGTGAAGACAATCTAGATCTTCACATTTTTCCGTGGAACACCAAAACGGAAGAATCGGAATCAGCTCTAAATGTAACGTTCGAAGATCCAATTGAACTTCCATGGTTGCATTCAGTAAACAGCGAGATCAGCTTCAACTACCACGACCTTCTGAGAGGTTCCAACGTAGAACCTGAACAAGTCTTCAACTTTCTGTTAAGCAATCCAGCAGTCTCCAACCTTTGCCACGACCTCATCCGACTGCTTGAACAATCCGTACGTGAACGGGTCGTCAACACACCATTATTCTGTCGAAAATGCCTTCCCTTACGAGAACCTTGTCCACACCCACGACTCGGAATCCTCTTCTCCGGTGGCATTGACTGCACGATCATCGCCCTTCTAGCCGATCGCTTCGTCCCGGAATCAACTCCAATCGATCTGCTCAACGTGGCCTTTGAGAAAATCGTTCGTCCAAACGGGAAGAAACATCCGTCCACCGTTCCTCCACCCATCGACTGGAACGTCCCGGATCGAGTGACGGGAAGATCCACACTTCAGGAACTCCAGCGATTACGCCCCAATCGACGCTGGAACTTTGTCGAAATCAACATAACGCGCCAGGAGTTGAACGACCACAAGCGCCGCATCTCCGACCTGGTCTTCCCGCTCAAGTCCGTGCTGGACGAGTCGATCGGGGCCGCGCTGTGGTTCGCGTCGCGCGGTCACGGAACAACTGATGAAGCTGTCGGATATCGGTGTGACGCTCGGGTTCTTCTGCTGGGATCCGGTGCGGACGAACTGTTTGGCGGATATTCCCGGCATCGGGTTGCTTTCTATCGGGACGTGCGGTCAAAAGATGGTCCAAGTGACGCGGAAGTTGAGCAGGGTTTCCGGAGTTTGGCGGCGGAGTTGGAGCTCGACTGGAATCGATTGCCAAGTAGGAATTTGGCACGGGATGATCGGGTAATCGGCGATCATGGAATCACGCCGCGGACGCCCTATCTTCAGGAGGACTTTGTAGCGTTGGTTCATGGTTTGGGAGCTTCCCAGAGGTGTTACTATCCGCTCGGGGCTGGAGTCGGGGACAAGCTCACGTTACGCCTGTGCGGATATCGGCTGGGATTGCGAGAATCAACCTGTTTGCGGAAACGAGCGCTGCAGTTTGGCTCGAGGATCGCCGACCGGAAACAGAATGCGGCCGACGAGTCAACGTTTCTTGCGGAAGGTTAGTTATGTCACAGATAAATCCGGAATGGCGTAGAGACTTCAAGGACGTGATATGCAGTCATTCAGTTCGGCATTTAAAGCACAAGTTTTAATAAAGAAAGTTTAAAAGTTACCTTAGAATCGAATCTTCACTGCATCATTTCCAGCTCTTGAATCTCCATCTCCTTCTCCACGATCTGGCTCATCACGCTGTCCAGATTGTCCTGCAAACGCTGCCGCAGCGTCTGGTTCTCGATCGTACGGATCTCTTGCTCCTTCTGGATGCGCTGCGTCTTCAGATCGCTCAACTGCCGGCGCAGTTCGTACAGCCGGCTGCTCACCGTGTCCCGCGAGGACGCCATAAACTCGGACGATTCCTCGTTATCCGAGTCCAGCCGAGAGTTGTCCCCGTACTTCGAAACCGATCCCGACTCCATCTTGCTGCGCGATCGACCGCTGCTTCCCTCGCCAGCTCCCCCGCTGAACATGCCCTTCTTGAACTCCGTGGCGCCGTGCCGATCCGACGATTGCGTGCCCTGGAACGAGCTCGAGTCCGACAGGCGACTGTCCTCGGCCTCCGCCGACAGCCGGCTGCTCTCGTCGATGTCGATGCTCTTGTTGATCGGATTGTCGTCCTCATCCGAGTCCGAAACTTCCTCGCCGAAGATGTCGTGCTCGCCGACGTCCTTGTTGGCCGCGCTCTTCTTGCTTCCCTTCGAAGGACTCTTGTTCGGCGCGTTAAAGTCCTTCTTATCATCCCCGCCCGTCTTGTTTGGATCTTCGTCCTCCGTAATCAAATCCCACTTGACATTGACCGCTTCGTTGTCCACCCGGAGCAGACGCTTCACTTCCTTCTCGATTTCCGGCGCCTCCACATACTTCTTCTTCAACGTCTTCCGGAAGCGACGCTTGCGGACGTTCTTGCACGGCGGTGTTATTCCGTGCGGCCAAAGGTACTTCTTGTCCACCTTGTTCGGGTCTTTTTTCTTGTTCTTGTTCGGGGATTCCTCCTCCGCCGACGGCAGATCCGGTTCCTCCTTGCAAATCATCTGCAACAAAACAATCAATCAACAATCGCTAATCACAGTCCTACCAAAGAAACCAACTCACAATCTGGCACAAATCGGCGGTTTTGTAAAAGTTCTTGTTATCAATCGTCTTCAGCGACTCGACAATCGTCGGAAGATCCACCACTTTAACGTGCAGCAGCCAGTGGTCAAAGCGCACCTCACCGTACCGCAAGTCATTATCGAGCCGGATCGTGAGCCGATCTTTCAAGTTGTTAGCCCCACTCTGGATGGCCTCGCGGAGGACGCGAGCGGGTTCCTACGAAAAAGACATTTCCGATTAATCTGAGTGTTTGGAGAGGCAAACAAGGCATCCACTCACCACCGGCATCCGCATGATTAGCTGCGTTTCCAGCTCCACTTCCTCCTTGCGGGGTTCGACCTTTTTCTTTTCCATCGTTGTGATTTGAGGAAAATTGTTTTAATTCGATGAAAATCGGGAAATTTCTCGGGTGCTGCAAAAAAGTTGAGCTGACGCGAAAATGTTGTTGTGTCAACAGAGCAAGGCGAGTGCATTGCAAAAGGTGAGCGTGAGAAAATTGACAGAAACGGTGACCCAGTGCTGCCAAATCTACCAAATTGTCTCAAAACAGGCGTGATTGTTACGAAAATTTGTATTTTGGTATCGAGATGTCTGTACGTATCGGTATAATACCTAGATTTTTTTTGTAAAGGTGATATGAAACATATGAAACACAATTAGCAAAAAAAAAAATCTTCGGAAAACCGAGCCTTTTGTTAGGTTTTTTGGTGATCCGACTTAGGTACATAGTTGAAGAAAAGTAGGAGCACTTTTCAAAAGGCAATTTGTATAGAATGACATTTCCTGGGGGAGCGAATGAAGTAAGCTTACAAAATTATTTGAAAGTTCAAAAAATAATGATTCAAAAATTAAGTATACAAAAACAGTACACAAAACAAAAAAAAAGAATACTTTTAAAATTCTAATAAAAAACTTAACATTTTTTTTAATTTTTAAAATCCGAGTGTTTCAAATACACAAAAAACTGCAAAAAGTCGTCTCCATGGGTCCTGTCCGGTAGAGCCACTGGTAGGCAGTTGGACTCACAATCCAAAGGTCGTCATTTCGAATCCCGGGGTGGATGGAAGCTTAGGTGTGAAAGAGGTTTGCAATTGGGTCCTAAAATAACGATAAAGCTTATTTTTCTGAGTACAATGACCCTTTGAACGACCACAAAGGATTTAAAATGGATTTTTAGTTGAATTAAAAAAATTAGCTTCATGGTCCTTCTTGACAGAAAAGGTCCTACTTGACAGCTCGTGCCAAGGGGATCATAAATTCATCAATCGAAAAAATGTTATCTTGTCAATTTTTTTGCATTAAAATAAAAAAAAGTGATTAGAAATGGTTTTTAATCGTGTTTTTTACCGTTGTACATAAAAATTGACATAGGGCTTTAGAACCCAATTGGATACTAAAGTCCTATGTCAATTTTTTATGTACAACGGCAAAAAACACGATTAAAAACCATTTCTGATCACTTTTTTACATTTTAATTCAAATTTTTTTTTGACAAGACAACATTTTTTCGATGGATCAACTATGGTCCCCTTGGAACGAGCTGTCAAGTAGGAGCTTTTCTGTCAAGAAGGACCGCAAGGTTAATTTTTCAAAATTGATTTAAAAATCCATTTTAAACTCTTTGTGCTCGTACAAAGGGTCATTGTACTCAGAAAAATAAGCTTTATCGCTGTAAACAATAATATCAGCAATCTAAGCTTCATTTTAGGACCCAATTGCCTCAAAATTCAAGCCTTCGGACACCTCGTTTCGAGAAAATTCTCGCAATCGAGAACGCCAAGGCAATGGTACTCAAAACTCAAATGTGCAAAATTCAAAGTCCAAAAAAAAAAAATTGAAAAAATTATTCAAAAATTTTCATGGTTAAATTTTACAATTGTCAAAAACAAAAACTATAAAATAAAAAAAAATGTATAGAAAAATTAGAGAAAAAAACTATTTCCAAAAGTTTAAAAAAAAACAACATAAAATACAAAAAACTAAAAAAAAATAAATTTTATCTTAAACAAATTATAACAGATGTCTAAAATTAATTTTAAAACAAATACAAAATAGAGAAATAATTTACTTATATTTGAAAAATATATAACAATAAAATATAAACATCAAAACTTAGTTTTTTTCATTTATTATTTTTTTATTTTTGTTTCTTTTAATTTTTTATAATTTGTAATAAAATATTTAATTTTCAAATTTCGATCGTTATTTCTCGACCCACGATAGTAGGATTTGTCGATGCACGAAATCTGACTCTGTATTGAGAAGTCTCGATCATGAGTCTTGCACCAAGTCGAGAAATAATCACCACACTTGTTTTTGAATTTGAAATCCTTAAAAAGAATAAACCACAATTTTTTAGACACTTTGAACTTTTAAATTTCCTGAGCGCATGGATTTTGACTCATTTTATTTTTCACCCCCCAAAATCACAAAAGCACATTTTAATTCTTTTTCTTTTTTTTATCATTGATTTCTCAATTTTTGTTTTTTTTTTCTTCTAAATCTTATCTGTTCAGCTTCATATTTTTCGAAATTGCCCAACAGCCTTGTATTTCGGATATCAAACAATGAAAAGCACTAATAATGTCGTTCTATAAAATGTTATATATTTTGCTTTAAACAACTGTTATACACATTATTTAATAGTTTAACCGCACTTTTTTTTCTCGCCAAGTTTACTTCCAAATTACTGATATAAATTGTGAAGATTTTTTAAGTAATGTTTAAGTAAAACGTACCCTCCCTTTCGTTCACTTTTCATCGCAAATGTTTTACGGTTTATTTTTTTTTTCTTTGCCCAAAGTGCAGATTCAATCGGCGTCTTTTTTGAGTAAATTTCTCACACTTGCATTTTTCAGCGTTATCACCGTTTATAAATAATTTCATTTTGGTTGTCTGTATTTGTTTGTTTGTTTATGTATGTGTGTGTGTGTATAGCAAGGCCCAGTTTATGTTTTCGACATGAATTTTTGTTGTTGTTTAAGTGGAGTTGGGTGATCTCTTTGCGTAACCTCTCTCGATCTACTTATTTGCTCTATTGCAGGTTTTTGCTATCGCGTGCGCCTAATTCTAGCGTTCTTTTTTTTAAATGTTTCTATCGATTAGTAATGTTGTGTTTTTTTTTTAATGTATCGTCATCATGAACTTGTATAGCAAGGCATATTTGGGTTGTTTGATCAAAATCGATCCTAATTGATGATAAACTATTTTTTTTGATACTAAAAGGCACTAGTATCCAAAATACTATCTTGTGTAAAGGCATAATTTTGATGCGTTTTTCTCTTTCTGCTTTGCCAATTGAGCACACATTTCCTCGTCTTTTGCAGAACTGTGAGGAATGAAATAACTAACTTTTCTATAATACCGATCTCACTAAACGGAACGAAACTTGCTTACCACGATTCTTAAGTACAAAAATGCTGAAGAAACCTCGTGCATGGAATGGAAATACTAGCGAAGGAATGTTTGGATCAGTGCACAGACTTATTAGATTTATAGATGGAATGTTGTTGCAAATACTTTTTTCTTCTTCCTTTCTACATAAAGTTACGTTTAAACATCGAACAAACATATGTGTGTAGACAACATTAAAGTAAGTTTTTTTTTTCTTTATTGAATACAGAACAATAGTCTGCCGTAAATAGCGCAGCGCAGTATAAACACAAATCTTCACTGTGTGCAAAATATAACGAACGGAATGTTTTTTATAAAATACTGTTTGCTCTTAATTTAATATATAAACTTATAAAACACATCAAAGAAAAAAAAACTGGAAACATACTGAAGTCACAATTGCGTTCGCGGCGAGTTGGGAGGGGGAGTTGATCGACTGTCTCGTAATCGTGAAGGTTCTGGGGGAAACAGGAGGAAGGAGGTGCTAATTAAGATAATTAAAGTACACTCTAAAGATGCAGCACTCCGTCCCGCTGCGTGATGAGGGCGTTCTCCTCGAGCGTGGCGGCCCCCGTCAGATCGCGGATCTCGTCCTGGTCGTCCTGATCCTGGTCGTCCGAGTTGGTCGTTTGGTGCGACTGGTGCGACCCACCCGACAGTTGACTGTTGCGCGAGAACGAGCCACGCCGCGGTGGCGCCAGTGTCCGCTGGTTCGCCGGCTTTACCGTGATGATCAGGTTCGAGCTGTTGGCCACCATCATGTCCGTGACCTGGTCCAGCGTTTTGCCGTTCACCTCGATTCCGTTCACCTCTAGCACCTCGTCGTTGACGGCCAGCAGGCCTGTACTCTCGGCCAACCCTCCCGGGACCAGGCGGGAGATGAAAATGCCCGGCTGCTTCTCCAGCCCGTTGGCCGTCACGCGCACCGATGTTCCGTCACTGAAAACAAACTGAATTAGTAAAGAAAAAACAAGCACTGATGTAACTCCAATAACCCTCACCGAATGTAGAACCCGAGCGGTTTGTCGCTGCCATGCTTTAGCAGCCGAACGCGTCTGCAAGTTTCCGGAACAATGTCGACGTCGATGATCGCGGAGACCTGCAGGGAGAGTCGAGCAATGTTTTAAGTAACAGTCAATTACAAGAGGGGTAAACGACAGCCCACCTGGCGAAAGTCATGCGGATTGGAGATGGCCAGCCCGCGCGATTTGACCGGCGTCTGGCCGAGGATGCTGCTGATCAGGTTGCGCGGTCTTATCGTGCCGTAGCCGGTGATTTCCTCTGTGCTGTCGCCTGTGCGGAAAAGGGATTTGAAGAAAGGGGTAAAATATAATTTGAGTTTGGATTCCGTTAATTTAGTTTGGCATTTTGAATATCTTAAAAAAAAATGCCTCCCCCCAGACGATCTCGGTGGCATTTTTCGAGACGATATTTGTCTGATCACGCCTTCCAACGGACCTGGAAGTAATTGTTAGCCCCGTTCTAACCTAGAGATTAGGTCGTTAGCTCAGTCGTCAGTTCGAATCCCGGGGTGGATGGAAGCTAAGGTGTAAAAAGAGGTTTGCAATTGCCTCAACAATCAAGCCTTGGGACACCTAGCTTCGAGTAGGAATCTCGCAATCGAGAACTCCAAGGCAATGCTATATCAAGGCTGTATATCAAAGGTACTCGTCATCTTGCTTTGCATTAGTGTGAGTGCATGACTCCGTGCCACTAAAACCAAAACAATAACAAAAGAACAAAGGACCGTGCCAGGAAAACCAAAACATAAACAATGTCAATGTCAGTGGAGTGAGAGAGTCAGAGATAGCGATTTTGACAACCGCACTACTACACACTCAATCGCGAGTACCTTAGGTAGAAAGCCATGATGCTATATGTTGCGTGAAAACTAGATTTAAGATGTGTTACGGTGTGGCTAACTGTCCTACCCTGCGAGTAGTGACAGGACTTGCTTGATTTTTTCTTGCCGCGTCGCAGCGGAACTAGATCGACGAAGGGAAGGCGAAAAAGGACAAGAACGAACTGACACTCGCGCAACGCGGACGCGTTTTGAATCGAATAAAATTTAGTTTGTAAAAATACAGTCCATTGAATTTGATTTTGACCAAACATTTGGTCACTTCGAACCTGATATCGAACCGCGAGTGAATATCCGGATTGTTACGCCGGGGACGGAATTTCGGTGAAATTGTGGGCGGCAAGACGGATTCATCCGGTGCCGCTTGGAATTCCGCGCGTAGCTCAGATTGTGGACTCCCGCGAGGCCTGTGGCCAATTTGATTGTTGGGAGGGTTGTTGACACGTTGATTGTGGACGCAACGGGGAAGTGACGGCCGTTTCAAGGTGATTGATGCCCGCTGAACCTGCACTGAAGAGCGGTTCTGCGGCAAGGATTTGATCGGCCGAAGAAGTGAGTGAAAGAAGAAGACGTGAGAGTCCACAAACTGAGCGAGAAGTGTGATTCGGCGAAAAGTCGAAAGAAGAAGAAAAAGTGCTTCTGAAAAACTAAACTGAAAGAGAAAGAAAAGTGAAAAACTAACTTAATCCACCTATGTGGTTGGAGCCTTCCTCACAACAATAGCTGTACACAAGTTTCATCTATTTTTTAGATCCGGCTTCCAAAAAGTACATCGATATCACTTAAGTGGCCATATCTCGAGACAGGGTTGCCAGATCTTCAATGTTTTGGACTCGTTGGAAAGGTCTTTTGATAACCTAACCAACAATAGGTCGGATGGTGGATCCGGACATAGTTTACATACATTTATGTGAGATCCGGCTTCAAAAAAGTACATCAATATCACTTAAGAGGCCATATCTCGAGACAGGGTTGCCAGATCTTCAATGTTTTGGACTCGTTGGAAAGGTCTTTTGATAACCTAACCAACAATGGGTCGGATGGTGGATCCGGACATAGTTTACATACATTTAAGTGAGATCCGGCTTCAAAAAAGTACATCAATATCACTTAAGGGACCATATCTCGAGACAGGGTTGCCAGATCTTCAATGTTTTGGACTCGTTGGAAAGGTCTTTTGATAACCTAATCAACAATGGGTCGGATGGTGGATCTGGACATAGTTTACATACATTTAAGTGAGATCCGGCTTCAAAAAAGTACATCAATATCACTTAAGAGGCCATATCTCGAGACAGGGTTGCCAGATCTTCAATGTTTGGACTCGTTGGAAAGGTCTTTTGATAACCTAACCAACAATAGGTCGGATGGTGGATCCGGGCATAGTTTACATACATTTAAGTGAGATCCGGCTTCAAAAAAGTACATCAATATCACTTAAGAGGCCATATCTCGAGACAGGGTTGCCAGAACTTCAATGTTTTGGACTCGTTGGAAAGGTCTTTTGATAACCTAACCAACAATGGGTCGGATGGTGGATCCGGACATAGTTTACATACATTTAAGTGAGATCCGGCTTCAAAAAAGTATATCAATATCACTTAAGTGGCCATATATCGAGACAGGGTTGCCAGATCTTCAATGTTTTGGACTCGTTGGAAAGGTCTTTTGATAACCTAACCAACAATGGGTCGGATGATGGACCCGGACATAGTTTACATACATTTAAGTGAGATCCGGCTTCAAAAAAGTACATCAATATCACTTAAGGAGCCATATCTCGAGACAGGGTTGCCAGATCATCAATGTTTTGGACTCGTTGGAAAGGTCTTTTGATAACCTAACCAACAATAGGTCGGATGGTGGATCCGGACATAGTTTACATACATTTATGTGGGATCCGGCTTCAAAAAAGTACATCAATATCACTTAAGAGGCCATATCTCGAGACAGGGTTGCCAGATCTTCAATATTTTGGACTCGTTGGAAAGGTCTTTTGATAACCTAACCAACAATGGGTCGGATGGATGATCCGGACATAGTTTACATACATTTAAGTGAGATCCGGCTTCAACAAAGTATATCAATATCACTTAAGTGGCCATATCTCGAGACAGGGTTGCCAGATCTTCAATGTTTTGGACTCGTTGGAAAGGTCTTTTGATAACCTAACCAACGATGGGTCGGATGATGGACCCGGACATAGTTTACATACATTTAAGTGAGATCCGGCTTCAAAAAAGTACATCAATATCACTTAAGGGGCCATATCTCGAGACAGGGTTGCCAGATCTTCAATGTTTTGGACTCGTTGAAAAGGTCTTTTGATAACCTAACCAACGATGGGTCGGATGATGGACCCGGACATAGTTTACATACAGTTAAGTGAGATTCAAATATATGTGAAAACACATTTTTATACATAACTTTTGAACTACTTATCGAAACTTCAATCTGTATAAAACTCGATCTATGGGACCCTAAACCAAGTCGAATGCAACAAGTTCGGGTCAAATCGGTTCAGCCAGTGCCGAGAAACATGAGCTAGTTTGTTGGTCACATACATGCATACACACACACATACACACACACATACACACACACATACACACAGACATTTGTTCAGTTTTCGATTCTGAGTCGATATGTATACATGAAGGTGGGTCTACGACGATTTTATACGAAGTTCATTTTTAGAGCACGATTATAGCCTTACCTCAGTGAGGAAGGCAAAAGGGTATGCAACTGAGGTCTGGGGCAAAAAAGTGCTTGTTTTTTACGCCCTGTGGAAAAAGCCCAGGATCACCAGTGCTCCGAGTGACTACGCCGGTTCTGTCGGTGCGTGAACAGCTTGAAGCGCGAAGAGCAGAGAAGACGCGTATCGCGATGGCGGAGACCGTCGCGGCGCTCGCTAGCTGCTGCGAGAAAACCAAGGCGAAGGTGATGCGGATTAAGCGGGCGGTCTTGACCGCTGAGCAGGACCACAAGAAGTTCAGCGTACACGCGTTAAAGCTGTACCTGAAAACGACGGATGCTGCCTACGAAGAATTCAATTCGTTCCAGAACAAGATTTACCTGGCCGACCCCACGAAGAAAGACGAGTTTGAACCGAAGTTCATCGATTTTGAAGAGCTGTACGAGTTTACTCGTATTGCTCTCTGCGAGATGCTGCAAGCTTACGAGGACGACGAAAAGGCAGCCCTTGCCGCGGCGGCGCAGGTCGCTGCAGAGAGAGCTATCAAACCGGTCGTGAAATGTCAACACGGCGACAGTTCCTCTAGTGTCCCCGTGTCGTTCCCTCCAACCCTCGTGTTGCAGCAGTCAGCGCTCCCAACCTTCGACGGGCGCTATGAAAACTGGTTCCGGTTCAAGCAGATGTTTTGCGACATCGCCGAGAAGTGCACGGCGGATTCGGCGGCTACGAAGCTTCACTACGTCGACAAGGCGCTGATCGGAAAGGCTCAGGGAGCTATTGATCAACAGATAATCCGGGACAATGACTACGCTCAAGCCTGGGTCTCCCTCCAGGAACAATTTGAGAACCTGCCTGCGTTGGTCAACGACACCGTCTCGAGGCTGCTGGGCGTCAAGGCGATGATGAGTGATTCGTATGTCCAGCTGAAAAACCTGCTGGATGACGTCGAGAAGAGTGTGAACTCCTTGGAGTACCACAACCTAAAGATGGACAGACTTTCGGAGGCCATCATCACCAACTTGACCGCTTCGAAGCTTGACATGGCGACACGGAAGATCTGGGAATCCAGTGTTGCGCGTGGTGCTCTCCCCGAGTACAAAAAGATGATGAAGGTATTGCGGAACCAGCAGGCAGTGCTGGAGCGCTGCGAAAGGGCGAAGCCTACCCAGAAGACCAAAGTGACGAACTCGAACCCCGCACATCGACGCCACCTACGAAGGCCCACACGGCGACTGTTGGAAAGCACGAAAGCTGTGCGATGTGCAACGCTGAACACCTGCTGGAGAAGTGCGAAGCATTTCTGAAGCTGAACGTGAACGCGCGGTACGGCAAGGCGAAGCAGTTTGGACTCTGCTTCCGTTGTTTGAAACGTTTGTTTGAACGCGAGCACACCACACGCTGATGCACCCCGACAGCAAGAAAGAACCCGAGAAGCAACCACCGGAAACTTCGGCTGCCGGAACGAACGCTAGCAGCGCCACTGTTAGCAAGGATGGATCGACCTCGACGAACTGCCCCCTCTACTGCAACACCAACGAAACACCAAAGCAAGTTCTGTTGGCAACCGCGGTTGTCAACGTCGTCGATGCATGTGGAATACAGCACAAGTGCCGAGCCCTACTGGACTCGGGCGCGATGGCCAACTTCATGTCGCAGAGCTTCGCGGACCTGCTGAACCTGAAGAAGATGCCGGCCAATGTCCCGGTCGTTGGCGTGAACGGAATGGAGACAGTAGTGAAGTTCAAGGTTGAGGCCAAGGTCGAGTCCCGCACCACGGCGTACAACTTCTGCCTCAACTATCTGGTGATGCCGAAGGTGACTGGACCGCTGCCCGTGGACAAGGTCGAAGTGGAGCGGTGGCCGATTCCGAAGGATTTGGCGCTGGCATACGAAAGATTCTATGAACCCGGCCGAATTGATTTGCTCATCGGAGCAGAAGTGTTCTTCGAGTTGCTGCAGAGCGGCAAAATGATGATGTCTGCGGAACTACCCATTCTGCAGGAGAGCGTCCTAGGATGGCTGGTATCGGGACGTGTAGCTGAAACAGGAACGACGGGCACGGTGCGAGTCTGCTGGCCAAGCAGACACCCGAAGCACAACTGGCTGGTTTGCTGCGGCAATTCTGGTCGGTCGACGAGCAGGAATTTCCTGCAACGACCTCGGAGACGAGCAGTGACTGTGAGAAGCATTTCCTGGAGACTCACAGCCGGAACGAGTCCGGACGCTACGTTGTGCGGTTGCCATTCCGTAGCAACTTGGGCGAGCTGGGACTGTCGAGAGAACAAGCCGAGAAACGATTCTACGCACTGGAACGTCGATTGGACAAGAACGCAAACCTGAAGCAGCAGTACAAGATGTTCATCGACGAGTACATCTCGCTCGGCCACGCCCGAGTGATCGACGACGCCAAGGCGGACGCAAACTATCTACCCCACCACTGCGTACTGAAGCCCGACAGTGCAACCACGAAGCTCAGGGTAGTGTTCGATGCGTCGGCCAAGAGCTCCACCGGTTTGTCGCTGAACGACGTGATGATGACTGGCCCAACAGTGCAGCGCATCCTCTTCGATATTGTGCTGCGATTCCGGTGCCACAAATATGTCTTCACCGCCGATGTGCCAATAATGTATCGGCAGGTGGAGGTGCACGAAAAAGATCGGAAGTACCAGCAGATTCTCTGGAGAGATGATCACCAGCAGCCATTAAGGACGATAGAGCTTTCAACGGTCACCTACGGCACGGCTACGGCCCCCTTTTTGGCGACACGAGCGTTGAATCAGTTGGCGCTGGACGAACGGCATGACTTTCCCGAAGCAAGCACATCCGTACTGAACAACTTCTACGTGGATGACGTGCTTGCCGGAGCAGATGACCTATGCCAAGCAAAGCAGCTCCAGCAGGACATGATCGAGGCGGGTTCCAGCTGCACAAGTGGTGCGCCAACCATGCAGCGCTGCTGGAGGAGATTCCGGTTGAAAACCGGGCCAAGGCGCTGAACTTCGAGAAGAACGACGAGGGCGAGGTTGTCAAAACGCTCGGCCTACTTTGGGACCCGGTGAGTGACGTGTTTAAGTTCAGCGTGAAGCCGTTCAAGAAATCGACGGAACGTCCGACGAAGCGGCAGATCATGTCCGAAATTGCCCGTTTGTTCGATCCGCTCGGGTACCTCGGACCAGCTGTGATGATCGCCAAACTTGTGATGCAGCAGCTCTGGAAGGAGAAGTTCCACTGGGACGACCCAGTACCGGAGGATGTGGCAAAGATGTGGAGAGATTCCGGTCTGAGCTGTGCGAGATAAGCGAGTTGAAGATTCCACGCGCCGTAGCTGCAGCAGCAGACGTGACGAGCTATGAACTCCACGGCTTCGCAGACGCGTCGATGAAGGTACGGCTGCTCTGTGTACTTGCGGAGTCTGAAACGAGACGGTACTGCGGAGATGATGCTGTTGTGTGCGAAGTCGAGGGTCGCACCGTTGAAGGAACTGAACCGCCAACCGAAGGACGACGCTGAGCTGGAAGATTTGACCATTCCCCGACTGGAGCTCTGCGCGTCGAAGCTGATGGTCGAGCAAGTGGTCAAGGTTCTCGACGCCGTTGAACTGGACATCAGCCGCGTTGTGCTCTGGACGGACTCGCAGATTGTTCTGGACTGGTTGAAGCGCTTGAAACCTGACACTTCGGTGTTCGTGCGCAACCGGGTTGCTGCGATTCTGAAACTGAGCAAAAAGTTTGAATGGAGGCACATACCAACCGCACTGAACCCAGCTGACTTGATCTCACGCGGTGTGTATCCACTGAAGCTCATTGTGTGCGACCTGTGGTGGCATGGCCCAGAATTCCTGCGGACAATTGTTGCCACAGTCCAGCCGCCGAACCTGGTTGCCGACGAAGCAAACCCTGATGGCGATCAACCTGGAGATCCCGACCCAGAAATCCATGTATTAGCGGCCTCTACCGACACGAACGAGAATCCACCCTTGGCCGTTATCAACGATTGCAGTGACTACAGGAAGCTGCAACGGATCTTTGGGTACGTGACGAGGTTCCTGTACAACTGCCGGCACAAGCCGGCGGAGCGACGAGGATCCTACTTGAAGATTGGCGAGCTGCGGAACGCGCAGTTGCTGATGGTGATGGTGGTACAGCACGCAGTGTATGGAGAGGAAATAAGCTGTATCCGCAAGAACCAGCCGGTGAAGGGCAAGCTCCGGAACCTGAACCCGATGTACGACGAAACAGAACGTGTGCTGCGGGTCGGTGGACGCATCCGTCATTCCGATCTGCCTCGCGACCAGAAGCACCCCATGATTCTTCCGGAAAGGCAACACCTCACCGAACTCCTGATAAACACACTGCACCGGGAGAACTTACACGTTGGTCGCAACGGGTTGCTGGCTGTGATTAGACGTGCTTTCTGGCCAGTCAACGCGAAGCGAACCATCTATCGGGTGCTGAAAAGTGTGTGCAGTGCTTCAGGGTGAAGCCCAGTGACGTGCCGCAGTTCATGGGAGATCTGCCGAGCAGCCGAGTGACCGAAGCCCTACCTTTTCCAGAACCGGCGTGGACTACGCCGGACCGCTTCTACTGAAACAGGGGAGAATGAGATCTCCTGTGAAGGCATACATCGCTCTGTTTGTATGCATGACGACGAAGGCTCTGCACCTCGAACTGGTGACGTCGCTCTCGGCTGAGGCCTTTTGGGCGCACTGCATCGTTTTGTTGGACGACGAGGAAACGTGTCCGTGATGAGGTCGGACCGAGGCACAAACTTCGTCGGAGGAGATCGCCAACTGAAGGAGCTGCACGAGCTGCTGAAGACGCAGCTGTTGGAGCGCAAGATCGCGGACTTCTGCCAGGTCCGCGGAATAGACTGGAAGTTCAACCCCGCCAAGGCCCCGCACCAGGGTGGCCTCTGGGAAGCAGGAGTGAAAAGTGTGAAGCACCACCTGAACCGTACGTTGAAGGAGGCCTACTTGACGTACGAGGAGATGAACACACTGTTGGTGCAAATTGAGGCGATTTTGAACTCGCGCCCTTTGTGCCAGCAATCCGACGATCCCTGCGACTACCAAGCGTTGAGCCCGGCACATTTCCTCATTGGCCGAGAGCTCACCGCGGTGGCTGAGCCGCTCTACGAAGGAGTACGAGAAAACACGCTGACCAGATACCAAATAGTGCAGAAGAGGAAGCAAGATTTTTGGCGTCGCTGGTCCCGCGACTACGTGACGGAGTTGCAGAAGCGAGGAAAGTGGGACAAGGCGCCGGCGATGATCAGGATCGGGATGCTAGTTATGCTGAAGGAGGACAACACGCCGCCACAGACCTGGCGGCTTGGTAGAATCGTCGAGACTCATCCGGGAGGCGACGGCGTGGTCCGGGTTGTGACGGTCCGTACAAGCAACGGTGCCACGTTCAGTCGGCCGACTACGCAGATCGCAATTCTGCCGATCCAGGACAACGAGGAGGAGAAGGATGAGCCCAGCTCAACGGGGGGAGAATGTTGCGTGAAAACTAGATTTAAGATGTGTTACGGTGTGGCTAACTGTCCTACCCTGCGAGTAGTGACAGGACTTGCTTGATTTTTTCTTGCCGCGTCGCAGTGGAACTAGATCGACGAAGGGAAGGCGAAAAAGGACAAGAACGAACTGACACTCGCGCAACGCGGACGCGTTTTGAATCGAATAAAATTTAGTTTGTAAAAATACAGTCCATTGAATTTGATTTTGACCAAACACTATAGAACGAATAATTTGAATTTGATTTTTTGAAAAATTTAAAAGTTTTCCTAAATCAAAAGTCAACGATATGTTTAATATGCTAAAACATGCATGCAGGTCGAGCGTGATTTTTTTTTATTTTTCGACCTGTACCGCGGAACTCCTTCGGCGTGAACGCCGGAACTTTCGGACTCCGCTTATCCGTGTTCCGGTAGACCTCCCACCAGATGTGAAATCTTTTCAAGCGGCATAATGGACGTTTGGTATAATTATTGCTATTTTTTTTGTTTTATAAAATTAGTATTTATTTTCTGTAAAGTATAATAATTTATAGCTTTTTTCATATTTTCTAAACAGGTAATAAATAAAGCTTTTAAATGCATTTTTCCATAAATTTATTTAAATTTTTTTTAGAAAGAGTCTAAATAATTTTAAAAAATTTCTCCTTTTGAAAAACTTTGCAGCTAATTTTTGGTATGACATTTTTCCTTCTTTTATTTAAAATTCAACTAACAAAGAGATGTAAGTATTGCCATCAATATTTTATACTATTTTTCCTTTTCCCTCCTTTTTTGAATTCAACCTGAAGAATGTATGCATATTTTGCTCTTCCATAAAGAAATGCAATTAAGATTTTTTTCTCTTCTTTAATTTCAAAACTAAAAGAAGGAAAAATTTCTCAAAAGATTTTTTTTTTCAATATTTTGCAATTATTTGTTTAATGCAATTTTCCTTTCTTTAATATTCAACCGAATTAAGGGATGTACATTTTTTCTTACTTTAAATATCTGACATATGATTAGTTATGAAATTTTCCATTCTTTAATTTTAAATTCAACTTTTAGAAGGGTAAACCTCTAAAAAAAACTTTTGAATATTCGACAATTGAGTTTGTTTATGAAATTTTTCCTTCTTTATATAAAATTTAACTTATAGAATAAAAAGTCTCTTTGAAGATACCCATTTTGCCACTCTTTGAATGTTTGATAATCGCTTATTTTTATGTTTTTGACCTACCTCTATTCAAAATATCAATTTAATTAGCAATTATTTCTTTTTTAAAACAATAGTCCCTTCTTTAAGATTAGTTTTTTAATAAATACAAGAAGGGAAAATTGCATAAACAACTTTATTGCAAAATATAAAGCAACAGATAAAAAATGTGCAAAAATGATAGAAATGTTTAAAGAGAACATCTATAAGAGAATTTCCCTTCTTCATGTTGAATATAAAAAAGATGGGAAAATTGCAAAAAAAAACTTAATTGAAAAATATTTAAAGAATAGCAAAATCGACATCCCTTCTCCCAAAATACAGGGTCGAGAGTATTGTTGTTCCATCAACAATTATAGAGAGCTCAACCTGCAAAACAATTAATTTCATTAATTAATTAAAACAGTAAATCTTCAACAAAAGTCATACATCGACATCTGACTACTCTTGTGTCACCAAGCTGTTGTAGCTAAGACATTTTAGGTTTATTGGACCTTTTCAAAAAAAACTCCAGGCTTTTTGTTTTGAAGGATGAACTTTTCCTTGGAATGGACTCGAGGGCATAATTCTCTTGGTCATCTAGAACTGTGTTATCTGTGTCTGTAAATTTTACCGCTACTCTCGTGTCGGACGAGTGCTGCCCAGTTCTAGGTGTTCTAAAGATTAAATCCGAAAAAAAGAAGGGACAAATGTGAATTTATCTAGAGATTTTTCCTTCTTCAAGTTAAATTATGACCAAAAGAAGGGAAAATTGCATTATAACAGCTCAATTATCGAAGATTTAAAGAGTTTTTTTTATGTTTAAGTTGAATTTCATATAAAAGAAAAGAAAATTTTATTTTAAAAATATTATTGCTAATTATATTGAAAGGGGAAAAATGTAAAGCTTACAAGAGGTATTTCCTTCTTTAAACTAAATTTTCAATAAAAAATATCGAAATTTCATTAAAAAATTTATTGTAAATTAATCAAAAAGGAACAAATTACTATTGGGAAAAAATATAAAGATACCTAATTTAACTCTTAAAGTTATGTAAAAAGGTAAATAAACAATACATTTTCATTCGTGAAAATAAGGAATACTCATAAAAAAAACTAGAAATCTCGGATTAGTTTTCAAAAAGCCATTGGTAAACAAAGCCCTTTTTGCATCGGTATTCGACCTACTTACGAAAAACCAATATCAAAAATGCTCTAAATTGTTCATCTATAGGTCCTTCAAGTGCCCCATACTTAAAATAAATTAAATTTTGTTTTATTTTCGATAAAAACGAAAATTAGTGTCGGAGGTCACGGTGGCTCTTACGGCTTTTTGAAAAACTCACCGGAAAAATAACTATGCACAACGTCCATTATGCCAAACGCCCTAGATAGTTTTTAAACAAGTAATGCCAAACGTCCTTCTTGAAAACCCGTTATGCCAAATGGGGTACACCCCCAACCGGAGTCAGTCTTCTTCCGCTTCCGCGTTCCGTTTACGGGACGTAACTCGTTCCCATTGAAGGATTCTTCCACCTCCATCCGTAAGCACTGTGTCGCGCAACGAAAACAGCAGAAAAAAAAAACAACCGCTGCCTGCAGCTGTCAAAACCGGATTTTAGCAGATTGCAGACTGGATTTCGTCATGTTATAAGAGGAAATTTTCGTAGGTTTGGCTTTAATTCCGCCTAACTTGGAAATTCTCACCGTTGAAACAAATTGTATCCAGATTTTTAAGCGAAGATGGCGTTGTCTAAGTCACGCAGTGGTACCTACCAACATTACGAAAAAAGTGTACCATGGCATGACAGTCCATGGCTTTCTACCTAAGGTACTCGCGATTGAGTGTGTAGTAGTGCGGTTGTCAAAATCGCTATCTCTGACTCTCTCACTCCACTGACATTGACATTGTTTATGTTTTGGTTTTCCTGGCACGGTCCTTTGTTCTTTTGTTATTGTTTTGGTTTTAGTGGCACGGAGTCATGCACTCACACTAATGCAAAGCAAGATGACGAGTACCTTTGATATACAGCCTTGATGACAGTCACATTTTTTTCTAATGTTGGTGCTACTGAGGGATTTTGACATTTCGGACGTTCACAATTCGAACGCCATCTTCGCTTAAAAACCAAAGTTTTGCCAGAAACTTGATCGCTCACTCCCCATTTAAGCTATTCATTGATGAGGTTTTTGGTACTACTGCTTTGGTGGCTTTTCCTACCGAATAAACAATCAATCAATATGGGTGGAAAACGCTTGCCAGAAACTGTAATCGAACGCAATCATTAGGGAAATTGTCGCAATCGCAATCGTTATGGAAATTGTCAACGAGGGGGAAGGGGGGCTGAGATTTAAAAAAAAAAAGTGTCCACGTAGTTTATGGATGGTCCCATACCAGGGGAATAGTAAATGCGATTTGTTGGTTTTCTTTTTTAAGGGTTTAAGGAAAATTCTCCAAGGTATCCCCAAGTATGGATGTTGACATAATTATTTGCTAGTGTTCTCATTTTCTGGGCAGAACTTAGGAGACCATCCATGAACCAAGTTGACTTAATGTTAGAGGGAGAACCAGGGTTGCGAATGAGCGAGCGCTCACGGAAGGCGCGCTCGCTCCAGCTGGAGCGTGAGTTTTTATCAGGTAGCTCGTGCTCGCTCACGCTCACCGGAGCGTTTTGCGCTCACGTGAGCTGGTGAGCCAAAGTAGGTAGTTGTTTTCCCCTGTTGAAGCATCTGCCTGTTTGAAACGAAGTTTCTAGAACTATCTCAGAACAGGCAGCAAAAACAAACAAGTAAGTGGTCAAACGAACAAAAGTAAGCAATGAAATGGATTTAGTCGGCGAACTGAAATATACGTTGTATTTTATATTCAGAATTAGCCAAGGGTTCATTTTTGAGTGAGCTAACAAAAAGCTAACTCATTCTTAATGTAAAAATTCATTGGCGTGAAGAGATTCTTTGATATGTACAATTGAATTAATTGACAAATTATGTTTATTTTAAGTTTCTAAAATCTGGAGTTTTGACTCACGGCGGTTTTAAAAACACAAAAAAATTGCTGATAAAATCGGAGCAAACGTGAGCTAGCTCGCACAGCGCTCCTCCTCACGAATGAGCGAAAAATGAGCGCTCACGAGCGCGTGAGGATCGCAACACTGGGTAGAACCCTACGTTACACCTCGAAGCAGGGATGGTATTTACTCGTTTCCTCGCCGATGGCGAGGGCTTTTAGATATCGTCCCTCGCTCAAATCATCAAATTTTCGGCCTTCTCCCAAAAACTGCATCAAGAGAGCGAAGCGAAAACGACGCCGATGAAATAGCGAGCAACGAACAAACCGATGCGTAAGACGGAAAAAAATCTCTCACACAGCCAGTCCCCTCGCTCAAAAAGCAAGAGAAAGAGCAATCGTGAAATTCTCTCGCCCGTAAGCCCAGTAGGAATGAGTTCATTTGTGTGCGTGAGCTCCAGCGAGGGGCGCGACAATAGTAAAAAAATTAATAATTTAATTAATTAACTGCCGAAATTAATTAATTAACGTTTGTTTACGATCAAAACATCGCCACCTCTTTTTCCACCACATTGATTTGACAGTTTGACATTGCGAGTAATGTTGTTGTGTTTGGTGCAATTTTTTTGGTGCCGAAAAGTCGGTCTTCAGGAATGTTTTCTCCCGGTGGTGGTCCATAGATCATTCCGGTGGACATTTCGGTAGCGGAGACTCTGAATTCTTATAAAAGTTGGCATGAGCACCGGGCCAACGGCGGATTTGACGGTGGATACAGGAACGATGCAAGTGGGTGGACGATGAAATGACTGCAACGGAAGAGGTCAGTCTACTCCCAAACTCGCCAACGCGCCGGACGATGGTCTATGCTGCCTCCTCCCGAGCCAGGTGTGCATCTCCTAGTTGCAGTCAAGCGTTTTGCGACAACGGCGTCGAAACGAAAAGTTCAAGTTCCGTCCGGAGATTCCGACAATTGAGCAAAATGCCGCTAACGTTGCCGGTGCGGATCGTACCCGTTCAGCGATACGAAAACGTCCGCCGAGCCCGATACGTTCAAGAGTAGAATTTGGCCAGGCCATCTCGGAGTTGTAGGTGCATCCCGGTGGCGAAACCGAATTCAAAATGAAGGTATTATAAAAGTTGATTTAGTTGGACACCAATGATTTAATTCACTGCTGCATTCTTTTAGGCCACCTTCATCTACGTCGCGATAAAGATACAAACGTTCTAAATCATGCCGGTCCACGACCTAACAAAGTTTTCCAGCTACCAAGTCTTCTTCATTGGTGAGCGACGTAAACGAAACTATTGGCACTACGCCCCCCGGGGCATGGCCTTCCTCTAACGTGGGATTTCTGCTCCAGCGCCTCTGACGAGACAGGAGAAACCGGGACCGACGTTTTACTTCACCATCCGATAGAAGCTCAGTGGATAAGGCGGGAATCGAACCCGCGTCTCATAGCATCATCGGGATCGGCAGCCGAAGCCGCTACCCCTGCGCCACGAGACCCACGTGTCTAGCTCAAATCCCGGCTCCCTGCACCTTGACCGATGTGTACGAAAGTAACTTCGCGGATGTTCGCTGACCTTGGCGGTGGTTCCCAGAAGGTTGCATGATCGATGAGTGAAAAAACAAACGGTTCAGGGTCACTGGGAATCAACAACGTATTCCTCTGCAAATGGCGTCGACCTCCTTCAAGTCCGCCGGGACGGTTGAACTTCGTCAGATCGTCGCTTCAAGAAACGGATCTGTAATAGCGGGATTCGTTTAGGGATTCCTTTGAAATTCAAACGAGGGTCAGACTGGCCAGGAGCTGAAGGTGAACCCCGCGAAAGGCCATCCCGATTCTACAAGCAGCATTCTCACCAATCGCAGCCGGACGAAAAATACACGTCTTCGTCGGATCGAATAAAGCCCCGGTAGTTAAAGGTGCTCATCGATCGCTCGATTCTCACATTATGGTGGCCAGAATTTGATGCATGAATTTGCTTTGAAATATAAACTATGGTATAAAATAGCTTGTATTTATTTATAACAATGGGTAAATAAAAATCACTATTCTACGCAAGTTCCGAGCGCGGAACACGCAAAAAAGTAATCGTTGTAGTAAGGTGTGATCTTGTTCCACTGCGACAGCTGAATCACCAGCTGGCACTGCTTGTCCCGTTTGCTCGTCAGATTCGCGTACGGTTCGTACTCCACGGATCGGTTCAGCTTGCCACGATGGTGCTGTATCTGTTGCTGGTTCTGGAGCAGGTGCAACGGCGGCAACGGAGGAATCATTTTAAACGGTGGAGAAAAGTTCACAGGAAACGTCGACGGCGGCTGATCAATTATGCCAGGAAATCGTCTTCCGAACAGATGGCATCTAAGCCGGATTAGACAACGGGAAGCTTGGCGGAAAACCGACAAGGAAACCACCTAAAACAAACACAAAATTAATCAGCAATCTTCCATCGTTCAAAATCCCCTCCTTACTTTGCTCCCCGCCTATGGTGCTGCTGCAAACTCTCCAAATAATGCTGCTGCATCGCTGGAGGTGGCGTCGGACACTGCGACCTCGGCGGGTCAACACGTTCAGATCCAGCTGCAACCTCTCCTCCCTCTGTTACAATCGGACCAAATCCTCGTGCACTCCTCCCAGTCGTTCAGCCGATGCCTCCGCCTCTGCAATTCTCCATTGGATGAGTTTCGAAGCCAAACATTTATGGCAACGACCTCAAATCCCAAGTATTTCATTAAAAAAAAAATCTAGCTCGCGACGTATCTTCTTTCTAAAACTAAATCAAAACAAACTTGACAGCTGCGCGAGCGAAAGTGACACGAGGCAAATCAAAGTTTTCAAAGTAGGTGTGGTGCTGTCAAATATCAAATGACGCGAGGAATTTAATTCCTTAATGTATTAAATGGAAAAATTAATTCATTAAGGCCAATGTCACGCCCCTCGAGCTCCAGTGTATGTATACAGCAATTTCGTGTGCGTGCCTCTCCGGTTGGAACGGTAGTTCCATCAGAGCCAGTGTTCGGGGGAATTTTTCACTGGTCGGACTTCGCGAATTCTTTCGTGGTTTCGAGCGAATAAAGGGAACACGTCTGCTCGGTGCAAGAACGGTTTTACTTGTGTATTTCAGTGTCAAAGTGTCATAGTTTTGAGGTGTGATGGGTTTGGGGTTTACAATGTGTTAGTGTGGGTACACTTGGAAAAATGTGGACTGTAAATTTCAATGCAGCGCAATCATACTCCCCCCGTTGGGTCGTTAGAGTCAACATCCGGAAACAGGCAGATCCTGGTCACTGCCCGCTTGTACTCGCTGCTCGCCGTCTTCACGGTGACCACACGCACCACACCGTCCTCGCCGGGATGTGTGGCTGTGATGCGGCCCTTCTTCCACTGCTGGGGTGGAATGTTCTCTTCTCGCAGTAACACCAAGGCTCCAACCTTGATGTCCAGCACGCCGTCCTTCCATTTCTGCCGCTGCTGCAACGTGTGGAGATAGTCCGCAGACCACCTCTTCCAAAAGTGCTCTCTCATGTACTGCACGTGCTGCCACCTGGACAACCTGCCGATCTTCTCCTGCTCGTACGAGGGCTCTGGTAGGGCGTGAGCCGGTCGCCCGATCAGGAAGTGGGAGGGCGTCAAAGCCTGCAAATCGTTTGGGTCGTCCGAGAGGGGGCAAATCGGACGAGAGTTCATTGTTGCTTCAGCCTGGGCCAGGAATGTCGTCATCTCTTCGTAGGTGAGTCGTGTTTCACCCACGACGCGCTTGAGCAGGTACTTCATCGCTTTAACTCCTGCCTCCCATATCCCGCCAAAGTGAGGGCTACGGGGTGGAATGAAGTGCCAGGTGATGCCTTTCGAACTGCAGAAGTCGGCCAGCTTGTCCTTGTGCACCTGGTTCTCGAACAGTTCCCGCAGTTCGGCCAACTCGTTTTTGGCACCGACGAATGTCGTGGCATTGTCGGAGTGCAGGTTCGATGGGAGGCCTCGTCGACTGGTGAACCTCTGCAGTGCTGCCAGGAACGTCTCCGTCCGCAGATCCGTGCACAGCTCCAAATGCACCGCCTTGACCGCCATACACACAAACACTGCTACGTAGGCTTTGTAGAACTTCGGCTTTCTGCCACTCTCTCGCAGTGTGAAGGGTCCAGCAAAATCCACACCGGTCGAAGCAAACACTGGCGCGGGTGTCACACGGTAGCTTGGCAGCTCACCCATCGGTTGGTGTACTTGTGGAGGTCTGTGCTTGAAGCAGATGACACAGTCGAAGGTGACTCGCTTGACCGTGTTCTTCACTTTGATCGGCCAGTACTGCTGGCGGATCATCGATACTAGTGCGTTTTGTCCTACGTGCAGGTTCAGTTCGTGCAGGTGGCGAACCAGTAGAGTGACGAACGGGTGCTTTTCGGGTAACAGGATTTGGTGCTTGCCGGCGTAGGGAATGTTCGAGTACTTTAATCGCCCGCCAACTCGAATCAAGCCATCGCCGTCTAGGAAGGGCGCAAGACTCGACAGCTTGTTCCGCTTCGCTTGTCCCGTACGCAGTTGCTTGATCTCCTCCGTGAATGCCTCCTGCTGGATGATCTTGACGATGGTTGTGGTTGCCCTGGACAACTCACTCGCCGTCAACGGGTTGCTGGGAGGATTCCTTTTCTTCGATCGGGTGATCTCAATAAACCGCCACACGTAAGCCCACGCGCGGTACAGTCGGTTGATGTTGCTGAGGCGATTAAAGTTCGTGCACGGCTTCTCCACGGTTACAGCAAGGACGACCTTCGCACTGCGCAGCTCCGGGAGTTCTTCATCAGCCAGTTCAGGAACCTCGGCTTCGCTGGTGTCACTGGGCTGTCGCTGGTCTGGGTCGCAGTCCCACCAAAGCTCGTCGTCGATCAGTTCCTCGGGGTCCAGGCCTCGTGACAACGAATCAGCGGGGTTGTTCTCCGATTGGACGAATCCCCACTCGTAGTTCTGAGTCAGTTCGACGATTGTGGCCACTCGGTTGCACACGAACTCGTTCAGTTGCGCCGGGGACTTTTTCAGCCAGTTCAGACAGATCATGGAGTCGGAGAAAAGGCGCACTCTGTCGAACTTCACGTTCAGGGCTCCCAGCGTCTTGTGTGTCAGCTCTGCCAGCACCACCATTCCGCATGCTTCGAGTCGAGGGATCGTCGTGGGTTTCAGTGGGGCGACGCGTGACTTGCTGCACACCGGTTGAATGTTGATCGTGCCGTGTTTGAGCTCGCTCTTGACGTACAAGACCGCTCCGTACGCCGCCTTCGAGGCGTCGCAGTATCCAAGCAGCTCCAGCTTCTTGGCGTCAGCCGGGATGACGCATCTCCTCTTCTTGATATTCCGCACAAGTACGAGTTGTTCGCGAAACACCAACCACCGCTGCATCTGTTCGTCCGGCAACTCGGTGTCCCAACCAAGTTTTAGCTCCCAAAGCTTTTGCATCATCAGTTTCGCCTTCGTTACCACCGGTCCCAGAAAACCAAGTGGGTCAAAGAGCTTTCCAATTTCCGAGAGCACGATCTTCTTTGTGGGCCGACTTCCCTTGAGCACCAGGTGTGGAACGTTGAAGGTGAAGTAGTCGTAGTTCGGATTCCAGATCAGCCCAAGCGTCTTGATCGTGTCGTTGATCTCGGAAGTTTCGAAGTCTACCAGCTTCTCCTGGAGCTCGGCCGGGATGTGCTTCAGGACTTCGGCGCTGTTGGAGCAGAATTTGTGCACACCGAATCCACCTCGACTCAGCATGTCCTTCAGCTGCTCGTAGATCTCGACGACGTCAGCCGCCGTTTTTCCGCCGGTGAGAAAGTCGTCGATGTAGCTATCCTCCTTGACTACTCGAACCGCTTTCGGGAACTTGTCCGCTTCGTCCGAGGCCAGCTGCGTCAACGCCTTCGTGGCGAGGTACGGCGCGCTCGAACAGCCGTAGGTGACTGTTGCTAGTTCAAAGGTAGCCATCTCGTTTGCGTCGTTGAGCCACAGAATTCGCTGGTACTTTCGATCGTCAGGGTGCACTTGTACCTGTCGGTACATCTTAGGTACGTCCGCTGTGAGCACTACCTGATGCGTACAGAAGCGCAGCATGATCGTTACCAGGTCGCTCTGCACCGTCGGGCCCACCAGCTGGGTGTCGTTGAGGGACACGCCCGTTGTCGTCGCCGCCGAGGCGTCGAAGACCACTCGAACCTTTGTCGTTGAGCTGGCCTCCTTGTAGACCGCGTGGTGCGGTAGGAAGTAGCCCTCCTCCGGGCTGTGGTTCACTTCCTTCATGTGGCCCAACGCCACGTACTCCTTCATGAACTGCGTGTAGGCTTCTCGCTTGGATGGGTTCTTGGTAAGGCCAACCATCAGCCTCCCAAATCGACGCTTGGCGCTCTCGTACGAGTCGCCCAGTTGACTCTTGAGTTCGTTGAACGGTAGTCGGACAACGTACCGTCCTTCGGCGTTGCGGCTGTGCGTCTCCTCGAAATGCTTCTCCACCGCACGTTCCGTCACGGTCATCTTGCTGGAGAAGTACCCTGACTCCAACTCCCAAAACTTGGAGAGAGTACGGTTGACGTCCTCGAACGTGGTGGCCAGTTGGCAGACTCTTCTCTGCCCAGCTGGTAGCTTGGTCCGCGCAGGACCGCTGACGACCCACCCGAATGCTGTTTCGGCTAGTGTCGGGAAGTCACCGCCGATCTTCACACGCCCCTTCTTCAGGACGTCGTAGAACAGCTCAGCGCCGATTATCACGTCGACGTCGTCAGGGACATTGAATGTGGGGTCAGCTAGCTCAATGCCAGCAGGGAGGGGCCAAGTATGGGTTTCTACCTTACCTGTTGGTAACTCGGTGATCGAGGGCGTTACGATGAAGTCGAGCACGGCTGTGAAATCGCCGACTCGCGACGACACCTTCGTCTGGACGATCTTGTTCGCCGTCGTCTTCATCCCGTTCAGTCCGCAGATCGTGATCGGGGGTTTCATCTCCAGCATCTGCATGTTCAGCTTTCTGGCCAACCTCTCCGTGATGATGTTGGACTCGGAACAGCAGTCAAGCAACGCTCTACAGGTCGTAGTCGCATTGCCGGAACCAAACACCACGATTTTCGCAGTAGACAGGAAGATCTGCTTCTGGGCCGCTTGCGTTTGCGTGCAGCAACTCACTGTGCGCTGCTCGGGAGCAGCTGGTGTTCCTTCTTGCTTCTCTGCGTCCACTGGGTTCTTCGGCTGGTCTGGTTCGGTATGCTTCTTGGGATTATCGGGGCGCTCGCTGTGGAGGAGGCTGTGGTGCGGCTTGCCACAGGTCTTACAGTGCTGAGTCGATGCGCAGGCGTCGGCACGATGTTGAGGTTTAAGACAGTTGTAGCACATACCTGCCTTCTTCACCTTCTCAAACCGCTCACCAACAGGCAGCTTCCTGAACTCGGGACACTTGAAGACGGGGTGCGAGCTCGAACAGCACGGACAAGACTCCTTGTTGGTTTGCACGAACAGCTTCGTCTGCCTGGGCTTCGCCACTACCTGCTGCTGACCAGGGGCTCTCGGTGCCGCTTGTGACTGACTCGTGCTGGCGTTGCTCGGCAACCTTTGGAGAACTCGGCTCCGATCCTTGAGGAAGTCGATTAGGTCATCGAAAGACGGAAGATCCCCACGAACTAGCGACGTCTCCCACACCTTTCGGCTCTCTCGATCCAATCGCTTGCTGATCAGGTTGACGAGAATCATCTCCGACAGGCCCTCCACCGGCAGTTCACGATTCTTGAGGGCGTCCACATGCTTCGTGCAAGTCTCCACCAGTTTTCGCATCTCGTCACCGTTCTCTCGTGTCAGCTTTGGAAGATCCAGCAACGCATCGATGTGGGTATCGATGATTAGGCGCTCGTCTTCGTATGTGTCTTCCAACAGTTGCCATGCCGACTCGTAGTCGTTATTATTGATCACGTCTTGATCAATCTTGCCCGCAGCGCGCCCTACCAGAGAGTTTTTCAGGTGGTACAGTTTAATCGCTGGCGATTCGTTGGGGTACCGACCCATCACTGTTTGGAACATGCATTTGAATGCGTACCAATTCTCTGGGGCTCCGTCGAAGGAAGGCAACGGCACGTTCAGGTGGGGGACGTTTTGTACTACTTGCGTTCTCGGGAGGAACTCTGACGCGCTGGCGTTCAATGTCAAAGCCCGGTTCGAATCAGCTTTCTGGAGATTGGCGATCTTTGTCTGCACGTTCACGTACAACTCACCGTGTAGGGCTTCGAAGTTCAGGTACTCCTGGTTCCACTTAACTTTGTCTTCCTTCTTGACGAGAGCGACGATTTCGCTGTGCAGCGTGTCGAATTCCTCGTTGCAGCGCTGCAGTGTTTGCAACTGGAGGTTGAGGTAGTGCACATTGTCCATCGTCCCGAGCGCCTCCTTCATGCGGAACAACTTCTGCTTAATCGTGTCCACACGATCGCTCAGGTTCTCCAAGTTGCGCTCCATTTTTTCCCGTTCCTTTTTCCGCCGATCCAACTCCTTTTGTTCGGCAATACTCAGCACGGCGCTTCCGGCTGGTAGCAACGGCTCTGGAAACTGTACAGCTTTTTCAACTGTCGTGACAGCGTCCTCACGATCGGCGCCCGATCCCGTTAACGCCGCTAGCAGATTTTTCCTTGTTACACTTCTCGTTACTCTTGGAGTAGCACTGATTTCTTCTTTTACTTTCTTTTGTTGTTCACTCATTTAGCTTTTTCTTCATTTGCACTCTCACTTTAGGTTACGTATAACCTCACACTTTTTTTTCTTCTTTCGCTCGACGAACTCGCAAGCACGGAGCTTTTCCTCTCTTCTTTCGCTCGACGAACTCGCAAGCAGGGAGCTTTTTCTCTTTTCACTTCCGGTGGCGTAGCGCCAGTCCGGGACACTCGACCGCGTGGCGATCAAACCGCACTTGGTGCGACACTTCAATACTTCACTTTTTCCTACCAATGGCGCGGCGCCAATCTGGGAGAAAACGACCGCTTGGCGACCTACGCACTTGGTGCGTCACTTTTCACTATTTTCTTCCAGACCGGTGGCGTAGCGGCAATCCGGTAGATGACCGCGTGGCGATCTTCCGCACTTGGTGCGTCTTAAACACTTCACTTTTTATGCGTCCGGTGGCGTAGCGCCGATCCGGGACAATTTCCGCACACGGTGCAGATTTACTTTTCGTGCTTCTAGAAGCCTCGCACTTCTTCCACACGTCTCTTTTGTGCACACCACCGACGCGACGGTACAAAATGGCGGCACGCTTTTGCACGTGATGCAAATCCGAGAACTTTTCTTGCACTCGCGACCGATCCGCGTAACCGAGTCACTTCCGAATCGCGAAATGTCCTTATCCGGTTCCGTTAGGACCAAAATGTTCGGGGGAATTTTTCACTGGTCGGACTTCGCGAATTCTTTCGTGGTTTCGAGCGAATAAAGGGAACACGTCTGCTCGGTGCAAGAACGGTTTTACTTGTGTATTTCAGTGTCAAAGTGTCATAGTTTTGAGGTGTGATGGGTTTGGGGTTTACAATGTGTTAGTGTGGGTACACTTGGAAAAATGTGGACTGTAAATTTCAATGCAGCGCAATCAGCCAGCGAGAGGGTATTTCTCGTCGATGTGATGGGCTTTCGATATTCGCGATAGCAAGCCGACCATCACTCGGCTGCGAAAAAGAAGAGAAATTTTAAGAGACGAGGAATATAATATGCATCAATGATAGTGCGATGGTGATGGTTTACCTACCCTGCCTCGAAGGTGTTGCAGGCTGGTTGGAACAATAAACAGTACTGGTCAAAAGTATACTTATGACATTGGAAGAATTGTCAAATGCTGGTGTTCGCTCATGTTTCGACCAAACCTCATGCAATTTTCAGCATAAGTATTTCGGAAGAGGTTTTTTTTTTTTGAAAAATAGCTACCTATTATCATTTTGAAGTTATTTACATTTTCGTAAAATATGCGATTTAGACCGACACCAAAAATATTGATTGGACCAACTTCATATTTTGAGCACTTAATCTTGAGATAGTTACTTAAAATTTCCCCAAATTTCAGTCAAATTCATTCACAACAATTTGGCCACCAACGGCGCCCACCATGCAAATTTGTAGATCTCGAGTTTATGAGACAAGATTGTTAGTTAATAGTTTGGCGCTCGGAATCACATTTGGTGAACTGTCGGAATCAGTATATACTTGTAAGTCAAAATTTTGCCGAATTCGTGGTTCAAACGAATGGTGGCCGAAATCGCAATTAATAGTTCATTACCTAGTTAAAATTCTGAGGTAGAAGCGTTCCAGATGGAAAGAAGTTTGTGTAATATTTTTATGCAATCTTGACTTTTTTAAACTTGCAGTTTTGTAACAATTTAAAAAAAAAATCGAGAAATCAAAAAGAGATATGTGCCTCCATGTTGCACTTGGCAGCAGGCTTTGCCGAATGGTTACGCTGTCGCACAAACAACACACCAAACCAAGCCTGCTCCGGTGGAATCACTGGCGGCGGTTGGACTCGCAATCCAAAGGTCGTCAGTTTGAACCCTGGAGTGGAAGGTTCCTTGGAGTAAAAATAGGTTTGACTGCCCTCCCCATTTAAGCCTTCGGACTCCTAGTTTCGAGCAGAAACTTGCAATAGAGACCACAAAATACCTGGGGGTCGTTAAAGTGGATGGTTTGGTTTGATGGCACTTAAATTTCTCGATTGCTACATAACAAGCTACATAACAAAATACATAAATCTAGCTGATTAGTACGTCTTTCGCAAGAAGTTTTCAACAGTCCATTCTTGTTTAAATCTAATCCACATTTGGCGTCGAGCAGAATTGCGCGATAAAAACATTTTTTTCATTCCCCGCCAATCAATTTACAATCGTTAATCACCCTCATTTAGTCAACACAACGCAATACAAACAGAGTAATCCAAAACAACGAACCGTTTTGTACTCGTGCAAGCGGAGTTAAGCAAGCATAATGAAGCACCGACTCAACGAGTCAAACTTGGACTTGCAGCGACAACGACGTCGACGACGCATACTCAAGTGGCTTAGAACGTATGACTAAGCCTAGCTAGGTGGCTTATGCCCGATAGCGTCGAGTTCCATCGACAAACAAGGGATTGAACCAACTCAATTATGGAAGAAGGCCTACCTTTCCGCTGGATGATGACACGCAGCAGGGGGCGGGCCGTGGTCAGCGCCCGGCCAAAGTTGTCATCGTTGTTGATCGGCAGCAGATCGTTGTCCCGCGGGTCGATGTACGACACCAGCAGCTGGGACCGGTCCAGCTTGTGCAGGCGCTCGAGCAGCGACTGGAACTCGTCGAAGCTGTGCTGCTCGGATCGCTTCAGCGACCACCGCCGGAACTCGGCATCAAACTGTAAACGGGTCATGACAGAGTTAGCATAGATTCCCCGCGGAATTCCCAACGGGATTCGTTTCCTACCTTGGACTTGACCTCGATGTGATCGCTCTCGAGCTTGGAGGTGGCGATTTTGTTCTTCGACATTGTTCAATGCATCGACGGACGGAACGGAACCGAGGTGGGAGCAGCGAGGGAACCTTCCGGCTTGGGCCCTTTTCCCTTTGTTATTGAACGGACTTTTTTTTATCTTTCTTTTTGCTCCCTTGCCTTCAAATGCACTTGCGAAGCGATGAAGACGACGACGGGTGATGATAAATGATCGCGATTCAACGACGACGACGACGACGGACGGGACAACGACACGGCACGGGAAAGTGCAGCAAGAGGCAGCAGCAGCAATGGAACCTGCCTCTAAAGTGAAACTTTTCAGCAAAAGTTGTGCGCCGTTTTCATGCCCGAGCGCATCGCTAAACGGCACCGATGACAATGTTCCCGCACGCGCGCACTTGCAAGCTACCGAGCGAAGCACAATTTCTAGCGATTTGAGCCCTTTTTGGAAGCGAAATTATACAAAGAACTTAGGCTCGGAAATTTCTGTGTGATAAAAACCTAAAAAAATGTTAGACGTTTTCGCGGCACTCACGGCGCGAGTGCCCGCACTGTCAACTGTCAAAAGAAGCAAGGTGGAAGCATTGAGAAGGTTACTAAAATTTCGAGGGATGTTTTTTGTCGGAGTGTCGAAGTTTGGGGAAAAGGCTGATACGCAGATGGGAAGGAACGCAAAACTCCATACAAAAAAACGCCCAAGAAACGGTCAAGGAAAGGGTCACGAAAAGATTTTTCTTAAGCGGTACGCAGCTGAAAAGTAACAGAAACGGAAAGATAGCGTTTGACGTTTCTTCGCGCGGTGCTTGTTTGTAATATGTTTTGATGAAAAAATCAAAGAATTGTAATTTTCCTTTTTGAATGCGACTGATAATTACAAACGTTTCAATAATTTTGTATTGAATATAATAATATTTAAAATTCCCGATGAATCTAAAAAAGCAGAATATTGAAACTAAAAGGACAGATTAAGTTTTTTGGTCGAAATGGAGTAAAAAAAAAAGTTGTCTTTATAGATGTCGGCCATCGTGTCACCAACAATTTATTGCTAGTACCAACCAGCTACCTCTGGATTATGAGTCCCCTGCGAAAAACGAAGTTGACTTTATAGCTGTTGGCCAGGTTGGCCACCGTTGCTAGTACCAACCACTAGTGTCTTCCTTTTTATCTACAAGGACTTCGCCGCCCTGGGCTCCTAAGTGAATGAAAGTATGGCACGGAGCGACGGCGCCGAATACCCATATTTACACAAAGAATTTTAGAGCTCCCGCCGCGGGATTCGAACCAGCGACCTCCGGATTGTGAGTACCCTGCACTGTCTGATTTATCCACACTCGAAGACCAAAATGAAGTAAATCAGAGTGAAATTAAACTTGACAATAATCATACAAATATCTATGTTCTTACTAAAAATACAATAATAATCTGAAATTTTGAAATCCAACCAAACAACAAATTCAAAAATATGAAAAAACAAACATTTCAGAAATTTCAAATAATTTTTTTTTAAATAATGAAGAAAATTTCAACAAAAATCTGAAATTTGGAAAATCGCAATTGGGTACTAAAGCCCTATGTCAATTTTTATGTACAACGGTAAAAAACACGATTAAAAATCATTTCTGATCATTTTTTTTTTATTTTAATGCAATTTTTTTTTTACAAGACAACATTTTTTCGATGGATTAACTATGGTCCCCTTGGAACGAGCTGTCAAGTAGGAGCTTTTCTGTCAAGAAGGACCGCGAGGTTAATTTTTCAAAATTGATTTAAAAATCTATTTTAAACTGTTTGTGGTCGTACAAAGGGTCATTGTACTCAAAAAAATAAGCTTTATCGCTGTAAACAATAATATCAGAAATCTAAGCTTCATTTTAGGACCCAATTCGCAATTTTCAGTGTAAGAACGGGCCTTGACCGATCTTATGCACCAGGTTCCCGACGAACACGCACTGCCCTTACACCTACATCTCACCCTTGCTCTGAGTCAGTACGAGCAGCACGCTAGAACACGCTTTGAGTGTTCGTGCCAGGCATGCACACCTTCTTTTCCGGTTACGCATTTTAACTCGGCCGGGGGTGGTACATTACGTAGGGTTTAATGTAAGTATAAGCGCCTAACCGTTTAAAGTGTGCCTATCAACTTTCATTAAAGCAAAAACTGTTTTATTTTTAGTTTGAATTCAAAAACTAGTTGTTATTTACTGTGTTTTGTTTTCTCCTGAAATTTTTCCTAGTGTTGAGTCGTGTTTAGATGTTGCTATTTCTTTTGTCGCGGTGTTTTGTTACAATTTTTGGTCCTAAGCATTTTATAAAAGTTTTTTTCAAAAGTACAATAGTAATATTTGTGTTAACTCTTTGATCATTCCAAAAATTGAGTAAGGGCTCGAACCTCATTTGTTTGGTGAAGATTGAAAACAATGGACAGTGAAAGATATATACTATTTGAAGAATCAATTGTAAAAGCAAGATAGTAATTTATTATGTAGATAATGAAATTAACAATAGTTAATAAAAAGAGGTAACAAACAAGCTTAGATTGTATTAAGTGCAATTTATAGGGCAGATGAAAAATTATTCAAAAAGATAAATAAAGATAAACAAAATTGACATCGCTGCCAAATAAAGGAAAAACAGACAGTTTGTTACAGCAGCATCAATTGGTAAAATAGAGTGGAAAAGCGTTGAGAAATAAGAGAATCAAATAAATAAAATCGAAATCAAATAGAGGATAGTAAACAGAAGCCGTGTTAGAAAATCAGTGAAACAAAATAAACAGAAGATAGGTGGTAGCTGAGAATGAAGAGAAGAGAAACCCCGTTGTGCGATGTTTCAGGTACATCCACAGCAGTTGACTCAACATACTGCGAATCAAAACAATACCGTCTACAATCACAAATTACTTCCTTTCCCACATTGTCGCGCCCCTTTCTTTTAGCCGTCTCGACTTTGACCCGCGGTGGTCAAAGGATTACGATCCGTTTCCACAGGCCACCAGCTAGGTCATCATGAAAACCAAGCCAACGTGGAGGTAAGAAAATAGGACACTTGCAAGGAACCAGAGCTATACTGTCTTGATCAAGAAATGATCTAACAGGACTACGGACGTAGTCAGTGACGCTCCTTCCAGGATGTTCCTCGCCTGAGCGTCAACTGAAGAGGTATCATCAGAATCATTCGCACTTGGCCTGCAACAAAAATCTGAAATTTGGAAAATCAAAATTAAAAATATGCAGAATTGAATAATAATTTTAAATTTAAAGTTTTTTATAAATTCAATAGATCAACAATGTTAAAATTCGAAACGAATGTACAAGTCGAAATTCCAAAAGTATTAAAATCGGAAATATAGAAATTCGTTAATACAAATTTACGAAAACCTCGAAATTATTACAATCAAAAACTCTTTTTTTTCAAAATTAAAAAATCTCGAATAAAAATTTAAGAATAAAAAAAATTTAAAAAAAATAAGAATTTAAGAATTTAAGAATTTAAGAATTTAAGAATTTAAGAATTTAAGAATTTAAGAATTTAAGAATTGGGTACTAAAGCCCTATGTCCATTTTTATGTACAACGGTAAAAAACACGATTAAAAACCATTTCTGATCACTTTTTTTCATTTTAATGCAAAAAAAAAAAATTTTGACTAGACAACATTTTATCGATGGATCAACTATGGTTCCCTTGGAACGAGCTGTCAAGTAGGAGCTTTTCTGTCAAAAAGGACCGCGAGGTTAATTTTTCAAAATTGATTTATAAATCCATTTTAAACTCTTTGTGGTCGTACAAAGTGTCATTGTACTCAGAAAAATAAACTTTATCGCTGTTAACAATAATATCAGCAATCTAAGCTTCATTTTAGGACCCAATTTAAGAATTTAAGAATTTAAGAATTTAAGAATTTAAGAATTTAAGAATTTAAGAATTTAAGAATATAAGAATTTAAGAATTTAAGAATTTAAGAATTTAAGAATTTAAGAATTTAAGAATTTAAGAATTTAAGAATTTAAGAATTTAAGAATTTAAGAATTTAAGAATTTAAGAATTTAAGAATTTAAGAATTTAAGAATTTAAGAATTTAAGAATTTAAGAATTTAAGAATTTAAGAATTTAAGAATTTAAGAATTTAAGAATTTAAGAATTTAAGAATTTAAGAATTTAAGAATTTAAGAATTTAAGAATTTAAGAATTTAAGAATTTAAGAATTTAAGAATTTAAGAATTTAAGAATATAAGAATTTAAGAATTTAAGAATTTAAGAATTTAAGAATTGAAGAATTTAAGAATTTAAGAATTTAAGAATTTAAGAATTTAAGAATTTAAGAATTTAAGAATTTAAGAATTTAAGAATTTAAGAATTTAAGAATTTAAGAATTTAAGAATTTAAGAATTTAAGAATTTAAGAATTTAAGAATTTAAGAATTTAAGAATTTAAGAATTTAAGAATTTAAGAATTTAAGAATTTAAGAATTTAAGAATTTAAGAATTTAAGAATTTAAGAATTTAAGAATTTAAGAATTTAAGAATTTAAGAATTTAAGAATTTAAGAATTTAAGAATTTAAGAATTTAAGAATTTAAGAATTTAAGAATTTAAGAATTTAAGAATTTAAGAATTTAAGAATTTAAGAATTTAAGAATTTAAGAATTTAAGAATTTAAGAATTTAAGAATTTAAGAATTTAAGAATTTAAGAATTTAAGAATTTAAGAATTTAAGAATTTAAGAATTTAAGAATTTAAGAATTTAAGAATTTAAGAATTTAAGAATTTAAGAATTTAAGAATTTAAGAATTTAAGAATTTAAGAATTTAAGAATTTAAGAATTTAAGAATTTAAGAATTTAAGAATTTAAGAATTTAAGAATTTAAGAATTTAAGAATTTAAGAATTTAAGAATTTAAGAATTTAAGAATTTAAGAATTTAAGAATTTAAGAATTTAAGAATTTAAGAATTTAAGAATTTAAGAATTTAAGAATTTAAGAATTTAAGAATTTAAGAATTTAAGAATTTAAGAATATAAGAATTTAAGAATTTAAGAATGTAAGAACTTAAGAATTCCAGAAAAAAAATTAGACCAGCCTCATTTTATAATTTCCAAATTTCCTAACTTCCTAATTTCCTAGTTTCCGAATATCCTAATTTCATTATTTCCTAATTTCCATCTTAACTTCCATAATTCCAAATTTCCTGATTTCTTAACTTCCTAACTTCCTAAACTCCTGATTTTCTAGTTTCCTTATTTCCTAACTTCCTAATTTCCTGATTTCCTAACTTCTTAATTTCCTAACTTCCTAACTTCCTTTCTTCCTAACTTCCTATTTTCCTAATTTCCTAACTCCCTTACATCCTAATTTCCTAACATATTATTTTCCTTATTTCCCAATTTCCTAACATCCTAATTTCCATACATGTTAGTTTCCTAATTTCTTAATTTCCTTGTTTCATAATTTCATAATTTTCTCATTTTCTTTATTTTTCTAATTTGTTAATATCATAATTGGGTCCTAAAATGTAGCTTAGATTGCTGATATTATTGTTTACAGCGATAAAGCTTATTTTTCTGAGTACAATGACCCTTTGTACGACCACAAAGAGTTTAAAATGGATTTTTAAATCAATTTTGAAAAATTAACCTCGCGGTCCTTCTTGACAGAAAAGCTCCTACTTGACAGCTCGTTCCAAGGGGACCATAGTTGATCCATCGAAAAAATGTTGTCTTGTCAAAAAAAAAAAATTGCATTAAAATGAAAAAAAGCGATCAGAAATGGTTTTTAATCGTATTTTTTTACCGTTGTACATAAAAATTTACATAGGGCTTTAGTACCCAATTTCCAAATTTCCTAAATTCCTGGTTTCCTTATTTTCTTATTTTTTTATAAGGCTTTCTAGGCCCAGTGAAAAAAATATAATTTAACTCAAAAATGATGAACTCCTCGTCACAGTGTCCTGATGCAAACAATGATCGAGCTGTAGCTGTCACAGCCCTGCGAAGTATGTTGACTGACATATCGGGCAGTCAGTCAAATAAACCAGCTAGAAGTCGCTTGACAAAAAAAATTTGCTAGAAAGAGATAGGAAACCTGATGCAAACAAACGTCCAGCTGTCATGTAAACATACTTTGAATGTGTTGGTAAATTTCTGACTAGAAAGCCTTATTTCCTTATTTCATAATTACATAGTTTTTTAATTTCCTTATTTCATGATTACATATTTTTTTAATTTTAGTTTTTCTTGTTTTAGAATTTAAGAATTTCTAAATTTGCTTTTATTTTTTGAATCCTTTATTTTGTTTATAATTGGGTCCTAAAATGAAGCTTAGATTGCTGATATTATTGTTTACAGCGATAAAGCTTATTTTTCTGAGTACAATGACCCTTTGTACGACCACAAAGAGTTTAAAATGGATTTTTAAATCAATTTTGAAAAATTAACCTCGCGGTCCTTCTTGACAGAAAAGCTCCTACTTGACAGCTCGTTCCAAGGGGACCATAGTTGATCCATCGGAAAAATGTTGTCTTGTCAAAAAAAAAAATTGCATTAAAATGAAAAAAAGTGATCAGAAATGGTTTTTTATCGTGTTTTTTACCGTTCTACATAAAAATTGACATAGGGCTTTAGTACCCAATTGTTGTTAAAAGTTTTTAAATAAACATTTTTAATCTATTTAATTTTAAGTTTTGAATATTTTTTTTTATTTTTCTCATACCGAACTGTCAACTTTTCTTGGGGGGTCACGAAAAGAACACACAACATTTCTTGACCGCGTTCCTTCCGATCAGCATACCGTACTTAAAGGGTGACGACGGGTGAACTTGAAAAAAGGATACTTTTTACTTTGAGTGTACGTATTTACCACAGACAAACAGACGGTACACTCGAGTGCCGAACCATCGTCCTTCAAAAACGGCTATTTCAAATGCAATTTTGTTTCGGCATCCACTCACCCGGCAATGATGGCGCTGCTGTCGTGACAGCTCGCCCGTCTTTTCTCAGTGTGTGTAATGCGTGTTTTTTCTTTGTTTTTAGGTTGAGCGTGAGCACGTGTGAGGCAGCAAATGAAAACAAAAAAAAAATATAATGAAATTCAGAAAATCCAACGGTAATCCACTATCCAGACTTTGCGGGTCAAATTTGGGGAAGTTTCGGCCAAGGTCAGATGAACGTCTGACTAGCGAGGGCATACCCTTTACCCCACTATTAACCAGATAGGCTGGATCCTGTGGTGGAGTCATCTCCTTCGGAGCAACCTGCTTATCCTTCGCGGACTGCTGCTCAGATTGCTGCTGCTGGTCGTCCTTTTGGCATTTTGACGATGTTGCGTCGATCGTGAGCGTCACTCTTCGCGATTTTTTTCGTCTCATTCGGCCCATTTGGTTTTGTTGGCTGGCAACATAATTGCGCCGTGGACACGCTCCCTGCAGATGTTTCCAAACGCCCATCGTGGGGATCAATTCCGTTAGTTTTGAATTGGATTTTCCTATTCCGGCGGCCACTACTGGTGTTTTCGTGACCGGGATATCTTGTTGATGATGGTGTCAGGTGTAATGGTTCATGTTTTCGGTGGAGGAGGAATCTTAGACGGAACATGCAAGCAACGGAGAGGACCAGTGGTTTGGTTTCTGTCATTGTGTTTGTCTTGCATCGCTGCAGGTGCTGCCACATGATTTGCCTCACGAGGTTCTGCCATCGGTAACGGAACCGACCCACCGTAATTTTCGGCCGTCGGTCTTGATTTATTTATTTTGATTTGTTACTGATGATCAGCAACAACAACATTATTTCGAATCAGCTGTTAATGTTTACAATCGTTAAGGCTTGATTGTCTCACGCATACACTGACATGACACATGACAGTAATGGGTCTGTATTGGTGTGTTTGGGCTGAGCTTCGGCATAAGCTCACCAGGCAGCGCTGACGTCGCCGTGATTTGGAGATTTGATGAAGGACGATGGATTTCAAAAATAATTTGTATTGAGAGTCACGTCTGTTTGTCTGTGTATTTACGTTACGTAACAAAAGACACTCCCATAACACTGGTAAACAGCATTACACTTTTTTCAGTTCTCTTTTACACACTTGTATGGGATTTTTCAGTTCAAGTATGAACTGAAAAATCCCATACAAGTGTGTAAAAGTGAACTGAACAGTGTGTAATGTTGATTATCAGTGAAGGTAATGATTTGTCGGAGTTCAAAGTTTTCCGCAAACATCACTTTGAAAGCAGTGAACCACCCTACCCGGTGAGTTCCCCCGTTCTTTGCGCCCGCGAAGAGGAGACAAGAAAACACAAATTTTCGTGCGGTGCGTCTGTCATTCGCTTCGCAGCGGTCGTCGTCGTCGCGCCTCGCGAGTTCGGTGTGTGAAAAACCTTTTTCTACTTTTTCTGCTGCTGCCATTTTGCTAGAATTTTTCGCTCGCGCGTCGGTTCCTCCAAAACCTCCTCACGCCAAAGAAATGTCGTCCGGTCGTAACGAGTGCCGCATCTACGTCGGAAATCTGCCACCGGACATCCGGACCAAGGACATCCAGGACCTTTTCCACAAGTTTGGAAAGGTTACGTTTGTCGATCTGAAGAATCGTCGAGGGCCGCCATTTGCCTTCGTAGAATTTGAAGATAATCGGTAAGAATCGCCTTGCCAGTTGGTCGGAGTCGGTCGTTTCGATAAATTTGTTTTTTTTTCTTTTATTTCCTCTGCAGCGACGCGGACGATGCCGTGAAGGCCCGCGACGGGTACGATTACGATGGGTATCGGCTGCGGGTGGAGTTCCCCCGGGGTGGCGGGCCCGGGAGTTACCGGGGCAGCCGGGGAAGCACCAGCGGTGACCGCGGTGGTGGTAGTAGTGGCCGCGACCGGGGTGGAAACAACCGTGGCCCTCCGGCACGCCGGTCACAGTTCCGGGTGGTGGTGACGGGCCTTCCGGCGTCCGGTTCGTGGCAGGACCTGAAGGACCATATGCGGGAGGCGGGCGATGTTTGCTTCGCCGATGTGTACAAAGACGGAACGGGAGTGGTCGAGTATTTACGCCACGAAGATATGAAATATGCCATCAAAAAGCTGGACGATTCGCGCTTTCGGTCGCATGAGGTGAGTTCAAAACAAGCGAAAATGAAAGATAATTCAATTATGCAAGCGAGGGAAGGAGTGGGCGTTTATGCTGCGCACCAGGGTGACTAGGAAAATTGGATTTAGTTTTCCTTATTTTAAAGTTAGCTTTTGGGTCGCAAATGGGAAGCGATGTCGATGACAATAACGCTTTCTACGAGCTTCTTGACCGCGAGTATAGGAAGTGTCCAAAACATGACGTCAAGGTTGTCATCGGCGACTTGAACGCTCAAGTTGGCCAGGAGGAGGAGTTTAGACCGGTTAATGGGAGATTCAGCGCTCACCAGCAGACGAACGAGAACGGCCTACGACTCATCGATTTCGCTACCTCCCGAAACATGGCAGTACGTAGTACCTTCTTCCAGCTCACCCCTCTTTACAAGTACACCTGGAGATCACCAAACGAGAGTGAGCTCGCCGAAGCCTCTCTGGAAGCCTGCTGGAGCTGTATGGAAGCAACCATCAACGTAGCGTCATCAAGCGCAATCGGGTACGTGGACCGAGTTCGACGGAACGGATGGTTCGGCAAAATGTTCGAGGAGGTGGCTAGGATGTGCACCGAATTTAAACGGGAAACGGAGAAGGTTGGATTGAAGGTGAATGTGGCGAAGACGAAGTATCTGCTGGCAGGAGGAACCGAGTCCCTCAGGGCTCGCATAGGACCGAGTGTGACGATCGACGGCGACGGTTGTGGAGGAGTTTGTGTACCTCGAGTTGTTGGTAGCGTCGGAAAAATCACAAATACAACCAATGTTTAACGCTGCACTGCGAAACCGGATATTCAAATATCAAGCACTCTTATTGCTCTGCACACACTAAGCAACTTCCGAAGTTACATGATAGTGCAGGCAATTTATACAAACGTTAGGCCGCTTTGGGCTCATTTATCACGTCAATAGTTTGGGAATGTTTTGCTGGGAAATGGTTTTAAGTGGTTTGATTACAAGTGATACATAATTATACAGTTCATATGTTAATTAATAGTTCTATAATTAAATGTTGGGAAGTCCTTTGTCACATTAAAACGCGTGTCGTATCTAACCAGCTTTATTTCTCCTCCCCAGGGCGAAGTTGCCTACATTCGTGTACGTGAGGACTCTGGCAACGACGACCGCCGCGGCGGTGGAGAGCATCGCGATCGGTGAGTATTAGACGGAATTTAAGTTGTTCCAACTTAAAATTAAATTTCCCCTCCAGGTCATACTCGCCTCGCAGACGCCGCGGAACGCCAACCTACTCGCCAGTCCAGCGCAGCTTCTCGCGGTCCCGTTCGCGCTCCTTCAACTACTAGGCCTCGGGGACGGTCGGATGACCACCTTTCGGATCCGGATTTCCCCGAGTTGGAATGGATTCCAAGTAATTTGATGATAAATATGTACATTTAGACAGACGGAAGAGAGGCAAATCAACTTTCAAACTTACACAAACACACAGACACAGATTTTCCGCGTGACGACCCTCTACACACAAGAGCTGTAGAAACACACACATTTTAGTTACGATGCGATTGCACCGGCGGGTGCGGTCTAATTTTAAGGAATATTTTAATCATTTTAGTACATTCCTTGCAAAAGAAGTCACACTTGAAAACACACACAGATGAGCAAATTAAGTACGCTGGAAATTCTATCGATCGGATATCTCTAATTTTTTTTTTGTATAGATCACACTAATTAAACTCCCCAACTTTCCGAAACAATCAGAGCAAGGGTTGAATCTTGAGTGTAAAGTACGTTCGTTTTGCGTTGTTGATCTTTTATTTCTTGCTTGAGAAACGATAACACGATTCTATCGAAATAATTACAGACGCTTGCAATCTCTTCTAGCGCCTGAAGTTCGACACGAAGAGCTCGATCGAAAATGTGGGATGAACCAACTATTAATTCTTTTTTCCTTTTTTTAATCAAATTTGCCACCCACCGACGATTTGCCACCTGTTCTAAAGCCTGTTTCTTCTTCTTTCAAACAGGACGAAAGGAGATTGTCTCCTTGCTTGTGTGGTGTGAGTTTGCTTCACTTCACAGGACTCGTAGGAATCAGGACTCGGGATATTGAAGGACCTCCTCGGATTCTCTTTTGCTCATTTAATAACATAAAAACGGATCACTGGATCGCGCAGATCAGGACAGGATTCGGGACTTGCGAACTGGAACTGGAAACAGGAAACGAACGCCGCAGGAACGCCCCCACATTTGGATGGAACGGTTGCTGCTGCTTTGATAACTGAAGGTGTGTGTTCCACCCGTTTCGCGTGGTGGACAACCTTCATTTTTCCAAATTACGACACGTTGCGTCGAGACATCGATGCCGAGCTCAAGTCTGTAGCGTCGGTTTGCGATGCCCCCTGGATTTTCACTTCAATTTCTCCCAAGGATAAGGAAGAAACGCGCTACAAGGAAGTTTCAAGTCAGGAAGGACTCTTGGCACGCGTGGATAATTGTCAAAACCGGATTTCGAACTGTTTCATGGAAGTGAACCGACGCTACGCACGACGATTCTTGGCAGCAAGTGCTCTCGGCGCAACATTTGACCAATTGTTTCTCGAATTCCTGAACGAACATTGTGGAAATTTTAAATTTTATTCATACTAGCGTAACGGTATGAACCAAAATGCAGCTAACGCAAAAAAAAGGATAAATTGGATGGATGGAGTTTGGACAAATTGACTTTTAACCCCCCACTCTGGAAGGACTTCGCGGGATCGTGTTGGGACAATGTCAGGATTTGAAATTAGCCCACGTTCGTGTCGAAAAACTCTGCTCTGGACGACGTGGGACGACTGTATGAGATCGATCTTCTGTCTTCTCAAGGCCCTAGCTTTTCCCCTGTGCGCACCGTGGAACACACTTTTTCGCTGGATTCGTTGTCTCGAGAGGAAGGATTATATCGGTGTGTATTACTGTTTCTCTCAACCTCTTTCTCTCAATCTCTCACACTCAGGTACCAATCCTTAACCTTTACCAGTCGGTTCTTAGTCAATTTTCCTGTTTAACAATCTTGTTTTAGAGACTTTTTGCACATTTTCATCTTTCTAACCATTTCATTCTTTTCGTTAGCGTTTAATCCAAACAGTTTCTAGTATAATTTGTTTGCCTCCCTTTCATCAAGAATTCTTTTAATTTCTCCGTTCGATTTAACATAGCAGTTATTATTCATAACAAATTTCTTTCGTTCATACTTGCTATGCAAAAAAAAAAAAAAAACGCATCAAACCACGCGAAATAGTCAAGTCTTGCTTAATTATTGTGTAGAAAAAACAAAAAACAAGCATGAGACCACTTAGTCAAAACCCCTTGGGAGTGGTGGAACCGCACGGGTCACGTGTTTGACGGCCCAGTTTTCTTTGGAATGACGTGAAAACAAATCAAACCCCATTTATTTCAGTGCAGTAAAATTAAGTTACAGAGTTACAGTAGAAGGAATCGCACAGGAGGGAACGACCTAGCAGTTCCAAGGAGGATAGTGAGTGTCCGTGGTGGTTTTGAAATGAGTTTAAACAAAAGTCAGCTGGAAACAGTAAGTAAACACGAGTTTGGAGAGTTTTGCACCACGATGCCATACCGCAAGAGTGTGACAAAAGGATTACGATTACAGCAATAAAATGCGTTTTAAAATCAAGAGAGATTAAGTTATTTATATCACATTGCCAATGGGGAGAATTTTACTTGAGTTTCACATTTTGTGAACACTTGGGAGCATTCTAGGGGTACTCGAGGTCAGCGACGCCTTATTAGTGAAATGTTGAATTTTTTTATTGTTGATGTCTTAAAATCCGCCATCTAGAACATCTCGATTCCCTTTGAGGATCAGATCAACCGGAAAATTAGGATTTAGCCTAGATTTATCATAAACCGATTTGTCATGCGATTTGCTTTTTGCGTTGCTTTTTTCGGGTTTTAAAATGATTCAATTTCAACAAAATCTTCTGAGACTTTAAATGCGATTATTAAAAGAGCAATTCTCTGAGATTTCGGTAATTCGCTTTTGCCTTCCTCACTTTACTGAGGAAAGGCTATAAAATCACTCGAAAAACGAACTTTTTAGTTAGACCTCCTAGACCTACCTTCATTTGTACATATCGACTCAGAATCACCAACTGAGCAAATATCTGTGTGTTTGGCTGTATGTAGACATGTGTACCAAATCAATGTCACTGGAATATCTTGTTACAGGCTCAACCGATTTTGGCCGGAAAGGTTTTAATCGATCCGTCTTAACGTCCCCTAAGTTGCTATTTAAATTCATGCAGTTTTATCATGTATTTAAAAAGTTATGTTAAAAAAACTGTTTCATATAAAATTAAAATTATGGTAAAAAGGGTGTTTTTTTATGAAACCCTCACATGTTACATATTTTTTGAAAGCATATGAGAAGACCTTTCTTGTGGATTAAGAATTTTCGAGATCTGGCTTACCTATCTAAAATTACAAGCAGTTTAAAAAATGGTCTGAATTTACATAACCTCAAATGGTCCCGTCTGATCGTCACGTAAAAAGCCTTGTTGAGGGATGCCATTTTCCTGAACGGCGGTGTCTGTATTATCTTGACAAAAAGTCTGTAGGAAGTCTATTTTTTTTTACTCGTCACTTATTTTTATTAGGACCTCTTAGGTGCTGCGATCACATTAGGGGAGACCCATAAACCATGTGGACACTTTAGGGGATTGTAATCACTCAATAAATGAGAGGAAGGCACTAACCACCTAAAGGTGGATTAAGTAACGTTTTTTTTGTATTTTTTTAATCCGGCTGCAGGCCAAGCATCGATGATACTGAAGCAGCCATTACACTACCGCAAACAAACAAACAAACTCGCACTTTTTCGTGTTCGACAGTTTGCCAAACTCGCAAACATGTTTGCGGAAAACTCCCAAACAAGGCAAAATGTATGCAGGCTGACGTTTGTACAAAAACATCCAGCCAAACAAACTCAGCAGGCATACTGGCAAACTGTCAAAAAGTGCGAGTTTGTTTGTTTGTTTGCCGTAGTGTAACAGCTCCTTGATGATACTCGTCGGTTGACGGCGGGGGCATGGAAACCCTATTCCGATAAAAGCAAACTGACTATTTCATACTATAGTGTCTAAATCGGGCTGTAGAGAACGGATTTGGACGCTTCAAGTTGCAAAAGAAAGGTAGTGTTATCCTCTATTTGACCATCGGAAAAGTGTTCCCCGAGCGGCCACTGTGGTTCCGGACCGATCCGGATTATCCGACGGTTTTGTTCCGAAACGTTGTTTTCTACTCCAAAATGGGGTTTCCGACGGTTTTTATTGGAAATTTTTTAGTTGGTGTTCAACATTTTTCTAAAAATAGTTGTTTGAAAAACACATGTTTCGTAAAGTTTTACATAAACAAGAAAATTTATGCTAAATTTTCATATAAACTTACCAAACAAAGTTATCAAAAGTTCAAAATCGGTTCAAGTGTGTTGGAGGCACTTCAAAATGACAAACTAACAACTTTCAATTAATTGCTTTATCACAAATCAGTCTAACTTAGTAGATTAATGAGGCGTACGGAAAATTTTTTGGCCTAAATTTGTGACCTTTATTATTAAATAATTTTTGTAATTTTTTGATTACAAATTGTTGGCAAAAAACACGGCTTAACACTAGGAAAGATTTCAGGAGAAAACAATACACAGTAAAATAACAATTAGTTTTTGAATTCAAACTATAAATACAGTCATCCCACATGTTCGGAACACCCACAAATTCGGAACACTTTAGTGATAATTTGTCAATAGCATGCCAAATGCATCTTTCCTGTCGGCCCTACTATTATTAGGACCTTTATTTGGACATTCTCTTGCTATTTCACTAGTAAAAGTAGTACTTCTAAACAAACAAAACTGCATCTCAAGACTATTTCATTCAGAGCAGCAAAACACTGCCTTCAAATTGCATGTTACATAATTGTGCCTCCCACAATTGTGAAACACCTGAATTTAACTGATATTTTTTTCAAAAAAAAGTTATCATACCATTCATAAAACATAACTAAGCTTGAGTTTGGTTGGTTTCAGTACGTTAAGTCATTATTTTGTAAAAATTATGTACTCATGGAGAGAACCGAAGTTTGTTTACATCCGTAAGAAAAAAGTGTTCCGAATTGGTGGATGTCAAGGGACAAAACTTTTCTTCAAAAACTTGATATAAAAGTTAAAATTTGCAGTTGTTCGACACAGCAATCGAAAGATCGTTAGAAAAGCTTTCAGCCAAAACCTTCTGAGACTTTAAACGCGGTTATTAATAACAAATACCTTCCCTTTTCTACGATCACCAGTTGTGTTGGTCCGAGCCGGGATTTGAACCCCGATTCACAGTTTACGAGCCGGAAGCGTTACCACTAAGCTACGTAGCAAGCTTGTTGGACGGCATCTCAAAAATGAATCGAAATGCAACATTTTGATTTTTATATTGTACGATTTGTTTCTTCTATTTAAAAAATAATAACATAATTATCCTGAATATTTGTAAAATTAAATTTAATCTAACCATTTTGAACACCCTGTCCCCTAGGCTTTCCTCCAAAAACATCACCTGGAATTACATGTAAATACCAAACTAGGTAATCATCAGTCGTCATCCCCATCGAACACTCGAATCAAATCACCGATCGACGCCGGATAGCCCGTCACCGGACATTTACTCTCCTTCTGAAGATGCGCCACAATGCAGCGGTAGCAGTAAACGTAACCTGAAACGGACATCGCCGTCGCAATTTCCCACCGCTGCAAGCAAAGCGGACACTTGCCCCGGTACTTTTCCCCGTTCAGGTCACCCGGCGGAGCGTCCGGAGTGGGAAGTTTGGCCAGATCGCCCATGTTGGCCTCGTTTTGCCACCACTCGATAAACTGCAGAAAGAAAGCCGACAGCTCGAGACTTCGCAGCAGGGCAGAGCTGAGGAGTTTGGCGGGTTCCACTCGACCGGCAAGAAGCTCCTGGAACGTCCATGATTGCTCCTCTTCTTGCTGGTATGTCAGCGAGAGGTTCAACGCTCGCAAGACCGGCGAGTGCGTCGGAATGGCTCCGGCCAGATATGATACGTAATGGACCAGTCGGACGCACTCGAAGCACGCTTTAAGGTATGGGACGATCTGGGTTAGGCGGACCTTTTCGGGTGATATCACACGACCGTTTTCGTAATCTTCCTTCCATTGGGTTATTTTTGCTTCTAACTTGCGGTACAGATAAGGAGCTATGACGAGGAGTGCTAGTGACCAGCGTTGTCCGTTTTGATCGAAGCGATTGGTTCGCAGCGATGTTCTTGTTAGGCCGTAGAACACTTCCGAAAGGGAGCCTCCCTTGTAACGCAGGTAGTAGCTCTGGACGGCCCAGTTGAACACCAGAAACACCTCGTCGTAGTATCGGAGCAGTGGTCCGAAGGTGGCTGGTTTTATTGATGCTAAAAACTGATTTGGAGGTATTAGGATTAAGCTCATTGTGAAGAAATTAGTGTCTTACATTGGCAACTCTTTTGAGGGCTGGATAGAACGTCGCGTTCAGTGAATCTGCGGCCACGACTTCGAATATTGAAGGTCGAGTTTCAATATTTTGCGTGATGTGCGCTCCTTTAGCTGCCATCGTTGTCACAAGTTTTCGATTAAGTCTATTAATTTTATTATGTTTTGATTTGAGATGGAACCACAGTTGCTTCGTACCGTCACATTTCTTTGGTAGATTGAACAACGTTGAATCATTAGGGCGACTATTTCGAATTGTTATGCCTAAAGTGCTGTTTAGCCTGCTTCTACTACAGACGTAGCAGTCAATGTATTATCTGCAACAATAAATATAAATTTTCAATATTAAAGACATGTACTTGCAAAGGGCACCTAATACTGAACAATCTGGAAAGTGATGGAATTCCTGCAGTTTGTATGTAGAACAAATTCTAAATATTCAAATCAGTGCTGATTCAAAATTAATAATCTTTTTATCGTAGCATTGATTTTTTACTTTTACCTGATGAGTGTCTTCATCTGATATTATCCGCGCACCACCAAACCGAAGTGCGCATCTCTTCTGTTCCGCAAAAAATCTGTTGCGCCATACAAAAATTGAGTGGTTTGTCGTAAGCGTGTACATCAGCCCGTGGCGCAACAGGCTTTGACAGGTTGCGCTCGTATTTTGATTTTTGTCTGCCTTCACAATAACCTGCCACAACCAACAATTACAACAATTTGAACATCAACAGGTGAACTGGTAAAATGTTGAAAATCAATGATAAAAAGGTCACAGTCTTGCAATGCCAACCATAGCTTGATAATAATGCTGATGGGTAGAAGGAAACCTGTCTGTTGGTTGGAAGTGGCAAGTAGAGTATGTAGTGGTGCGGAAAACCTGAGCGTTTGACCCGGACGGATCGGTGTTGCTACCGACTTGTTTATACGCAGAGGTACGGTACCACACAGGACGAAGCTGGTAGACTCTTGTATTAACTAAATTCATGAGACGACACCCAAACAGCGCAAACCGTACACCAAAAGACGTTTCAGCAGCAAGTGCAAGGATTTTTTTACGTATGGTGGATTGTATCCGGAATAAAGGATGGTTTGAAGATTCCTAAGCGGAAATTCAACGGAGATGAAATCGGATTTTATATGTTAAAACTGGCAAAAAAATTCATCGCCAAGAAAGGAAGCCGAGATGTCATGATGGTAGAATCGAGCAATTTTAAGAAAAAAATCACAGAGTTCTGCTTTAGTGCAGATGGTTACTGTTTCCCACCAGACATCTCTCTGCAGTACCAACGATTGTGATACAAAGGACTATCCGGAATCGTTAAATCGAACATCTGAACAACCTTGTTGGATCTACATCTACTGTTCATCCTAAAATTTATCATTTGTAATGTGTCCGATTCTGTTCTTGGTAGACGGCCATAAATCACACGAAGCATTTGCAACTGCAGAGGTTTGCTAGAAGCTTGGTATAGCGGTGCTTATTGCAATATACCCACTATAAACCAACGTATAAACCTTGGACCCATTTTCGGAGATATACTTTGAGATGTCTTAGATGGATGAAGCTTAGATACTGAAGTCCGTATTAGAAAAGAGCCAACTAAGCTCGCAACTAAGGCAAGCTTTTGTACAACATTTATTTGAAACGCCTAATAGTTATAGACCCAAAATTTACCAGGATTCTAAAAACAGTAGGCTACGGCTAATCACAGAAAGACCCAGACATGTTCAATTCAAGCTTAAAATTTTTCAAACCGCTGTTTTATGGTAATAAAAAATAAATTTCTATCCCACAGTTGACTTAAGTTCACAACCAGACGAGAACCGGCTTGATGATCCACCCTAGGGTAGCGTTCCTCTTCACTTTACCGGTCTATCCGTAACATTCACCCTTCCAGATTGTTGTTTTGCACACGACACTGATTTCGCTTTTTCTTTTGTTGGTACCGGCGAACCAAGCTCATCGTCTTTTATAACATTATTATCATTTCGTTTCTTCGTCTGGTGAGTTCCAAAAAAACATCTCTGTCCAAACGACCTTAGTTCAATCGTTCACCGTTCGCTTTTTTGTGAGACTTAGTACGTCATTTAAAAATCTTTTCCTCTGTCTTTCTTACAGTCACCTCCAGGAGGCTTTATCAACCTACAATGAGTAGCACTGCTGGAAAGGTAAGCAAATTTGATAAGCTTATCTTCTTTGATGAAATTTGGCAATCATACTTGGTCCTAATGGTTTATAGAGAGTGTTTGTAAATGTCTTAGTTAGACGAAATTACTCTCTCACTTTCTCTTTTTGAATATTTTATTGCTTTCGCAAATCAATACTAAATAATTCCAACCTTCCCAGGTCATCTCGTGCCGGGCCGCAGTCGCTTGGGAGCCTAAGAAACCGCTTTCGATCGAAACGATCGAAGTGGCCCCTCCGAATCCGGGTGAAGTTCGGATTAAGGTGGTCGCGTCCGGCGTCTGCCACACCGATGCGTACACGCTGGATGGACACGATGCGGAGGGCGTGTTTCCGGTCATTCTGGGTCACGAAGGTGCCGGAATTGTGGAAAGTGTCGGCGAAGGGGTTACCAAGTTTAGGGAGGGTGACCACGTAATTCCGCTCTACATTCCGCAGTGCTTCGAGTGCAAGTTTTGCAAGTCGCCGAAGACGAACCTGTGTCCGAAGATTCGCGCGACGCAGGGAAAGGGATTGCTTCCGGATGGAACGTCCCGGTTTACGTGCAAGGGCAAGGAGGTGTTCCACTTTATGGGAACTTCGACGTTCTCGGAGTACACTGTTGTGGCGGAGATCTCGTTGTGCAAGATCAACGAAATTGCGCCCTTGGATAAGGTTTGTCTGCTGGGTTGTGGCATTCCAACCGGGTATGGAGCCGCGCTTAATACGGCCAAGGTCGAGCCGGGAAGCAGCTGCGCTATCTGGGGACTTGGAGCGGTTGGATTGGCTGCAGCAATGGGTTGTAAGGCTGCCGGAGCGACCCGGATCATCGGGGTGGACATCAATCCGGACAAGTTCAAAACGGGAGAAAAGTTTGGCTGTACGGAGTTTGTGAACCCGAAGGACTACGACAAACCAATTCAGCAGGTTCTGATTGAGAAGACCGATGGTGGACTGGACTACACCTTCGAATGCGTTGGCAACACCCTGACGATGCGTGCCGCGCTGGAGTCCTGCTGCCGTGGTTGGGGAACTTCGGTTATCATTGGAGTAGCCGAGTCGGGCAAGGAGATTGCCACGCGTCCGTTCCAGCTGGTTACCGGAAGGACGTGGAAGGGAACGGCTTTCGGAGGATGGAAGAGTGTCGAAAGTGTGCCGATGCTTGTGGAGCGTTATCTGAAGAAGGAACTGATGGTGGATGAGTTCGTAACGCATAACATGGCGGTCGAGAAAATTAACGAAGCATTTACTCTGATGCACGAGGGCAAGAGCATTCGATCGGTTGTTAATTTCTGAATGTTAGCATATAATGCTGTTACGTCCAAGTGAATACATGAATATTTTTGTTTTCTAATTTTCAAAAAATGTATTTTTTCTAGGGTAGTGATGTATCACAGCTTCTACTTTAGCTTAACTTATCTTTTAAAAGACCCGACCCACCGACTCAGAATCCAACAATAACTTTCTTATAAGATGAAGATTGTAGAGTTGGGTAAATTGGCCAATCGAACTGGCAATGGCAACCACTTTTTCAGCTTGTTAACACTGTCAGTTTTGCTGGGCGTGAAGGGTGTGAAGCGTGTAGGGTGGTTGGATCTGTCAAATATGGGCACGGCTTTAAATCCTTTAAATGACCATTCTTTATAATAAATTTCTAAAGATTTAGCGACTCCGGCATCTCAGAACCTGTCGACTCCGAAATCGTTAATCGGTTGCTATGATAACAACAAGGAAGTCAAGAATCAATTTTTAACTTAATTCTGTTAAGCCGTTTTCAAAAGTTGCCACAGAGTCTTGCTTTGACAGAACAACAAACACTGTTTTGTTTATGTTTACAAAAGTTCGTTAGAAGCCCGTTCCAAGCGCGCTCGACTCGATTTCATACAAAACCTTGACCTAAACACACAAGCTTCCGGCATGGAGTACGCCCTGGACATGGACGTGCACCACACGTGCCGCATCTGTCTGTCCCAGCCGGACCAAGAGCAGCGGCTGTTTAGCCTCTTTTCCAGCGCGATCGTGGACGGTTTTCTGGTGTCGATACCGGAAGCCATCAGCTTTTGCGTGGACTTGGAGGTGAGATTTGTTTTTTGAGAGATTGTTAGAAGAAATTTTGATATATTTTTTTAACTTCCGACAGATTGTGGAATCCGCCGAAATGCCGGGTAAGATCTGCCAAAGCTGCAAGTCTCAGATGCTGAATTTTTACGCCTTCAAGCGAAAGTGCAAGCGAACGGAACAGATTCTGCAGGAAACGATTGCGCAGAAACGATCAACTGTTGAGGAGGTAGCGGAAGCGAAGCTTGAGGAACCGGAAGTGCAGCCGGTTTTGGAGGAAGATGAGGAGAAACCAGACGAAGGAGAGGATGGCGCGGACGACAATTTGATGTTTGAGATTGCGGAACTGGTCCAGTGTGAGTCGTGTGATAAAATGTTTGAGAACGAGGAGGAGCTGAAGCAACATGCCGCCGCTGAGCATTTTGATGTGGAAGTTGCGGATACTCCAGAGGCAGGAGATGATGAACTTCACGAAGATACCGAAATGGACGCTCAGGTTGAAATGGAACCGACAGAGTCCCAAGGTTTCACGTCGGAACACGGGGAAGATGTTGAATACTACGAAGAGATTGTATCTCCAGAAGAAGCTCGCGAAGAGTGTGCAGAAGAAGCAGCACAGGAAGATTCGGAGGACGCTGAACTGATGGAGCAGCCTGAAGCGACTGTGGATAACACTAGCACTGAAACGGCCATGACCTGTAACATCTGTGGGGCAATTTTCGTCGGGCAGTCACGGTTTGGAAGACACATGCGATCCCACGAGGCCACCGCTCATGTAGTAGATTTCTTCCAGTTTCACATCTGCTGCGACTGCAAGAAGGTTTTCCTTCGCCAGGACGAATATCTGTTGCACCTCAAGAGTAGTGGTCACGTCGATAGTCCTGAAGTAGACGCTGCCACGAGCTATGCGTGCGGAATCTGTCCGATGGAACTTGTCGGGAAACTAGACGACATGAAGTTGCACATCTTGACTCACCAAGAGGTGCACTCGTGTCCCTTGCGAGGTTGTGGCTGTGAGTACGCTTCGTTGGCTCGACTGGGCGTCCACATCCGACAGAAGCACGTTGAGCACGATTCTCTCCGGTGTCAGCACTGCGGGATGGATTCGTTCGACTCGATGGCCGATTTGCAGCAACATTTGCGTCTCAAATGCACGGGCAAAAAGTTTCCCTGCAACCATTGCGGTAAGTCGGATGAACTTCCTCCCGAATGTACTTGATCTTATCCAGGTTTTTAACAATATGGACGAATACCGAATGTAACGCTTGTAACGGTACGGGGGTACTGTCAAACCAATTTTGTAACGCACGCTCCCGTCACGTCATTCTTGAACTCCTGTCAAAAATTTTCACCAAGATGGCGTCTCACATTTTTGCTTCCGCACCGCACCGTCCGCACACAACAAAACTTTTTCTGCTGGAGTGTTGTCGAGGGTTTCGTTTCTCTACAAAAACAGCTTCCCAGGAGCAACCCACGGCAGATCCGTCTTTATCCGCTGGCCGGAACGTGAAACGATAGTGCCCGAGATAGTGCCAGAAATGCCAGAAATTAACCGGAGACAGCAAGGCCGAAAGATGCTCGTGGAAGAACCTTTACTTCTCGCTTTACTTCCTGCAACCTCCAGCCGGAACCGAGTCCGTGGCTAAGAAAAACATCCGAGGCAACATTCGGGGGTATTTTCTTGCGGTTTTTTCCACTCTTCAGCGAGCGCTACTTTGTTCCCAGCAGTAGCCATCCGGCAGAAACTTTTGAGTCTCGGATGACTTTGGTGTAAAAGTACGGTCCCTAACCCCGCACTAAAATAAGTGCAACAACAGATAGATTTGTTTTGTGAACATAACCTTAAACTAGAGATGGTGTGATCCTTCCGGAATGAGGACAACTTTTGGAAAATGGACCAGGAAATGTGGTTCGGTGGAACAGTTGGCAAATGTTTTAGAAAATTTGTTTTTATTTTGATTCTCGCCATGTCGGTAAAAATTGACGGGCGGCCCACCGTTTTTTTGTTTCTAGCTGCAGAGATCCACCTGGTTTGGTTGACCCTGGGCAACCCACCAGCGAATAGAATGTGCACCAAATTGCTAAAAATCTCGAGGACAGAAAGAACCTGCTGGCCAGAAACAAGCGACAGAACTGTTAGCTGGAACCGTGTCCGTGGTAAAGAAAAACACCTGAGACAACACCGTTTCTACAGGAAGCCGCTGCCCGAAACCAACAGGTTCTGTGTCTTGTATTTCCCACTCACTTTTCCACTGTTCCATGGCCAGTGGCCAGCGAATGTTGCCTCGGATGATTTTCTTAGCCACGGACACGGTTCCGGCTGGAGGTTGCAGGAAGTACACTAAAACCCCCGTTTACGCGCAGGCGTTACGCTTTTTGTTTGGTTGATTTCTCGAAAACAGTGTAATGTTTTTACATTCTTTTGAAAGCAATTTGTAGATCTGCACAAGACATAAATCGCTTCAAAAAGTTTGCAAAAATATTGCGTCGTTCCAGAGAAATCGACGAAATACAAAGCGTAACGCCTGAGCGTAAACCGGGGTTTTAGTGTAATGGTTTTTTCACGAGCATCTTTCTGCTTTGCTGTCTCGAGTTTATTTCTAGCACTATGGACTTGGTTCCAGCCAGCGGATCTGTCTGGGGTTGTTCCTGGGCAGCGGCTTTCGGAGAGAAACGGGTTGTCTCGAAAATATTCCGGGCAGCAGCAGAAAATGTTTTGTTGTGTGCGGATGGGGTGGAAGCAAAAATGTGAGATGCCATCTTGGAGAAAATTTTTGACAGGAGTTCAAGAATGACGTGACGTGAACGTGCGTTACAAAATTGGTTTGACAGTACCCCCGTACCGTTACATGCGTTACCTTCGGTATTCGTCCATGTTGTTAAAAACCTGGATATTGTTATTTTTTCAGACAAGAAGTTTCTCACGCAGCGTTCTCTGGCAAACCACCTGAAGACCATCGAAAAGCGTTTCCGCTGTGACCAATGTGGGAAGAGTTTTGCACAGCAGGGAGAGCTTAAACTTCACCAGCGCTTCCACAACGGAGAGCGTCCCTATCAATGCACCGTGTGCGGAAAGAGCTACAAGTCGGCTTCGTTGCGGACCGCCCACATGGATTCGCACATAGAGGGAAAGACGTTCCAGGTAAGTTGAAAAGATCTTTAATGTTTTCTTTAAAACCTTCAATACCCTCAATTGTAGTGCCAAATTTGTGACAAGCAGTTGCAGACGCGAACCTGCTACCGGAACCACCTGAAGCGACATTCCGAAGAGAAGAAACACGAATGTGATGTTTGCTCTAAAAAGTTTTACACCAAGTACCACGCCAAGATTCACAAGGAGAAGGTTCACAAGCCGAACAAAGTGCAAGGCAAGGCGGAAGGAAAGCCCAATAAATAACATAACAAGCTGAAATTTCTCGAAGTGTTAGCTCAAACTGTCCGAAAGCATTGATATCGGTTCTTTTCTGTCCTATCTAGTAAAAGTTGCTTCTTACCTACTCATTCATATATTTGAACATATATTCATAACCTACTTACCTGCAGCAGTTCATTCCTTCTCCTTTTCGTGCGTTTTCATATGAAGCTTGAGGTGCTGCTTCCGGCTGAAGGCTTTCCCGCACAGCTCGCATTCGAAGGGTTTCAGACCGGTGTGTAACCTGTCGATGGAAAAGGGTTTCATAAATTTTGTTTACTAATGCATTACTTCATAATTAAATTTCTCTTTATTTCAGAACGCGTGTGTGAGTCGGGTTTCTCAATCACGGACTTATTATAACAGATATGTTGTTGTTTATTTTATTAACAGATATGAACTTCGCAGAAATTGTTCTCACTTTCTATCTATAAGAACTTAATAAAAAACGAACAATCAGTTCACTTTAACAGAACATCGAAAGGAGGTCGTTGCGACGGAGCGCGTTTCTCGTATTAGGTTTTGCGCCGGCTCGATTTGAAGGTTAGAAAGGAGTGCACTGTTTACATGGACTTAGCACAGTTCGACGCGCTCGTCGACTTTTTCGGGGGAAATCGTCGACAATCGACGAAGACCATGTAAACAGTGCACACGAGCTGTCAAATGACGTCACGGTGTAAAACCTTATTAGGTTTTACGCCGACTCGGTTTTTAGGTTAGAAATTTGACAGCTTGGCTGCACTGTTTACATTTTTTGCACGTGTGTCTCAGTAAAAATGTGTGTGCGTGTGCGCTCATGACGTCACGCTGTAAAGCCTAATAGCATCAAAGCAAGCCTCTTGATCAGGCCTGCAAAATGTTTCCAACCCAGCGTACACAAGAAGCAAACCAAAATGTCAGTTCGCTGCTAGCATGCACTGAAAATCAGTGCTGTTAAACGTTTAAATTAACGACGTTTAACTTAACGGAATCGTTAAAAGTTAACCTAAACGTGAACGCGAACGGAGCCTACGTTGATCTTAACGAGAACGTGAACGGAGCACGTTAATTAACGTCGTTAATCAACGCGTTAATCCTTCTGAGGCCCCGACTTTGAGGGCCTGTATCTCCCAAACGGTAACATCTAGCGGGTTACTTCCAGTTGCATTTTACGGGCATTAACAGTGACTATGAGTTCCCGGTGAGGTTATTTGTCCAAAGTTACCACCGGTTCCGGCAACCCGGAACATCCGTCAAGCATGTTTTTTAAGGCTTTTGTCATTCAATCGACATTTGAGCCAATGTTATGAAACGATGTTTGTAGTACATAGGTATACTGACTACCTTGGGTCAGTTCAGGTCATCTGTGGCCACTCCGGAACCGATTCCATGGTACCACGCAAATGGTACCATGATTTTGATATGTCGCATGAAAGGACTTTTCCTATACTCACTACACTTCCTCCGGTCACCGATAACCGGTTCCGGATAGGTCCGATCGGGTCAAAGGACACCGACATGATAATAGCTGATTAATGAGTTTCATTTCACTAAATTTGATAAGCAACATGTCGACTTTTGAATATCACAATCATCGGAACCATTTGCGTGGTACCATGGAATCGGTTCCGGAGTGGCCACAGATGACCTGAACTGACCCAAGGTAGTCAGTGTACCTATGTACTACAAACAACGTTTCATAACATTGGCTCAATTTCGATTGAATGACAAAAGCCTTAAAAAACATGCTTGACGGATGTTCCGGGTTGCCGGAACCGGTGGTAACTTTGGACAAATAACCTCACCGGGAACTCATAGTCACTGTTAATGCCCGTAAAATGCAACTGGAAGTAACCCGCTAGATGTTACCGTTTGGGAGATACAGGCCCTCAAAGTCGGGGCCTCAGAAGGATTAACGCGTTGATTAACGACGTTAATTGGGTACTAAAGCCCTATGTCAATTTTAATGTACAACGGTAAAAAACACGATAAGAAACCATTTCTGATCACTTTTTTTCATTTTAATGCAATTTTTTTTTTGACAAGTCAACATTTTTTCGATGGATCAACTATGGTCCCCTTGGAACGAGCTGTCAAGTAGGAGCTTTTCTGTCAAGAAGGACCGCGAGGTTAATTTTTCAAAATTGATTTAAAAATCCATTTTAAACTCTTTGTGGTCGTACAAAGGGTCATTGTACTCAGAAAAATAAGCTTTATCGCTGTAAACAATAATATCAGCAATCTAAGCTTCATTTTAGGACCCAATTAACGTGCTCCGTTCACGTTCTCGTTAAGATCAACGTAGGCTCCGTTCGCGTTCTCGTTAATTTTAACGATTAACGGACGCGTTAACGTTAATTAACGTTTAACAGCACTGCTAAAAACCCAACCATGGTAGTTGCTACCATATTGTAGGGTTAAATTGAGAACACGCACTGACGTATTTTTGCTAAAAACATTCCGTGCTTAGATTGACTGATTAACGCAGTCAGTTTTACTATGTCGTGAGCGGTATGGTAATTTTAACCCTCCAATATGGAGAGAATGATAATGATTTCGTAATTGCTACCATGCAATTTTGTGGAAGCATGGTTCATTTTACCATATTTGCGTTTACTTTTACAAAAAAGCCGCAGTTATTTTAATAAGCAGCATTTTTAGCAAATGTTCTTAAAATTACCATGGTCGGGCTTTCAGTGTGTGACTGTAAGCCTACACTGAAAGAAAGGCTCACAGCAATATCACATGTTTTACACGTGAATCTGCCCCATACTACTTTCCATATGAATGTCAATTTCTGAATTAAATATACTTTATTGAATCTTTCTTATAATAATTACATTTGGTTTACATAATAAGTGGTCAGCTGTGGCTCTTCAGCTTTAGTTTGCTTTTCGTGATTTAAACACTGTTCATTTTCATAACTTTAAAAGTATATGATTTATCATTTTTGTAACACTAGGTACAATGAGGAAAAAAAATTTAAGAAAACATAACCTAACCTAAAACTAACTTAATCTTACCATAAACTAAACCAATCCTTGAATCAAGGGGTATTCAGATATAGCACATTTTTCCCTGAATTTCAAACATTTTTCTTGAATCTTCTGATCCAACATTTTTACTTCTGCTAATTCATGAACCTCACTTGATCTTGTCCAGCCAGGAACATTCAAAACCATTTTGAGTACCTTGTTTTGGACACGCTGGAGCTTCAATTTATGAGTTCTAGCGCAACACTCCCAAACAGGTACTGCATACTCAATAACGGGGTAAATTATTTGTTTGTAAACTGCTAGCTTATTTTTCAAAGATAGCTTTGATTTTCTGTTAATTAAAGGATACAAACACCTGATGAGAATGCTGCACTTGTTCAATATTTTATCTACATGCTGCCGAAACAATAGTTTCGAGTCAAGTATGAGACCTAAATAGACAACTTCCTTTGACCAGGGTATTGAAACATCATTCATTTTAATCAAAACATCATCCTTTGGGACAAATCTGGCCGATTTGGAAAGTGGAAAAATGATGGTTTGAGTTTTGGCTGCATTTATGCGAATTTTCCAGTCGCCAAAGTATTCGGAAAGAACGTCAAGACCCTTCTGAAGACGGCCAACTAAATATCTGGTTATTTTACCCTTATAAATAACGGCAGTGTCATCAGCAAAAGTGACAACACACCATTACCAGGAAGAGTAGGCAAATCAGATGTAAAAATATTGTACAGAAGTGGGCCAAGAATACTTCCTTGGGAACCCCAGCATCAATGTTGAATAATCCAGAAGCAATCCCATTCAGAAAAACCCTGAACGATCTCTCCGAAAGATAGTGCTGGATAATTTTGATAAGATACATTGGAAAACCGTATAAATACAGTTTATGTATCAAACCATCATGCCAAACATTGTCAAAAGCCTTCTCAACATCCAACAAAGCCATAGCAGTTGATTTAGACTCAAGCTTGTTCTGCTTGATGATTTTAGTTACTCTCGTAAGCTGATGAGCAGTATTATGTCCCTTTCGGAAGCCAAACTGCTCATTCAAAATTATATTATTATCGTTGGTAAAATCCAAAAGCCTTGAATAGATGACCTTCTCAAAGAGTTTGGACAGACTACTCAAAAGACTAATGGGACGATAACTTGTTGGCGATGTTGGATCTTTTGAGGCTTCAAAATTGGTATGACTTTGCCCAGTTTCCAATTGGTGGGGAAGTAACCAAGTTGCAAACATTTATTGAAAATATTGGCTAGATGTTGAAAGAACTGATCACTCTGTTTTTTCAACACTAGATTAAAATGTTATCAAAGCCTGGAGCTTTCATATTTTTCATTTGTTTAACTGCAACTTTGACTTCCTCACCAGAAACATGGGAATCTGCAGGAAATTCAAAGGTAGAGTCATTGATTGTTGAAATACTATTGGCAACTGATGTTTCTTTACGGCTGGTCATGGAAGCGCCAAGATTATGTGAACTAACAAAATGAAGCCCAAGTGCATTTGCCTTTTCCTCGGATGTAATCAAAGGAGAATCCTCAACAATAAGAGGAGGAATAGGCTTTGGTTTGTTTTTAAGAACTTTTGAAAGTTTCCAAAATGGTTTTGAATAATTCCCAAGCTGGCTTACATGTTTTGAAAATTCTTGATTTCTGATATTGTCAAGTCGGTCTTGTATGATTTTGTTCAAATTGTTCACTGAAATCTTTTGTCATAGTCCCCAGTCCGTTGATATTGTCTCCTATAAACATTCCTAAGTCTAATCAAGTGTTTAGTATCTACGTCAATATCAGTTACCTTAAAATTAACAGGAACCTCCCGAACGTTGGCAGCCTCTGCTTGGTTGATAGCCTGCTGGATCACCTCCAGCGAACGATCAATATCGGCAGAAGTTTCCGGGTGTTGATCATAGTCGATGTTGCTGTCGACCACTTGCTGAAACTGCTGCCAGTCAACGTTGTGGTAATCTTTCCGGGTTGGTTGCCGCTGCGGAGTAACGGAAGCTCCAACCTCCACAACCACCGGATAGTGATCAGAACTCAACTCTTCAAACACCTCAGGATGAGCCACGTTCTCAGCCATATTGGTAATGAAGAAGTCGATGATTGAGTGATTCCCAGACCGAGCCACCCTCGTTGGACGATCCGGACTCACAACGTTGTAGTATCCGTTTTGCAGATCGTTGTGCAGAATCACTCCGTTCCGATTCCTCCTGCTGTTGCCCCAAACTTCATGCTTCGCGTTGAGGTCACCAGCGATGATGTACTTTGCGCTCCGCCGTGTCAGCTTCTGGATATCGCTCTTCAGTTTTGCTGCTGAACCATCTCTGGAATTCACCTGACGTGGGCAGTATGCAGCAATGAAGAGTACTGGGCCAACCGAAGTGGGAATTTCCACCCCAACGGCCTCGATGATGTCCAGCTTGAAGTGTGGCAGCCGGCGTGGCTTGAGATCACGATGAACAGCGACAAGCACACCTCCTCCTCCAGAGGTGGTCCTATCGAGCTGCGTCGCGATCTTGTAGTTTTGCAGATAAACTTTTTCACCGGGCTTCAGATGAGTTTCCGTGATGGCAGCTACGTCGATCTCCTTCTCGCGAAGAAAATCCACCAGCTCTAAATTCTTCCTCCTAATGGAGCAAGCGTTCCAATTCAGCAGCTTGAGGGACCTACGATCCATACTGGATGACGAACGAGGTCAGCACTTCAATCTGCTGGGTCTTGGTTTTGCATCCACGCAGTGCAGCGGACATCTGTTTGAAAATATTGAGGAGTTCGGTTGAGGTGTAAAGATCATTACCATTTTCCTCAACTGCTGGTTCTTGGGTTGGTCTTGGCTCCTGGCTGAAGCCCGGTGGTGGCGGTCTCGGCTCCTGGCTGGAACCCGGCCGTGGATGATTCATCTCAGCTCTCTTCCTGGGATCCAACGGCAACGGTGCCAAGTTCGGGACCTGGCGTCGCGGTTGAAGAGGTGGAAAATTTTGCTCCACCAGGGCTGGAGGAGTTCTACGACGCTGAGGCTGATTCTTCGTCGATGCTTGCTGCCGAATTTTCACGAACTCAGCTCTCTTGGGGCACTTTCGGTCGGTTGACGAGTGCTCACCGTTGCAGTTGAGGCACTTCACCAGCGAATCTTGGATGCACTGGGATGTGATGTGCGCATCGGTACCACATTTGGCGCAACGACGCTTCAGGTGGCAGTTCTTACCTCCGTGCCCGAAACCCAGGCAGTTGAAGCATTGTGTGACGTCACGATGCACTGGTCGGTATCGCTCCCACGACACGATAATGTTGAAAACCGCTCGGATTGCCTTCAGCTCAGGAAGCGTCGTCGATCCCTTAGCCAAATGCAGCAGGTAGAGCTGGTCACGGTACTTGATGTCTTTGTTGCGTCGGCTCATTTTGTGCACGGCCAACACATCCAGTTTCAAAACTTTTAGCTCGGCAGCTAATTCCTCCACTGGCATGTCGTACAGACCTCTGACGACGATTTTGTACGGCTTATCCATGACGACATCATGGGTAAAGTACTCCGCCTCGTTTTCGGTCAAGTAATCCTTGACCAGTTGATAGTGCTGCCTGGATTGCACCAGCACCTTAAATCCGTCCTGACACAGACGAATGTTGCCTTGGACTTTCCCAGACTTGATGAGTTCAACCAGCCCCGCACGAAAGTCGATCGTTGCTGCTGATTGCCTCACATAAAAAGGAGGCAGTTTCTCCTTTCGCTGTTTCACTTCATTCTCCTTTGCTTCCGCTACCTGGTCCTCGTCAGGCAGTCCAGCGAACTTGTTGTTCTTCAAAGCTGCTCCTCGTGCGATGAAGAGTTCTCCTCCTCCTCATCCATCGGTACAGTACCGTCGCTCTTTTTCGTCTTTTTGCTGTTCGATGTCACTTCCAAAAGCACCTTCCTTTTGGAAATTCCCGGTTTTTGGCCATCAGTTGAGGCCTCAACCTTCCTTTTGGAAATTCCCACTTTTTTGCCTGTTTGAGCCGCAGGTAGGGCAATATTGCCGGCGTTTTGCGCCGGGACGCGACGAGTCATGTTGATTCAGACAACCTTCACCAACGAATGCTCGGATAACAATGACATATGAATGTCATGTGTAAATCACTTGAGTATTTTCAATCGCGCGACACGGTAAATTCAACAGCAAAACACGTTAATTTCACGTGACGACGCACATGAATTTGCAATGCTTTTCTCATTAATGTTAAATGAATTTGTAATGTAAATCAATTGGTTTTCCACTGGTATTTAGGTGTTTCAAAAAATGAATTTTCTTTATTTTATTTTTAATAAATTTATTTCACGCTTTTAATCATAATTATGTTTTATTTGACGAAATCAAAAACTCTCTTTGGATACATGTAAATTACATAAAATCAAACACTTCACTAAACTGATTAAAATTTCACTGATACGCTGCTTTTAAGAATGCGGACCAGGTTCCAAAATGACAAGTGCCCAAGACCATCTAACACTTTTTGATCCAGCAGCTGGCGGATTCGTAGCCCGCCCTTGATGTCCAGGGTGAATCTCTAGATACCACTATACCGCTTGTTTTCTTTCGTTCGGACTAACAGCTCCGGATCGGAGCAGATTCCGAGGACGACCACTGGCCGGAACCTGATCCTCTGAAAAATATTGTTAGTTAGTTTAAATCAGGGTGGCCACCTCGGGAAAAAACCGGGAAAACCGGGAAAAAACCGGGATTTTTATCCACCGGGAGAAAACCGGGAAAAACTCGGGAATTCGACTGACAAACCGGGAAAATATTTTAAGTTTAGTAAAAATTTGACAAAAGCCTCTTTAATGAGTTCAATATGTTCTTTTCTCAATTAGAATATTATTCCTGTTATTCTAAATGAAGAATTTGCGAAAACTATGTTTAAATTTGTGTAATAGACTCATTCCTCTTGGTTATGGATGTTTTTTTTTCTGTTGTATCCTATTGTATTTTTACTTGGCGATTTTTTTTAATAAAGCGAAATGTTTTCTCTACTAGCGATTCTCAACCTGGGGACATGTACACCTGGGGGTACCACCAGCGGTCTCAGGGAGTCCGAGGACAATCCCTGCAATGGAGGCCATTTGTCCCAAGCAAAATATTTGAGAGAAAAAAATAACAAATTGCTTTGAAGCAAAAAATAACAACCATGCTTAAGGTGCAATGAATTACGGGCGAATTGTTTTGACCAACCAGAAAATGTTTAAAAATATTTGAATGATAAATCTATAATTTGCATACGTTTAAAAATTTTATCAATTTGAAGTAAAGTGCACCGTTTTTGGATTTTTTGTTTTTTTTCTACAAATATTTGTTTCAAATTTGTATATTGTGCCAACTACCACTTACTACCATGTTGGTAAAAATAATCTTATGTTTCATGATTTGGATATTTTCAATTCGACCTTTTTTTGCTAAAATATTAGTTTTGCATAAAATAAAAATTAGGATTTTTTGTAAGTGGAAATTATGGATCTCATGGTACGAAAACAACATTACAGTAAATATCTCTCTAAATTTAAAGATCAGACATTTCCTTCAAATTGTCACACAAAATACACAATTTTAAAATATTTTTCTTGGCCTGTATCTCAGCAACAAAAGAATGGATAAAAAATATTCAAAAAAGAAAGCAGAAAAGAATTTTCTCAACCATTTAATAGATAATTTTCAATTGAAAATAGCTACAACTTCAAAAAATACTATTTACAAAATTTAAATCTCCAAAATTAAAATTAAAAAAATATGGGAGATGTCTGTAGAAATGAAAAGACAGCGAAAATTTAATTAACAAAAGGAATTTCTCCAGATAGTTGATAGTTTTAAAGAAAAACAGGGTACAACATTTTATTTTGAAGCTTTATTAAGAAAACTGATTTGAAGAAATGTACATGGACGTTGTGTGGCCTATCCATGTTTTTAAACAACTCTAGAAACATGATTTACGACATTTTTAATTCTTCAAAATTCAAGTTTCTTTCTTCGTGAATTGGAATGTAGAAAAATTTCATATATGAACGCTAGGGGGTACCAGCAGCTTAAGTAACACTAAAAAGGGTACCTAGCCTAGAAAAAGTTGATAATAATATCATGGAGTTTCTGTTTGTAAATATTATTTTATTTGATAATATTTGAGATTCTCAGCCAGACAAATTATGAAGGAAAACTTGCAATGATTTTTTTTGCAAAGTATTTTTTTAAATGTCGTTTGAAATTTATGTAAAACTTTCAGATATTTGAAAAAAACAAAATAGATAGAATTCTGCTACAAAAAAGTCACTTGAAACACAGGCAATCACTTTTAGGTGGTTACTACATCAACACAAAAATTGAGATCATGTTGAAAAAACGTTACTTAATCCACCTTTAGGTGGTTGGTGCCTTCCTCATATTCATAAAGTCAATACATTCAGTAAAAATAGCAACATTCCCCCTTAACATGTTTAACAAATCAACTTTATTACTCATTTCTTTTGATATGGTTCGCAGACCATCAATATTTCTGGCTCATCGGCAAGGTCTGATAAAAAAAACCTATCCAACGATAGTTCGCATGGAAGATTCAGACAATATTTTTATCACAATATCTGAAATCAAACCTCTAAAAAGTGTATAAATAACACTTAAGTGCTAATAACTTTTGATAGGATTGTCAGATCCTTGATGTTTTAGGCTCATTTGAAAGGTCTTTCGATTATCTAACTAACGATGGGTCGCATGATGGACCCGGACATCATTTTTACAGAAATATCTGAGATCCGGCCTCCAAAAAGTGTATAAATAACACTTAAGTGTCAATAACTTTTGATAGGTTTGTCAGATCCTTGATGTTTTAGGCTCATTTGAAAGGTCTTTCGATTATCTAACTAACGACGGGTCGCATGATGTACCCGGACATCATTTTCATTGAAATATCTGAGATCCGACCTCCAAAAAGTGTATAAATAACACTTAAGTGCCAATAACTTTTAATAGGGTTGTCAGATCCTTGATGTTTTAGGCTCATTTGAAAGGTATTTCGATTATCTAACTAACGATGGGTCGCATGATAGACCCGGACATCATTTTTACTGAAATTTCTGAGATCCGGCCTCCAAAAAGTGTATAAATAACACTTAAGTGCAAATAACTTTTGATAGGATTGTCAGATCCTTGATGTTTTAGGCTCATTAGAAAGGTCTTTCGATTATCTAACTAACGATGGGTCGCATGATAGACCCGGACATCATTTTCATTGAAATATCTGAGATCCGGCCTCCAAAAAGTGTATAAATAACACTTAAGTGCCAATAACTTTTAATAGGGTTGTCAGATCCTTGATGTTTTAGGCTCATTTGAAAGGTATTTCGATTATCTAACTAACGATGGGTCGCATGATGACCCGGACATCATTTACTGAAATTTCTGAGATCCGGCCTCCAAAAGTGTATAAATAACACTTAAGTGCTAATAACTTTTGATAGGATTGTCAGATCCTTGATGTTTTAGGCTCATTTGAAAGGTATTTCGATTATCTAACTAACGATGGGTCGCATGATAGACCCGGACATCATTTTTACTGAAATTTCTGAGATCCGGCCTCCAAAAGTGTATAAATAACACTTAAGTGCCAATAACTTTTGATAGGATTGTCAGATCCTTGATGTTTAGGCTCATTTGAAAGGTCTTTCGATTATCTAACTAACGATGGGTCGCATGATGTACCCGGACATCATTTTCATTGAAATATCTGAGATCCGGCCTCCAAAAAGTGTATAAATAACACTTAAGTGCTAATAACTTTTGATAGGATTGTCAGATCCTTGATGTTTTAGGCTCATTTGAAAGGTATTTCGATTATCTAACTAACGATGGGTCGCATGATAGACCCGGACATCATTTTTACTGAAATTTCTGAGATCCGGCCTCCAAAAAGTGTATAAATAACACTTAAGTGCTAATAACTTTTGATAGGATTGTCAGATCCTTGATGTTTTAAGCTCATTTGAAAGGTATTTCGATTATCTAACTAACGATGGGTCATGATGACCCGGACATCATTTTACTGAAATTTCTGAGATCCGGCCTCCAAAAGTGTATAAATAACACTTAAGTGCTAATAACTTTTGATAGGATTGTCAGATCCTTGATGTTTTAGGCTCATTTGAAAGGTATTTCGATTATCTAACTAACGATGGGTCGCATGATAGACCCGGACATCATTTTACTGAAATTTCTGAGATCCGGCCTCCAAAAGTGTATAAATAACACTTAAGTGCTAATAACTTTTGATAGGATTGTCAGATCCTTGATGTTTAGGCTCATTTGAAGGTATTTCGATTATCTAACTAACGATGGGTCGCATGATAGACCCGGACATCATTTTTACTGAAATTTCTGAGATCCGGCCTCCAAAAAGTGTATAAATAACACTTAAGTGCCAATAACTTTTGATAGGATTGTCAGATCCTTGATGTTTTAGGCTCATTTGAAAGGTCTTTCGATTATCTAACTAACGATGGGTCGCATGATGTACCCGGACATCATTTTCATTGAAATATCTGAGATCCGGCCTCCAAAAAGTGTATAAATAACACTTAAGTGCTAATAACTTTTGATAGGATTGTCAGATCCTTGATGTTTAGGCTCATTTGAAAGGTCTTTCGATTATCTAACTAACGATGGGTCGCATGATGTACCCGGACATCATTTTTACTGAAATTTCTGAGATCCGGCCTCCAAAAGTGTATAAATAACACTTAAGTGCAAATAACTTTTGATAGGATTGTCAGATCCTTGATGTTTAGGCTCATTAGAAAGGTCTTTCGATTATCTAACTAACGATGGGTCATGATGTACCCGGACATCATTTTCATTGAAATATCTGAGATCCGGCCTCCAAAAGTGTATAAATAACACTTAAGTGCCAATAACTTTTGATAGGATTGTCAGATCCTTGATGTTTTAGGCTCATTTGAAAGGTCTTTCGATTATCTAACTAACGATGGGTCGCATGATGTACCCGGACATCATTTTCATTGAAATATCTGAGATCCGGCCTCCAAAAAGTGTATAAATAACACTTAAGTGCTAATAACTTTTGATAGGATTGTCAGATCCTTGATGTTTTAGGCTCATTTGAAAGGTCTTTCGATTATCTAACTAACGATGGGTCGCATGATGTACCCGGACATCATTTTCATTGAAATATCTGAGATCCGGCCTCCAAAAAGTGTATAAATAACACTTAAGTGCCAATAACTTTTGATAGGATTGTCAGATCCTTGATGTTTTAGGCTCATTTGAAAGGTCTTTCGATTATCTAACTAACGATGGGTCGCATGATGTACCCGGACATCATTTTCATTGAAATATCTGAGATCCGGCCTCCAAAAAGTGTATAAATAACACTTAAGTGCTAATAACTTTTGATAGGATTGTCAGATCCTTGATGTTTTAGGCTCATTTGAAAGGTCTTTCGATTATCTAACTAACGATGGGTCGCATGATGTACCCGGACATCATTTTTACTGAAATTTCTGAGATCCGGCCTCCAAAAAGTGTATAAATAACACTTAAGTGCAAATAACTTTTGATAGGATTGTCAGATCCTTGATGTTTTAGGCTCATTAGAAAGGTCTTTCGATTATCTAACTAACGATGGGTCGCATGATGTACCCGGATATCATTTTCATTGAAATATCTGAGATCCGGCCTCCAAAAAGTGTATAAATAACACTTAAGTGCAAATAACTTTTGATAGGATTGTCAGATCCTTGATGTTTTAGGCTCATTAGAAAGGTCTTTCGATTATCTAACTAACGATGGGTCGCATGATGTACCCGGACATCATTTTCATTGAAATATCTGAGATCCGGCCTCCAAAAAGTGTATAAATAACACTTAAGTGCCAATAACTTTTGATAGGATTGTCAGATCCTTGATGTTTTAGGCTCATTTGAAAGGTCTTTCGATTATCTAACTAACGATGGGTCGCATGATGTACCCGGACATCATTTTCATTGAAATATCTGAGATCCGGCCTCCAAAAAGTGTATAAATAACACTTAAGTGCTAATAACTTTTGATAGGATTGTCAGATCCTTGATGTTTTAGGCTCATTTGAAAGGTCTTTCGATTATCTAACTAACGATGGGTCGCATGATGTACCCGGACATCATTTTTACTGAAATTTCTGAGATCCGGCCTCCAAAAAGTGTATAAATAACACTTAAGTGCAAATAACTTTTGATAGGATTGTCAGATCCTTGATGTTTTAGGCTCATTAGAAAGGTCTTTCGATTATCTAACTAACGATGGGTCGCATGATGTACCCGGACATCATTTTCATTGAAATATCTGAGATCCGGCCTCCAAAAAGTGTATAAATAACACTTAAGTGCTAATAACTTTTGATAGGATTGTCAGATCCTTGATGTTTTAGGCTCATTTGAAAGGTCTTTCGATTATCTAACTAACGATGGGTCGCATGATAGACCCGGACATCATTTTTACTGAAATATCTGAGATCCGGCCTCCAAAAAGTGTATAAATAACACTTAAGTGCCAATAACTTTTGATAGGATTGTCAGATCCTTGATGTTTTAGGCTCATTAGAAAGGTCTTTTTAATACCTTTCTGAAAATGTATAACATGACAGGGTTTCTTACAAAAACCACCCTTTTTACAATCTTCCGGACATACGCCAAACTCGTTTTTTTAGCATAACTTTTGAAGTACTTTACTAAACTTCATAATTTTCAATAGGGACTTATGGGACCCCAAGACGAATCGAATGAGACCAAAACGGTCCAAATCGGTTAAGCCAGTGCTGAGATAATCGAGTGCATATTTTTTGGTGCACAGACCCACATCCCTACACACACACACACACACAGACATTTGCTCAGAATTTGATTCTGAGTCGATAGGTATACGTGAAGGTGGGTCTACGAGGTCAAATTAAGAAGTTCATTTTTCGAGTGATTTTATAGCCTTTCCTCAGTAAGGTGAGGAAGGCAAAAAAGCCGATGCTAATATTTTTCAAAGTTTTTGTCCCTCGGCTCTGGCCGGGGTCAAGTGGGGGAACAATCCATAGTCTCAACATTTGAATGCAAAAAGTGATCAAAAATGCATTTTACACTAGTTTATTTGTTTTGCAACCATTAGTCTTCAAAAAATGTAAGATTTGACGGTAACAAAACATTCAAAAAAAAAAAAACTAAAGGTGTAAATTTTTAAAAATTGAAAGATTAATAAATCAACCCAAACATGCTTAAAAATTATTCCAAACTCAAGGGAATGCATTTTATATTGATTTCAGCTGATTGCACTTAAATTTCAATTGAAATTTTAATGTTTTTTGGAAAATATTTTTTTGCCCCCTGATTTTTCGGGGCAACTATTCGTTACATTTACATAAATGTTGATAACAATTTATTTTTGCAGATTTTTTCTACAAAATTAATAAATTGTAGTAATAATCAATCTCATTTTAAAAAATTAAACGATTTTTTATTTTGAGTTTATAAAATCTACATGTATGATGTGTTAAACTGGCAACCCTGCCAAGTTGTTGACAGCACCGCGCGCTATTTTTCTTATTTTTATTATTATTAGTTTTAGTCAATAAACATCATTCGTGTGCATTCTCTCTCCCGAGCAGGACGTGTTTTACCTTTGCTCTGAAAGTCCAATAGGTTATGGGCCCAGGGACGCAATCTTTTCTGCGCATCGTGTAACGCTCGGCATCGAAAGAAAAGTCATTTCGGAAAGTTAATTCGCGAAGTTGACGTTGTCGTTTCGAGGGAAAATGGAGAAAGTCGGAATCGCAAAGCTTACCAGCGAAAATTACGATTCGTGGAAGCTGGACGTCGAGTTCCTGCTGGTCAAGGAAAAGCTGTGGAGGTATGTCTCTCCGGGAGTGAAACCGAAGCTGAACAAGGACCAGACCAACGCGGCTGAGCTGGAGGCTTGGGATGAAGGCGACCAGCAAGCGCGCGCGACAATCGGTTTGTTGATCACGAAGGGCCAACACGGGCTGATCCGGAACACAAACACCGCCAGAGAGGTGTGGGAAAACGCCAAGAAGAAGTTCGAGAAGAAGACACTGACCACGAAGGCGTACCTCATCAAGCGAATTTGTGATCTGAGGTACAGCGAAGGTGCCGACATCGAGGAACATCTGCAGGAGTTTGAGGACCTGTTTGACAGGCTGGCTACCGTGGGCTACAAGTTTGAGGAGGAACTCCGGGTGATCTTCATCCTGCGCAGCCTGCCAAGTTCTTTCAGTGCTCTCTCGACTGCTTTGGAGAATCGGTCGGAGAAGGAGCTGACCGTGGACATCATCAAAGGAAGCATCATCAACGAGGTGGAGAAGCAAAAAGAGATGACGTCATCGGATGAGAAGGTGCTGAAGGTTGTGGCAAAACACGGTGTCCAGTGCAATCATTGTCACAAGTTTGGACACAAGTGCAAGCAGCTGACGAAGCGGTATGGAGAAGGAAGCTCTCAGAGCGACGACGACGACATCTGGGAGAAGCCAACGACGAAGTTCAAAAGTTCAGCGGAAGTGTCCGACGAAGATTTTGCGTTTGGCGTGTGCGAAGCTTTTGCAGGACAGTGGATTGTGGATTCAGGTGCGAGCACTCACATGTGTACCGAGCGGAAATCTTTCGAATCGCTGGTACAGCCGCGTGAGGACACTCCGAAGATGGTAACGGTCGCTGATGGTAAAAGTGCTGAAGTGAAAGGAGTCGGAAGCTGTCGGATTCGTTGCTACGGTACTGGTGACACGGAACGTAACTTAACGTTGAGCAACGTTCTCTACGTACCTGATCTCAACACCAACCTGGTTTCGGTGGCGAGACTCGTGGACAAGGGAGCGAAGGTTACCTTCGAGAAGCAAAAGTGCACAATTTCGTGTGGAAAGCGAATTGCCGCAGTTGCACCCAGAAATGGAGGTGTGTTCAACCTTCGGATGGTGAAGCACCAAAACGGCCGACGTCCGAAGACTGCATCTGGAAGACAGAAGACACAACAAGGCAAGCTTCCGGCCGTAGCGATGCAGCAGTTTCCGGAGCACAAAGCAGCGACTGCCCCAGAGTGTCTACTCTCTGCTGTCGTGGACACACTTGACCGTTCTGACATCGAAATATGTCTGTGATTCAGGAGGAGCCCCAGAACGTTCAGGAGGAGTATGGTGAACGCGCGTTGAGGAGGAGTGTTAAACTGGCAACCCTGCCAAGTTGTTGACAGCACCGCGCGCTATTTTTCTTATTTTTATTATTATCAGTTTTAGTCAATAAACATCATTCGTGTGCATTCTCTCTCCCGAGCAGGACGTGTTTTACCTTTGCTCTGAAAGTCCAATATGATGATGAAAATTCCCAATCATTATGGAAATTAGATGTTTGGATTGGAAACAGATAAAAACGGCTTCGTTTACAACTTACTCACTTTTTACTCAAGATTTGAAAGCTTTCTTGAGGAATTCAAACTTTGAACCAAATGTATGCGTTCAAAAAGTATGTTGGTACTAACGTTAGCATAAAAAACATTGTAATTTGGTTTAAAAACATTTCGTAAAATTCCTTCTGGGCTCGGGAGAAAACCGGGAAAAAACCGGGAAATTGAAAATCGAAATCTGGTGGTCACCCTGCTATAAATGGTTAGGCACTTATACTTACATCAAACCCTACGTAATGTACCACCCCCGGCCGAGCTAAAATGCGTAACCGGAAAAGAAGGTGTGCATGCCTGGCACGAACACTCAAAGCGTGTTCTAGCGTGTTGCTCGTACTGACTCAGAGCAAGGGTAAGATGTAGGTGTAAGGGCAGTGCGTGTTCGTCGGGAACCTGGTGCATAAGATCGGTCAAGGCCCGTTCTTACACTGAAAATTGCGAATTGCGAACATTGAAATGAATGGTCAAATGAACCGCAAAGGAACCGGATAACAAACAATAGGACGATGAAGATTAAAATTAGATCTTTTGTGGAAGTTCCGGTTAAGACAAAACAACACCATGGTATCAAAACCAGACGACTCAAAAGCAAATTTCCGTTTTACCGGAGCTGGGAAAGTTGAAGATACGCATCAACACATCGGGAAGAAATCATCAAGTGTCTCAGCAGAAGCAACGCGTTGCCAGACTGCGAATTCCGCAACTGAGCAATTCTCTGAGATTTCGGTCATTCGATTTTTTTTGTATTTTTTAATCCGGCTGAAACTTTTTTGGTGCCTTCGGTATGCCCAAAGAAGCCATTTTGCATCATTGGTTTGTCCATATAATTTTCCATACAAATTTGGCAGCTGTCCATACAAAAATGATATGTAAAAATTCAAAAATCTTTATCTTTTGAAGGAATTTTTTGATCGATTTGGTGTCTTCGGCAAAGTTGTTGGTATGGATATGGACTACACTGAAAAAAAATGATACACGGTAAAAAAAAATTTGGTGATTTTTTATTTAACTTTTTGTCACTAAAACTTGATTTGCAAAAAAACACTATTTTTATTTTTTTTTTATTTTTTGATATGTTTTAGAGGAAATAAAATGCCATCTTTTCAGAAATTTTCAGAATGGACAAAAAATCTTTGACCGAGTTATGATTTTTTGAATCAATACAGATTTTTTTCAAAAAATCGAAATATCGGTCGCAAAAAAATCGAATTTGCAATCAAAAAGTACTTTAGTGATTTTTTGATAAAGTGCACCGTTTTCAAGTTATAACCATTTTTAGGTAACTATTTTGAAAATAGTCGCAGTTTTTCATTTTTTTAAATTAGTGCCCATGTTTGCCCACTTTTGAGAAAAATATTTTTGAAAAGCTGTGAAAATTCTCTATATTTTGCTTTTCCGGACTTTGTTGATACGACCCTTAGTTGCTGAGATATTGCCATGCAAAGGTTAAAAAACAGTAAAATTGATGTTTTCTAAGTCTCACCCAAACAACCCACCATTTTCTAATGTCGATATCTCAGCAACTATAGGTCCGATTTACAATGTTAAAACATGAAACATTCGTGAAATTTTCCGAACTTTTCGAAAAAAATATTTTCAAAAATTTAAAATCAAGACTAACATTTCAAACGGGCCAAACATTCATTATAACGCCCATTTAAAATGTTAGTCTTGATTTTAAATTTTTGAAATTTTTTTTTTTCGAAAAGTTCGGAAAATTTCACGAATGTTTCATGTTTTGCCTTCCTCACTGAGGTAAGGCTATAATCCTGCTCTAAAAATGAACTTCGTATAAAAACGTCGTAAACCCACCTTCATGTATACATATCGACTCAGAATCGAAAACTGAACAAATGTCTGTGTGTATGTGTGTGTGTATGTGTGTGTGTATGTGTGTGTGTATGTATGTATGTGACCAACAAACTAGCTCATGTTTCTCGGCACTGGCTGAACCGATTTGACCCGAACTTGTTGCATTCGACTTGGTTTAGGGTCCCATAGATCGAGTTTTATACAGATTGAAGTTTCGATAAGTAGTTCAAATGTTATGTAAAAATGTGTTTTCACATATATTTGGATCTCACTTAACTGTATGTAAACTATGTCCGGGTCCATCATCCGACCCATCGTTGGTTAGGTTATCAAAAGACCTTTCCAACGAGTCCAAAACATTGAAGATCTGGCAACCCTGTCTCGAGATATGGCCACTTAAGTGATATTGATATACTTTTTTGAAGCCGGATCTCACTTAAATGTATGTAAACTATGTCCGGATCCACCATCCTACCTATTGTTGGTTAGGTTATCAAAAGACCTTTCCAACGAGTCCAAAACATTGAAGATCTGGTAACCCTGTCTCGAGATATGGCCCCTTAAGTGATATTGATGTACTTTTTTGAAGCCGGATCTCACTTAAATGTATGTAAACTATGTCCGGATTCACCATCCGACCTATTGTTGGTTAGGTTATCAAAAGACCTTTCCAACGAGTCCAAAACATTGAAGATCTGGCAACCCTGTCTCGAGATATGGCCACTTAAGTGATATTGATATATTTTTTTGAAGCCGGATCTCACTTAAATGTATGTAAACTATGTCCGGATCCACCATCCTACCTATTGTTGGTTAGGTTATCAAAAGAACTTTCCACCGAGTCCAAAACATTGAAGATCTGGCAACCCTGTCTCGAGATATGGCCACTTAAGTGATATCGATGTACTTTTTGGAAGCCGGATCTAAAAAATAGATGAAACTATTGTACAGCCATTCTTGTGAGGAAGGCTCGAACCACATAGGTGGATTAAGTTATTTTTTACATTGTAAATCGGACCTATAAATGCTGAGATATCGACATTAGAAAATGGTGGGTTGTTTGGGTGAGACTTAGAAAACATCAACTTTCCTGTTTTTTCACCTTTGCATGGCAATATCTCAGCAACTAAGGGTCGTATCAACAAAGTCCGAAAAAGCAAAATATTGAGAATTTTCTCAGCTTTTTAAAAATATTTTTTTCAAAAGTTGGCAAACATGGGCACTATTTTTAAAAAATGAAAAACTGCGACTTTTTTTTTAAAAAAGTTACCTATAAATGGATATAACTTGAAAACGGTGCATTTCATCAAAAATTCACTAAAGTACTTTTTGATTGCAAATTCGATTTTACATCGAAAAATGAAGTTGAAAATTTTTTGCGACCGATATTTCGATTTTTTGAAAAAATCTGTATTGATTCAAAAAATTATAACTCGGTCAAAGATTTTTTGCCCATTCTGGAAATTTCTGAAAAGATGGCATTTTATGCCCTCTAAAAAATATCAAAAAAAAAAAAAAAAAAAATAGTGTTTTTTTGCAAATCAAGTGTTGAGGGAGATTTTCGGGTTCTTTTCAGCGACAAACACCGTTAGTTTTAAGTGTTAGGATAGCTAAAAGCTGTAATTATTTCATTAGGTTTAGGTACAATTATAATTCAACTCCTACTTACATCGGTCACCCTAGTTCAGCACTAATTTCAACAATCTCGACCGAGAATCTACCGGATTTGCGGGCAACTATAATGGTAAGTATTTTTCTTGTTTTCAACAGGTCTTAGTTTTAATTTTGTGAACTTACGCTACTGCAAATAACCTCAAATTATTTCTTTTTCAGGGTTTTCCAACCAACGGAGCGGGCAGCGTTCGAGGTCACCTGTTTGGTGCGTGTTTTAGGATTAATTTAAGAAATTTAACTAATTTTAAACTACTCACTAATTACTCAGCAGAAAAGATCTGTTTTATAACTCTTCTCCCGTTCGCAATCTAATTAAATTGCCTTTTTCGCACTAATGCACCACCTTTCACCAGGACACTTTCTCGCAACTTAATTCTTGTTTACGTTTTGTTTATCTTCGCGCACTTCGCTTGGCGTTTCGTCCCACAAACGTCACTGTCTGCCCGAGAAGTACTTTTACGGCGGTGACTGTACCTCGACCGACCTTTACACACTCGATCCCGCGGGGGGCTTCTTGTGCGTGACATTTTCTGCGCGGCGTCGGAACAGTTCCCCGACCCGTTAAGCTGGTCCGAAACATCCGGTTCAGGCTTACACCCTTCCAGATCCAAGCGCGCAAGTTTTGCAACCGGTCGTCGTATGAAACCGTCCGCCGTCTGCACCACCGCATCTCGTACTCTCCCATCTCGTCCAGGGCTGACCTCCACTACCCGTCCTCTGATCCAGCCGTTCCGTACCTTCTCCTCCACCACGATCACCAAGTCGCCTACCTCGATCGGCATTGCCTCCTCCAGCCACTTCGTTCTGCGAGCAATCGTCGGGAGATACTCGCGGATCCAACGCCGCCAGAACTGATCCAGCATCGCTTGGCAAAGCTGCCAATCTCCTCTGCATGCCAGCTTCGGTTCCATCGACGTCTTCGGGGGCTGAACCACTCCGCGTGAGCTCAGTAGTAGAAAGTGGTTTGGCGTCAGAGCCTCTTGCTGTTCCGACTGCAGTGGGATGAACGTAAGCGGCCTTGAGTTAACGATGCTCTCTGCTTCCACCAGCAGAGTCGCCAAAGTCTCCTCGTTTGGGACCCTGGAGGTGTACATCGCTGCCAACGCCGTCTTCACCGACCTCACTAACCGCTCCCAAGCGCCTCCCATGTGGGGCGCAGCTGGCGGGTTGAAAATCCATCGCGTGTTGGTGTTGGTGAACGTTTCCGCCAGTTGGCCGTCCAGCTTGTTCATCTCCAGTCGCAGCTCGTTGTTCGCTCCTACGAAGTTCGTTCCCCGGTCGGTTCGTATCTCCGCCGGCGCTCCTCTGCGTCCGATGAACCGCCGAATTGCTTGCTTGCAGGACTCGGTTGTCAGCGTGTGCACCACCTCGAGATGCACGGCACGGGTAGTGAGGCACGTGAACAATGCGATCCACCTCTTGGGCGTGCTGCGATTCACTCGTACGGCGATTGGTCCGAAGTAATCGATACCGGTGCAGGAAAACGGCCGCTCGAAGGCCTGCAGCCTCGCTGCAGGGAGTGGGGCCATGCGTGGGATAGCCAAAGTTTTCCCTTCCATCGCTCGCTTCAGCTTGCACAGTGGACACTTCTTTGGAATTTTCGCACCTCCGTACGCAGCATGGATACGAAAAATCGCTGTCTCACTTCGTTCACGACCGTTTCGCCGTTGGAGTGAAGAAACTTCCGATGGTACCAAAACAGCAGCACGTTCGTCACCTGATGGCCTTTCGGTAGGATAATCGGAAACCGAGTGTCGTGCGACGCAAACGTAGCTTCGGAAATCCGAGAATCCGACCGAATCACTCCCGCTTCGTCCATGAACGGCGACAGCTTCCGGATCAGACTGGTTCGCTCCAGCTCCACCTGACGTCTCGGCGTCCGCTTTCCGCGCTACGGACAAGGTGGCCACCTCGTCTGGATACGCTTCACTCTGCACTGTCCGGAAGATCGTCGTCTCCGCCACCAACAGTTCCTCCTGCGTTAGCAATCCCTTCGTTAGCGGTTGCTTCCGGTAGTTCTCTACGAAGTTCTGCTTGTAACGGAGAGCGTACGCCACCGCCCGCAGCAGCCGCGTCCAGTCAGAGAAGCGTTGCCAGTCGATTGTCAGCTTAGTCACCGCTTCGCTGTGGACCAGACAGGCACGCAACTCTTCCTCCGTCGTCTCCTCTGTGGGATTCACGTCCATGGGCCACTCGATTTCCCGCGACAGGATGAAGAAACGTCCGTACCACGGGTAATCCGGCGAGAAACTTGGACCTCGGGCCCCACTTCGTGGCCAGGTCCGCTGGATTCAGTTTTCCAGGACAGTGGCGCCACTCCGCGGCGTCCGACTTCGACAGGATCTCACCTACCCGACACGCCACGAACTGCCGGTAGTTCCGATGGTCCGAGTTGATCCAGGCCAGCACCGTTCTCGAGTCGGTCCACATCACGGTCTTGTCAATCTTCAGGCTGTGGCCATTCGTGATCGACTTCCGCAACCGTACTCCGATAACCGCACCGTTCAGTTCCAATCGGGGTATAGACAATGCCTTGAGTGGAGCCACTTTAGCTTTTCCCCCGATCAGCGCTACTTGAATCGTCCCGTCAAAGTACACCGCGCGAAAGTACGCTACGCACGAGTAGGCTTCCTCGCTGGCGTCACAGAAAACGTGCAGCTGGAGCGACACAATGTCAGCGATCGAGTACTTTGAGAAGTAGCAGCGGGAATGCGCACCTCGCTCAGATGCTTGAACATAGCAATCCACCGCATCCAGCGCTCCTTCAGCTTGTCCGGAATCTTCTGGTCCCACTCGGTCTTCGCTCGCCACACCTCTTGGATCAGGATTTTGCCGTGGATGATGAAAAAGCAAAGCAATCCCGCCGGGTCAAAGAGCGACATTACGATCCGCAGCGCTTGCCGTTTCGTAGGAAGATCGGCATCGAACGTTAACGTCATCGTGAAGGTGAAGACGTCTTCGTCCGGCTTCCAGTACATTCCCAGCACTCGCTCCATCGGGTCGTTCTTGTCCAACTGCATGCACTTCTCGAGAGCAGGATCGTTCTCCCCGACCCGTGCGAGAACCTCCTTGGAGTTTGACAGCCAGTTCCGGAGATCAAAGCCGCCTAGAGAGTGTACGTGCTTCACTTCCAACGCCAGCTTCGTCGCCTCTCCCACCGAATCGGCACTGTCCAGGTAGTCGTCCACGTAGTGCTTGGATGATGGCTTCCGCAGCTTCGGGGTAGTCATGCGCGTGCTCCTCTGCATTCCGGTTCTTGACGAACTGCGTCGAGCATGGCGAACATGTGGCCCCGAACGTCGCGACGTCCATCAAGTAGACTTCTGGTTCCTTCGTTGAGTCGTCACGCCACAGCAGACGTTGAGCGTGCCGGTCTTCCTTCCGAATCTTGACTTGGTGAAACATCTCCTTGATATCGGCGCAAAGTGCCACTCGCTTCTCCCGAAAACCGAACAGCACGTGCAGAAGGGTCTTCAAAAGATCCGGGCCTTTGAGCAGCATCGTGTTCAGCGAGACTCCGTCCACTTTGGCGGCAGCATCGCAGAAAATGCGGACCTTCGACGGCTTCTTCGGGTTCAGCGCGACACCTAGCGGTAGGTACCATGTGCGCCGAGGGTCAGCTTCTTCCAGTTCTGCCGGGGTGGCCTTGTGGATGTACCCCTTTTCCTGGTACTCGGACAGCTGCCTCGACACTCTCGCCAATCACCGGATCCTTCTGGATTCGTCGTTCCAAGCACTGCAGTCGACGCTTCGCCATAGGATAGCTGTCGGGAAACTCGAAGCAGTCGTACTTCCACAGCAGCCCCGTTTCGAATCGCTGGCCGACCCGCTTCGTCGTTTCTTGCAGGATCTTGTTCGCTCTCTGGACTTCATCAGATTCCGGACCTGCTGTCGCTTCCACACCCAAGCTTTCAACCGAGAAGAACTCCTTCACCAGTTCGTGCAGCGTTTGGTCGTCCTGGCATTCGCACACGTGAAAACTGTGTACGCGTCCAGCAGTATGGTCCTGCTTACCGTACACTGTCCACCCGAGTCGGGATCGCGCCGCAATCGGTTCTCCAGGCTGTCCTTCTCGGACCTTCAGCATCGCCGTGACGTGAGCGTTGTCATTCCCAATGAGAATGCGTGGAGCAGCGTTAGCGTAGTCCTTCACCGGCAGGCCTTGCAGATGTGGAAACGTCTTAGCCAGTTCTGCATACCGCAAAGACTGTCGTGGCAGATCCAGCTTCTTCACCGTCCGCACGTCGTTAAGCGCAAACCTGGCCTCGTCTTCGCTACCGGAAATCTCCAGCGCGATCCGCTGAGACTCCGATTCGGTGCGCTTCACGTTCGCCGTCCACTGTAAGCACAGCGGAAGCACCTCACCGTCGACGCCGAGCTCCTTGGCGATCTCCTCGTCCACCATCGTCCTCGACGATCCGTCATCCAAGAATGCGAAAGCTGACACCGTACGGTTGTTCCCGTGCAGCTCTACTGGGATGATTCGGAACAGCGCCGTCTTCCCGGCGTAGTGATGGTTGGTAATCGCGTTCGCTCCTGACACCTTCGGTTCGTTCTTCTCCCGCTTCTGCTCAGCGCGCTTCGACTCCGTGGCTCCCGACTTCTGCTTAAAGTGCAGCAGAGCATGATGCTGCTGTTGGCACCCGTCAATGTCGCATTTGTCGCTGCTTCGACACGGCTTCTTCCCGTGAACACCTAGACAATTGCCACACAGTCTGTATTCGTCGACTATCCTCCGACGTTCTTCCAGCGTCTTCTTCCCGAACTCGGCGCAATCCTTCACGCGGTGTTTGGGGTCCTTGCAGACGAAGCACGCCGGCGCCGCTTTCTTCTCCGTAACCTCCTTGACTGGCGTCCGTGACACGTCTTCGGAGGAGTGCGCGCCGCAGAAGTTCTTGTCCTTGCTGCTCTTGTCCAGTTTCGCAACCCGCGCCTGCTGTTGTTGCTGCTTGGACCCATAGCTAAGCGTTACGTCCGAGGCTGCCTTCACCAACGCTGACATGTAGCACGCAAACGTCGTCAGGTTCACCTGGCTGCAACGTTCCTTGTACAGCGACCAATCCAGCTTCGCGTTCGCAGGCAGCTTCTCCACCAGCTCGAACAGCAGCATCGGGTTGTTCAGGTGTGCCTCGTGTCCTCCAGCTTCCAGATGATCGCAGAGCAGCTGAACCGCCAACCCGAAATCGATGTAGGTCTCAAGCCGGTCCGGCTTTGGCGCTGGCGCGTTGTGCACCTTCTGCAGCAACGAGTGAATCAGCATCTCCGGCCGTCCAAAAAGCATCTCCAACGTGGCCATAGCGTGCGGCACTCCCGCCGGATGAAGCAAGCGTCCTTGCACCCTTTCGTACGCGTAGCCTCGAACATACTTCTGCAACCTGGCCAAATTCTCTGCATCCGAAAACCCGCACGCGTTCGTCGTGTTGACGTACGCGCTTATGAACAGCGGCCAGTCCTCAGGATTTCCCGTGAACACGGGCAGCTCCTTCGAGATCACCTGCCTGGCAGCGAGCTGTTGCGGAGTCGGTCCGTAGTAGTCCGGTGTGTCATCGTTGCCGTCCACCTGGCTTCTATCTGCCCGTGGCGGTTCTTGCAAACCCGGAAGCTTCGTAAACGACTGCGGTCGCCCCCCTGTTGTCTGCCCTCCTCCAGTCCCAGTGTGCGTCTGCGTAGTTCCTCCTGCTGACTGCTGCGGACCCGGTTGAGTTTGCGATTGCCCTCCTGGATTCATCTGCTGACCGTTCCCTTGAACACTACTCGCACTCACTTCCGAATTCAACACTGGTTGTCTTGACAGAAGACTCTGGATCAGACTAGTGGAGGGTTGGGGTTTCCCGTTCGCGGGAGTCGGAGAAGACTTAATTGGACTTGGAGAAGATTCCGCGATATTTGTGCCCGGTGCAAATGGCTTTTGAGTGGCATGCTTCGAAACTATAGTCTCTGAGACTCTCCCAATAAAACCTCCTAACGTAGACTGCGCTACTGTGTCGTTCAGGGAAATCCCGTCTAACGCCCTATCTAAAACGGTTCGGTTTCCACCGGCCGGTTGTCCCACCTGACCAGCGACTGTTCCAGATGTCGTCGGGTTCCCGCTTGTTGACCAGTTCCAGCTGAAGTCTTCGTCGGTCTCAAAAGCGTCGAGCTCATTACCTCCTGATTCTGCTGCCACCTCTTCACCTTGCTGCGCGAACTTTGCTCCGAAGCCACGCTTCGGCCATCGCCGTCATCATCTCCGATTTCCAACTCCTCGAGCAGTCGGAACGTCTCTTCGAGCGCCTCAGTTTCGACCTGTAGCTTCAACGCCGCTAGTTCCGCTTCCTGCACCTGCTTCTTGGCAGCCATCTCCGCGTCTCGCTGCTTGCTCTCCAGCTCCAGGCGTTGTAGCGCGAGCTTTTTCTGCTCCTCCAGCTTTTGGATCTTCAGCTGAGCCAATCTGGTTCGTGCGCCGACGCCGGACTGCACCGAACTTGCCTTGGAACCCGCCTTCGATCCGCTTTCGACCCGCCTTGGAACTCTTGGCCTTGCCATCGTGTTTCTTGCCGGGTTCTTCCACTGGTGGCTGGGGTCTTGGTGTCGGCCTCTGACATGGAGGGCAGTAGAACGACCGACTATGCGCCGCGATGCTATCGTTGACGCCGACGCACTCGTAGTGCATCCACGACCCGCAGACACAGCAGCTCACCATCCGGTCCGTGTTTGGAAAAGTGCACAGCATGCAGTCCATCCTTCCTATCGGGCGATCTTTTAGATTTGTTGAGGGAGATTTTCGGGTTCTTTTCAGCGACAAACACCGTTAGTTTTAAGTGTTAGGATAGCTAAAAGCTGTAATTATTTCATTAGGTTTAGGTACAATTATAATTCAACTCCTACTTACATCGGTCACCCTAGTTCAGCACTAATTTCAACAATCTCGACCGAGAATCTACCGGATTTGCGGGCAACTATAATGGTAAGTATTTTTCTTGTTTTCAACAGGTCTTAGTTTTAATTTTGTGAACTTACGCTACTGCAAATAACCTCAAATTATTTCTTTTCAGGGTTTTCCAACCAACGGAGCGGGCAGCGTTCGAGGTCACCTGTTTGGTGCGTGTTTTAGGATTAATTTAAGAAATTTAACTAATTTTAAACTACTCACTAATTACTCAGCAGAAAAGATCTGTTTTATAACTCTTCTCCCGTTCGCAATCTAATTAAATTGCCTTTTTCGCACTAATGCACCACCTTTCACCAGGACACTTTCTCGCAACTTAATTCTTGTTTACGTTTTGTTTATCTTCGCGCACTTCGCTTGGCGTTTCGTCCCACAAACGTCACTGTCTGCCCGAGAAGTACTTTTACGGCGGTGACTGTACCTCGACCGACCTTTACACACTCGATCCCGCGGGGGGCTTCTTGTGCGTGACATTTTCTGCGCCGCGTCGGAACATCAAGTTTTAGTGACAAAAAGTTAAATAAAAAATCACCATTTTTTTTACAGTGTATCATTTTTTTTCAGTGTAGTCCATATCCATACCTACAACTTTGTCGAAGACACCAAATCGATCAAAAAATTCCTTCAAAAGATACAGATTTTTGAATTTTCACATATCATTTTTGTATAAACAGCTGCCAAATTTGTATGGAAAATTATATGGACAAACCAATGATTCAAAATGGCTTCTTTGGGCATACCGAAAGCAACAAAAAAGTTTCAGCCGGATTGAAAAATACAAAAAATAAAATTAAAGAAAAAAGACCGATTCCGTAGAGAACTGCTCAACTGAGAAGCAATTTCCCAAAGTTTCAAACTCACCTCAGATGCCCCTGCAGGATCCGTTCCGCTTTGAACATCTTCTGGCAGAATTCACACTGGAATGCGTTCTGCGCGGCGTGCGTCGACATGTGGTCCCGCCGGTGGCTCGACGTTCGGAACTTTTTATCGCAGCCCGGCACGGTACAAGCGAACGGCCGCTCGTCCGTGTGCGACCGGATGTGTATGGTGAGGTCGGACTTTTGGATGAAGGACTTGGGACACATCGAACAGACGTGGCGCCGATCGGCGTAGTGGTTCCTAAAATAAGAAGCTGGCATTAAGGGGTGCGTCGTTAACTTTTTGAGAGCTTACTTTGTGTGCACTTTGAGGGAGGCTTTGGAGTTGAATGATTTTGAGCAAATTTCGCATACGAGATCGGTTGGTTGTGTGGAGGTTGCTTTAGGTTTCTTTAATGTAGATTTGGGTGTACTTGGAGGTTGCGGTTCCTCGGATGACGATAGGTGTCGTTTTATGTGCTCCGTTAGACTTCCAAATGTGTAGCATGATGCCGGGCAGTCAAACGGACAATCGAAGGCGTTCCGATGGAAGTAAACGTGCTGCCGGATGAAGGTCGCGTCGGGGAATGGTTCGTTACAAATTCCGCAGTAATGGATTTGGCTGAAATCGTTCTTTTCCCAGATTTGGTCGACATCCTGCTGAGATTCCAGCTCCTGCTCGTGTATCGTGTAGTGATCCGTCGCTTCTTCAAACGTTTTGAACTGCATGTTGCAGGTACCGCAAGCAACCGAAATTTTGTTGATTTTATGGAATGACTTCATCTTCGGAAGGCAAATGTCGAACCCGTGGCTGTAAAATTTCTCGTGCTTGTCGACTTCTTCGGTTTCAATCAATTCATTCCTCATGGCATCGCACGGGCCGTCTTGAAAGTGATACTTTAGGGCAGCGCCGGAATTAAACACCGAAAAGCAGTTCATGCACCGGAAGTAATCCGTTTTCAGCAGAATATTTTCCAACGTTTGGTGGTGCACATTTAGATGCGCTTTGAAGGCGGCCTTGTCCTCCGTTGAGAACTGACAGTACTGACACTCGGAGATGGCTTTCGTCGCAGCAGGTGGTTCCTTTTCAGGCTGTTTTACTTTGGTCGTCGAATCAGAGTCGGGTTCTTCCAAAGCCTCGTAGCTCAAGTACTCGCTTGGATCTTCCGGTTCTTCGACAGATTCAACCTTGCCGACAGGCTTCAGGGGTTCCGCAGGAAGTTCTTCTGAAAATTGATTAAAAACGTAATTTTTAAATGTTTACTTTTGAAGCTTTTCTCACCATCCGTTTCAAAGTCCTGCACTTCGCTCTGTGCAGTGGCCTCCTCCAGCACTTGGTCCAACTGCTCCGAAGCCAACTGCTGCTGCTGTAGCTGCTCCGGTTCCGTTTCATCCATCATTTCCACCACGTCAAATTGCAGCACCTCCAGATCCAGCTCTTCGTCAACCTGGGTTCCGGAGTGCTTCAGCGGGGGCGACACCTGGATTGAGGCACTTCGAACCGTTGGCTTCGCAATGGGAATGGTCTGACAGGCCGACTCCAACGATTGTACGAAACAATCAGTTGCAGCATCATTGGTGACAGGTTTGGGAGCTTTCTGGAGGGTTAGAAAAGCCCGGTAACTTCCGGCATCGCCTTCATCGATCCGTATGCAGTCAGTTTGGGTTTCCGCCGCGATCATCGGTGGCCTCGTCACCGCCACCACCGTTGGCTTTTGCTCCGGCGGTTTCTCGCAGTTGAATATCTCATACAGCAAATCTTCCGATTTGCATACTTTGTCTTTGAACGAGTACAACTCCTTCAGCTTCGTTTTACAACTCACGCAAACATTCTTCGGAAGAACCTCGTTTTTCGTTGGCTGTAATAAGAACCATTATCAAGACCGACTTCACAACTCTCCAACGGATCAACTCACCTTAAAACCCATCGTAAGCTCGAGCACCTTCGGGAAGGGAACGATCCGGCCGTCGACGATTTCGTTGCAGAAAATCGGCTTCAGCTGGTCCGGCGGAAGTTCCGCTGCGAGGCAGGTGCGGCACATCTCGTTGGCGTTCACCTGCAACTCCAGCGCGGAGTCGGACTCCTTCATGTTGGGGGCGATTAATTACACAAACGAGCAGTTTTTACAAAATTACACAACGAAAATGTTACCGCGGATCAGATTCAAGAAACGGTGGCTGTGGTTTTTTTTTTTTTTTTCCTTTGCGGTGTCAGTTGACGTCTAAGACCGTTTGTGATCCATCTCGACTGGCTGTGGTTTTTTGGCTTTGTTGATGTTTACAAGATTGACTTAAATGACAGTTGAGTCAAATGAAACAGTAGAGGCCTAAAAATTGTGCTTTGTGGTGATGAAAAATACCTCTTCAAAACTTGTTGCATACATTCAGGGGATTTTTTTTTTCAAAAATAAGGCATGGAGAGGAGAATGAGCAAATTTGTATGGAAGCTGGTCCAAGGATGTAGGGACCAACTTTTTACGGAAAATCTCGCCGAGACTTGATAAAAAGTTTTCCGGACCACATTGCAGGAAACAAAAATGTGTTAAAGTTTATAATCTAATCTAATCAAACCCAAACAACACAATTCTGAATCAACAGGGGAGGAAGAAGCGTTTGGGACCCTCAGGGATGGGACCTTGCATTTCCACGAATGCCCTGGACACTATTTGCCGTGATTATAGCGCCACAACTTACTCACTGTTGAAGATATAAAAAAGGTTATTAATTCAACACAGTTTAAAAAATTATTAATGTCCCCCTCCTCCTCATCTCAAACCCAGACGCCACTACGACGTTTAGAATATTGCTGATCGTCTGATCCGGCACCTTCTTGTTCTTCCTGCGGCGGCTAAGGGTCTGCTTCGGATTCTCCGACTTCGCCAGTGCTCGGCAGCGCGAGTTCGCGGTTTTCGGTCTGTCGTTGAATGCCTGGAAGGTTCCGTTGCTCCGTGACACCTTCCGATCCAATCGTGCTGGCCGCCGCGCCATCATCATTTCTGGCGTCGGGATATAGGATTTTTTTTTTCCAAAATGCAAAGGTCGTGTTGACCCACAAGCCTCGCAATTCGCTAGAGGAAAATTTGCGGGCAACGGCAATCCTATGCATCGCACACTGACAGCCGTTCCAACAGCTCGCCGTATGCATTTGGCACTTTATTCCTTGCAGCTGTAAGTTCATCTTGAACTCTTCCGTGCCGCTATTACACAGTGGGCACTTGAAATAATAACCCGTCGTGAACGCGAGCAATGCGCCACAGCTCCGATGGAACCAGCCGTTCTTGCAACAGGGTGCCAACATGGATTCCATCCGGTTGAACGTTCCAAGCTTTTCTGTGCAGATGACACACTCGTCATCCTCATCATGGTGAATCGAATCATCAAGTTTGACGTGCTTCGGACACCAGTTACGGAACTTTCCGGCAAACTCATTCACACATTCGGCCTTCGTTCCGCAAACCGTGTGGTAGGTACGGCAGCATTTTTTGGCGTAGCTGAGCAAAGGCCTACTTCGATGGTAGAACCAAAAACACACATCCAAAAAGCCAGAACAAAACCGAAAGCCGAAAGAAGACAACGCGAAGCGAGCTTGTCGAGGAAATTTATTGCACTTGGGTGGGAGGAGGAAATAACAAACCCGAAACAAAAATGTGTTAACGTTTGCCTGAAAACTGTCTTAAAATCAGCAATTAATGAACGATATTGATCATCTTTGCAAGACTTTTTTTCATGTCCTGGCGAGATATATCGATCCTTGGACCAAATTCGCCCATTTCCAAAAAGGTGTCAACGTGGTTTCTGGATGTGTAGGCACAGATGAAAAATGCATGACCTTCACATGGTTTAGACTCAACGTTCACATAATTAACAGTTAATTAAATAGTTAACTGAGTAAACATGACAAAATCCTACTGAATTCTAAACTGGTAGTCTAAACCTGTATAATAACACATGGGTGAAGAGCCATAGCCTTTAAATTTGCACGTACGCAGAATGCCAAAAAGTGAACAAAGGAACACGAATCTATCAACGTAACATAGGTAGTTCAAGAATGCCGTCCAAGGATTTCAAATCAAAGTTTTCCCAAACAAAAATTAAATTCAGTTTTGATTCCGGTTCCGGAGATTTAGGTCTAAAACTGAGAATAATGTAGTAATAAATCGAAGAGAGAATGTACATATTTTTGGTTTGCCTAGAATTCAACGTTATGAATTTACAGGCCAGATAAAGGGTGTTGGAACAAAATTATTGTGAAGTCCGTGATAGAATAGAACATGTTCATTTTGTACTTACATTGATTTTGCTAAAGTAAAGCTAGTAGCATAAAATGAAACATTGATGATTGGATTGATTGCTGACTTTATTAGTAATAACAATGAAATATATATATATATATATATAAACCACATAGCTAAGTTACACTGTTTTAACCGCTACGGTTGGGAAATTTACCGCCACCACCGCGAGCCTCTCGTCTCATGCGGTATCCGTCCAGCATTGATTCACCAGCTTCGCCTTGACGAGTTTCTCTGGTGCGCCGGTAAATCGCCGTCATCTGCAATGAAGAAACATTTTTGCGTTTTGTTGGTTTCATCTGGTTTTGAGTAACGGAATTACTGCTCTAGGATCTGACCATCGACGGAGGTCTCTGCGGCATGCCCTCTGGCGGTGGGGGCATTCCTTCGGGCGGTCCCTGCGGCATTCCTGCCGGTGGAGCTTGTCTGACGACCTTTGGTTTGGAGAGAAGCAAGGATGAATTTGTTATCAAAAGATCAAATGAATTTAAACTTACTCGGTTCAACGCAAGCATTGGCGGCGATGGGAACCCAGATGGAGGACTCGGCATGCCAGGTGGGAACTGGGGTGATCTCCTAGCCTATAGTAACCAAACCATTAGTTGAAACTAATATTTTTTTCCAGTAAATTTTACACTACTCACCCTCAGGACATCTGCTCCGGGAGCAGCTCGAGTGGTTCCAACAAAAACCAGTGCCACTGCAAATAGTGCAAATACCGAACAACTTGTTAGCTTAGCCATTTTGGATTGATTGCCTTTACTACATCATGAAGCCCTTTTTATACAAAGTCTATTTCAAACAGATCAACGTCGGAGATTCTTCTAACGCGACTTGTTCTGGGTGTCATCAGGCATCTATCAGATTCAGATTAATTGCTCCTATACTTTATGCGCTCGTTTCAGACGGCCACAGATTCGTGTGAAAATGAAGTTAAGTAGTAGCGGAAATGTAAACTGTTGTCAGACTGCCATCCAAAGTCAACAGAGTTTATCTCGCAGAGGTGTTATTCTGCGACGGAGGATCATGCAACGTGGCAATTAGGGTTAATAAATCATTCACAAATTTATTTATGACTGGAATGATGCTGTCTAAATAGAGCATGTTCTTCACGAGGTCACATGCTGGAGAGTGTGTATGCATAATCAACATCTAATGTCGCAGTAAACTTAGTATTCCACACTTACCAAAACAGTCAGGATTTGCTTTTTAAGCGCATTTAGAGATTTATTTCAGTGTCATTGATAAAAGGTGACGTTTTAAACTAAAATTTAAACGTTGTTCATGAATGCCCCTCCCCACCCATCGTGCTTCAAGCCGAGCCACGTAGCCCAGTAGTAACGCCTTCGCGTCGTAAGCGGTAGATCGGGGTTCAAATCCCGGCTCGGACCAACACAACTGGTGATATTTTCCCTTCTGGAATCGATTGCTTAGTAAAGGGAAGGTAAGTATATCGTCACAAACTGGACCTTATCACGACACCTTAGGGAGGCGACCTATGGAATGTTATCACTATAGCCGATTCAAAGAAAAATGTCCGCACTTTGCTTAGAAATCAAGGGTTGGCTTGAGACATTTTTCTCTGTAATGACAATAACATTAAGTTGAGAATAGTTTTTTAGCCACTGAATCCGCTTTGTAAATGCCGGCCCCGATACTCTTCAAGGGTGCTCCCCTCAGGAACTGGGAAAGATGTACTTTTTATTTCCTTTTAGTTCACGAGGTGTTGTATTTTAACTATTAAAGTCTCAACTTCAAAATGCAACGTCTCGTGTAATAGGGTACGTTATCCATTAGTGGACCCCTTACCTATAGTAGACCCTCTCATGGTATTTTGATGAAAAATTCAATAAAATCACAATTAAAATCGTGACTTGTAGTCTTTTATTTGGCATGTTCAGCACCATTTAAAACAATGTTGACTGACATTGATGTGTCACTATGATCACTAGCATTTTCACAACAAAACAGCATTTCTATGACTGAATTAACTATCCAATCATTTTTTCACTTCAGTAAGTCGAAATAATGTATCTTTAAGGAACTTCATTAAAATAAAACGAAAAACTGCCAAATTTCGAGCAAGATTAAGGGGGTCCAATATACACCCAAAATTCAGAGTCGAGATAATCGTTCTCTCAAAATTTATTGAGGGCTCAGTGCCAAAATCGATAGAATAATGGTACCAACTCACACCATCATAACAAATGAGTTCATTCGTTAGTTGAATCAATAAATCTCCAACAAGTGTCATACATCGACTTCTGACTTCTCCTTGGTCACCAAGCTGTGGTGGCCGAGGCAGCTAAAGTAATGGATTGGTTTGTCGAAGGTCTCTGGTTCGATTCCCGTTGTCGACACTTTTGGTTTTTTGTTTGACGGATGAACTTTTTTTGCAAATGAACCTCGAGAGAATAGTTGTATCGCCCATCTCGAGCTGTGTTCTCTGCGTCCGTGAATGGTACCACTATTCTCTCGACTCGAGACCATCATTCTCTCAGACTAGCGCTGCCAGTTTTGGGTGTAGGACAACGAAAATCCTAACTTTTCCAAAAGTGGACCCAAAACATACAAAAATGAAGAAAACTGTGTATTTAAGCAAAAGTGTTCTTAAACATACAATAAATGCTTGATGTAATCAACCTAATTGCAAGTATTTAAATCATGAGTTTAAATTTTTTTTTCGTCTCTTTGTATTCAAAGTAATGCATTCTGCTAAAACGCTCAACCAAACCACAATGAGTTTAAATATAGCTGTTTTCATGTCAAAAGTACCAAAGTTGCTGAAACTGTAAGAATTTATAATTGATGAAAACTTAAGTTAATTGTATTTAACTGAAGCATCATAATTGAAGTTAGAAACAATATTTTATAATACATTCAAACCCCGATGGTTTGACACAAACTGTTGTCAAACGAACGTGGTCACTTTTTAGTTTGACACCCCTTTTACACGGAGTTTATACAAACTTCCAACGGTTTGTTTTGATAGTGGGCGTGAGCGCCGTGTAAAAAGAGACAGTTCGAAAAATCATTTTCTTTGAAAATAAATATAGGTGGTTTTATCAGCAACTGTAAACAAATCTATTGTTTTGGTCAACTATTCAACTTTTTACGGAAAAATTTGCATCAAAATTAGTTAGATTTTTGACACATTTTCTCTAATATTTTTCGGAAATAAATGAGTTTAAAAGTCTGTAAAGTTTTTATGTTGTTTTAAGCCATATCTATTAACAAAATTGATTTGTTTACAGTGAAAAGTTAGCAAATGCCCACTTGCATTCTTATATCTATTATTAGACCCACAACATGCATCAAAACTTCAAATATCGATTAAATTTGATATAAAAACAACAGTTTTCCTATAGTGAACCAGGTCCACAATCGGATTATGGATCCGGGTCCACTATAGGAAAAGGGGGTCCATAACTGGCAAGAAACATTTTTTTTCAAACTTTCTCGTTGGGAGCTGATGGGAATCGAACCCAGAACTACTCGCTTACAAAGTGAACACCGTAACCAGTCAGCCACGGCCGCAACCCTTACATAAAAAAATAAAATGAGCTGAATGTGAATAATAAGCAACAAATTATCAAAAAGGTGCACAAAATTCTGTTATTATAAAAATTACGTGTATATCGATTCCTTAGATTAAAGCACACCTACGAGCAACATATTTTTCAAGAATAAAAATTCCAATATTATGATAATTCTTGTTTCTGATTGTTGTAAAGTATAGCTCTGGGTCAAGTTTCAAAAAGTTACCAGATTTAAATTCATTCACACATGTTAAAAATTTGGTTCCGGGTTTATCCATGCAAGTCTATAAATTCAGTAAATTTTTCAAGATTATGAAGTTTCTTACTTCTGATAACTGTGCAAATCTCTTTCTTTTTCAACATATAAAAAAAGAAAAATCAATCAGGTATGTTGTGGTCTCTATTGCAAGTTTCTGCTCGAACCTAGGAGTCCGAGGGCATGACTGGGGAGAGGAACCAAACCTCTGGTTAGATCTCATTCAAATGGTTTAGCGCTAACTTCTGGGTTCAGTACACCCATCGGAACAAGCCCCTGAATGTCGGCAAAAAAGTAATTTTTGTACACTCTAAAATGATCACATTCAAAATCTTACCTGACATGTTTTTTTTGTTGTTTTGTTGTTTTGAGAACTTTCTTTCGACGGCAATAAAACGAGCCTCAATGATTTATTTTATATTTTTTATTTAAAACTATATAACAGTATATACAATAGGCATTTATGCTATATCCTTACTATGCATATGTAAAGTAAAAGGAAAACATATAAAAATCAACCTAAACTTTGACTAATAAGTACGGTAGAGGGTTGTTTTTATGTGTTATTTATCTTCCTTTCGTGAGACAGATAAATCGTTTGGTTTGTTTTTTTTCTTTCTTTCAGTGTTGCCAGCGAAGAAGTATATTTACAGGTTGGCTACGTGTGGAACGACTGTTTATCGCGTGGTGCCCTACATTGATCTGCCTTTATTTCTGCTTAATCTGTCTTTATCCGTTTTTCTGCTTCTTCTGTTTGCTATTATTTTTCTGACGACTATTCGATTTCGTGTGCTGTCGTTGACCGAACAATGTTGTTTTCGTCTTCTTTGTTGAACTATTTTCGTCTAATCTTATGTAACAAAATTACACTAACTGAGAGCGATTGCACTTGAAAGAAAGGGGCGGGGTCGAACTTAAGGTTTTTGTTTGCTTCTCTAGGCGCCTCGCCGATATAAAATATTGTTGATTCTATCATCATTCCATAACATTCGTAAGAAATTGGTCATTTGCTTGTAGGTTTTGTTTTATCTTTTCTGTGTAAACGCGTTCGTTACATTTTTGGGTGTGTGTTTGTGTAGCTTTTGTTTGTTGTTTTATGTTACTTTTCTCGATTATGTACTTTACTTTTTTTGTTATTTGAAGGATTTTTTTACATTTATGGATCGAACTGTTATTAAGAGTTATGATTCGTTAATATTCAGAGGTTTTTGTTTGTAAGTTATTATCTAAATAAATGGAATAGATGTTTAGGGGAAAAGGTCTTTGGATTCTTCTTAAATACCTAGTTGGAGGTTTTTATAAAACGGCTAAATGAAGTCTCCGTGTCCAAATACTTCGTGAATAGTTACTTCCATGGTTGGCTTTAGAATCGTTTTGTGGGTGTTTAATCAGTTATCAAAAGTTTAAACAAGTTTTCAACACGATTAATTTTGTATAACAAATTTTCCGAACTGATGTATGCTAGCCATCTTTTTCTACTTGCTTTGTTTAGATGCAACGATTAGGTTTGTTTTTGTCACTTTTGGTTGTTTAAAAATATCAGCCATATTAGAAATGTTGTTATTCAATATCCAATGCAACTTGTTTTCCATTTATAAATAAGTTAAAATTTTGTATATGTGTTCATTAAAATTTGAGAAATGTCAACATACTGGCGAAAGTTTAACTTTCTTGTCAATATATCAATCAGAATAGTGTTTTTTGTTTAATATCTTAACTCGCTAGTTCAAGGTATAAGGCTACTTTTATCGAATTTGTTAAATTTTGATAGAACCGAATAAAACGTAAATGGTTGGGACGATTTTCTTTTACGAATTTACTAAAAGCTGAAAATCAAACAAATAACCATCATCCGTAGATGTTCCTTCACAGTCGGTTTCTGCTCTGCACGCACTTTACGCAGATTAGGGTTGGGATTTCGGGTCTTCTTAAGCCTTAAGTTTTCGATGAATGTGAGTCAGGTCAGGTCGTGAACTGCATGTGACGAGGTCCTTAGTTATCGATCGAGTTGTAACATTTAAATTTCTTTTCCCTCTGAAACCATAACTGAAGCAAGTGAAGTTCGACTGCCCTTCGAATATATAAATGCTTGCGTTTTTACCTTCTTTTATATTTGAGTGTGAGTGTTTGTTTTGTATAGTTTTCAGAGTAACAGTTTTCATTTGGCATTTTAAACATTCATCCATCGTTCTGAATTTGAGTGCATGTGCACGCTTTTTGTAGAACTTACTTAGTTGTAGCTCGAGAGTACGAAAAAAAAAAAAACAGTTCGGTTTTATTCTTCCAGTGACTTGTTCGAAGGCCATTCACAGGTGACACGTTGGGAAAGTTTACCACCACTCGTTGGTAGAAGGTAGAATATGTCCTGCTTACGCGCTTTTTTTCTTCTTCTTTTGTGCATTATTATGTTGTTTGATCTTAAAAATCGCCTTATGTACTTTCCTATGACTATCTTTAAACTTAAACTAATCAATATCTCATCTTTTATTTCAGGAACGACCTAGTTTTTCTTTTCTCGTGTGCGATAGCCGATGGAGGGACAGTTGATAGATGGTTAAGTAAATAAAGTTGCAAGTTAAAAAATGAGAATAAACGATAGAAGAAAAGTCGGGGAAAATCCAAGAATCGCGCGTAAAGTGCGCGAACTGCGATGGTAACCACACTGCAAAATTCCGCATATTAACATTGTAATTTTACCTGTTGTTAATCATTTTCTGAATTGGTATTTAAAACTGAAGATCTGGCAACCCTGTCAAAAGTTAGTAGCACTTAAATGAAATTGACAGAGATGTTCAAAAAAGATAAAAATAACTTTCAATAACCGCCTTTCGGCATCGTCGCATAATTGCTTGGAAGATGTAACTTTGATCTAAAATAAACTCAGTCAACTGCCCGCACCACTACAGCACACGAGATTAGTTTCCTCAGTTACGTTATTTAAAGCAATTTTACCAAGATTTTTCTTCTTCCTTTTCGTTATATTTATAGAAATCATGATTGCTGAAATTTTTTACACGATGATGCCTTCCGCTTCCGCTCCCATATTATGCACTTCTGTAGTGGCTTGTTGTGACAAAAAAAGATTCGGAAACCTTTAATTATTCTCTTTGCTGTACAATTTTTGCATATCTCTGTTTAGGGACAACGAAAATTAGTGGTTGTGCTTTTGTGGTTTGGATCTTGGATTACAACTAAAAACTAAACGTTCTACTTTCGAGTTACACATGTCACTTTAGAAGCAACTGGAGATGTGTAGAAAATCTGATGTATAACTATCTGCTTTCTATTTTGGTAACTATTATAGACTACTTTTGGTTGACCACTATTCTACTATTCTATTTATGTTGTTTTTTTTCCCTTCCCTTTCTCATATTTATCGTGGAAAATGTTAACCTTAAGTTGTATGTTTCTTTTAGTATCTAAAACTCTGAAAACTACTGTTCTTCTGTTCTTGCTAGGAGAGTGTAACATTTCAGCAACTGAAATCTGTTTTGGTCCGCGCCTATTTATGTGCGGATTTAGCTTCGAATTTGACCCCCCGGTGGGAAACGCCTGGGGGGACTGCTCTCTAGGCCTACTCAGCATGCACAGCCTGCTATGGGTAAGTTTTTGGTTTGCTTGTTTGAATGGAGGAGCTATGGATTCTGTGGATTTTTTTTGTAGAAAAAAGCTTTTCGAAGATTATTTTTTTTTAGGGAATCAGAATTTGACATCTGCGGTAACGTTGAAGATTTTGGTTTTTTTTTCAGGGAAAAAGGTTTTATTCAGGTGGGTTTTCGAATTGTAATATTATTCGTTTAGTGCGAAAAAAGGAAAGGTAGACTGTTCTTCATGATTATCACAAGGCACTTAAATCAGAGAATTTATTTAGATGTGTGTGATGGTGGTACTTTTTAACGATTTTGGAAACCAGCATTAGGTGAAGTTTTAACAATTTCGTTGAAGACGAGTTACTTTTCTGCAGTTTTCGTTTAGAATCACACTACAGTAAGTGGAGCTGACTTGATCGGCTGAAAGCGTTTCCTCTAACCATTTACTTCTAGATTCTGTACGCGTGTTGAAATATGTTTTATGAAATTTTAATTATACTACTAAATATCACATCACATGTGGTGTATTTTACGGACTAAACTATCTTCTTGTTCTCTAATCGATTTCGTTCGAACTCTATGAAAACTATTCGAAGTTTGATTTAATTTTTCTTCTTTCGACAACTGTGTTGCTCAAGTTGCACCAACCTTTAGAACGTTTGTCGCGAATAAGTTTGAGTGAGGGTTTGAGTTTCGGATTTCCTGTCTGTAGAAGTAATACATCTGTTTGAAGTAAGATTGATTTGAGTTGAAAATTCCTTTGCAAGAAAGCTCACTTTCGATTGAGTTGTTACACTCACCCTGATCCATCTACCTTTTTTTGCTGAACTGTTTTTGTTTGTTTATTTTTTTGTGAGTGTTACTTGCTAGTATGTCTTTTGTAAACTTTTTAAAAGTTTTTTATAATCTTTTTTTAAATAAAAAATGTGAATTATGCTACTTAAAAACTTGCTACCATTATTTGAACCTATTGAAGTAAGAGTATTTACTTTGCTTTTTCTTTTATTTTGTTTCGAAGAATGCAATTACCTAACCGCTCAATTATAAGAATTTAAATTCGTCGGTACTAAACTATTGGCTAAGAAATTGAAATCAATTTGCTAGGATTATATGGTTTTGCTGGCTGTCGTTACTCTGTTGCTTCGTGTGGGCTATTCCATACCAGATTTTGAATGATAAAATTTTCGTGATTTTTTGTCAGGCTGAAGTTGATTGAATATGTTTTAATAATTTATTACATGATTAAAATAAGAAATAACGCCAAGATCAAGGTGAGGAGCAGTTTATTTGGTCAATATTGTTTTGAATTTTGATGATTTTTGAAATGGAAACTTTAAAAGGTCCTATTCAACAAAATATCTCATGCACGGAGCCAAAAAATATACATAAAGTCTCTCCACTTTTACACTTAAAAAAATTATGACTTATTTAACAGTTTCCGGAAATTAAAACATCGATTACGTTCAACTTAAGAGTAAACTCTTCTTTCAGCACAATGACATCTTTAATTTTTAAAAGGTTAAAATGAACGAAAATAATTATTGTTATGCATGTTTCTATTGAAAGTTGACAAAAGAACACGAAAATGATGAAATTATCATAAGAAATGGGATCCAAGGGGGCCCCCAAGCAGAAATGTACAACCAGAACTTTCCACCCAAATCAGATTTCAGATCCTCAGCTGCTTTACTATTTAAAACAGGTTATGTGTTTTAATTTGTAAATGTTTTTTTTTTATTTTTCTTTCTATGCGAATTTAAACAAAATAATATCTTATAAAAGTGAACGAATATGAACTACCCTAGGTCATCTAAGACCACCCTAGCTGCCATACAAACCAGGTTCGACCACGTTTGTCCACAAACCAATTTTACCTGAATTTGAGCTCACTAAGAGCAGTTTTGATACTGATTAATGCAATATTCATGTAAATTTTCTCATAGAGCATGGTACAAAATCTCATAAAATGACCATTTTTAAATCGCTGTAACTTGGGTTTAAGAAATACCCTTTTGAGATGTTATATTCATATTAAAGAAGAAGTTTTAAGCTTTCAGATGCACCGTAGAGCGTATTTTTTTGTGTCCCCCTCGAAAAGATACAAACATTTGAAAAAAGCCTATTAAAAATTTTAAAAACTCTGTAACTTTTTACCAAAATGACCTAGCGACTTTGTTGGCATGTCAAAAGACGCGTATTTCTATGCTCTAAATATGTCTCGAAGACACCAAAATTGCCAAAAATAATACAAAAAAGATACGCAATAAAAACACTTTTTTGATGGGCCACCCTACTACTTTTCATATAAAATGCTGTAGAATGATCAGATTGAGAGATAGAGATTTGGTGTCTTCGACAAAGTTGTTTGAAATGGCTAGTACTACAATACTGCCGAAGAAAGTATACCTCTATCTCATCTAGAAGGGAAGATAGTTTTTGAAAATATTAGAAATATTTGGACCACCCTAATATCGTTTTGACCAAAAGATGTAGAATTTCATTTTTAACAAATGCTTCTCAGACACCGAAGCTCAAAAATGCATCTCTGAAGCGGAAATAAATTATTCCTGCTAAATTTGCGTTTCCGACCACTGTGAAGTAGTTGCTTATTTGGAGATATGAAATCGATGTACAAACTTTCAACCAAATCGAAACAAACAAAAAAAATAAATGTTTTCAAAAGATTAAAAAATTGCTCTTCTTTATTATTAACATGTTCACAAATGTTTAATGACATCCAAAAGGAAATTTTCAAAACATAGATTTAAAAATCTGTATAATGAAAAAATTGCCTACCAAGGATTTTTGAGCATTCAATGAGAAAAAAGATCAATGTAATTACAAAAGCCGACTCGGCCCTAACCAGGTCCCAGTACTGAAAAGGACCTAATAAAAATAATTTTATGAAAAAAGCTTCTGAGTAAAATTCTAATCAGTCACACTTATACGAATCGCAAAATAAACAGCTTTTATAGGATTTTTGTATCTGATAAGGAAATTTGCTGTTAAAAAAGATTTTTTTAATAAAACGATTTCAACCTGATAAAATCACCAAATTTCGCCATCAATTAAGAAGCATGGAATCGCCCACGTGCGCGTCTGTTTTCTTACAGTCTGGAGTTGGTTGGATCTTTCGCTGGCGGATCTTGTAGCACCCGCGCACGCATCGCCTAATCACCGCTTCGACTTTAATTACTCACTAATCACTAAGTAGTCTTTTATCAACTTATTCGTTTCTACCCCATTCCCGTCAACCTCTCTCTCTCACACTCGCATGCCCCAACGAGACACTTCCGCTCATCATTCGTGTTATTTTTTGTGGTGTTATCATCACCCACAATCTCGCTCGTTCGTCATACGTTCCTGACACACATGTAACTCTTTGTAACATTCGTTCGCGCTCTCTCTCCCTAGTTAGTACATAGCTATAATTAGCGTTATCGTAATTCCGTACCGCACAGATCGATGCACTTTTGGTTTCCCCGGTTCTCGTGGCCGCACAGTTTTTAAAGATGGGGTGTGAGGGTAGTGGAATTGGGGATGTTCCCTAGTTTGGTGGAGGGAGGTGGGCTTTTGATGGGGGGTGGAGGACTAACAGGGGACCGCCGACAGAAGCTAGAACCGCGTTGCTCGTTCCCGCTGTTTAGTAAACTTGCTACTGCTAGACGTGGTCGTGGTCGTGTTGGTCGGCGTGGGACTAGAGTTGGAGTTGGAGGAGTTGCAGTTCTGATAGTGGGTGTTGTTGTTGGTGGAGAATGAGATTAGGGAAAGCGAGTTGTTTGGGCTACCGGGCTCGATTCAGCTAGATGTCCTGTGCGTGGCCATCGTTGTGTCCCCGGTCGCCGACGACTGGTTGCTGAGGAACTGGTTCGTCAGCGAGTTGGACATCGAGATGGACGATGCGGTCGTCACCGGGGCGGGAATGAGCGTTTCCGGAACCAAGTGAGGCGTTCTACTGGAGATTGGTGGGAGGATGGGACTTGCGGGCCAGGGATAGGCCGGTGTCGACGACGATGGGACACTCCTAAAAGAAAAACTGGTTTACGAAAGATGATGAGAACTAAACACCGAACATCGACTCGGAAGCAGGCGGGTTTATTCTATATGATAAGGGTAACACGTACACGTGTGTGGTGACTGATTACTAGTTTGATTACAAGCCTGGGTTGAGAGCTCGAGGGTCGGGGACTTTGGGGACTTTGATCTTTTGTGTGTTTTTCATGTGGTCAGTAGTAGTTAGTAGTAGTTAGTAGTAGTAGCTGTTGTATTTTTATGCGCAGGCAGCTTCTACGAGAATAGGAAATTATTGCGGCATGCTTCACGGTACCTGGAGTGCGGTAACATCATCGGGGAACCGAGCGGAGGCGCCGGCGTTGGCAGACCGGACGACGACCCGGTTACGGCCGCGTCCGGGTGCAAAAAGTTCCTCCGCTGGTCCATGCGCTCCTGGTGTTGCGTCAGGCAGCGCGTCAGCATGTCAGGAAGATTTTCGATTTGTGTCTAAAACAAAACAGACACCTTCAAACTAGATCACCCTAATAAAGAGCCCAACCAACCTGAATAGATTGCAACTTGTCCTCGAGGCTGGTGATGCGTTCCTCCAGGGTGTCCTGCCGGGTTGACATGTCCGACACTATCTCATATACCGTGTTTTGGGTCTGCAAGAAGATCGGTTAGTTAGTAATGTAGATTTTAGTTAAAAAGATCTGCCGAACGCACTTTTGCCATATCCGTTATGGTGTTGGCGTTGTCCATCAGTTTTCGTTGGTCCATTTTTACCTTTCGTAGCCTGAAACGAGTAGAAGTGGATTGTGGTTTATAAACGTGTTGAAGTTATAAGAGCTGGAACTAGCTTCATAATAAATTCTACAATAATTCTAAATATTTGTGTTTAATTTAGGTAAATTATTTTAGTTTCAAACTTCACGCTTACAATTCCTAATTTAAATATATTTTGGAGCTGAATCTCTTGTACTGCCCACCATTGAAAAAACGGCTAATATCCACTTTTGGCAAAAACAAGATATGAGCACCAGGTGGTAGAGGATGTTCCAACGCATCTTCTAGAACTTGAATTTCACTGAAATAGTGTTGAGACTTGGCTGACGATGCGAAAAACCAAACGGCTAATATTCCACTCTTATGGGAAATTGCCTTGACGGAGATTTTGTGATAAACATTAAAACGCGTTTTTCTCGGAATACTTGATTTGGCATAATAGCCGAATTTTGAATTATAGGCAGTGTAGGAACACATATTTTTGTCTTGTAGACACAAAAGTAGGCCGTTGCAAATATTTTTCAAAGTTTATGTCACCCCCCTCTCTCTTCAAAATATGTACGAAAAATCAGGGGGCAATTTTTTTTAATACTTCAACATTTTAATGAAAATAGAACAATCTAAAATGCATTTTTCTGCATTGATAATCACATTTAGCATGTTTGGGCTGGATTAAAAATATTTTGAATTTTTATGAAATTCGCAAAAAATACAATTTTCGTCAATACTTAGATATTTTGGAAACTAATCATTGCAAAACAACTGTACAGGTGTATAATGCATTTTAAAACACCTCCTCGACTTTGGTCAGAGGCGAGGGACATACACTTAAAAAAATATTTGCAACGGCCTTAAGGCTTAAATTGTTTATTTTAGTTGGTATTAAGTTAACTCTATTGAAATTGAAATTATACTCTACAAATAACTTTTGAAAGTATGGGTCTCCTACGAAAGGCCGAATCCCAAAAGGCAAAAAATCAAAAGGCCGAATTACTCGAAATTCTCAGAATTCTCATAAGGCCGAAGCCCAAAAGGCCGAATGCTCAAAAGGCCGAATCTCATAAGGCAAACCGCGCGGTTTGCCATTATTATTTTTACAAGCCATAGTTATGTAACAAAAAATGGTTTCGAAATAAAGAAGGCATATCTTTCTAGAATTGCTGCAAACTAAATTTTTAAAGTATCTATTTATCTGCTTTTTGCGGCAAATAAATAGAAACTTTAAAAATTTGGTTTGTAATTTATTGCAATAACTTGAATTCATTTATGTACTTGGTGAAGAATGGTCAAATTTCGGTTATCGTCACCATAATTCAATAAACAACAAGATTGAAACACTTTTGAAATGCTTTAATTTGTTCTACTCTACTCACTTGTATGCATGGTATCAATATGATCGGTAAAGATAAACATAATTAGGGCGTGCGATTTTTCCGGGTTTTGAATTTCATGGGAAAAGGGAAAAATATTTTTTGAATCCCGGAAATTCCCGGGATCGCGGAAAGCAGTCGCAAAATCTTTGTTTTCATTATATTTGTTACGTTTTTCTAGCTTTAAGCATAGAATTAGGTCAAATCTATTAATTGGTGATAAGCTTTCTTTAAATAGTTTAAAACACATTTTAAAAAAATGTGGTTTGGAATTTAAATGAACCAAAATTTTAATATATTTCTTTTATTTATTTATTTATTTATTTATTTATATAACATGGTTACATAGGCTTAAACAATTTCATTGAAACTGTCCAAAACAACAAGAAATAAAATTATACCAGACAATGTAACACCTTGGATAAGTTTAGAATTTTATGTTTTATATTTAAAACATATTAAAAATATATTAAAAATTAGTTTTAAGTCACTAACACCAACTGGGGAAAATCCGGACTACAGTCTTTGGACTTGGTAGGCAAACTTTGGACTTTGGACTTGGTAGGCAAAATGCTAACCACTAGGCCATTGCGGCTTGGTGAGCTATGATTGGAATTAGGAATACTGTTACTATCAACAACAATATACGCGCTGGGTTTTTGCCCATTTGACAAGGGTTCGGAAGTTCTAAATAACGTTAAAATCCGATTGATGCAAACGTTCTTCTGGGCGGGGCTTGTTGATGAAAGCTGAGATACCTCGCGCTCGGCTAGCCAGCGTAGAAATGGGTTATCGAAGCTCGGCAGAGCTAACACCTTCCAAATGCCTATGCGATTAATTTGCATGTATAGAATGTTAAAATCTAAAACTACATGGAAACAACTCAATTCGGTTGCATACATACATACATATAGGAGATTTTAGAGCAATACATCTGGAAATCGGTAAACTAATTGTTTTGTTCTGTTCCTGTTGTAACCGAAATCAAACATTATTTTAAAAAGAAATAGTTTAAGCAGCTGTCTTAATTCGTTACTATTGTCCTGATTTGCTCCAGATGCCGGTTTTTGATGAAAAGTTATTTAAATATAATACTTTGTTCAAGTTTAAAGTCATAAATATACGTAATATACTAAGTCTCTTTTAAATAAATAAAATTTCATAGAAAATATTTAAGACACAAAGCATTTTGCGGATCGGTAAACTAAAATTTTAACAATTTTAATGCTTTAAAATTCTCGATTACTAAATATTTAACTGTTGATCTATTTACACAACCAAATCTGAATTTCAAGATCAAAATTTGGTTTGTTTTCAATTTCGGGGTTTCCCGGGACAAAATATGAAAAATCCCGGGATTTGGCAATTCCCGGTTTTGGAAAAATCCTGGGATTTTTGTCCCGGGAATTCCCGGGATGGCCGCACTAAACAGAATGTACTCGTTATGTACTTATTTCGCTTAGTAAAGTAAATCTTTCCCTGTTCCTGAGGGGAACACCCGTGAAGAGTATCGGGGCCGGCATTTACAAAGTGGATTCAGTGACAGTTTATTAATCAACTTAATGTTAATGTTAACATTCCATAGGTTGGTGTCGTGGTATGGTCCAGTTTGTGACGATACACTACCTTCCCTTTACTAAGTAATCGAATCCAGAAGGGAAAAGATCACCAGTTGTGTTGGTCCGAGCCGGGATTTGAACCCCGATCTACCGCTTACGAGGCGGAAGCGTTACCACTGGGCTACGTGGCTCGGTCACCCATTATTTCAGGATTGCACAAATTTTGGCAAAATATCGAATATTATTATTATTATTTTTTTTAATTTACATAATGCAAAAGCACTTGAAATTTAATGTGAATTATTGAAAACTGCTCATAACAAAACATTGCTGATTTTAACTTTTTTTTCACAAAAAAAATCACAAAATTCGTATTTTTTTACATGTTGTAGAGAGGACAAAAAAAAAAAAAACTTAAAAATTTATTGTTTTTTTTTTTATCGTGGATTTAGCTAATAGCTGGAATTTCTAGCATCCTTCGAGGTCGTTCCAAACGGTCAGGGATAGGGTTAAGGGTGCCAACTTTTTGTGTTCAATTCAAAGAAAAATTTTTGCTGACAATTTTTATTTTCTAACACATCAGTGTTGGAATTCGAGCGAGAAGATGGAAAGCATTTCTCGCTCGCGAGCGAAGGACAAACTTGTAGTACTTTTCTCTTCTCGCACGCGCTCGCATTTTCGTTCGCGTTCTCGCTCTCGCGAGCGCCTCGTGCTAGCCGTTTGTCCCAAACTAGCAATTTGTTTATCAGAGTTATGAATGCGAACCAGGCGATGGTATAGAGTAGAGAACCTTTAAAGAGAAATGACATGGCACTCAAACACAGCAAAACTCGCTCTCCCGTCTCTTTCCCGCTCATGTGCTTTTAAACGAAAGAACTCAATTTTGACAAGTAATTCAAGCGCTGCACTGAGTGACGACGCTTCTCTCTCAGGTTCTCTACTATAGAGGTGTAACTTCAATCGCTGTGTTGTTTTTTTTTGTTCGTTTCTAACAAGTTCAACTTCTCGCGAACGGGCAATTCTGGCTCGCGAGAAAGCCCGTTTGCGAGCGGAGGAGAGCACGGGCAATCAGTGAGTTTCTCTCGGCAACTCGAGACTCGCGGCGAGAACTCGAGAGAGAGGATTTTTTCACGGGAGAGCGCGAGAATACCAACAATGCAAACTAGAGAACCTGAGAGAGAAGCGTCGTCACTCAGTGCAGCGCTTGAATTACTTGTCAAAATTGAGTTCTTTCGTTTAAAAGCACATGAGCGGGAAAGAGACGGGAGAGCGAGTTTTGTTGTGTTTGAGTGCCATGTCATTTCCCTTTGAAGGTTCTCTAATGCAAACACTTCTCCATCATTCTAGCATTTTTTTTATCATGTTGGCAAAATAATATTTTTCTTGAAAAATAATTCGATTTCAATCATATGATCATCCCAATATTCTGGCTCGATGCTGCCATCATGCGATCACGTGTTCCGTTTGTTTGTCATTAAAGCTGCTGCTGTTCAGTAAACTCATTCGAAATTCTGAAACGGAATTCCATTCGAGTCGTTTATGTATTCCGTTTCAAACGCAACAACCGGTACGTACATGGAATCGGTTGTTACGTTTGAAACGGAATACGTAAACGATTCGAATTGAATTCCGTTTCAGAATTTCGATTGAGTTGACTGGGTGGACGTCATCTGACCAGTCGCCTATATCGACGGGTTTTCAACGACCGAGTCCATTAAGTGACGGTACAATATTTCAGCAATCAGTGGTCCAATCTTCAGTGTCTTTTAGACAAATTTATTGGAAACATATAAAACAATACTTATTTTGGGAAATTGAACTTTTGTGAAATAAAGGTTATTAAGAAAAAATCTGCAATTTTGTGATTTTTTTTACATCCTGTTGCTTAAGTTTTAAATATTTTTAGCAATTCATATTTTTTAAGAACCAAACTAAAAGTGAAATGGCTTGATTTGGGAAAATTAACCCACAGGACAAAACTTAATTAATCAGTATAATTTAATTGCTCGCACCTCGCGCTCTTAAATACTCTCCCCACTCAAAAATAGGTCAACGCGGTCGAGAATTCAAAATGCGAGCCTTGCCAGTTCAAAGAGCGTCCATAACGGTGGTTTAAAAGTTTATCGCTCAACTGCCCTGCCGACGGAAGTCCTGTGTGTGTCCTGTAATAAACAATTTGGCGCGGGTTTTATAGATGTTTACAACGCGTCCGCGCACACGATTTAATGTGCGTTTTCTCCATAAATTTGGCACGGATTTATGAAAGTCGTAATCGTACGCATCAACTCGCCGGCTTTTGGGTGATAAAGTGAAATTATTAGCCAGTGACATTTGCACTGGGGGTATGAAACCTGGATGATATCCACAGTTTATCGGGAACAAATGTTATTTGGGTAGGTTTAATTACAAACTAGTACATTGCTTAACCCTAACCACTAAATCATCGTACTCTAATTATGAGGTTGTTTTATGAGTGTTTGTTGGATTAATGTACTTACGCGTAGATTGCTAACAGGAACTTCCTCTGATGCGTTCGTACTCGTCCTGGATTGACTCGTTTCACTAATCGTGTGTGTTTGTAAATCAGCCAGGTTTCCCTAAGTACATTAGCTGCCGCATTTTTCAGCTGAAATTGAAGAAACATTGTTTGTTAGTGCGATCATAATCATAAATCGAAATATGCTTTAAACAACTTCCCAAATCACCACCCCTTTAAAATGCCGAATGATCATCATTAGCATCACGTAGTAGCTCCCAAAAAGTTACAAAGATTACCGAAAAAAAGAAAAAAAGGAGGGGAGGAAAAATCACTTCCTGTAGGATTCGTTTATCTCGATAGCGCCTCTTCTCCGAAGTCAGATTCGAGGAACGTGTGAATGGTTTCCGGTTTGGGGGAATTTCTTCTGCCACAGACGCTTAACTTTGGGCTTTGCATGCCCCCGAGGTGCTGGGGCTGACTGCCGAAACGAATCTTGGTTTGGTTCGATTGTCAGACGTTCGACTTGCACCTTATCGGAGGCCGAGCATGGTGAAAAACGAGTTGTTTGAACTGAATGTAATATGGAACATTATTCACAAGCTTCGTGGACCAGATGAAATCTTTTGCAGTAAAATACGAGTTATGGATCTGAACTTGTGATTCTACTTGCAATTTTGTACATTTTCAAGCTTTCAGAAATTATTTAGAAACACTCACGTTTCGTCGCCGTCGTGCTAACTTGTCGTAAGTGCATTTTGGGCAAAATTGAGTTAAGAACGCCGTTTTGTGCATCTCACAATGCACATCTTTTGACCTTCACAGATCCTCAAAATTCGATTTCAATCCTAAGATATTCAATGAAAACCAAAAAAGCTCCGAAAATTTTTGTCACTTTTCATATAAAAGTAGTTTCAATCTTGTCGTGCTATCTTGTCACTCCCTGAAAATTGATGTAAGTGCGACAAAAGGCCAAAGGGATTTCAGGTCAGGATGCGTTTGACGCACGTATAAGCTAGACTACCGTAAACATTTGTAATTATAACTCGGGACTCCAGCAACCAACTTCAACCAAACTTCGGGACAATGCACAGAATGGTCAGCCAAACAAAACGTGTTTGTTATTGTTTACATTGCGTGCTCTCGTTTTTGTTTATTCAAGGACAAACATTAAAACGCGTTTTTCTCGGAACGTCAAAATGGCGGGTGCGACAAGATAGCACGACGACGTCGATTTGTCAAAGTAAATGACTAACAATAATAGGAATTCTGACTGTAATTTTATTAAAACGTAAGACTAAACTTGACAGGTGTGGAGGCTGTTTAGTTGTTTGAAATATTTTAAGTTTTCTGCATTTTGCAAAGGGGTTATAACTATTTTTTTTTATTTGAATGCAAATTTATTCGAAAGGATTAAAAAGCATCAAAAGGGAGGTTGTGTACAGCAATATTTTTTTTTATTCCCATGTTGTTTTGGTCACCGAGAAATGATGTTGATTTAATTTTAATCGGTATTTTTCGGTGAAAACTGACACAAATTTTAGAAGAAAGATGATGAAATTTTAGGTGGATAGGTCGACTAAGAGTTATAGAAGAAGATATAAAGGACGGAAAACTAACTCCGTTTGATTTTTTTTCGAATATCATATCTTAGAATCCTGTGAATGAACATTCACATTTTTTGTATATTTTATGTAAAATATTATCATAAATGTGGTGGTTTTTGCGATAATCGTATAAAACGCCTTTTATTTGACACCCTTATAAGAAAAGAACCACCCAAATCACAAATTTTTATTATTTATTTTGGTCAAGGAACTCCCAAGCCAAACTTGATCCAAATAACAGCACTTTTGATTAAGATCCTGCTGGTTTGACGTGGAATCACTGCGTGTTTAGAAAAAAAGATACACTGAAAAAATCTTGATCCTTTCTTTTACTTTTTATTACTCAAAGTTAAATTAAAAAAAACTTTTTTTTTTATTTTCTAAATGTCTTAGTTGAGGAATTTTTTAGTGAGTGAATTTTTGAAAAAATATGATTTCTGGAAAAAAATGAAAAAAATGATTTTAAAGTTTTTCTTAAGTTTGACAAAGTTTGTATCGAGGTTCCCGATTTGGTTGAAGCTTTCAGCATTTGTTTGTCTATACGTAAGACAAACTCAAAGTTCAAAAATGAGGGTGAATTAAGTGACTAAAATTACACATACCGAGCAAACGGAAATAACTTGGGAATAACGTTTTTTGATATTTGAAAATACTAGGCCAATAACATTTTATGTTATTTATAACAAGTTTTGTTATTGTTGAATTGTTATTGTAATAACAGATTAATAACATTTTGAGTTATTCTTCGAACAAATCTTTGTTATTCTTTTTTTGTTATTTTAACAACTAATCCGATCATCCCAATAACAAATAGAGGTATAGAGATACTCACGCGCGAAAGTGTGTAAGTTTGTAACATAATTTACACGCAGACATAGGGAAATCGAGTAGAACGATTCGTCTGTCTAAATCAGCAGTGTTCTTTGTTATACCACGAGCACGTGGTAAACAGCTGGTTTTTTACAGACGATTGATCTACTCGATTTGCCTATGTCTGCGTAAAAAAAGTGAAAACAAAATCATCTGCTTGGAAGCCAATCACAATCGTTCAAAACCAAAACAATACTTCAAATACAAATACTAACTCAGAAACAACTAATCCGATCATCCCAATAACAAATAGAGGTATTCTTACATAACAAAAAAAGTTATTCTCAAGTTGTTTTGGCTTTCAACCAATATCAGACCAATAACAAATTTTGATATTATGACATAAACTGTTATTGAACTCTTTTGCAAAAATGGATTTTGCAAGAATATTTCATAACACTTTCTGTTATTTTAACAGTATTTGTTATTGAAATGGCATGAATTTTGTTGTTACCGTCTGCCCGGGAAAATTTGAACATACTGAATCTAAGCATCCAGCAATCGGATCAAAAAAGTCGAAACTTTAGGAACAAAATTCAGCTTTTTAAAATATTATGTGAGTATGTTTTGCAGGAATTCTTTTCCTTCATGAAATATTTATAAATTGAAAAAAAAAAAACAATGTATCAGTTTCCAGAATATCTGGCCAAGCGAACTATTTCACCCAATTCTGTGTCGTAAATAACTGTTTTTTACAACCTCGCTAACTGTGTACACATCCCATTAGCGAGTGTCAGCAATGTCAGCAATGGTCAGAGGAATATTTTTCCTCACATCAACAAAAAAATGCCAACAAAAATTTCAGCATTTGATTGATATCCTCCGCACTCGCAGCGGCACTTACCCTTTTCGTCAGCTGCGTGTCCATCATGAAGTTGTGCACGTGTTTTTCTGCCCGCGTCAACTCGAGCTTCCTGGACACGACCGCCACCAGCAGGGCGGTACAACCGGCCCCCTGTGTTGGATTGTGGGGGTGAAAATGTTGGTCGGTTGGTTCCCAGTTGGATGCAGTTGGATGGTTTCCGTTTTCCGGTCCACGTGGAGCAGTGGTGAGGGTGGAGGGGTGTTGCCGAAATTCCGTGGTCCAGCGTGGAATTTTCAGGTTGGGCATCCCGAGCAGCATCGTTTCGGAGGAGATATTTTGAGGAGTGAAAAAGAGCAAAAACGAGAGAAAGAAGAAAAAGATGGAAAAGCAAAACATTGCATGAATAATAAACAATACTTGAATTTGAATTTTACCCTTCATGTTTTTGTTAAAATATTTGCTTGTTATAAAAAGTATGAGTGGAGTGTGTGTTGTATATATAAATATCACTTTCAAACGGACTATTGTAGTCTAAAGGACGATGATGGTCTATTTTCACTCAGCGTTGGGGATCTTCTTCTTCTTCATTGTTAAGTTTGTTTTTTGGAAGCTGAATCTTTGCTGTGAAAACGTGAGTCGTAACTACGTTTATGTTTTATTGTGCATTCATAAGGTGTTGGTTGGTGGTAGGCAAGAGTGGTGGTGGCATTATTGTTGCAGAGCTAAAAACGTGAGTCAAAATGGTTTTATCTATTTATTTATATGTGGCAGCAACTAATTCCTCTGTGAAAACTTCATCTTTAGAGATATCCACGTCAGATCATCTGCTTTTTATTTCGCTAATATGTTATGGGAGGAATGCTATCTCATTTTTGGGATTTATTGTGCACACGTGATATACTTTTTGTATGCTCCAACAAATAGTTTGTCTTTGAACAAATCCAGTTTTTTGATATTGTTGTATAATATCAAATTATTTCTCAAAATAACAAGATAAACTATTATTTTAAACTTATCGTAAATCTGATCAATACTGATTTTATTTAAAATTAAACAATAAATCTGAACAAACATGATAACATAGCTTCAAAAATACACGTGTAACCCATTCTAGTCTATACCACCGTAATGCTGAAATATCGACAAAGAAACCGAGCCAAGCAACATGATAATAAAAATGGAACCCATCGCTAAAAGCTTTCCCACATCAACAGAGCTCAGACCTCCTTCCCACAAATCACGGGAACGCCAGGCACGGAGCGTGAAAAAGTAAATTAAGCTGCTTCTTCAAGCACTAAACACTACAAGACGACAGACGACAGAAGACGACGAGGGTGAGTATGAATATTCGTCACCACGTTCCACGTAGCTCCACGTGGAAGGGAGGGAGCTGCACGAATCACAATCACGCGCCATAAAGTGAAACATTAGCTTCGATGGAATCACTTCGTCGTGAGAATTTATGTGCGAGTTACATTTACGGAATTTATCATTTTACTGGGTTGGCAGGTTTTATTGTTGGAATAATATCAAAGCTTTTCCAAACATACAAATCTTATCAATAGTATACATGGTGTAAGGCAACATAAATAACCCAGAAAGTAAAGCTTTGCTTTCGCATGTCTGAAAAGCTTATCTTTTAAACATGTTTCTCACTTTACACAAAAAATCAAACATCTACATCGATTCTTTGGGAATGGCATCGATTATTTAGTTATTTCTTAGATTCTTGAGCAAGATGCTCGAACAGGCTTGTGAGAGGACACTTTCCACCCTCAAGAATGCTCTGTCCACCCAGTTGTTGAATGAATGTGGCTAAATAAGCGAGCAATACCATAAATCACATCATTGGAGCCCATACATCAGCCAGCACGATGACGCACGACTTTGGCCACAACAACCGCCCAAATGGAGATGCCGAAGAATACTTCGTCGTGGTCGTGCTATTGTGGTGCACGTGCATTTTAGCCTAAATTTTGTTCAGGGCTTTTTGACCTTCACAGGTATCCAAAATTCGATTTCAATTCTGAAATATTCAACAAAAATTGTAAAAACTCCGTGCAATGTTGTCACTTCTCATAAGAATAGCAATAGCGACAAGTTGCCAAATGAAATTTTATTCAGAGGCCATTTTGTCATTCTTGCATGCACGTCTACTGTTTACAGTTTCGGTTACAACTCAGGACTCCGGGAAACGCTGAAAAAATCTATGGGTTATTTTTTCTTACAACCTGAGTTATCCTAATTTGCGTCATTCCAAGTCAACTGTGTATACTTTTAGACTCAACCTACACCGATTTGGACCAATCTTGGAGGGAAAGTTCATCTATCGATAGTTTACATAAATCCCAAGTTTGATGCCAATTGAACCCTTCCTCTTTTTTCATAATTATTTAATTGCAGTTTATTTTTTAAAACGTGATTTTGACTCTTTCCTTATTTTTATTTTATTTGTATTTGATGCACCATTGTGTTCCCCAGCCAATTTTACATTAAAATTATTGAATATCAGCAATTTCGGTCATTTTATTTTTTTTGTATTTTTTAATCCGGCTGAACCTTGGTGCCTTCGGTATGCCCAAAGAAGCCATTCTGCATCATAAGTTATCTTATCTTTTGAAGGAATTTTTTGATCGATTTGGTGTCTTCGTCAAAGTTGTAGGTATCTAGGTATACGAACTACACTGAAAAAAAAAATATACACGCTAAAAAAATTGGTGATTTTCAATTTCTCTTATTGTCACTAAAACTTGATTTGCAAAAAAAAAAACACTATTTTTATTATTTTTTTTATTTGTTTTAGAAGACATTAAATGCCAACTTTTCAGAAATTTCCAGAATGGGCAAAAAATCTTTGACCGAGTTATGAATTTTTGAATCAATTTAGATTTTTTCAAAAAATCGAAATATTGCTTGCAAAAAATTTTCAACTTCATTTTTCCATGTTAAATTGAATTTGCAATAAAAAAGTACTTAAGGGAATTTTTGATAAAGTGCACCGTTTTCAAGTTATAGCAATTTTCAGGTAACTTTTTTGAAAATAGTCGAAGTTTTTCAATTTTTTCAATAAGTGCCCATGTTTGGCCACTATTGAAAAAAAATGTTTTGAAAAGCTGAGAAAATTTTGCTTTTGAACTTTGTTGAGACGACCCTTATTTGCTGAGATATTGCCATGCAAAGGTTAAAACACAGGGAAATTGATGTTTTCTAAGTCTCACCCAAACAACCTACCATTTTCTAATGTTGATATCTCAGCAACTAATGGTCCGATTTACAATGTTAAAATATGAAACATTCGTGAAATTTTCCGTTCTTTTCGAAAACCATATTTTCAAAAATTTTAAATCAAGACTAACATTTCAAAATGACGTAATATTGAATGGCGTTTGAAATGTTAGTTTTGAATTTTAAAATTAAAAATAGTGTTTTTTTTGCAAATCAAGTTTTTGTGACAAAAAGTGAAATTAAAAATCACCGAGTTTGATTTGCGATGCCTTTCCGTCGGGTCGTGTTTTTTTTTCGCGTTCGTCGTCGGTGTGTTTTTTGTTTTTTTTTCGCGTGCGTGTATGTGTGTAAAAGTGCGGCTGGTTCTGGTTGTCATCGATGACAATTGAGCCAGTCTTATTTGCGATGCCTTTCGGTCGGGTCGCAGGGTTTTTCGCGTTCGTCGTCGGTGTGCAATAACAACAAAACCTTATCATACCATTTCAGCTCGATAAACATCGTAACTCGTCGTTCGCTTCGTTAATCAGTACCCCACTAAACATGAATCATGTAAAACTCGTAAAAACATCTCAATTAAAAAGTCAGACTGTTAAATTCTTCATCATTTAATTACAAATAATTTTGGTTCTATCTTTCCACAGCCGGCTGTCTAAGATAAATCCATTTCAATTAAAAGTTAACAGCCGATAAACGGAAATGACTCATCCGCAGCATCCGATTGCTTGCCTTGAGATTAAAACATAATACCTTTCAACAAACACTATGATTTTGGGTCGCATCATCATCTTCTATGGTGAATCCTGACCAAACACCCTATCCTACTAACAAATTTTCAGGTTCCTGGCGCTTGTGGGGTGTAAGCACAGAGTAAATCAGCTGCCCTAGTAGCAACCTGCGCTAACTAACATTCCCGTCCCTTAAAATCGAGATCTACAAACTGACATGGCGGGCGCCGTTGGTGGCCAATGACTGTTACCTATTCGCAACTGATCTAGCTTTAGCAATCATGGTGTTTTATCTTTTCAGCGCATTCATACATGCTGTTGATAAGGGAAACACCACTAGATCGTCGAAGCATATAATCAGTAGTGCTGAAAGGATATTACGGTTCTGTTCAGCAACGGAGGGGCAACCATGGGTGATCTCTCATGCTCATGCTCAAAAGTGAAATTAAAAATCACCAATTGTTTTACCGTGTGTCATTTTTTTTTTCAGTGTAGTCCATATTCATACCTACAACTTCGCCGAAGACACCAAATCGATTAAAAAAAATCCCTCAGAAGATACAGATTTTTGAATTTTCACATGTTATTTTTGTATGGACAGCTGCCAAATTTGTATGGAAAATTATATGAACGAACTAATGATGTAAAATGGCTTCTTTGGGCATACCGAAGGCACCAAAAAAGATTCAGCCGGATTAAAAAAAAACTAAAATTAAAATTAAAGAAAAAAGACCGATTCCGTATAGAAAACTGCTCATATCTCAAATTAAACCAAACCATTAGCGAGAAAACCCGATTTTCTCATATAAACTTCAAGGCCTTAGAGGAAAGGGTTCCCGTGGTCAAAAATGAGCCCAAATTTTAAATTTAACCCATTGTTGGGTCAATCTTTGATTTCAGGGGGTAGCCCCGAGGAAGCACGGATTTGGATCACCCATCCACAGATTTTATTTTCGGAGGGCTGTTTCCAAGCTTCAGATTTATGTTAACTTTCGATAATAGAATGTTTTCTCCAAGTTTGGCCCAAATCGGCGAAGGCCGAGTCCAAAAGTGTACTCAGTTGACAGTTAACCCATTTATAAATTTCAAATTTTCAACGGAAAAGTGTATAAGATTACTCTCAAGAAATTTGAAAGTGAGGATTAGGATGTCCAACTGTCTAGGGACCATCCATAAACCACGTGGACACTTCTATGGCGATTGTCCACGCTCCATACAAAAAAGATTTTTTTTGTATGGACAATTGTCCACGAGGGAGGGGGGGGGGAGGGGGTTTCGAGATTACCAAAAAAGTGTCCAAGTGGTATATGGATGGTCCCCTAGAAAATAAACAATTATCCCTGAATAGTTAAATTTTTCTTAAAACGAAGCCAAAGGTCTCTTGGGGATTTCCCCGCCAACTCACACGAAATCGGAAAAAGTAGCCCGGACCCTTCATCGATTTCCTTGAATCTTTGTTCTTAGAGGTTATTTTAGTCCCTGATCACGTATTCGAGGTTCATTTTTCGATATCTCGTGACGGTGGGGCTGTATAACCCCTCTCATTTTTCAGGATTATTAATAAGACATGGTTTTCTGTGATTTGTAGCTCAAAACCGTAAAAAGATAGAAATTAGATTATTTGTAAAATTTACGATCTATCCTGTTTGATGGCGTATTCAAAATTCCGAAAAACGTATTTTCATCGAAAAAGTTTGAAAATAGATACAGTGAGTCAAATATTTGTCCGTACCCCCCCGTACGGAAAATGTTTGTGATATAAAAGTACATAAAATTCGACTAAAGTGCCATGTTTTGTACATCAATCGACGCGGCAGAATGTCCTCTTTAAGACACTGTCATTGGATTTGCAAAAAACTTTTCTTAAAAATACAAAAATAGTTTACTGAAAAAGTCAAAAGAGGTCAAATAATTGTCCGTACCCCTTGTAAAAGTACAACATCTGATCGATTTAAGTGAATTTATTTATGAAATGTTGTTTCTGTGTCAAATACTAGTACCTCTAGCCAGTTGTGACAACTTTGAACTTCTGATAACTTTGTTTAGTTAGTTTATATTAAGAATTGGTTTAAATTTAGTTTTTAAAGTAAAACTTATCAAAACATAAGTTTATAAACAACTATTTTTATAAAATTGCTATTTTATGTTGTAAGAGTCTCTATTTAACAAGTTTTAACAATATTTGTTCGAAATATAAATTGTTTTCATCTTTTATTGACATTTTTCGACCAAAAATACTGTTTCGGAACAATACCGTTAAACAATCCGGATTGTCCGGAACCGGTTTAACCCCTCGGAGGAAATTTTGTGGTGGTCAGAGAGGACAAAAACCCACCTCTTGCAATTTAAAGCATCAATTTCGTCCACTATAGCCCGATTACGAGTCCTAGTCTGAAATTTGAAATTTTCAAATTCCCAAGCAAAACATTCTGTCCCAGGACGGTACAAAAATTCTCAGTACGGAAAGTGAAAATTTCAAATTTCAGACTAGGGACTCGTAATCGGGCTGTAGTGGACGAAATTGGATGCTTTAAATTGCAAGAGGTGGGTTTTTGTCCTCTATCTGACCACCACAAAATTTCCCTCCGAGGGGTTAAACCGGTTCCGGGACAATCCGGATTGTTTAACGGTATTGTTCCGAAATAGTATTTTTGGTCGAAATATGTCAATAAAAAAGATGAAAACAATGTATATTTCGAACAAATATTGTTAAAACTAGTTCAATAGAGACTCTTACAACATAAAATAGCAATTTTATAAAAATAGTTGTTTATAAACTAATATTTTGATAAGTTTTACATTAAAAAACTAAATTTAATCCAATTTTTAATATAAACTAACTTAATAAAGTTATCAGAAGTTCAAAGTTGTCACAAACTGGCTAGAGGTACTAGTATTTGACACAGAAACAACATTTCATAAATGAATTCACTTAAATCGATCAGATTTTGTACTTTTATTAGGGGTACGGACAATTATTTGACCTCTTTATTTTATTTTTTTCAGTAAACTATTTTTGTATTTTTTAAGAAAAAGTTTTTTGCAAATCCAATGACAGTGTCTTAAAGAGGACATTCTGCCGCGTCGATTGATGTATAAAACATGGCACTTTAGTCGAATTTCATGTACTTTTATATCACAAACATTTTCCGTACGGGGGGGTACGGACAAATATTTGACTCACTGTAGATAGATAAATAGGACTACTTGCTGAAGAGTAAGGAACCCTTAAAGGGAACGCTCTTCTGCACGCAGCAACTTCTCTATTGCAGAAGTTCTATCTGAGAGAGAAGTAACTTTTTTCTGAAGAAAAGTACGGAAACACTTGATTTTGTGAAGAATTGTAGAACTTAGCAGGTGAATTTAAGGAATTTGGATTACACAAAACGAACATTTGTTATTGTTTACATTGCGAGCACTAGTTTTTGTTTGGTCAAACATCAATACGCACTTTTTTAGAAACGTCAAAAAAAAAAAAATAACATACGACAATATAGCACGATAACGACGTCTTGTCGGCCCGGCTCTGGCTCGACGTCATACATGGACCAGAACTAGGCTGAACCATGGTGTTGCCTAAATATTGATGTTTTTTTCTCATTTGAATAAAATTGCACTTGGAATATTAATGCAATTAAGGGGAGACGATGAATTGACAGTTTTCAACTTATTAGCAGAAAGAAAATAAAAATTCATGTGAAAAAAACTGGCATATGTTTTTTGCAGTTTTCCCATCAAACGACACCCTGTAAATGGAATGTGTTTATCCGTATGTTCGGAAGCTGAGCGATGACACAAGCCTACCGCAACCTTCGTCAATCCGCGATCCGTACCTCGGAGCCGGTTCCAAGAGGACAATAACCTATAATGTTCCGCACGCGATGCCATGAATATTAAACGCAGAAGGATGACACGACTTTCTTCGGCGCTTTTTCGGATTTATCTGGGCTAAATATATAGGAGTCTAGGATGGAGCCTTTTTGTAATGGCCTCTTTTACTCCATGGACGCAAAAGCGTCCGTTTTTGGTCATGCCTTCCCAAAGAGGGAGAGGAATACGAGGTGTAGTTTCTCAAAATGTCTCGCAACATTAACGCTGGCAGCTTTATAAATCATAATTCGAATGACCTCTGGAAGGGTGCCCTCGCTGCTTATCTTAATTGAGTTCCCGGGGTGAAAGTGTTTTCACTTCGCTCGCTGGGGTTGTAAATTCAACCAGCGTGGGTGGGTGCCACCAGCTGGGTTATGACCCATTTGTGACCAGAGATAGCTCAGGTGCCTGGTTCTCGGGGATTTGTGCCAATTTTCCACGTTTCGACGTATCGTTAACTGCAAAAGTAGTTTTTTGTGGTTTATGAGAGGTTATTAGTATCTTTTTGTTTAGATATCTTGAATCTTTTCAACATTTTGAGACGAAAAGTTGGATGAAATTATGTTAGAACTCATTTTTTTTTGCAATGACGTTGCCATTTTCAAACGACAAAATGGTCTAATTTTCATCGCTTAAAAAACCAGTACCGAAACCAATTTGATTTTTTTACCGAAGCAACTAAAATTTTCATTGTTTTCAGTAAATAACATTTAAAAGACTTGCAGATGAGCAATAGGGTGGGTACGTTTTTCAAAAAGCTCTCGGATCAAGTTTTAGTATGGTCCCCCTTGAGCATATGGATTCGTTGTCCCTAGACCTTGCGCATCGGCAAACAATCCGATCTCTCCGGAATCAACGGTTTTCCCTGAAAAAGCATCAAATTTTCCTTAGCATGCTATGCAAGCTTGATGAACATCGCGACGCCATACGTCAGGCAGCTACCACGTGGTTGAATTATTTGCAAAAATATACAAATTTGCTATGCATAGATTCAGAATTCGATTAAATAATATCAGGACTGCTCGAAATGATCATTTTCTAGTTAAAAGATGGTTTACAATTGAATATTCCAGCCGTTTCTCACCCACGTGGTAGCTGCCTGACGTATGGCGTCGCGTTGTTCATCAAGCTTTCATAGCATGCTAAGGAAAATGTGATGCTTTTTGAGGGAAAACCGTTGATTCCGGAGACATCGGATTGTTTGCCGATACGCCAGGTCTAGGGACAACGAATCCATATGCTCTCTTCGGGAAAAGTGTTCTCCAGACCATTCCCCATAGGCCTAAAAAAAAACCCTGATGCGCGCAGCCAGTTTACAACCAAATGAGCTGATATTTGGCATACTAAAACTTGATCCGAGAACTTTTTGAAAAATGTACCCACCCTAATGAGCAATTTAAGGCATTTTTAAAACTGATAGTTTCCGACACATGAAATATGCTTGTGGACTGCGTTATATCTAAGATCTCTGGAAGGTGTTTGGATCATTGAATATGTTTTTTTTAATGGAATAGGCTTGGTTAGCTGGAAATTCTTCTTCGGTTTACTAGGTATGTTTTAATACGAACACAATGTTGTTTAAATATGTTTCTTCGAATTGGAATTTTATTAATACACATTTCATAGCAATTGATTATTTCTGATGAACTTGACCGTTTTTCTTTGATCAATGATTAAAATTATCCTGCACGTGTTTCGCAACCATGATGTTGTTAAGCCCAAATAATCAATAATCAATTAGCACAATGTATTCGTATAAAAGTAACGCTCCACCATGTCCTGACCATTAGTGCATTGCAATTTCCTTCTGAAAGCATGGATCTAATTGAAAGCCTAAAACGCTACCGGATTTTTCAGTTCGATTATTCCAACGCTGGAAAGGTTTACCTGGAAGCGGTGGACTGGATCGATCGGCTTAACGCCTTCATGGGGATTTGCTATTTCGATCCAAAAGTTAGCCGACTGCAGCCCCGGTTCATTTGGGGCATTACCACACTGTTCATTTACATTTATCTGGCCTTTGAGAGCACCTACTGGTACCGGAATGATGTCGAAAAGTTGCTGTTGTGCATCACGACTCACGGCTTTTCAGTTCAGGTAAATCTGAGAGTGGTCAAATGTCATTTGTGTCTGATTTGCTGATTTTCAGATGGCATCGAAAGTGTACACCTTCATCATTAACCGAAGCCAGGTCGTCGAAGTGAACACAATGAATAGGGATTATTTCGAAATGGAAACAACCAAATCTGTCACAGTTCAGAACTCCCACAAATCCAGTGCCACGATTGCTTACATTCTACTCAAGATGACCGCCGCTTGTTACATCATTCTCGTCGGTCTAATCGTCCTTGGCCCAGCAATCGGCGGAGCCATCGTTTCGGAGAAGATCCTCCCGTTTGGATTCGAACTGTCCCATTCCAATGCATGGCCGGCCTACATCATGAATTTGGCTTTTCATGTCAATTGCGGGTTCTACGTAGCTTTCCTGACGACCTCCTCGGATTCCACATTCATCCTGTATCTTTTGACGGCTGTTGGACAAATCGACGCCATTTCGGGACTTCTCAATGAGTTGAACGAAATGTTGGAGAAAAACGCCTCTGAGGAGGTAATTTCGCTTCAGCTTAGACGAATTTTCCAACTGCATCAGCATCATTTCGCGTACATGAGAATGTTTAAGAACATGTTTCAGTACTACTTTATGATGGCGATTACGATGCTGTATTTTTGCATGTCGATTTGTTTGGCAGCTTTTGTTCTGGTAATATCTACTCCAAAATAATTTTCAATTTCAACAATTTCCTTGATTACAGATCAACTGGTACATGGGCGTCCTGGTTTTTTGCTTCTGCTCAGCGCAAATATTCTACATGTGTTTTCTTGGAACTGCGCTGCAATCAAAGGTGAGTTTGAAATTTTCCAGTGCTATGACTCCAAGTGAACTCTTTTGCAGACAGAGTTTCTGATGAAGGAGATTGACTCCTTTAGCTGGTATCGGCTATCGGTTCCCAACCAAAAGTTTGCCATTTTGTTTCTGGCATCAGCGCAGAATCCGATTCTGCTATCAGCCGCTATGGTTAAGCTGAATGTGGCAACGTATTTACAGGTAGCTCATCTTGTATAAAATTAACTATCAAGCATGAGATATTTCAACTTTTAGGTCCACAAATCGGTTTACTCGTTCTTGATGCTGCTGTTGAGAATCAAGCAATAAAATGGTGAATTACTGTAACATGGAGCTTTTATCACCACACCAAGTTTGAATAAATTATAATCACTTTTGTATCACACGTTAAATGCAGTACACTTCTGTGTCTGTACCGTTAAGAATTAAAATTTACTTGTTCACTTGTTACATGAATTCGTTGCAACCGTTTGTAGCCCAAGTTTGAAATGAAATAAACTTAAAGTGAATATCACCAAAACTCATATGGATGTCCGAAAAAGTAATATTTACACTTTTTGCCTTCCTCACTGAGGTAAGGCTATAATCCTGCTCTAAAAATGAACTTCGTATAAAAACGTCGTTGACCCACCTTCATGTATACATATCGACTCAGAATCGAAAACTGAACAAATGTCTGTGTGTATGTGTGTGTGTATGTATGTATGTGACCAACAAACTAGCTCATGTTTCTCGGCACTGGCTGAACCGATTTGACCCGAACTTGTTGCATTCGATTTGGTTTAGGGTCCCATAGATCGAGTTTTATACAGATTGAAGTTTCGATAAGTAGTTCAAAAGTTATATATAAAAATGTGTTTTCACATGTATTTGGATCTCACTTAACTGTATGTAAACTATGTCCGGGTCATTGATGATCTGGCAACCCTGTCTCGAGATATGTCCACTTAAGTGATATTGACGTACTTTTTGGATGCCGGATCTCACTTTAATGTATGTAAACTATGTCCGGGTCCATCATCCGACCCATTGTTGGTTAGGTTATCAAGAGACCTTTCCAACGAGCCCAAAATATTGAAGATCTGGCAACCCTGTCTCGAGATATGGCCTCTTAAGTGATATTGACGACTTTTTTGAAGCCGGATCTCACTTAAATGTATGTAAACTATGTCCGGATCCACCATCCGACCCATTGTTGGTTAGGTTATCAAAAGACCTTTTCAACGAGTCCAAAACATTGAAGATCTGGCAACCCTGTTTCGAGATATGGCCACTTAAGTGACAATGATGTACTTTTTTGAAGCCTGATCTCACTTAAACGTTTGTAAACTATGTACGGATCCACCATCCGACCCATTGTTGGTTAGGTTATCAAAAGACCTTTCCAACGAGTCCAAAACATTGAAGATCTGGCAACCCTGTCTCGAGATATGGCCTCTTAAGTGATATTGACGACTTTTTTGAAGCCGGATCTCACTTAAATGTATGTAAACTATGTCCGGATCCACCATCCGACCCATTGTTGGTTAGGTTATCAAAAGACCTTTCCAACGAGTCCAAAACATTGAAGATCTGGCAACCCTGTCTCGAGATATGGTCACTTAAGTGATATTGATGTATTTTTTTGAAGCCGGATCTCACTTAAATGTATGTAAACTATGTCCGGGTCCATCATCCGACCCAACGTTGGTTAGGTTATCAAAAGACCTTTCCAACGAGTCCAAAACATTGAAGATTTGGCAACCCTGTCTCGAGATATGGTCTCTTAAAGGATATTGATGTACTTTTTTGAAGCCGGATCTCACTTAAATGTATGTATACTATGTCCGGGTCCATCATCCGACCTATTGTTGGTTAGGTTATCAAGAGACCTTTCCAACGAGCCCAAAATATTGAAGATCTGGCAACCCTGTCTCGAGATATGGCCACTTAAGTGATATCGATGTACTTTTTGGAAGCCGGATCTAAAAAATAGATGAAACTTGTGTACAGCCATTGTTGTGAGGAAGGCTCCAACCACATAGGTGGATTAAGTTAGTTTTATGTATATTAGTTTACTTATTCCAGATAATTTGAGGTTTGGAACATTGGAAAAAGGAGGTATTAAATCATGCAATTTGTCAACCTTCAAATCTACACATTTTCTCTGTGTATTGTGTGGCTCAAACTTATTAAAGTTGAGAGTTCAAAAATTTTTCACTCCCCTTCTTTCTGAGTAATTTAACTTTGAAAAACCTTGAGATAATTCTGTAATAATGTGCATATTTCTCACCGAAACTGTTTGAAAAACATAAAAGGAAGAAAGGTAACATTTTATGTTTCACTCTAAAAATGTGTAAATTTTACAATTATCCGTTATAATGGGGTAATTCTCCGTCAACTAACTCGTCAACGGACTTGAGTGAAACTTTCATCTGAGCTCCATTTTTCCAATTCGAAATCCGCAGAAATTCGTTACTCAACGTAAGTTTTTTGACACATGCCATTTTCTCTCTTCACGCCGTCTTTTCAGACCAAATTTACTAACTAAACGGGACAAACACAGAACACCCAGAGGAGATGGCTGGGAATCGAACCCGGGTCCCTTAGCACACATGAGGGATCGGCAGCCGAAGCCGCTAACCGCCGTTCCATGGAGTTCTTTATGGGGAATTTAATGTACTTTTTGAGTCTGCAATAACCCAGAAGGGTATTTTTTTCATTTAGAACATAAATTTCATTTTAAAATTTCGTGTTTTTATGTAACTTTGCAGGGTAATTTTTTAGAGAGTAAAAATGTTCTACTAAGTTGAAGGCCAGAAAATTACAAAAAAAAAAAAAATGATGTATAAACATAAGGCGTTTGCTTGTAAGCATCACGAGTTGTCACGATTTTAAGAAAAAAAGTTTTGTTAACCTGTATACTGTCACCACTAGCGTGTTTGTCAAAACGCTCATATTATTGCTTCACCTTTCTCAAAGAGCAGGGCACGCTAGTGACTTGTTCTCAACTTCTCTCTGTTTAATAACGTGAAAGTAAAAAGAAACCAGATTTTCAAACCTATGGCGACTGACGTTTTGCTATGGTATTGGGCTCCCTGAAGTTGCTTCATTCGACAAACTTTGATTTTATTAAAAAATACTATGCGCCTCCATGGATTAATTTTAAGAAAAAAAAAAAATCAATGGAGGCGCTAGGTTTTTTTTTGTTTTACACATGCTTTCAATATCTTTATCTCTCTGTTTCAATGGGTTTCAAATTAACTCTGGTGATAAAAAATAAAGCAAAACTTCATAATTAAACTGATGAAACCCATAAAACTTTTCGATTTAAATCCGATTCTTCATAATTGAATCGATGTTTTTAAAATGATGAAAATGAAAATGATTAAAATGTGTGACTTTTCTGTAGGCCTAAACCAGCGCCGTACCTAGGGGTTGGCGCAGTTGGCGACCGCCAAGGGCGCCAGCCCTTGGGGGGCGCCGAAAACGATGATTGTACAAATTTGTCATGTTATTATAAAATCTTAGAAAGGCATTCAGAACAAAAGGGGCGCCAAAGTAGGACTACAAAATAACTCGATAATCTTGGTCGGAATATTACAAATGTTGTCTGCCTGTGTGGATCAATCGGACCGCGCACTGGACTCACAATCCAGAGGTCGCCGGTTCAAATCCCGGGGCGGACGCAAAAAATTCTAAGTGTAAATATAGGTATTCGGTGCCCTCTCCCCGTGCCCATACCTTCACTCTTAGGAGACCCGGGAGGCGGAGTCTTGTCGCAAAAAGAACGATATACACCTGTGGATCCGTTGACGAAACCGCAAGGTTTAAGAGGGCCACATTATAAGGTGTTACGTCGATTCCGTTTTTTTTCATATTACAAATATTACTTATAACACTTGGGGCACCAAAATCAACTATTTCAATAATTGTACCAGAATTAAATTTAAAATTAAATTCTTTCAATTCATTTATCAAAGGGGGCGCTCAAGTGGCAAAAATTTTAGGGTTTTATAACAATTCTTTGAAATAGCTAGAGATTTTATATTTCAACTACAGTATTCAATTTAAGTTTCACCATTTTTTCCAGCATCAGGAACCATCAAGCTTTTTTATGTTTTGAAGTATTTTTTATATAATCAGCTATTTAATTGAAATTTACACATTTCTATTGAAAATCTTAAATAAAAAGAATAAGATATTTCAAGTTTAAAGAAAATGGTATTTGAGATATTTTTATCGTTTTAAATGCAAACGTTGCGTTGAGATTGAGCTACGTTTTCGAAATACTGAAGTGTTTAAATTGAATATTTCTAACACAAAAAATGCTTTAACTTTTGTTAAATTTCTAGCAAAATATTTTTTTTTCAACATAAAAATGTTGGTTTTTTAAGAGCACATAAATTGCTCTAAATATATTATATTCTGCTGCTTGTATTCATTTGCTTGTAGCAAGAGTGAAAAAGTAAAATTTGGGTGTCTTCGACAAAGTTGCATAGATTGGCATGCCCACCAACTTTTTAGTCGTAAAGTAAAATATTATACAATTTCTTGTATAATTTTGATTTGCAGAAACACCATTATCGCGGACCCATTAGATTTTAAACCAAAGCAAAATTCCAACTCCAAAAACAGCAATATTTTTTGTGAAAACACAAAGTTCCACTTAATTTTGCTTCTAGGGTCAATAATTTGAAGAATGTTAGTAACATTTTCCTTGAAAATTTTTGTTTTGTTATGTTTTAATGGAATGGATAAAGTTGCTTATCTTTCACATACATTTTTTTTATTTCTTGGATTCCATGTGTTGGGCTATCCATTGTAATTTCGCCTAAATTTTCACATTTACACAAACGGTTCTAAAAGCTTTGTGTGTAGAGGGTGACTATTCTCGAGATTTTCAATTTCCCGGGAATCGAGATTTAAATTTGGAAATTTCCCGGGAATTCCCGGGACCTGGTAGTGTTTATAACTATGCCAATAGTGCCAGTAATGTATAATGAAAAGTTATAAATGTGTTTCTTTTCAATGAATTCAGTTACGATTTATTCATGCTTATTTAATGAAACGTTAATTAGTAGCCTCATTATTTTTGGGAACTATGATCTACTTCTTGATTTTTTCTGAATCTGCAATACAACTTGTTGTATGAACTTGTTATTAGATTTTTGTGAAATAACAAAATAGCTAATATATAATTTCCCAGTATCGGGATTTTTACAATATAATAAATAGCGACTCAAAACAACAATTTTAATATTTTTTTTTTCTTTTTTAAAACTGGAAACATGCATTGAAGAAATAGTGATCTGGAAAACCCGAATGTTCACATTTGGCGGACTTTACAAAGATTTCCAGAGTTTTTTTTCTAAGATATAATTTAATATTGAGGTTTAAGCGAAACACAAAATTACTCCATGACATCAAAAAAGGAAATTACCTTGATACAGCGAAATTAAAATAATAAGAATAAAAAAAAATGGATTATAAGAATTGCTATGCTTGAAAGAGGATATGAAAATTATACTCTTAGAAATAATAAACAAAAATATAAAAAAAATTAGAATTTCTTCTTGTGGCTAACTGCTAAGTATGCTTGAAGGTTAATTTTGGGGTCCACATTATTTTAAGTTTTCTCAATTAAAGTTATTGGAATTTTTAATAAGTTAAAATTTACACTTTCTGAATTAGAAGATAAGAGAGGCATTGGTTCATTCGAACTTGAACATCTTACATTGAACACCCAATGTTCTGAACAATTTCTAATTTTTATATTTTTTTTATTTGTTTATATAATTTTGCTTCGATCAAATTTCCCGGGAATCGAGAGGTCCAAAAATGGTCGATTTCTCGGAAATTCCCGCTCGTTACCCTCTATTTGAGTGTAATGGTTTTTATACAAAATTTTAAGAAACTTTAGATGTCGAAAAATAAACACAAAAAATTTCAATATGTTAAAAAGGTAAAATCTAATTGCCTTTGTTTGAAGCTATGAATTTTCAAAAATATTGTTTTCAAAAATTAATTGAAAAAAAAAAATAGTTTCAAAAGGAATCCATCCAAAAACAAGTTTGAAAAGGAGTCCATTTTCTAATCAGTTAAACTATTTTTTCAGGAATGCAGGAAAATGCTGATACAATGAAATTTAAGCTAGGTCAGATCAAATTCTGTTTAAAACGATAAAACAACACTCTGCTATTTTCAGTCAACATTAATCCTAAAGCACCTTTTCGCTACAACCTATCTATATTGGAAAGATATAAATCGATTGAAATGGTTTAAAAGTAAACATTAATTTGAATATTCTTCAAAGAATTAAATGGTGGTTGGATTTTTTAGCTGTTTTATTTATTCAATCAATTAACATTATATTATTAAAACTCTTTGAAGCAATCGCTGAAAATTTAAGTAAACATATCAAAATGATGAAAAATTTGGAGGGGCGCCAAATTGATGCTTCGCCAAGGGCGCCGTGGACCCTATGTACGGCTCTGGCCTAAACGGAAAGTTTTTTTTGAGAATTATTTCCAAGTCATCAAACGGGAGAAGCCAAATTAATTTAATTATTGCTTGCGATTTTTTCCTTGAATAATATTAAAAGTATAAATTTCAGTGTCTTTCAAAAGAAATCCTTAAGGTCGCATACGTATGAAAAATAAGTTCATGAATGATGCAAGTTTCTGCTTCACTGTAGTATAATTTCCATGAATGCAATTTTATCCGGAAACTAACTTTTTTTTTTATCACAAGAAAAAGGCAAGAAGGTCAACTATTGGAAAGGAATGATTTTCCCTTGTTCCGTCTATCTGTTATAGCTTCTGTGAATTCATTATCTTTGATCATGGTTATAATTGTTTCCCCAACAAGAATTTTCCGCTCATGCATCGATTTCAATTGAAGTGAGAATTAAATTAATTCCATAAATAATCAATTATCGTGATGTCTTCGTACAAAAGGCCCGATCCCAGCGCATCAACAACTCATTGTGCGGTGATTCCTGCTCGAAAACATGAACCTGCTGGATAGCTTGGCCCGACTTCGTCTCTTTCGGTTCGAGTTCTTCGACGCTGGAGCAGCATATCGAGCAGCAACGGCCCGGTTGGACCAAATCAATGCACTCGTTGGCGTTTGCATGTTCAACGCAAGAGTCAGTCGGGCGCAGCCGGCGTTCATCTGGGGAATCATTTCTCTGCTATTGTACGTTTACCTTGCCTTTGAGTCCACCATCTGGTACCGGGATAATATCGACAAACTGATGATGTGCATCACCACTCACGGGTTCTCGCTTCAGGTAAGTGAAAGCTTCTTACGGCAATTGAATGCTCAAGCTTTTGAACGCTCTTCCAGATGGCATCCAAAGTGTACACATTCATCTTGAACAGAAATCGAGTGATTGAAATCAACGAAATCAACTTAAAGTATTTCGAAACGAGTGGTAGAAAAGCTGCATCCCAGCTGGAGTGTCTTAAATCTAGTGCAAAGATTGCAAACATACTGATTACAATGACAATTTTCGGTTACGTCACGCTGACAAGTTTGATCATAGTGATTCCCGTCACATACGGTTTGATTGTATCGAAAAAAGTGCTTCCGATGGGCTATGAAGTCGTTCATTCGACAGAGTGGCCAGGATACATTGTAAATTTACTGTTCCAAATCAATTGCATGTTGTGGTTTGGTTGAGCGTTTTAGCAGAATGCATTACTGTGAATACAAAGAGACGAGTTGTTCCTTTTATATATATATAGCGGAATTAAAAGGAACAACTCGTCTCTTTGTATTCAATTGCATGATTTACGTTTCATTGACTACGATTACTTCGGATGGGACGTTTATTCTGTTTTTGATGTCAGCTATTGGACAAATTGATGCAATTCTGGGTCGTCTTAGTGAATTTAGTGAACAGTTGAAGCAAACGGACGATGACGAACAGATTACTGGCAATTTAAAGCAGATACTAAGGATGCACCAACATCATCAGCGTTACATGAGAAAGTTGGACGATTTGTTTAGTACCTATTTTATGATTGCAATAATTTCGCTCTACTTTTGCATGAGTGTTTTTCTTGCTTCATTCCTCCTGGTATGATTTTCTTTTAATTATTTTAGTTCAAAATTAAAATAATTTTTTATTACAGCTCAATTGGTACATGGGAATCTTGATGTTTTGTTTTTCTTCAGCTCAGATATTTTTCATGTGTTTCCTGGGCACGGCTTTACAAACTAAGGTTTGTTTGAGCTTGAAAATATGACCTCAATATTGTAAATTTCTTTCTCCAATATATAATTTCAGGCAGAGCAAATGTTACACGAGGTAGACAGTTTAAGCTGGCATCAACTTTCGGTACAAAATCAGAAAGTAGCCGTTCTATTTCTTGCAGCAGTTCAAAACCCTATTTCACTAACGGCAGCCATGGTGGAGTTGAACGTTGCGACTTATCTACAGGTAAACGATAGAATTTTGATTATTAGTCCTTAAAAATATTAATTACACGTTTTAATGCATATTTCAGATTCACAAGTCAGTGTATTCAGCTTGCATGTTTTTGCTGAGATCCAAGGAGTGAAGAATCTAAATGTTTATTAGGATGTAACAAAATGAGTCAATTTGGCGGGTTCGTGTTACAAGGAACAACTTTTTGCGAAGACATCGAGTCAACTTTTTAAAACTCGTCTTTTTAGATTTTCGAAACTCTTTGGAATGTTTAGGGAATCAAAAATGACGTTTTTTGAGCGGTAGAGTAGTGTAGGAAAACAATTAGCCGCCAAATTATAATTTGTGGAAGAAACATTACAAAAACAACTAATTTCAAGCAGAAACATTTGTTATCAAAAATAGAATTTGCAATCGGTGATCAGAAAATTTTACGAATGATTACATCGAAAATTGGACCATTTGTTTCTGAGTCACGAACATCATTAAATTGGATGTTGTTGTTTCTTTAAAATTGTGTTGATGTATCGCAGGAACGAAAAAACTAATCTTCAATGTTTCCAACACGTAGAAAGATAAGCCATATTTGAATCAACAAAACGTTTTGTTGATTTGAAAATCATGATTTTTGTTAAATCAACGCTAAACGTCAAAGCAGCTTTTTCAAAACAACAAAAGACTTTTTGTGGAATTGTGAAAATCAAGGTATTTTTCAACGCATTTTTTTTGTTGATTATATTCTGGGTGCTGAATAGTGGTTCGCAAAGCGGCCTCAAATTAGAACTGTCAAAGCGTTCTATTGATAGTCATTGCTCCAAGTGAAGGCCGCCATCTCCTTAACTGTCAGAAGTTCCATAGCCTACTGTGATCAGCTTTTTGATGCACAAATTACACCAAATCGTCGCCATCGTGCTCCATGAAAATTAATGTAAGTGCGACAAAAGGCCAAAGGGATTTCAGGCCAGGAAAGTAAGGATGCGTTTGTCGCACGTACAAGCTAGACTACCGTAAACATTTGTAATTATAACTCGGGACTCCAGTAACCAACTTCAACCAAACTTTGGGACAATGCACAGAATGGTCAGCCAAACAAAACGTGTTTGTTATTGTTTACATTGCGTGCTCTCGTTTTTGTATATTCAAGGTTACACATTAAAACGCGTTTTTCTCGGAACGTCAAAATGGCGGGTGCGACAAGATAGCACGACGACGTCGAAATGTAGGGTATGATCAGCACACAAAGTTAAAGAAAATGTCGAAGCACGAAAATGGTTTTTTGCGGTCTTAAAAGAAGTACAATGATTTTTGAAACTTTGTTTTTTAATACAAAGAAAGAACACCGAGTCTATTTAGCTCAAACGATTAGTTTGGCATGGAAATAAGTTGGTTGAGAACGTCATGTTTGATTTCGGTTAAAATGATACATTATTTCTGGAGCAACATTTGAAAGGGGCGGTACGACGTTGCTCTTACGGCCTTTTGTCCCATTTAAACTAGAGACCCTAAATAGGTAGACTGGTCTAAGTTTGCTAAATTGATTTGGCAACGTATGTTTTGAACTTGGCAACATTGATAAGTTTTGCTGGACGTAAAGGCAAATGCTCGTTTGGATACGTCAAACTCGTGTCTGTTTGGATACGTCAAGTTCACTTCGACCAGTCTCCCTATTTAGGATCTCTAATTTAAACGCGTGTAATAAAAGCAATGTCGTACCGCCCCTTTCAAATGTTGCTCCAGATTTAGGAGTAAGAGTTGCAATCTTTCAGTGTTTTATGGGTCTTTTTGAAACCTTTATAATTCGGATACTATGTTTGTTTTTCTACAAATAAAGACTACCTTTTCACCTGAAAAAAAAACTCCTGTGCTGTTGAATGATGCATTTTGTGCAGATGCATGCTTTTAAAATACCGAGATGACATGGAACATGACTTAATCTCTACACTGTTCCAAATCAAATAAACAGTTCCATTCTACGGTTTGCATGATTTTCAAACAGGATTCTACTGCAGTTTATTGAGTTGCCATCTATTTAAGTTTATCGCGTCTTAGTACAGGTTGGGTCTACATTTGGTTTAATTTTCGATTTGATTTAGCTTTTGCTGGTTAAAGTCATCTACTGATACTGTGAAGTTCTACCGGAAATCGTTTAGCGTTCAAACTTCTTTCTAAAGATACTTTTTTTTTATTATCAAAGAGATAGTGATGTTGCAGAGAAAGAGGGGGGGCAGAAAAAGGGGGGAAGAGTAGAATTTAGCTTGATAGGACTCACCATAATACCCGTACTGACTGCAATGCCTCGGCCACAGTACGTGTTCGGCACGATATCGCCGAAGCCAACGCTCAAAAAGGTTATGGCGATTAACCACATGGCGTTCAAGAGATTGGCATGTTCTTCGTCGTGAAACCTGTAGACAAATTGGTCACAACCAAATTATGGATGGTTTTTTTTTTTGCTTTTGGCTAGAGAGTTGTTTTTTTTTTGTGGGAATTGAGGATCAAGCGATTTTTTTAGAAGATTTTTTTCGTACTCAGATTTGTATGGGACTAATACGAAAGTCGTTTTATGAAGGGATGTTAGCCGTTTGGCTTTTAAGGGAGATTTGAAATAGCTTGAGCGTTAATATCTGGAAAGAATATCAACTGAATAGGAGATGAAGGAAAAGTGGTGATGATTTAGAAGTTTTTAAGTTGACGATTTAGTTTAAGATTGCTCATCCCTCATAGGTTTTCGACTGGAGCCACACACTAACCTTAACCTTTACGGAATAATTTATGCTTGACTAAGTAGCGTTTAGCGTTGACATTTTATTCGGTCATCGCACTTTGAGCCTTAACTGCAAACGTCTCTAGTTTGCTTACCGGTTTACCAAGTGCTTACATAATTACCTACATATTGGAAAACTCATTCACCCGAGATTGTAGAATCAATTTACAGAACAGACCCTAGGAAGAGTTAGCGAGCACTAAACCAAAGGCAACACATAGGCTTAAACGTAGGGAAAATAATGTTCAAGGAGGAGAACATGTTCTAAGAGTTTTTTTTTGTTTGCAGGGCTGTAAAAGGTACAAATAAATTTGTTGAAATTATACGAAGACAGAAGAAACGAAAAGCCACAACCAAAGTGAAAACCAAACCACGAGGGCAAAACACTAAATTGGGGTCATCCAGAAAACACCTGTTAGATTCTCTCCCCAATGTTTCAAGCGTGGTTTATGGATGACCCAGTAATCGATTGTAGGTGTAATTTTGTGCACTGTGAATTTTGAGAAGATTTTTTTGATCGTGAATTGTTTGCTAAAAGTGGTCACGTTTGGTAGTAAAAACAGAAAGTTGCTGATAGAATGACAATAAAGTTAAACAATATTTCTAACAAACCAAATTCATAACGAAACTTTCCATTTCACACCATATCTAGTGGTAGTAGAACGAGTGATAGAATAGTGGTAGTAAAACTACTAAATCTTGCTTCGAATGCTGCAACGTGTTATTGTTCTCTTCGTCCAGGGTAAGAATGTAGTAGTGAGAATGCCATAAACTTGATGACACAATTCTGTTCAGGGTAAGCACGTGTAGTGTGTTGCATTTTGCCATTGTGGTAGTGAAAGTGAACATTGTTGCTGTTTCTTTTTTTGCTGTAGCTGTTGTAGTAGTAGTTGGGTGTTGTAACACAATAGAGTAAGTAGTAGTTGGTAGTAGTAGTAGTAGTGGTGGTGGTGGCGGAGAGAATCTTTTGTACTTACCACCATTCCACAGGTTAGCGTGATCCCCCGGCCGCAGTAGGTATTCGGGACGATGTCACCGTAGCCGACGCAGAGGAACGTGATCGCGGTTAACCACATTGAGTTTAGCAAGTTTGCGTGTTCCTCGTCGTGGAATCTGCGTTTGTTTGCATGTGTGTGTTTGTGTGTGACGACATCGATGGCACACGCACACAGATATTCATATCGTTTTGAGATTTGATTCAGTTGGTGGTGGTGGTGGTGGTGGCAGCGTCGTTCGGTTTTTGGTTTCAATTTGATTTTAGTTTTAGGTTTTGGTTTTACAACAGATTTGTTTTTAGTTTTATACATTTTTTTTGGTTTCGGGTTTTTTTTTGCCAAGAAGAGAAGGTGGTGATGGTGATGGTGTTCACGATGTAAGAAAAGAGGTGATATAAAACAACGAGCAATCACGTGTTAGAAAGGTCGTATTTTTTCTCTTAATTTATCAGTTGATTTTAATATTCGTTTTGTAGCCGTTTAATCAATTGAATAAATGAGATTCCGATCATATTGAAGGTACAATTAATAAAACATGAAACACAATATCAAAGAAGATAAAATAATATAATCAGAAAAAATATAATGCACCTTTAAATCTGACCCCGATGGTTTGACATTTTTACAGTTCGTACCCTATTTGTTTGGTCAATCTTAGAAGGCGAACGCCACGTTGAAAGGGTGTCCTGGGGCGATTAAAAAAATTAAAGTGGTCGAAACCTTGGTGCTCATCTCTAGAATGATAATTTAGGATAAATTCATAGAACAATAACAACATAGAACAAATAAAAAAGTGCCTTTTTGAGTATTTTTCAGAAATGCACGTAACAACCATACTAAAGCTATTCAAATTGAAATAATTTCAAAAATCACTCTGCAAAATGAGCCAAAAAAAGAAAGATAGAGTATCATGTTTTTCAGGCAATGTTATAAAAAATATTTTGTTGTTAAAAATATGCAACATACATGCCTTCTTATCAATGTTTTATGCAAAAACGCTAATATACAAAAAAAAAAAAAAAAAAATTCGTCACTTTTCGTTCACTCAAATCCAAATATCTCGGCTTTGCGTGGACTCAAATTAAATATTTAAAAAGAAAAATACTCTCCGTTAAATTGGCTTATTTTTGGTTGCAATTTTTTGGCTCATACTTCTTTTTTTAATATTTTTTCACTAAAAAACAAAATACTTCCACCCACCTATTCCCAAAAGTGAGATTCTTTTTTTGAAATTTAGTTACCTACAACTTTGTCGAACAAATTACTGCGGGCGCGCAGAATTTCAGTTCAATTTGTTGATTTTACACTGTGGTAGTTGGGCGGCAATAATCTCCTGTCACTTAGAATGCAATGCCACCCACAAAAACAGGTCACAGAATAGACCACTCCCCAAAAGCATTTTCCAGAATTAACCATTTTCCAGATTTTATTTTTTTACCAGAAAAAGGATAAATTTCATGAGAATATCCTAATTTTATGAGAATTATTGAATTCAAAAAGATTCATTCTACTTTTATTAATAAGATCGAATAATTTGAAGATATCTTAAAGAACAACGATATTAACAAAGATTAATCCTTCTTGTTATAAGATTTGAAGATTATAGATGATGATTAGTAGATTTCAGAATTGGAAAATTTGCAGCCTCAAAAATTTGAATGTTTGAATATCTTTTATCGTAAAACATTAACTATAAACATTTCTGGAAAATGTATCATTCTAGGTAATGGATTTCTGGGAATTTGCCATTCTGGCAATTGGATTTCAGAGAAATGGTATTCTGGGGAATTGTTCTTTCAACATTGAACTAATTCTTCTTGGACAATTCATCTTGGGATGTTCACTGATTCCAACTCATAGGGGAAATATACCCACTTTAAGCCTAATAAGCGGTCGTGTTTCAATGATGCTGGATGATCTGGAGTGTTCCTTGAAATTTACTAAAACCAAGTACACCAACGAGTAGAGCAACTTTTTGTGAACATTTCTTTTCACTTTTACTAAAAGTTATTCTATTCCTTTTACAAGCATTTAAAAAAATCCCAAATGTATTCTAATCAGACGAGAATGCATTGGGTCACGCCCATTTTTCTATTTTGAGCTTAGTTCTTTTTTCTTCCAGCGGGTCTGGGTCTGCTTAGTGCTGCCAATTGTGATGAAATTTTCAGCAAACACTCATGAAAAGTAGCGTTTATAGAGAAAGTTTCCTGGCACCACTGGTTCACTCCAACAGGTGCTGCTGGTGGTGTTGGTGGCCACCCTTTGTTCTTTATTTGCCTTCGCTTCTCGCTCGGTTTTCTTGAACCTTCGATTGGAATGGGTCGTTAAAATTCAAATGTCAAAAGTCTTGGCGTGTTTGTTTTTTTATGGTGCTAGCTAATTATTTGCATGTTTTGGGATTATTTTTCAAGTGAGTGACTAACTAATGTTCAAAAGAACATATTGCCGGTAGTTGGAAACAATTTCATATCTTAGGCGCTTTGAAAACGTTAACGCAAGTGAAAAGCTATTGATGGCGACTTTCGTTAAGCAGTCATCCTCTCATCTTGCGTGTGGATGTGTGTGCCACCAAAATGATGAGAAATGGTCTCGCAAAATAGAAATTATGATCAAAAGTGCATTAAATTTGATCTTTTTGGCCAGTAAATGGCACAAATTTGCGTGCTTACTTGAGGCGGTGCTCCTGCTGGTAAGTTTATAGCCTAAATAATGTTTTTGGAGCTTTAATCGAGTATCAAAATCTTCATATGACGAAGATAGGTGTTTGATTAGAAAGGGTATATTTCCCCTACCTAGTAATAAATGGCAAATATTGTTTTTTAAAAAGGTTTTTTGTTACTTTTTATAGCTTGAAATGCGTGTAAAAATTTGGTTAAAATGCATTTTAATTTTTTTGTTCGTTTTTCTGAAATAATCTAATTTTTAAAGTTGAAAATTTGGTAACTTTTTGCAACATTTTGAACAGCGTTACATATTTTGCGTAAGATCTACTAGATATACTTCGTAAATGTGTCGACCCGTAAAAATGAGTTGCATAATATTAATATAAAAGTATACAAGTCCACGATAGAAAAGACTTAATACCAGCTCGAGGGTATGTTTGCATCTCGAAATTGGTTAAAGCAGCTTAGCAAAGATTCTTTTCCTTGTGGTTACTATTGGTAAAGACAATTGTTGTTTCTCTGTCAAACTTCTACGATCAAAGTTATACGCTCTTCGACAACAAATCAAAGCTGAACATTCGACTGATTAACGATTGTGTTTTTGCTGTCTTTCAGCATAACTGTGAGACAAGTGAGACACAAAACAAAAAATCACTGTTTCACTTATCGCAAATATATGCTCTCTTCATGCGGGATCCACCACAGCATAGAACTCTAGGAAAAAGCTCTTTAGAGAAATGGTGAGGCTATGCGACAAACAAGAAGTTCTTGCTTCAGAGGTATTGAAATGCTAAGGTTCGGTGAATGTGTGTTTGTCGTATGTGCCGGGGGGATTTAGGAAGTTGGGCAAAGTTTTTCCTCTGTTTACGAAATCCATCCGAGCGAGGCGTGTTAGATTGAGGAAATCCGAAATATTGCTTCGCGGCTGTTTTTTTCACAGAGCCATTCGGGACCTTTTGTTTGTTGTTGGAGAAGCGTGGCGTTATATTGAATATTGAGACGCGAAGAGTTTCCGATTTTCACTTTGGGCAATGAAGAGACTTTTGTGTATTTATGGGATATATGAATAATAATACGATCACATTCGATAAGATTCGATTTCGAGAAGTGGGATATTGCAGTGAGTCACGTATGAATTATATCCTGATTTTGTGAATGAATTCACTATATTGTTGACATTTATATTGTAGTTTATCATAATTGTGATTTTTTCAAGGGAAGGGGGTCAAATCACGTTTTTAAACTAATGAAATTTTTAACTAAAAATATTAAATAATTATTTTTCAAACCATTTAAACATTTTTCAACACAAATGGAATCTCACATATTCAATTGGCTCAAACGAAATACAAAATTGGTTTATACTTTTATCATACTTATAATTAGAAATGGAATGGGTGATTGAGGATTGAAAAACAGATATTCAACATTCAGGTTACTGTTCTATCATAGATATGCAAATATAGAGAGATAGGAGAAGCAAATCACTTGCTAGTTTGACGTTTCTTGTGGGCGCATTTGTTAGCAAAGTGTGTCATAAATTCGAGCAAGATTTTGATGTTGTTCTGGAAGTTGTTGGGGTGTTTGTGAGCAAATGATCCATCGAGACAAGTATGTGTGTGTGTTTGTTTATATATGTGTACGTATGATTGGTAGTGGCTGATAGAGAACGCAAAGTTGTTAACATTCAGTGAAGGTAAAACGAGTAAAAACCAACAATAAAAGCTGCTCAAAACATTGAACATATATAGAAAGAAGGAAAGTAAACAGTAAGAGAAAGTGTGATAGTAAAGTGCGGTTGCAAATATTGATGAATGTTTATTTTTGGAAAAGAAAACTAAAAAAATGACATTATGTGACAAACTCAAGATACAGATATTTGCCGAATGCTTGAAATGAACTAAACGAAATGAGGAACGATTTATTCTCTCCGAAAAAATGAACGCATCTTAAGGTTCGGTCCAATTATCACTGCTTCTGATTCTGGCTTTCGATCATCAATGGGATTGGTTTTGTGTGAGGTTTGCTCTTCAAGTTGAGCGCATCTGATTTATCTATCTTCTTCCGGAAGGTACTGTCAGGGAAAGCCAATTGTACAGCATTTGGAAGAAATGCTCTACAGAAATTTTAGAACGAATAATGTTTAATGTTGGTACTGGCCGTCTTTATTTGTCACAGTTTCTCGCTGGAATTTAAATCATTACAAAGCGAATATAGTTATGGTTTTCTTTACAAGCATTATCAAATACCAAACTGATGCATCAAGTTTAAAAGATGGTTAGTAGCATGAATTAATGTGTTATGGAAAAGCATTAGTAATTGAAAAATACACGAAGCTCTGTTATTCGAATGTAAGTTAGACTTTTGCAAGTTCCGATCAAAAAAGCCCAGTGTATTATGTATTTTCGAGTTTCAAAATTAGGAAACTGTGAGTTAATATGCGTTGACAGAAAATACAACAGTACCACAGTATGTCACAAAAATATCGAAGATCTGCTTAATTGAACTCTCGTTGAGGGCTATCAATGTTTATATTGGATGGTCACTATATATTCGTGTTATGTTGATTAAGTTGTGCTTTAAGATTTACCTGAATAGTACATTGATTGAGAAATGGCATTTAATGTACACGGAGGAAAAAAAGTTCTCAAAATTGTGAATAAGCATGATTCAATTATTATCCACTAGCAAATTGTTAAAATTTCTAAATCAAATTACAACAATTGTAGTTCCCAATTTTATGATTTTGCGTTTTTGGAAACTGATTTTTTCCGTGCAATCAAAATCTATCTTCCCAATGAGAATTTTGGCTCAAGTCCTGAGTCGATTTGTCTCTAGATCGCCAAATCGACTCGGCTCGAGCCAGAATACTCTATTGGTTCGGAGATTTAAATCTAAATGCCCCTGCTGATAATTTCGATAAAATTAATTCTGATGTGGCGATATTGGAAAATAAAATAGACCAAATTCCTTAAGAATCGCATATATCAACTCAGACAAAACAATGTAAGTGGACCAAAGCCATTACATTAGAAAAGAGCAGGACAAACTTTTTGTTTAACCTTCGGCTTTGGCCCAATTACATTGTTTTGCTTGAATAAAGTAGTTCACCTATTTCTATGGTAATGGATCTTAATACGTCAACAGAAAAAAACAGTGATCTATTCGTCGGTTTGAATTATTAAAAACTCACCACAAAATTTGAATTTCACGCATGTGACAGTTGCATGAAACTGTATAAACGCACGCATTCAATCATGTTGAACAAAGTGCACGTTCTCAAATAGATATGTCACTAACAATCCAAAAAACAATGCTTAAAAGTTTTTATTAGCAGATCATCGGTATTATACTGTTGTGTCGTGTGATGAATGTAAAGCAAAGCATATCTCTTGATATCAAAAATTCAACTATTACTTACGCATGACGGTTGCTTATTTAATTTTTTTTTATTGTAATAATAAAGTTTAAAAAGGAACAAATAAATAGTAATGGGTAATCATCTGCATTGTAAATTTGTTAACAGTAAAAAAATCTCAAACGCAAAGGATTCCCAAAAGCTTGAGAATATGAGCGTATTGCAATAATGACCATGTGCTTAAAGAACTTGAAAGATAATCGAAAGATCTCAATATTCAGTTTTTTAAAGGTTAGAGTGTGATGCGAGAGCAGTGTAATCAAAAGCGAAGAAAATAAGGTGTTTTTGAAAAATATTTACACAAAGATGTTTTGAAAAGTGTGATTGACAATGATGAAAATGTAATAACTTTAATAAAATGTTTGAATGATAAATTTGAAAAAAAATGCGCTTTTTAACCTAAGCAAAACTTAATGCACAGACCAACAGAGGTAACTCATTGAATAATGTACCAAAAAAAAAACTTCATTGTTTTTTTGAAACAAAACATGTTTTTTTTCAAATCAACATAGTTGAATCCTAGAATACTTTTGCAAAACAACCAATGCGCCATGGGTTTCTTATGTACATAGGACTTTCGAAAAAGTATGCGAGAATTTACTGAATCGCTCATAATATTTCTATTGTCAGCAAGGGAGGGAGTGTCTGGAATTATGTGGTTTATGGATGGCCCCTACATGAGTTGTGGTGATTTTTAAACTGTCGTGATGTGTTTCCGAACATTTAAATCGACCGATAAATTTTTAATTGATGGATTTGAAAAGAAATTAACTAAGTGCTTAAACATTTGCAGGCTTGATTTGTTTTGTTAAAACTGTATTTTTGTATAAGAAAGGGAAAATAATTATGAAAACTGTATGGAAATTGAAACCTAGCTTTGCAAATTTTAATTTTAGTTTTAGTGATTCATTTGAGATTCGAGTTTTGGTATGATTCACTTGTTAAATGATTCTCGGAGGACTCTTTGAAACTCGCACCATGAAGCAGTTTGTAAAATTCAAAAGTGTTTAACGAGCTATACAAAAAAATGTGATTGAAAATTGATGTTTTATTTAAAGTTAGTTGAGTTTATGTATAGTTTTTGTTTTTGTTGTAAAATAAATGAGTTGAATAACTTGTATAAGGCAAAAACTCGAATGATCTGTCGAAAAATCCACCGGTTGAGGCGATTCTAGAAAGCGAGTACAGTTTGAAAGTACTTGAAAATTTAAAATTTGAAAATTTGAAATTTATGTTGGTCTATCTGTTCCAACTGAAACAGCTGTTTCGATTCACCCAAGATGAGTTTCAAATTTACACATCGAAGATTGTTAAATATCATAAATTTTTCTGTTCTTTCTATTACGACAAATAGCAATGTTAGTTAGAGATTAAAAGCAGAGCTGATTTTAAAGAAAAAAACATGACTTAATCCACCCTTAGGTGGTTGTTGCCTTCCTCACATTTAGAGGGTAATGCCACAGACAAACAGACGGGACACTCGAGTGCGGAACCATCGTCCTTCAATAACCGAGCCAAAAACGGTTATTTCAAATGCAATTTAGCTTCGGCATCCACTCACCCGGCGCTGATGGCGCTGCTGTCGTGACAGCTCGCCCGTCTTTCCTTAGTGTGTGTAATGTGTTTTGTGTAATGTGTTTTTCTGGGATGGGATAAACAAAGAGAAAAAAAACCTATTGTCAAACTAAACCACTTTCAACATGGCCGCTTCTGTCAACCTAAACCAGTCCTTTCTTATGAGGAGAAAATGAGAAGTATTGTAATTTGAGTTGAAAAAAAAAAAAATAAAACGAATTTAAATCAATTTCACAAATAATTTTTAATTGCATTAATAAGGCTAGTATGCAAATCGGAAGAAAAGGGGTCAAGAAACAGCTTTACGAACAGCAGGACAATGGAGAGGGAGCGATTTCTTGGGGCTTTTCTTCACCCTCTCTGACTGACTGCCCATTTGATTTTTTTCTTGACCGGTTCCTTCCGAAGTGCGTATACCGCTATAGATTGATTGAAATATTTTCAATTGAAAGGCATTTATTTCTATCGTACACCGAATGTTGACATATCAGCATTTTCATTTAAAAAAAAAAACAATACATTTCATGAACCGACTATTCTTTTGCCCATTTAAAACTCTTGTTATTTTTTTTGCGCGTTACATTGAAATGTCATCTAGATTGAACAATATTAAACCTGTGCTTCCCATGAAATTAAAATGTGGCGTGAAGAAACAACATTGTAGAACTGGATTTAAAAAGCAAACAAAAATAATGGCCACAGTTTAGCCTATTTGATTTTTTCGCACTTTTTATTTCAACACATTGCCACAAATTGAAAAACAAACTTTTATGCTCTTTGAAGTGAATGAATTGGTTCAAATTTGAATTTTTGCCAGCCATTTCTTTCGATTCTGACACCTTAGGGCGTGCGACCCAAGGAATTTTAACTTTCTTTAAAGTTGAGTAAAAATTGCCGTTGAATTCGACGTGCTCCTCTTTGGGGAACTGGGAAAGATTTGTTTACTTTCATTGCGTAACGGGACAACGACAGGAGCAGATAAAAAAAAAAATCTCCCCTCCCATTTAATGACTTGCAGGCTCGCTTGCAGGCTTTTTAGGATTTTTTTAGATTGATGTAAGAAAACGCAATGAAATCGTATTGCATTTTTCACATCCAAATGAAAATGAAAAATCTTTCATATAAAAAACACATTAAAAATTGAAGAAATGAACATTTTTTTACTCATCTTTGATTTGCCAACCATTTCAAGTAATTTGTATCCGGCAGCTCCTTATGAACGGATCCACCGTAAAACGATGGAATATAAACTCAGGATTCTCATCCCACGTCCAACCGCAAATTTTAACAGCCAAATTCAAAAAAAAAATCTGCGAGGAGAAACTAAACAACAAGTCATCCACATGCTTGAGCACTGAGTTGAAAACATCATCAAGAAAATTTGAATTGTCAAGCTATCTGAATCACAGATTGCTTGATATTTGTTTTCGAACACGAATTTTCTTGCAAAAAACAGAAGAAGAATACAAACGTAAACACTCAATAAGAAGACTCTATCCAGCCGTCCCGTCCCAGGTGTTTTTGTTGTTGTAAAGTTGAGCGTGAGCACGTGGCAGCAATTGAAAACAAAACAAAATATGATAGAATTCAGGAATTCTAACGGTGATCCGCAATCTAGGCTTTGCGGGACAAGATTGAGGCAGTTTCGACCAGGGTCAGATGAGTGGCTGACTAGCGAGTACATACCCTTTGCGCCTTTGCGCCACTATTAACCCGGTAGGCCTGCCGATGCCGAGGCTACTGATGAGGCGTCCGCTACTGCGGAGAAAGCTAGATTCTATGGTGAAGTCATCTCCTTCGGAGCCTTGGACCTTGAAGCAACCTGCTTATCCTTCATGGATTGCTGCTCAGATTGTTGCTGCTGGTCGTCCTTATGGCGATGTTTCGCCGATCGCTAGCGCCACTCAATCTTCAGCCACAGTTGTTGTTGTGTTTCGATGTAAGAGTTTGCGGCAGCGTTTTTTGGAATCTTTGCGACTTTTTTCATCTTATTCGCCACTTTTTGCTGTTAGACGCAACTTAACTGCGCCGTGGACACGTTTCCCGCGGATGTTTCGAAACGCCCATCGTTGGGATCAATTCTGGTAGATTTGAATTGATTTTTTTCTATTTCGGCGGCCACTACTGGCGTTTTCGTTACTTGTATCTTGTTGATCAGGTGTAATGGTTCGAGGTTTCGGGAGAGAAGGAATGTTGGACAGTTTTTGGGAGCAACGAGGAGGACCAGTGGTTTGGTCTCTGTCGTTGCGGTTGTGGTGCGTCGTTGTTGATTCTGCCGCATGGTTTGGCCGTCATCTTCGGCCGTCGGTGTTAATTTTAATTTCACCGAGTACTGACGATATCCAACAACAACATTTTTTCAAATCGGTTCAGCCAGTGCCGAGATAATCCAGTGCAATTTTTTTTGATCAACATCCCACCACACACACATACATTAGCTCAGAATGTGATTCTGAGTCGATAAGTATACATGAAGGTGGGTCTAGGAGGTCAAATTAAGAATTTCGTTTTTCGAGTGATTTTATAGTCTTTCCTCAGTAAGGTGAGGAAGGCAAAAAAGTGCTTTTATTAAGTGACATTTGATTAAATGACATTTGAGAAGGGCGTAAGTATTTTAAATATTTTTGTATTTCGTAATTTAAATATAGCTGTACCTTGAAGCCTTTGCATCGTTTAAAAAAGTTGTCAAAGACAAACTTGTAGGAAATTTGACGGGCTTTCCGAAAAAAATACACAGAAAGAAAAAAACACGCCCCTTTCATGAGATTTTTTGATTTTTAAGTTTAAAAGTCAGATTTGAAGGTGAGCCCACGATTTTTTTCGTTCATTTTTTTTGTGAAAATAGCCTAAGATGTTACAAAAAGACTCACGAAAAATGCAGGATGGAGCAACTCACCTAAAAAAATATAAAAATCATTTACTGAAATTTTTTTTTTAAAGTGCGCTAAACATCAAAATTTTTAAAAACCGAACACGAGAGTCGATTCTCCAGACAATTTTACATAAAAGTCTCCAAATTGAATATTGTCCTAAGTCCAATCCTTGTGAAGTTAAGCGATTTTAAAATTAAAAATGCTGAAAAAATGTTTTTTTGATGGTTTTTGGCAATTTCTATATGAAAGACTTGATTTTTCACTCTCGAAAATATTTTTATCGGAAAGCTCGTCCCATAAGTTTGTCTTTGACCACATTTCAATTGGATGTATGGGCTTACAGATATAAACTAATTACATTGCTCACGTGAGTCTTTTTGTAACATCTTAGGCTATTTTCACAAAAATTTTGAACGAAAAAAAATCGTGGGCTAAAAAATCAAAAAATCTCATGAAAGTGGCGTGTTTTTTTCTTTCTGTGTATTTTTTTCCCGCCAAATTTCCTACAAGTTGGTCTTTGACAACTTTTTGATACGATGCAACGGCTTCAAGGTACAGCTATATTTAAATTGCGAAATACAAAAATATTTAATACACTTACGCCCTTCTCAAATGTCATTATCGAGTGTAACTGGCTTCATATACACAAAAATGGCTTATATAAGCGTAGGATAACATGTCTACAAAGTTTCCTTGAAATTGGAGAGAGTCGGGTACAACCGATTCCCTATTTGACATGGAATTGCTCTGCATAGAAAATTTTATATAAAACTTGCATAACTCAAGAAATAGCCATTCACAAGGTAAAGTTAAAAGTTTTCCAAAACTACCAGCGACACCAAACTTATTGTTTGCCGCATATAGTAATAAAAACCAAATCGACTTTTCCTTCCTCCGATCAACCACTTTTTGGCGCAATTTCGCCCTTCCACAGTAATGTTCGTCCTTTCCCACAAGAAACAACAGCCGAAGTGTTTGGAAAGACTTTTTTCCACCCTATTTTACTCGTAGGTTTCAATTTTCCCACCCAAAATCCGTTTCCCTTTGGCAGCACCCTTTTGATTCGAATCTTATGCGCGAGCTCCCCTCGGTCTTGAAGGTTATGTAAATCGAACATGTGGTGTGGGGAATTTGGGGGAGTCTCCTTCGTTTTTGGTGTTAGGGGAAAACAACAACAACTGTTGTTTAGCGTTTTTACGTGTACGAGGGTAAAAATCATGTTTTTCATTTAAATTTTGTGAACAGCTGTCTCATAGCCCATTTCGACAAAGGGGGAAAACAATTAACTGGGGAATTCACCAAAATTTCCACACCATACATTGTATGTGATTTGTACGAAATAGTTGGGTTGTCAGGTTGGAGTGATTTCAAGGTTATGCTTGCTAGTTTTTAATATTAGGCATCTAAACTGCTGCCGGCGTGAAAGTTCGCTTGCCTTTCAAAATATTTGATAACCCATCAGGAAAAGTTGCCTGAAGTGAGCGTGTATGGCGTTCAGGGGAACGTGCCAGGTGTTAACTTTAAAGGTAACTTTCACTTATTCGTTTAAAGTAGGTTGGGAAAGTTGAATCCTATTAGCAAAAGAAAGTACCGTTTGAACCTTGTTTGGATTGAAAACTATTCCAGTTTGGCAAAACTGTGGAAGAAGATAAGCAAAAATGCATCCTGAAAATCATACTTCAGTGAACAGTTTTGACGAAAATAGGAAGCATATAGTAATTTTTCCTAATGAATTGTTGCATCTGGTGCTGGAAAGAAATCTTGCAAAGCATCATATAACTGTACAAATGCATGCAGCACATTTAGTATTTGGCAAGAGGAATGCAATGAGAAAGAAACACAGCTCGACAAAAAAAAACTAACGGTATTTGCGATGATTTTTGATATTGTTTAGTGTTAAGTTATTTACAAATACGATGTATAATTTATAAAACTACTAACTTTTCTACTTTCTGCATCCATGTGAGTGTAATATTTGTTGATACTGTTTGACACTCATCTTGACGGCAAAAAACATTTAAGTAGGAAAACAAACGCTTCTATGAAAAAATCAAATTCAAAGGTTGTTTACCGGAATTGCAAAGAATGATGAGCACATTTTTGCAAATGAAATTTTTGTATTTTTTTATTTGGTTCAAACTTTTATGAGTACCTTTTTTACCAAAGATGACATTTTGCATCATGGTGCCTTCGGTATGCCCAAAGATTAATTTTCTATACAAATTTGGCAGCTGTCCATACAAAAATAGTGCATGAAAATTCAAAAATCTGTATCTTTTGAAGGATTTTTTTGATCGATTTGGTGTCTTCGGTAAAGTTGTAGGTATGGATATAGACTACACTGAAAAAAAAATGATACAAGGTAAAATTTTTTTTTGGTGATTTTTTATTTAACTTTTTGTTTATTTTTATCACTATTTTCTTTTTTTTATGTGTTTTAGAGGACATCAAATGCCAGCTTTTCAGAAATTTCCAGGTTGTGCAAAATCTTTGACCGAATTATGAATTTTTGAATCAATACAGATTTTTTTCAAAAAATCGAAATATTGGTCGCAAAAATTTTTCAACTTCATTTTTCAATGTAAAATCAAATTTGCAATCAAACAGTACTTTAGTGACATGTTGATAAAGTGCACCTTTTTGCGTTTTTCTTCGTTTCGTCGTCCGTGTCTGTCGCGGGTGACCATGAACGGCCATGATCGATGACGACCAACTTTTTCAAAACTTTTTTTCGTAAAATCGCGATAACTCGTGATGTTTATAAGCAAACCCCTTATGTCTATATATCAATTTTTTTGTAATTGTCTGTTCTACAACTTTTTAGAACTTTGTTACACTCTAAAAAATAACCATGCAAAGTTAGAAAAAACACGAAATTTTAAAATGAAAATTTTTGTTCTAAATGAAAAAATGACCCTTCTGGGTCAATGTAGATTCAAAAAGTACATTAAATTTCCCATAAAATAACATGTTCCAAATTTTTTTACAGTCGCATAACGGAAAATGGGAGAATTTTTAAAACTTTTTTAGTGTTTTTTTCGATGAAAAATAAGTTTTTTCGGAATTCTGAGTACGCCATCAAATCGGGCGTCTAATTTTACATAAAAGTCCCTTTGACACCAAATTTCTATCTCATCACCGTTTCAGGCTGCAAATTATTGAAAAACACCTCTTTTTTCGCATGTGCAAAAATGGAAGGGGTCGTACCGCCCCTCCGTCACGAGATATCAAAAAACGGACCTCGGATTCATGATCAGGGACAAAAGTTATCCCATAGGACAAAGTTTCACGCAAATCGAAGAGGGGTCGGGGCAACTGCTGTGTGAGTTGGCGGAGAATTACCCGTATACATATCGACTCAGAATCATGTTCTGAGCAAATGTCTGTGTGGATGTGTGTAGGTGGGTGGACAAAAATTTGTCACTCGATTATCTCTAGACTGGATGAACGGATTTTGACCGTATTCGATCCGTCTTGGGGTTCCATAGGTCTCTATTTAAAATAAGCAACTTTAGTTAAGTACTTTAAAAGTTATGCTAAAAAAACGATACTGGCGTAAGTCCGGAAGATTCTAAAAAGGGTGGTTTTGCCAGAAAACCTATAATGTTATGCATTGTCAGAAATGTATTAAAGAGCCTAAGACATTGAAGATCTGACAACCATATCAAAAGTTATTAGCACTTAAGTGTTATTTATACACTTTTTGGAGGCTGGGTCTCAGATATTTCCATGAAAATGATTTCCGGGTCTCAGATCTTTGTATGAAGATGTTGTCCGGATCCGTTATGTTACCCATGAAAAGTGGTAAAAATAACTAAGTCAAATTCATAGAACACTGAAAGAGCAGATGTTGCTATTTTGGACAAAAATTCTTCATAAATGTGAGGATCACCTAAAGGTGGATTAAGTAACGTTTTTATAGGAATTATTATTAACGAAAATGATACTAACGAAAATGTTGTTAATGTTATGTAAAAATAACAGAAATTTCAAACAACTTCATCTGATAGATGTAGTTTTTTTAGTTTTTAAAATTAAAATAAAGTAATTTCAGTTTTTGAATGACTTATTTTGTAAATTTGGCCCACAAGCTTATATGAGCTTCAAATTTGGCTCGGCCTCCAAAAACTTTGAGCACCCCTGTTTCAAACAAACAAAAAAACAGATTTTGGAATATTGTTTTCTTGTAAAAAAAATAATAAAAAAATCGTAAAAAACGTGTACCTATTTTTTCTGAATTGTCTTCATCAATAGCTATAACTTTGCCCAAGACACCAAGTTGATCAGAAAATTGCTTCGAAAGTTACATATTTTCGAATATTTACGTACCATTTTCGTATGAACAGCTACCAATATTGTATGGAACCTTGTATGGGTGAACCAATTGCCGTAGAGAAGGTCCCAAAAATGTTGAAGCCAAATAAAAAAAAAAAAAATACCAAAAATGATCAAAATCGATTGATTTATGTTTTTTTTTTACTAAATATTGTATTGCACAGTGTAGTTCTAGAAGCAGCTGCATGGTGCAATGGAATGCAACGTGTTGTATGCAATGTGAGTTATGTGTCCTGCCTCGGTGATCGACGTAAGAACTTTTCCCGTTTCAGCTGAATTGTTTCGAAATTAAATTAGTTTTTTTTCTCATCGGCCACTTGGCAGCACTTTCTCGCAATGAATTTTATCAACACAGTTTAAAATAGTTGATCAGATTCAGCAAAAAAAAAAAAACTTGATTGCCTCAGAGTGACACATAAATTTTAGTTTGTCTTTTCGTCTTCTTCGCCCAACTAAAAAAACGGCAGCATCATGAAATATTTTTCGCGTTCACATGAATATAAATGAGTTTGATTAAGATGGGCCAACCAACGGAACCAGCGGAGCGGGGGATGGATGGCGCTAAATTTTGCGAAACTTTTCCTGCACACACACACTTTGTTTTGGCCCTAGTGTCGTCAACACGAAGTTCGTCTCGTGAATTGTTTGCGCGCTCTTTTTGCTCACTGTGCTGTCGGTTTACGAGATGGGAAGAGTTGTGCTGGCAAGAGCGAAAGAGTTATGAAGCTATTTTTTCATGTCTAACGAGCTGTCGGAAGTCAAACTTAACCAACTTTTTTGTTGCTGCTTTGTAGTTTTAGGGTTTTGTTTTTGAGTGTAAGGTTTTGATAGCGTTGGATATTTAGTAAATGGTTTTTTTTGTACTTGTTATTCTTGTTTTTACCATTGAGAAAAGAGTGCCGGATGATTAATGTGCATTCCAGCGAAGAACGTTTCATTGATTGCATAAATTAATTCAGAAAAAAATCTTACGTTAAACACGACTTAATTCAAATACATCTAATATTACATGTCAAGCGTACAGTTTTTATGCTCACAAAAAATAAACTTGCAAGATTCAAACCCATGGAGAGGACTATTCTGGCTCAATTTCCCCCACATTTTTGCTGTGTTTTCTGGCAACAACTATTTCGAAGTTTAATGCCAAATTATGTCGCCATTACCCGCCACGGTACATTAGAGATCACAGCGAAATTCAATTTCCCAGCGTGCTTCGGAAATGGGTTCGACTCTCGATGCAAATGCAGCTGATGCTGATGATGCTAATGTCGCCCTTCGCTGGACCATCTGCTGGGCCAGGAAGCGCGGAACGAGAACTTGTTTTCATGCTACATTACACTAATTAAGATGCAATTTTACACACAAACTGGGTCGCGGTGGCTTTCGTTGCGTAATGGGGGACAGCATTGTATTTGAAAGGGATTGATTGCACGGATTTGTTCACTTGAGGAATTGCGAAGAAAAGTAAAATACCTCAAGATTTACTTCTGAAAGAAAAGACACTTTCTAGCCCAGTGATTGACGACATCCATTCCGGCATTCCAAATCGAAAGTTTGACTTCCCGAATATCTAAATTCCATCAGGATTGAATTCTTCCGCTCAGTGAGTTGGAAAATCCAGCACACACTCACAAAAAGTAACCCCCAGCCCTGGTGTGATTCGTTTGGTTTTAATTAAATTCAAATTTATATCAATGCCTTGTCAACAGTCGTTAAAAAAGCTGGCACCAAGAGGCGGAAAGCTCGACCGACAGCAGTGCTCTCTTCGCGACTCGGAAAGTTGACTGAGCAATTTGAAAAACATTCCAAGTTAACGAGCCGCCAAAGCGAAACTCGCCGGTTATTTTCTAGTCCTTGTGTTTAGTCGCCGTTATGGGGAGCACCCTTGAAGAGGCCATTGAATATTGAGATTTGTGGTGAGAAAACGCGATTTTTTTTGCAATTTTCGAGGCGTCACAGTATTCAAAGGGTCTTCACACAACAAAAAATTGAAGAAGGATATCGTCAAATTAAAATTTTTAAATTATTTTCTTGTTTATGTTTATGTTGATTTGGAAAACTACTTTAAGACTGTGCAATCATTTTACAAATTGATATTTTGGTTGAACTGGACAAAAATTAAGATTAAGTATAAATCTTTTTAAATTTTTTACTGCATCTATACGACCGATTTATGCAAACTTCCAAATTGGGTGGACTGAATTGTGTATTGAGTCTTAATACCCAATATCAGCTCAATTTTAGGAAATCTTGAGCAGGTCAAACTCAATTCGTTTTTTATTAGATTTTTTAATGGAAAAAAGTGACTTTTTCAGTTATAGTCAGTTTTGAACGTGGTAAATTTTGAACCACCCTAAAGTTCATAAACATTTCCTAGAAGGTTTTGTTCCCTCAACGATCGTGTTCCACTCGGCGAGCAGGCTCGGTTTCACTCGATTGGCGCTTAATTTGAATATGGAAATCAGTTCTCACTGCACGGCGGGGGGAAATGAACTAGTTTCGATAGAAAATAAAATTGTCAACGTGGGAAATTTTCCGCAATCAAATCATCGCCGAATTTTATTCGCGGCGGCTTGCGGCTACAGTCGCGCAAATTTGTTTATTTGTGATAATTGCCTGCGGGCGGATTTTATTTTGCTGAAAGGTGTCGAGATTAGCTAGTTCATGCATAAATTTGTTATGGGGAATGCTGCAGAACAAAAAATGATAAAAGTCGATAAGGCAGTAAATTAACGAAGAAGAATGAAATTCAATGGCTTCAAGCTTTGAAAACTATGTATTTTTACAATTTTGATACACATTAAGGTGAGTTTACTTCATGTCGTATCGTTTATTTGAGTAATCAAGACTGTTTCTGGATTGCTGGTAACTTTTTTGACAAAAAGTCCATGTCATCTAAAAAACATACCTATAACCAATATTTTTTTTAAATTGAATTACCATATCTTAAATAATAGTCAACCACCTTGAGAAATTAGTACATGAATGGTTATTGTCTATGGGTTTAATCCCGTTTTCCTTAAAATCTGTTTTTTTTTGTGAATTAAGAAAGGATGTTTACATTTGCTTGACTGTTGTTAAACCATTTGTTTTCTTGTTTTTGTTCAGGCAAAACGTAGATTTAAAAAATGGGTAGTAAAGTGGAATTAAGAAAACTTTGAAACTTGCTTGGTTTTATTTAAATATGCTTAAACCAAATGTTTTTGCATGAGAAATATCTACAATAAAAAAAAATGCAAGACAAACTAAACTCTGACTGTTGATAATCTCAATCCAGAGTAATTGGTACACGAAAGTTCATCAATCAGCAGTGGGTAGATATCTTGCGATTCAGTCTCGTTTGCTTCGCGTTTTTCATCCATATTAATACCTCTCAATCAATCTCACGACTTGATGAGCCGAAACGGCAATAAATTTTCCTTTTAACTGATTCAAAAGAACATGTTTCTAATGCTCACTCGAACCGATGCTCTTTCAGCCGCCAACCGGATGATGGTTCGGTGTCACTCTTCGATTAGCGTAATCATTGCCCAAACCACTTTTTGAAACATTTTTTTACGCCGAAATGCCAGCAAAAGCTGGACAATTTTGGCAGAAAAGCGTCTACCAGCAAAGTTCAAATCACCGTGGGAGGCCATCATCGATCAATCTTGATTCACTTGGCATAATGTTTGGCCATTTGGTTGGCCCGTTTTTGTTGCTATCACTCACTCACATAAGATTCGGAAATTAAGCAAAGTGGCATTGACTCGGGGATTGACTTTTAGATAAGCTCACATATCGTAGGAAAAGTTAGTGGAAGCTTAAGAATCAGAGATATGTTTTAGGATTTTTTTTGTTAAAGAAAAAAAAAAGTTTCTTAAATCACTGAAAAGGCTATAAAATCTCTCAAACATGAACTTCTTAAAAACGCATTCTAAACCTACTTTCGCGGATAAATATCGACTTCGAATCAAAGTATTAGCAATTACTGTGAGTGCCGAAAAACTAATGTCAATATAATTTCTCGGAACTGTTATATTCGGTCTGGTATTAGTTCTCATCATAAAAAACCTATTTAAAATTATTATGTTTAGCAAAGTACTTCAGTAGTTACGGTAACAAACAATTTTGGTGGTTGCTAAAAAGAGTTGATTTTCAGAGCTGATTAAATAATGGATGGAAAAATGAATTAAAGAATGGTAATGGGGTAATTCTCCGCCAACTCACACAGCAGTTGCCCCGACCCCTCTTTGATTTGCGTGAAACTTTATTCTAAGGGGTAACTTTTGCCCCTGATCACGAATCCGAGGTCCGTTTTTTGATATCTCGTGACGGATGAGGTGGTACGACCCCTTCCATTTTAACATGCGAAAAAAGAGGTGTTTTTCAATAATTCGCAGCCTGAAACGGTGATGAGATAGAAATTTGTTGTCAAAGGGACTTTTATGTAAAATTAGACGCCCGATTTGATGGCGTAGGGTAGGGTAGTCATCAATGAGACGCTTTTGGTTTTCAACTTTCAAAGATTTTTCTAATTTGTTTTAATGAGCTTTTTGTTGCATTTTCTTTCTTTTAGTGTGTTCTAACATCGACCAAAATATGAGATCGATCCGACATCTACAGCCAGAGTTATTCAACTGTCTCATTGTAGACGCACTTGGCAGGAACAATGAGACACTCTACGCAAATCAATTTTTTTTTCTAGTAAAACATCATGTTTTTGTATTGTTCCTTTGCAGGTGACTTGCCTTGAACATTTCTGAGCAATTTTGCCAACATGAAACTTTAATTAACAAAAGTTATACTAAAAAGTATTTAAATTTGGTAAAATTCATATATTTATACCAAATAACTTTGTATGTTTGGTTAAATGAAGTTAAAACTCTATAAATATGCCAAAAATCACTTCCAATTCATGTTTTGAAAGATTTACATGGATTTTGAAATGTTTAATGAAGAAAAATCAAAGTGTCTCATTGTTACCCATGAGCTAAAATGAGTGGGGAACAATGAGACAGCCCTGGATTCTGGGTATATTCTAAATTTTGGTCAAACCTAATGAAAGGACAATGTAGCCCAACTCAATCCCTATGGAACGTCGAAAGAAATTTGAAGAAATATTAGTTTTGGTGTAAATGGCAGCCTACGAGCGAAAAAGTATTTTTTGTCCATAATTTACTTTTACACCCCAGAATCAAACATTTATGAATAACTTTTCAAGGGAGCGTCCATAACCAAAGCCACTAATATGGCAGACGTGTATCCAGTAGGCACACCTTTCCCCCAAATATGAGCCTGATTGGTTGAAACTTCGACTTGTGAGAGCCATTTTATCATTGTTCCCCGTGTCTCATTGATGACTACTCTACCCTACTTAGAATTCCAAAAAAAAACGTATTTTTCAACGAAAAAAACACTTAAAAAGTTTTAAAAATTCTCCCATTTTCCGTTACCTGTCTGTAAAAAATTTGGAACATGTCATTTTAAAGGAAATTTAATGTACTTTTCAAATCTACATTGACTCAGAAGGGTCATTTTTTCATTTAGAACAATTTTTTTCATTTTAAAATTTGTAGATCAATGTAGATTTGAAAAGTACATTAAATTTCCCTTAAAATGACATGTTCAAAAAATGTTTACAGTCGAGTAACGGAAAATGGGAGAATTTTCAAAACTTTTGTAGTGTTTCTTTCGATGAAAAAAACGTTTTTTGAAATTCTGAGTACCTCATTAAATCGGGCGTCTAATTTTACATAAAAGTCCCTTTGACACCAAATTTCTATCTCATCTCCGTTTCAGGCTGCAAATTATTGAAAACACCTCTTATTTCGCATGTTCAAAAATGGAAGGCGTCGTACCGCCCCTCCATCATGAGATATCAAAAAAAATATATAATTTTTAGCTGCAAAATCTAATAAGCAATTGAAAATTATTTAACACATTTTTTAAATATAAAGTGCAGCGTTGTTAAGTTATGGGCATGTTTAAGATATTTTTTCGAACAAATGTTCAGATTTTTGCAATTTGGAAATATTTTTGAAAGAGAAACCCCTGCAAAAAAAATGTTCGAAAAGCATAGAAAGTTTTCTACAATTTTCTTTTTTTTTATGTTGGTGATTAGACTGCTAGTTGTTTAGAAATATGTTTTGTGAAAATTGAGTTTTTCCCCCATTTTTCAAAATGCGGTATCTCAGAAACTGTTGGTTCAATTTTCAGTTTTTTTTGTTTATATTTTTTTACGCGTATTTCACATATAAGCCATTACGACAAATCACATTTGTAATTAAAGTTTTGTAACTCAATTTGGTCCAAACATTGGTATTGAATGATATAATTTAGGGGTGATATCATTTGGCATGTATTTATCAGAACTAGGCCAAAATCTGTACAGCAGGAATAAAAATAGCAGATATGGAAGAAAAATTGCAAATAAACGATTTTAATTGCAATACCAGAAAATTGCAGACCATACACGAAAAAAAGTAAATTCTCGAAATCGTGAATTAAGTTCATGAATTCTAGAACCACGAAGAGATAAATTCACGTTTACAGCGCAAATGCACTATACTCATTAATAAATTCCTGCGTGGTTCTCTAATTCATAAACACATTTTACGATTACGGGATTTTTTTTCTGTGTATTTATCAAATTAAAAATTATGTCACGTGATTTATGAATGTGCCCACGATGTTCGCAGAATTAATGTAAACTGTTCCTATTAGATTAAGAATTCTAAAAATTTAATTCGCAATACAAAATAGTGTAAGAAAAACCTTAGTGAATTAGTAATCCAAAATGTGTAACTGTGCGCAATGAAGCTAAATGGAAAACAAAGAGTGCAAAACAAGAGAGATTTTGTGTGTGTTTGTGTGTGTTGTGTACAAGATTGCAGAAGCCGAAAAAGGTGCAAAACTGTGGTGCGGCAAACAAAACTGGCGTATAAAACCGAAAACCATGGTCTGTTGTACCTATACCTAGTTGGGTACAAATGCAGAAGACACTACCAAGATTAAACACTATTACACTAGAGTGACCGCAGTTCAGCTGCTGCTGCTTCCTCCGGATTTGGGGGGTCTTAACTTTAACGTAAATTGATTCTACCAATCTCTCGTGTGGGTGGTGTTTTTTCTTCTTAAGATTATTCAGCAAACACCCTTTTTGCGTCTGACCTTATTTAGATTCATTTCTAGACAATTTTCGTTTGGCGATGTGGTAATTATTCTATCGTAAAGGTAAGATCACTGCTTTGGCTCTTCATTTTAAGGGAGAGACTATAATCTCGTTTTATTTCACTCAAGTTTGAATGGACTTTGAGATACTAAACCTAAGAGAAAGAGAGCTATGAAGGATGAGTCATGAGAGCATCATAATTAGGCGAAACGATTGGACCGTGGATTGCCAACTTAGGAAGAATGAAAGAAACCAAGAAAGTGAAGAAAAGTGGTGCAAACGAAACTCAAAACGGAAACTTTGCGTGAGTTTCAGGGAGGATAGAAAGAGGGGTTAGTTAAAAGTTTTACTAGAGTTACTAAAAAGGTGCCACAGACGGTCCTTTCTTTTGTGGCTTTTGTAAACAAAACTACAGCAAATCACAGTGTTCGGAAGAAGGGATTGTTCTAGCCCTGGGTTACAAGTTACGATCAACTTTGAAAAAAAGGAACTCAGTAGAAAACGAAACTAAAACGAAAACAAAGCCTCCAAGCCGGAAAGAAGGTACAGAGATAGAGAGAAGCGAAACTAAACGTAAAAATTAACACAAACTGACTTGAATGAACGTAATAATGAGTTTCAATTACTAGACAGATTGAGATAAGGAGATAGAGAGAAGGGGTTTTCGGGGGATCTGTTTGTTGTATTACATATCATATGTGTGTATCAAGCAGTTTGGTAGTGGTGGTAACTGTTATCAATATTATACGAAACGAGATTAAAGTTACTGGGCATATCTTTATCGGTCCAATCATGGGTGGGAAGGATTAAGTTTAGATGACTGTTGTAGTAGATTATATAGAAACTAACTGCTATTCTATATCAACTGTTGTTAGGTACATATAACTTTATTTTAGAGGGTTCTTTTGGTTCGAGAGGGGATGACACAGAATGAGCGAAATAGAAGTAATAGAAGTAGTTGAGAGAAATGAGTATAGTGACAGAGCTTAGAGATAGACAGAGTTAGATAGGAGACGGAGTAAGTAGAGAAAGAGATAGTAAGGGGGTAAGATTATGATATTTTGGGCGAGAGAGAAAATAAATAAACAGATTGTATCATTGAAGATAATTACCTCTCGCACTGCCGAAGCGTCCATGATGCTATTATCCATAATGAAACCATGAATACTAGTAGGACCGTTCCCGGACATATTGTCATGAGTGTTTTCAGCACAAATCTGTTAGATTAAACACGTCGAATCGTGTCAGTTTGACCGGAAGTCGCGACCATCATCGCAGTAGTAGAACTTACCTCGTGTTGAAATTGATTCGATTCAGCGCACCTATACTACGTGACGAGGCGTCGGTAAAGAGTTTCGAATGTAACAGCATCACGCGGCATATCAGGTACAAACGGAGGAACATTGGCAAGGAGAGCGCCACGTCGTACGGGACCAGTTCCGCGCCCATGGCTTTGTTCTTATTCGCTAGCTTCGTCGTCCACAGAAAGTAGTACTGGCCGGGAATGGGATGGACCGCGCAGATCGCTAACTCTAATGCTATTTGGCTCATTCGCTGCCAGGTCATCGCTATCCGCCAGTCATCCGCACAGTTATCTATCATAAAAAGCTGGAAGCGGAAAAGGCAGAGAAACAAAAACGGAAAAATGCATCAGTAAGGAGTAAGAAACGATAATTTTGTATTGGTGCAAGAACAACTTTATTTCTATCATGTTTAAACTGTGGTTAAATCGTTCAGGCACCGTACATCAAAATTGAAATGAATTTGGGATTCAAGTGTCTGTCTGTGTGGATAAATCGGACGCGTGGATAAATCGCAAGCCATGAGTTGTCAGTGAGACTATTACACATTGTATGGAAAATTTTTGTAAACACAACAAAAGTTGCAACCGACGGGATTCAAACCCAGCACCAACAGTGTAAGAACTGGCGCCTTAACTCACTTGGCCATCAGCCCGATGAAGAATGTAAAGGATAAATGCAAACATGAGGCTACATGTTTCAGGGTGTAATATTACATAAAATTTCATAAAATAATGCAACATTTATTTTGCACCCAGGCATTTTATACGCAGCTGGATTTTTTTGCTGTGTGGAAAATGATTTTTTTCTATACAAAATTATCATATTAACATAAAATATGACCAAAAATCGATATTTTGAAAATGTTGCTCAATTCTGAGGGCAGTTTCTGATTCAGCGGGAAAAGTTACATGGGATAACATGTATTTGAACATTTTTTGAATTGCGACAGGTCCCTTACGCTTTTCCCTTCAATATTAGACATTTTCAACTGGAGATATATATAATACTCGGAGAAAATCCCCCACAGCTCAGCCGAACTGGTAGAGTACCTCCCTGGCTTCCTTCTCCGTGGCTCCACCGTCGCGGGGGCCACCTTGGCTGCTTCCTGCGGGACGAGGGCGATCCTTGGATTTTCCGCCCGGAACTGCGCCCGGCAGCGGAGGGAACTCCGCCGGCGTAAACGCCGGAACTGCTGGACTCTGCTTCTCCGCCTTCCTTGCCGGCGGTTTCGGTTTCGACGCCTGCTGGCGCCTCCAGATGAAGTCCGCACGCTTAGGGCAGCTGCGGTCCGTGGCTTCGTGAGCTCCAGAGCAGTTGGCACACCGCTTCGGCTCGGCTTCTTGGACTTTGCACTCGTCCGTCTTGTGGGGACCCCCACAGTTGTTGCACCTGCCTTTCAGGTGACAGTTCCTGGTTCCATGACCCAGCTGCAAGCAGTTCCTGCACTGGGTCACGTTCGGCCGCTTGTTCCGGTAGGCCTCCCACCGGATGATAGTGCTTGCCACAACTTTCATTGCAGAGAGTTTCTTCAGATTTGTGTATCCCTTGGGGAAGACCTCAATGTACGGAGTTTCGTCCACGGTGGATTTTTCCTTCCGCTTGATGATATGCACCTCCAGCGCGTCCAGCTTGAGATCCCTCTTCAGAAGGTACTTGACCTCTTCCAGTTTCAGTTCATCAGGAAAACCACGAAGAACCACCCGATGATTTCGTTCGCTCCGCCGATCGTGGGTGTAGAATTCCACTTTCTTCTTCTTGAGTAGCTCTTGGAACTTGTCAAAATCTTTGACAGAGAAGCAGGTCACCTTGGTTCCAAATCGGGTTAGTTTGTAAATCGGTTTGAAACCTAATTTACAACTTTCCTCTATCGTCACGAGCTTGTAAAAATCCGTGGTGTTCTTCACCACCAAAGGTGGTTGCTTTTGTTTACCTGCCGACTGGCCGGGTGGTGGAACCGCCGGGGCGTCCCCTCCTCCTGCTGGGCTGGCATTGTTGTTGTTTTCGTTTTCCGCTAGCGGGCTGAACTTGTTGTTATTGAGCACATTCTGCTCCACTTTTCCTTGTCCGACGACAGCTCCGGTGATCTCAGGGGTCTTCTTCCGCTTCCGATTCCCGGGGATGATTTGGAAATCATCCGTCTCGGAGGTCTCTTCCACCTCCATCCGTCAAACAACTCGAGGCACGATGCCTTTAGCGCGCACGTCTACTCCCTCAGAGCTGTCAGAGTAGAGCGTCCAATTTCCCGGGGTTACAAAATTCCCGGGAAACGGGAAATTTTCAACAAATTTCCCGGGAAATCCCGGGAATTCCCGGGAAATTCAAAATTTAACGAAAATTTTTCTAATCCTTTTTCTGATTAATCTTTTGCAACGAAATTGTATAGAACAGCAACTTTAATGGTCAAAATGAGTGTGAGGATCAATTAATGGCTTGACTGCTTGTAAAAAATCATGCAACTTTGAGAAAATATATAAACTTTCTAATTTTTAAATCTTTCAAATCGTCCCAAATGAAAACAAAAAATATTATTAGCATTTTTGTTGAGAAGGAATTTTTTTAAATCAAAGTGTTTGGACAGTGAAAATCTATGTTAAACAACCATAAAATTGCTTTTAAATTTGTCTCAGTGACCATAAAAAAAAAACAAAAAAAGTCAACTTGTGAATAAATAAATAATTATAATTATAATCATCAGCAATTCCATTTGAAAAGAGCCTAAACCAAAAAAAAAGTTCTCCGATCGGGCTCAAAATTTTTCTGGGGGTTCCTTGGCCAAAATAATTAGACCCGTATTTTTTGTTTGGCCATTAGGGTGGCCTACATCGTGCTAGGGTGGTTCAAAAAATGGCAATTTTCGTCATTTTTCGCAAAAACCACTTTTTTCTAAAAATCATATCTCCGCGCCATTTCATCCGATTTTAGCTGTCTTAGACGCAAAAGAAAGGTGATGAGTTTGGCTATTTGGGAAAAATAGTAAAAAGTTCCAAAAATCTAGCTTAACTATTGAAAAAGTCGTATGAAAACTTAAAATGGCGTTTTGACCGTGTCTGGACCAAAGAGCCTATGTCTGAAAATATTTTTATCGGATTCCTCGGAAAATTTCACATAACATATCAAAAAATTGGCGATGTCGAACCGTACGTTTCCGAGATATGATTTTTTGAAAAAAAACTGCGTTTTTCGACGCGCCACGCGCAAAAACGGGAAAATGACGAAATCGGCAAAAAATCAACTTTTTCCACTAAAACTGCGATAACTTTAAAATTTCAGTGATGACCTATAGATGTTATGGTACCAAAAGTTGCGTCTCTCAATTACGAAAATTTTGGTACCCAGACATGTATAGGTCATCGCTGAATAGCATCAATAGTTAAGCTAGATTTTTGGAACTTTTTACTATTTTTCCCAAATAGCCAAACTCATCACCTTTCTTTTGCGTCTAAGACAGCTAAAATCGGATGAAATGGCGCGGAGATATGATTTTTAGAAAAAAGTGGTTTTTGCGAAAAATGACGAAAATTGCCATTTTTGAACCACCCTAGCACGATGTAGGCCACCCTAATGGCCAAACAAAAAAATACGGGTCTAATTATTTTGGCCAAGGAACCCCCAGAAAAATTTTGAGCCCGATCGGAGAACTTTTTTTTTGGTTTAGGCTCTTTTCAAATGGAATTGCTGTATATCTATACAGCAATTCCCCACGAAAACAGCAGGGAAAAAACAAAAGTGCTCGGATCGTTCTCAATTTTTTACTAGGAGTTCCCTGGCTGAAATAATTAGACCCGGTGACCTACGCCATGTTAGGTTAGGTACCAAAATTTTCATAATTGAAAAACGCAACTTTTGGTCACCAAAAATGTATAGTTCATCGCTGAAATTTCAAAGTTATCGCAGAGTTAGTGAAAAAGCTGATATTTTCCCATTTTTGCACGTGGTGCGTCGAAAAACACGGATTTTATATTGAAAAAATCTTTTCTCAGAATCCTGAAAATGAACTCCTCTCATTTTTTAGTATGTTACGTAAAATTGTCCGAGGAATCCGATTACAATATGTTAGGCTGGATTTGTGAAACTACTTATTTTTTTTGAAAGGCCAACTTATCGCCTTTCATTTGCGTACAAGACGGCTAGAATCGGTTGAAATGGCGGGGAGTTATGATTTTTTTGAAAAAAAGTAGTTTTTGTGAAAATCGACGAAAATTGCCCTTGAACCCTTAAATAAGTAGAGAGTCAACACTTCGCGTCTTTCAAGTCCCTTGCATTGTCCTTGGTGCGCGGTGGAGATGGGAGCGGCCGGCAATGGTTGGCTGTCATGGTGTTGAGTATTCTGGAGTTGGTAGTATATTCTATTTCCAAACCTTTTGCATTGTTTTATATCAGCAATTTACAAGCAAAATCTATAGTTTTCATTGATTTGACTATGTGACGTAAGCGCCGTAAAGAAGAAATGTATTTTAAATTAACCGCCTAATTATTGCGCCAATCAAGAAGTAAAAGATTTTGGCGATTATCTCGAAGGACTAGAGAAAATTAACGCATGCCAGCCGCAGTGCAAAACGTAAACAAATACTGGTGTGTGTGTGTGTGTTCGTGTAAAAATATCAACAACCTTTGGTTACCATTGACAACGTTTATGCATTGCGTTGCGACGTTAAAGTAAAACAAATTAGAAAAATTTCATGATATTTATGAAAATAGCTTTTTAATGCAAAAATAATGATTAAATTAATACATATGTTTAGTTTTTAAATAAAAAAATGCATTTTCATAAAAAATCTTGAGAAACAAAATTAATTTTGTTGTACTAAAGGCGGTTAGTTTAAAATACATTTCTTCGTTATGGCGCTTACGTTACATAGTCAAATAAATGAAAACTATAGATTTGGCTTGCTGATATAAAACAATGCAAAAGGTTTGGAAATATATAAAATTGTAGTAGCTGAAACAGTGGTTTAAGAAGTAATAAAAATGAGTTTTCATAGGGAATTTTGAAAATTAGCCATTTTTTTACTAAGATGGCTGCATCTTGGCACTGAAGTGACAAAAACTAATTGTTAACAAAGCAAAACTATTCAAAAAAATTACCTACAACATGATGGCATTGGTTTTGGTGCCAATTTTTATTAATGGGTTTTAGAGATAAACTCGTAAAAATTTTAGTCAAAAAAAAATCATTTTTCCAACTTTAACATGCTGCCACTGAAAAATGCTGACTTTTTGGATCAATATGAATACAGAACATTATTGGTAGGTATCCTAACTATATGCTTTGAAGTGAAAAACAGGACAATTTGAATGAATGAATTTTTCGAGGGCTTAGAACAAAATATAATATTTTTTTAAATAAAAATAGACCATTTATCAGTAAATCGCAAATCGTCATTTCTCGGGATTTTTGTTGTTGTATGAAAACAAAGTTCCTGAGACAAAAACATATTGAAATCCGGGTGAGCCTGAAGGTTTCCATCACATCGCCTTTTTTGGGACACACTAATCCTGGCGCATCAAATTTGACTTGCGCTTTTTTGAGATATTTAAGTTTAAACATTGATTTTTTTACCTTAAAATGGCTGAAACTTTTGACTCTTATGTCCAAATTGACTTTTCATAAAATATAAATATTTGTTTTTTTCAGAGCTCTAAAAGTGCCCCAAACATCATCATCTTTTTCTAAAACTTAACCCTGAATTGCTACGATAAAAAAACTGATTTTTGAAAGCTCGAAAATTTTTTAGATGAAAAAAAAAACATATTCTTGTAAAATTTGATTTTCATAATCACCCTAGTCGTTAACCACCCTAATTTTCAATCAAACCAAAAGTTGCACCTTTCTATTTGCAACAACTCACCAAAGTTTTAAATATTCATCATTTCTCGGAAAATCCATTTTCCATATAATTTTGAGATCTGGACCAATGTGCATTGGTGTTACATATATCCGTGAACAGCGAGGTTTGTTGGGTCCCGAAAGTCTTCTTTAAAGGAAAGTGGGGTGAAACAGACATTGCAATTCGAGCTCCAAAAACATTGTAAATCTTGAAACTGCACGCATTTCATTAAAACATGATGAAATCCTTTTATCGTTTTTACATTTTCCGACAAACAAAAAAAAAGTAAAGGTATTATTTATTTTTCGTGCAGGTTTGTTGTTCTCAGTAATACATAAATCAGATAAAAAATCTCCATCGATTTTATTCATCGGGCTGACATTGACACATTCGGCAGATTTCATTGCGAACCATTTTGCATGTGCCAACATAGTGTATGAAACTGTGCGACATGTTTTTGTCACTACAAACAGACAATAATGTTCATTGCCTTTCATTTGTACTTCTATCTAGAACGATTATATTTTATCCGTTATCGTAACTAGTGTCACATTCAGCTTGGGGAAATGTGTCCATCAATATCAGAAAGGTACATAAAATAGTTTTAGTTTTACAATTTTTAACGCTTAATGCAAACTGATATCCCGAGCAGACGGAAATAACGTGGGAATAACATTTTTTGATATTTGAACATACTAAGCCAATAACGTTATACGTTATTTATAACAAGATTTGTTATTCGTCGTTATGATTTTTTTGTTATTGGATTGTTATTGTAATAACAGACTTATAACATTTCCAGTTATTTTTCGAACAAATCTGTGTTATTATTTTTTGTTATTTTAACAACTAATCCGATCATCCCAATAACAGTTGGAGTTATTCTTCCATAACAAAAAATGTTATTCCAAAGTTTTTTTTGGCTTTGAACCAATATCAGACCAACAACAAATTTTGTTATAATAACATAAACTGTTATATAACTCTTATGCAAAAATTGATTTTGCAAGAATATCTCATAACACTTTTTGTTATTTTAACAGTATTTGTTATTGAAATGGCATGAATTTAGTTATTACCGTCTGATCGGGATCCTTTATTATTTTATCCTATCCTATCATAAATTTCTTTGCAATCGAAGCAGTAGAATTAATTAATCTTTTTTGAACCGATATCATCATCAATTGAGGTACACTGAAGTTCCAACCATGGCACCAAATCACCCCATCCTAGGCCAACAAAAAGCTAGCCATACAATCTAATTGCAGGCAATATTTTACACCCTGGAAACTCTACCATCTCCTTCACTGTCGAAACTTAATTAAGCTGCCAGTGGCAATATTTCAACGTTCTTTATTGAACTCTCTGCCTTGGCTAGAACCTCCTCGATGCAGATTCCGGAGCCAGACTTGGACCACTTCCCCGGGCTCGGAGAACTGTCCCAAGTAATTTGCGCTTGTTTTTTTCCTTCCGGTGCGTGTGTTAGTTTTGGGGAAGCCAAATTAATGTTTGGCAATGTGCCAACATCTCGTTGGAGCCACTGTCGTGGCGTAAATTTTGAAATTTTCATTAAGTTGGTTTTATTGAGTTGTTTAGCTAGCGGGTCGGGCTGGCACAGAGTTTTTAGCACGTTGTTATCGTTTTTTGCGAAACATGATTTGATCTGCTGTTGTTTGGTGTATATTGAACTAACGTTGTTGTGATGATTGGGAAGATAATTACCTGAACTTCCAAGGCGTGGTAGGCTACAATGAGCCCGAGTAAAATCACAGTCGATACGGATATTAACGTTTTTAAAGCAGTTGAATAAAAAGATGCCTGTGGGAAAAAAGATAAAAATGATATTTATTAGTTATCGAACAGCATTTTTTTTTACATATAATATTAAATGCCTAATCTGAACCGACACATTTTTAAAACTTATTATCTACTTTTAATATTTGAGAAATGGGTAATTCTCTACCAACTCACACGAAATTCAGAAAAGTTACCTCGACCACTCTTCGATTTGCGTGAAACTTTGTCGTAAGGGGTAACTTTTGTCCACGAATCCGAGATCCGTTTTTTTGATACCTCGTGACGGAGGGGCGGTTTTTTTTTTCGATGCCACTATCCACTGCGACCAGGAATTAGATCTATTGCGGACTTGCAATTCTATTTATAGAATCACAAAGGCTTCTTCTGTTATTAGGCAGATGGGACACGCACACACGCTATTGTTGAGCGAGTGTGTCGAGCGATCCACTGCCGTAACTTCGCCGCCGAAGAGGTTTGAATGTTTTTTCCATCCTCTTTGGCTCTGCCTTTTCCACTCTGTACTGTCCAAATGTATCGCTAGAACCGAAGTGCACATTTTAGGGGGAGAGGGGGTAATATGCACCCCCGGGGCAAAATGCACCCCCTACTTTTCTCGGTATTTAGAAAAATTTTCCGGAGAAAAAATCATAGAAATTTGAAGCTTAACATTGCTAAACCATGCTGGAAAAATTTGAGGATCGCAGTATAGAAACAGCTCAAGTTATTAGCAAAACTTTAAAATGTTGTGTTTTCATCTAATTTTCATGGAACTTTCATTATGATTTTTGGACAATATAAAAAGCATTTATTGATATTGTAAGTGTTGAGGTATATAGTTTTAGCCATAATCTTCATTATTCTGTAGATAAATGAGTCCAAAAACATCAAAAAATGCATTTTTAATTAAATTTTCTGCAAAAAGCGTGGTCGGGGCAAAATGCACCGCTGTGAAGCTCCTTTGTAAAAACAGCGGTGTCATCTAGTGGTGACTAGTGAAAACTGCTTTTACCCGGTGCATTTGCCCCATGTTGTGGTGCATTTTGCCTTTGTTGTAGTGCATTTTGCCCCAATGTTGCGGTGCATATTGCCCCATGGTTGTTTGAAATGTATCAAAAATGTTTTTAGAAATTTGATATTTTCGAACAATTTTGTGGTTTTTTAAGACTTTTTTCACATGGATGACGAAGAATAATAGTTGTTTTAGAACATCGAACAAAATTCTTCCAAAGTTATACTGTAATGGTTGAGAAATCACAGTTTTCCCTTAGGGGGTGCATATTACCCCCTCTCCCCCTACGTTTACTTATACCCAGCTAGCACTTAAAATCTGGTTTCTGAAAAACTCGTCCCTTCAAAGCACTTTTTGCGATCGGGCCGTGGAGCTCTGCAGGGCAATTATACAGAGAACAGTTGGTCCTTATACATGTGAAGAGTACAGGGGAAAGGATGTGCCGAGCCATGTGGGTTTGAAACCACGACCTTCCGCTCATAGAGCGAAACCTGTAACCATTATACCACAGGAGCTCGGCACGGAGGGGCGGTACGACGGAGGGGCGGTACGACCCCTTCAATATTTGAACATGTGAAAAAAGAGGTGTTTTTCAAAAATTTGCAGCCTGAAACGGTGATGACATAGAAATGTGGTGTCAAATGGACTTTTATGCTAAATTAGACGCCTGAATTGATAATGTAACGTAATCTGGGGTGAATCGGGACTACAGTCTGAATAGGGACAGCAGTTTTTAATGACACTTAAAGCTTTTAAATTTGGAAATGGATGTACACATTTTGTTGGCCTGAGTCTGTTCTAACCGAAACCAACCAGAAAAATCAAAATATTGTGCTCCAACATGGTTAAAACTGCTGTCCCAATTCGCCCCATGTGTCCCGATTGACCCCAGTTTACGGTACTCAAAATTCCGAAAAAAACACATTTTTCATCAAAAAAAAAACACTAAAAAAGTTTTAAAATTCATCCATTCTCCGTTATTTGATTGTAAAAAAAAATTTAACATGTCTAAATTAAAGAATGACCCTTCTGAGTCAATGTAGATTCGAAAAGTACATTAAATTTCCCATAAAATGACATATTCCAAAAAAATTTGCAGCCGAGTTACGGAAAATGGCAGAGTTTTTAAAACTTTTTTAGTGTTTTTTTCGATGAAAAATACTTTTTTTTCGCATGTTCAAAAATTGAAGGGGTCGTACCGCCCCTCCGTAACGAAGGGACAAAATTTACCCTTAGAACAAAGTTTTACGCAAATCGAAGAGGGGTAGGGGCAACTGCTGTGTGGGTTGGTGGAGAATTACCGAAATAAAATGTAATTCATGATCCTAAGATTTTAAATTATAATTTATATTTTGAACTGATATCAACAAGTTTCAAAAAGATGATTTTTACAGCACGAGTCGTACATTTATCTAACGAAGTTCACCGAGCTGGATAAACACGACGAGTTGCCATTTTTTTCGTAATTTCGAAAAACACCCTTTGAAAGGGATTTTTAACTCAAATGGTCATGTGTTTAGTAAATTTACGTAAATTCACAATGATTTTTAAAACATCGATTCTGTTATTATTTATGTAGAGAAGTTAACATTTCATTATTCGAGAATAACAGGAGACATAATTAGTTTTTTAAAGCGAAATTGTAATAAATCAGTTTTCGAGTGAAATTCTAATGTATATAATAAAATTATGTATTTTTTCAATTTGATTGACTTTACATATTTTTGCCCAATTTAAATGCGCAATACTAAGTTCAAAGAAAATAAGTAAAATTAAGGAATCTTGTGAAGTGAAGCAAAATACTCCTCAAACAAATTGTTCAGTTTGAATATTCATGATAATTAATTCTTATCAATGGTCAATTAAAATTTGTTTAGCAAAAATAATGAAGAAATCATAAAAAAGGATGCAATCTTTGGATAAATTATTCCAATTGGGTTCACAAATGCCAGTGAAAATTGATGTACAAATTGCAAATGAAAAGCAATTCTTTCAATACCTCTTTCACAAAGCACCAATATCAAATAACAACACTGAATTACCCCCACTCATCCAGTTCAAAGCTCACAAAGAGTTCCAAAAGAGTATAAATAAAACTTAATTAATTTGCATTTCACCAAGTTCTACTTCCGCCGACACACGTAAAGACACACACACACACACCAACCTGTCGCTGCAACCCAACTGTTGTTGGCAAATGAGATTTCAAAATACGCGGAATTTTCAATATTTGCGAACCTTTTCCCTGCCGTCAACAAAAGTGCCGTTGCGAAAGAACATCCCGCTCCACTCTTGTTGGTTGCCAAAGCTCCCTTTTGCTGTCATGGGGCGAGAAAGCTTTAATTAACAGGGTGCCAACACCACCAACCACCACCGCCACCCTTCGCTGCCAGTGAGGTGGTGGGGGATTTCCGGCAAAACAGGCTCAGCACTGCTGCACTGATGCTGGCTGGCTGGGTTTTGGCGGTTTTCGGCAAACCCGGATGCAGCAACTTTTTGGCGCGTAAACTTCGAGTTCGTGGCGTTCATTTGTTGAAGGCTTTCAATTTGAGGGGGGGGGAAAAGTTTTTCGAACACATTATGACGACGACCTTGTGCAGAGCACATTGATCATTGAAATGCATTGTTGCTGGTTTAATTTATTGGGCTGTCCAAAGTCGGACAGTGCGAAAGACTTGGATGGCAACGGCCATTAATAATGGCATAATTGCAATTTTGAAGCTGCCCGACTTCCGATGGAATGGCAATTATTTCAATGTTTGTGTAGCATGGAATGGGTGAAATGTGAAATTTTACGAATGAAAATTAATACATCTCCGGAAGCAATTCCAAGTTTTGGCAAAAATTGGGTCCCTTCAATTGGTGAAGACATTGAGAAAGTCTGTTAGAGGTGCCTGTTTCGATTTTTTGATTCGATGCACGGAATATACTTTCTTATTCTAAATTCAATTTCCTGATGATAAGTACATATATTAATTGTAATAAATAAATAAAAACAGCCCTTAAAAAATAAAAACTATGAATTTCCTATGCAAAACTGGGTGCACCATTCTTTTTTTAATTTATATTTATTAAGATTTTCTTTTTCATGTACATTCATTCAGTTAAAATATTATTGAGTGTCCAATCACAAACGATGACTTTTCACCTCAATCATAAATAGCAATACTACAATACTACTAGCAATTTTCATTTATTCATGAAATATTGTAGCTTTCGCTATTCAGTGATTTCAAATGTAGGAGATCCTACATGTACAAAAGGGAAAAGGTATACATTTTAACTAACTTATACACTATATAAAGAGCGGATCAATGCAGCTGAAGACTGCAATGATTTTTGTCGAAATGCATCAATTAGTTTTTGTCAAAAGCAAGTCCAAGATATTTAACTTGATCCTCCCACTTTAAATTTACCACTGGGTGCACCATTAGGGTGAAATATAAAAGTCGATTTTTCAGCACAGCATTATTTTAGTTCACACATTGGATTGGTTTAGTCCTCACTTTGCGCAAAGCGATTAAATTTTCCATACAAATTTGTATGGGAAAAATCATGTTTATGAATTTTGATATTAAAAATATCTAAGTTTCACGCTATACTAAAACCGGATTCATATTCGGTTGCTCTGGAATGTGCTCTACAACTTTCCCGAAGAGAGTATGGTGCTAACTTGCTCCTGAAAAAAGATACAGCGTGTTCAAAACTCGTCTAAAACGTGTTTTTTGCTCGAAAAACACGTTTTAGACGAGTTTTGAACACGCTGTATCTTTTTATAGGAGCAAGTTAGCACCATACTCTCTTCGGGAAAGTTGTAGAGCACATTCCAGAGCATCTGAATACTGCACCATGTGCTAGCGCATTTAATGGCAAACCCCTGAAAGTAGGCCCAAGCGTAGGCCTCGTGCTTATTTTTTGTATAGGAAATTCTGAGTTTTTATTTTTGAAGAAACGGTCCTCGGCAATGGTTTGATTTAGTTTGAGATATTAATTGATTCTTATATAAAATTTTCCGGGGAACGCAATGATGATCAAATAAAACAAATAAAAATATAAGGAATGGGTTAAAATTCCATTTTAAACCATAAACTGCAAACAAATAATATTGGAAGGCACTTGAGGTTTGATATTTTACTTTAATGAGCTGAACCAACCTTCGGCTGTAAGCTCATTAATAAAAATAAATAATAATAATTTTACTTTAATGAATTCATTGGACATTTTTTTGTGCAACCAACCAAAAGGGACCGCGCTACCGCTTCCATGTTGTTTCCATGTATATACTAAATATATATTTAGATTTTTTTTTACATTCTATACATGCAAATAACTCGCATAGGCTTTTGGGTGAAGTTAGCTCTGCCGAGCTTCGTTGACCCATTTCTACGCTGGCTAGCCGAGCGCGAGGTACTTCCGATTGAATCGACAAGCGCCGCCCTGAAGAACGTTTGCATCAATCGGATTCAAACGTATTCATAACTACCGGACCCTTGTCAAAAGGACAAAGACCCAGCGCGTATGTAGAAGGTAACCGTATTCCTAATTCCAGTCATAGCTCACCAAGCTGTGACGGCAAAGTGGTAAGCTTTTTTGCTCACCAAACAAAAGGACGGGGGATTGAACCCCACCTCGAGCGACTTTGATTTTTCGTTTATATTCAATATGTTAATTCTCTAGCAACTCACACGAAATCGGGAAAAGTTGGCCCGACCCCTCTTCGATATGCGTGGAATTTGTTCTAAGGGGTAACTTTTGCCTCTGATCACGAATCCGAGGTCCGTTTTTTGATATCTCGTGACGGAGGGGCGGTACGGCCCCTTTTATTTTTTAACATGCGAAAAAAGAGGTGTTTTTCAATAATTTGCAGCCTGAAACTGTGATGAGATAGAAATTTGGTGTCAAAGGGACTTTTCTGTACAATTAGACGCCCAATTTGATGGCGTACTCAGATTCCGAAAAACGTATTTTTCATCAAAAAAAAAAAAAAAAAACACTAATTTTGTTTTAAAAAATCTCCCATTTTCCGTTACATGACTGTAAAAAATTTTGGAACATGTCATTTTAAGGGAAATTTAATGTAGTTTTCGAATCCACAAACTTTTTTTCGTAAAATCGCGATAACTCGTGATGTTTATAAGCAAACCCCTTAGTTATATATGTATATCAAAATTTGTCTAATTGTCTGCTCTACAACTTTGTAGAACATTATTTCACTCTAAAATGACATGTTCCAAAATGACATGTTCCAAAATATTTTACAGTCGAGTAACGGAAAATGGGAGAGTTTTTAACACTGTCTTAGTGTTTTTTTTTTCGATGAAAATACGTTATTTCGGAATTTTGAGTGCGCCATCTAAACGTGCGTCTAATTTTACATAAAAGTCCCTTTGACATCAAATTTCTATCTCATCACCGTTTCAGGCTGCAAATTATTGAAAAACACCAAAAGTTGCCACCCATTTTTGTGAAAACATCGTCATCGGATTCGGTGCGAAAGTGGCTGACCGGATTTATCAAATCTGGTGCTTTACGAGCTTCCATTCGCTTGTGTGCTGATGGACTCAAAATTCTGCTACCTACCAGAAAGGATTACAACTACGTTCGGGATTTCCTGAACAACACAAAGATTTAATACTACAGCCATGATGATCCAGGTAAACGCCCCATGAAACAGGTCCTCCGAGGCCTGTACGACATGGATGTGAGTGTGTTGAAAGAAGAGCTCAAAACTCTTAAGTTGAACGTGATCGAAGTCTTCAAGAAGAGGAGACACAACAAGGACATCAAGTATCGTGATCAACTGTACCTGGTTCATCTCGAGAAAGGATCGACAACGCCGTCTGAGCTGAAGGCAGTTCGGGCAATTTTCAACATCATCGTGACTTGGGCTTCAATTGCAGTGGCGACCATTCGACCAAGAATCGAAGCTGCCCAAAACGAGCTGAGTTTGTAAAAATTCGGCAGCAAGCGACGACGAGGCACCAACCAAATCGTCGCAAAACACCACCAACTTTCACGGACGTGGATTTTCCTGCTTTGGCGTCACCTGGAGCGGGATCTGTTCGAGTGGTTCCAAATCTGCAGCCATTGCCGTTGAATCAGCGGCAAAAAGTTGCAGATAATACAACACCTCCAGGCTTCAGTCAGCACCCGAGGGAAAACCAACCAACATCAACCAGTAGTGACCTGTTTTCACCACAAGAACTTCTAAACATTTTCATTGAGATGAGAACAACACTGCGTGGTTGCAAAACTCGTGCGGAACAAGTAAGAACGCTTCGACGTCGTCGTTCTATCTTGTCGCACCCGCCGTTTTGACGTTCCGAGAAAAAATCGTTTTAATGTTTGACCTTGAATAAACAAAAACGAGAGCACGCAATGTAAACAATAACAAACACGTTTTGTTTGGCTGACCATTCTGTGCATTGTCCCGAAGTTTGGTTGAAGTTGGTTGCTGGAGTCCCGAGTTATAATTAAAAATGTTTACGGTAGTCTAACTTGTACGTGCGTCAAACGCATCCTGACCTGAAATCCCTTTGCCCTTTGTCGCACTTACATCAATTTTCAGGGAGTGACAAGATAGCACGACAAGATTGAAACTTCTTTCATATGAAAAGTGACAAAAATTTTCGGAGCTTTTGGTTTTCATTGAATATCTTAGGATTGAAATAGAATTTTGGGGATCTGTGAAGGTCAAAATATGTGGCATTGTGAGATGCACAAAATGACGTTCTTAACTAAATTTGGCCCAAAATGCACGTACGACAATCCGGCACGACGGCGACGGCTTGGAGGATTAATCTTTAAATACAGTTCGTAGTTTACTCGTTCTAATGATTTTGAATATTTCAATGAATTAACTTTTTTTTAGTTTTAAGTTAGGATTAGTTGTTGAAGTGATTTTTTTCTTTTTTACCCAAATGTATTCGTTTCAATGCAAAAATGTAAAGCAATTTGAAGTAAATAAATGAATGTGAACAACTCCCTTCTTCCACATCTTCTATCCTTGTGCAGGATGTGCGGTGGAGATGGGAGTGTTCGGAAAGAGTTGAGATATGGTGACATAATGTCGAAAATCTGGATCAGGTGGAATTGGTTCTAACAGAGAGAAGTTTCTTCCAATTCCGTGGCAACTTGAACTTGGATAATCGCGTAAAGGCTTCCATCCATCAAGTAAGTCACGCTAAAATCTGACAAAATTTACCTCTGGAGGCGCATGTCGTGTAAGTTTAAATGTGCATTTGCAAGCATCCTACAGGAATGTCTGGGTTTGCTCACGAACGATTAATTAGTGAGCGTTCTAGAGAGCAAAAAATATTGAATCATCGTTTGAGCAACTTATCTTGTCACTTGTCCTTGTTGAAAATTTTAATCAAATTTTAAAAGGTTTTTTTTAATATAATCTAAGCAGTTTATCAACGAAAGAAATGTAGGTTTAATATCTTTATAATTTAACCACACCATCGTGTATGTCAGAGCCCTCAACCCATGTTCGTGATTTGCATGATGGCAGAAAATGTTAAACACAACCGACCATCCGGGAAGGTCGAGTATGTAAAGCGCAGACCCTCATCCTGAAGTTGGGTGGGTTGGGTTGGGTGGGATGTCAATATTTTACATGCGAAAATCACCCTTCGAGCCACCTGTTCTCAGTTCCAGCAATGTACGTACGTGCAGAGCCGGATGATGAAATTGTCCCTGGCTGGCAAATGTTGATGTGTTTCCGTCGTGTGCCGAGAGAGCATCAGACCGAATAACCTACCCGGGAATATCGGTGGTCTCCGGTCTCCGGCGGTGTCAGTCAGTCAGTCAGTGCGTCCCTTAATACTGGCCACACCTCAAATGGGAATAGTGCGGGTGAGGTTCGGGGGCCTCATTATTTAGGTTCTTAACCACCTGTGCAGCTTTTATGGTGACACACACAGTCAGCAGGTTCGCCGCATCTGTGTTGATGGGAACGGCTCATAAAAATGACACCTGTTTTTTTTTGCCCGGCTTTTCCCAGGTGGTTTTCCCAACCCAGCTCGTGGTGGAAAGTGACATATGTTTATCGCGCGCGCTTTACGACAGACCACCACGGCAGTGGGGGGTCCTCATTTAAAGCAAGGAAAAGCAATGAAAAAATCATTTGCTTTTATTGCGAAAAAATGAGTAAAGTTTGCTTCTCGTTCGACTTTCACACCAATGTCACTAGGCGACTTGATTCTTGCAGGGTTATTGGTTCAGAAATCTAAACGTAACTAATTAAAAAAAAGGAATTACAATCTTACTGAATGATACAAGTTAAAACAATAACTCGAAATTGTTGAATGTTTGAAGTTAATGTCAGTAAACGCTTCGGTTTCGTCAAGGTATGATAGATTTGTGCCCATTGAACGTGCCTCAGACAGATTTGATTTTTGGTGAATGTTCTGCCAATGAATAAAATTGTAAATTTCGAGTATATATGGTATGAAGTCATCTTAAGTAACCACAATGCGAATAATAGCAATGCATTTAACTTTATCTTGGAGTAAAACCTTTTTTTTCTTGAGGCTTCTAAAGCATAATCCTTGGATTGCAAACCAAAAAACAGGATTTGATTAAATTTGAATGCCTAATGCCATACGCATTCAGTCTTAAATTGCAGAGGATAATAAATAAAATGGCACCGTAATCCTATTTTCCACCCCACAAGCAAAGCCCTCCGATGACCACTTCCGGTGTAAACATGTAAACCAACTACACGCACACACACAACCAACTTATCATCCTTCCGGTTCTCACAATGTGAAAACTACCCTGTTTAAAAATTCATTCAATTATAAGCAAACAAACTTAACCCCGTCCCTCACAAAAACCGTACCACCTGACCAGAACCCAGCAGCACTAAACAAATAAAAAAGAAAGCACTTTCCACCTTGTTTTGCAAGTCCTGTAGCAGCGCCAGCAAGGAAACCAGAGAGTGGTCAAAAGGAAAACGAATTTAAATTGGTCAAAAGTATCGCCAGCGAACTTTCCGCAATCATAAATTGTGGGTCCTGCCTCACCAGTTCGGTCAGTTGATGTATGCAGGCAGCATGGTGGAGAAGGGAATCTGCAACAAAACTTTGCTCGTTTATTACCTCTCGTGGAGACAAGGGAGATTATGTCAATCATGGTTGAGGTTTAGTTCCGTGAGTGAAAATTTGGATTTTTTTTAGTAATTCATCAGCTGAAAAGTTTTCAGACTCCATCATTACTATTATATATTAACCAACTCGTTGACTTTAAGAAATGGAAAGGGACCGAAAACCTGGAGATCCAAGGACAAGGAAATTGCAAAATAGTTTCAGCTATAAAAATGCCTTTCCGACATATTATCTTCACAACAAATTTAGTTGCATAATTCGATTTTAAACAAACTCTTATTACTGTCCCTGTTCGTGTACGTTTGTGCAAAGACAGGTTTTTTTTCCAATAGTGATTTAAGAGGCAGTATTTGTAGATTTTGCTCGGTTTGTTCTAGAGGTCGTATCGAGGTGGAACGCTGAAAGTTTCATCCAAATCGGAGCAACTCGATACGACCTGTTACACATTGGTGAAAACTTGCTCTTAACCTTTTCAGGCCTAATGGGTCATATATGACCCAAATTTTAAAATTTGCAAAATTAGCATTTAATTTTCGAACCATTTTCCTATCACAGATTTGAAAGGGTTATGCAACATTTGCGATGAAGATTGATGATTTAAAATCCGGAGTCCGTGAATTTATTATACATTTCAGCCCAAAAGTGTGCTAACAAAATTGAACACGTCAAATGGACCATTTTTTATTGTTATGCTAAGTTATTACATTTGAACAAAAGTAAATAAGAAATTCCATTTTTTTCTATTGCCATTCTTTGCCATTTCTATATTTTTTGATTAAGTAACTTAGTAACCCACAATTTTCTTTGTTCGAAATTTTTGTCTGAAAAAAAAACACAAACGCAGAACGTAGCAATGCGGGAATCGATTTTCTAGACAATTTTACATAAAAGTTTCTATACTAACCGTTGCCCCAAGTCCAATCCATGTGAAGTAAAAGCGATTTTATGAATAAAAATGTTGCAAAACAATGGTTTTGGCCATTTGGGGTTTTTTGCCATTTGTTAGACTTCATTTTTCACTCTCGACATATTTTTTTAAGCAATTTTGTTCAATTTCTTTGAACACTTCTCTGTCAAGTTCAGTACGATTTCAATTGATTTGTATTGGTGTTGGAAATAAGGGCACCCTACTATTGCACATTGGGGTTAAGTAACTCGGTATTCTATATCAGTTTACCCTGGTGTTGTAAATTAGGGTAAAGTTTCCTGATGATGAACATTAAGGAAGAGTACCTTGGTGTAGTAACTGAGGGTAGAGTGCCCTGGTCCTAGTCTGCCCATAATTGAAAATTTGGCTTTTATGCCAAATCAAGTTTTCCGAATATATGCGTTTTTGTATTTTTCACCAAATCTTCGCCACGGCAAATTCAATCGGGAATGGGATATTAGCCGTTTGGATTTTCGCACAAGCAGCCAAAACCAAACACTATTTCAGTGAAATTCTAGTTTCAGAAGATGTATTAAAACCGTCATCTACCACCTGGATTAAAAATCTTGATTTTGACAAATGTGGATAATAACCGTTTTTAATGATGGGCAGTAGTGTTGCAGCTTAGGGTAAAGGACCCTAGTTTTTACTTTAGGAGAAAGTACCCGTGTGCTAATGGTAATATACTCTGGTATTGCCGATGGAGTAAAGTAGACTGGTAATCAACATTACGGTGAAGTACTCTGGTACCGTCAGTATGGCTGACTATGGGTCATAAAACGATACACCTCTCGTAGTTTCTTAATAACAACAACAATTTAAATAACATCAAAAATCTTTCAAAGTAGATTTGTTCTTAGATAGTTTACTAACATTTTCCCAAAATATGGTAGATTTTGATGAACACTACCTTAATTGCCAATAATTTGAAAATTGGCCCAATCTCACCCCTTAGAGGGGGTGACATTGGGTCAAATGAAACTTAAATGATGCTCAAATACAACGATATGGTAAAACAAGTCATCCAACAGTGTTTCTTGTTCGAGGGAATCGTATTGACATGCTACAATATTTGATGTAAATATTTTCAAACATTTGGGTAGTTTTCGAGCAAGTCCAACAAAAATATCAGAAAATGATTTTTCGAGAGGTCATATTTGGCCAAAAACGTACCTCAAGTTTAGACTGCTACCAAAATAACAGGATGTGTTCTAGGAACGACATTTTTTCAGCGAAGTTATTTTAAGATGTCCCCTACACAATCCTTTTAACAGAATTTAGTTTCATTGAGAAGAACCTGAGAAATGGGAAAATTCGTAAAAAAATCACTTTGACCTAATCTCTCCCCCCAGACCCAATGTCACCCCCACTGACGGTATTGAAAACCTTTAGGCTAGTTTTATTTGAAACTATTAACTATTTTTCTCTAAAAGCGCGAGTAACAACAGAACTTGACTTGACCGTTGTGCGCAGGGTTTCATCCGCGCACGTCACCTCAAATAGGGTGGCTCAACAGGCATTTGGACTTACAACCCAAAGGTCGTCCGTTTGAATCCCTTGGTGGATGGGATTTTAGATGTAAATAGAGCTTTCGGACACTTAGTTTCGAGTAGGAATCTCGCAGTAGAGAACGCCAAGGTGATGCTGTTGAGCAAGCAATTTGATTATAGATAAGTAGTTAAACTACGTGGATACTTTTTTTGAAAATCTCGCACCCCCTCCCCCCTGTCGTGGACAAATTTCATAAAAAAAACCTTTTTTTATTTTAACTTCCCTTCTTACAATTCAGAACAAAAAGTAGTATTAAAACGATTTTATGTTAATTGCTACTATGACAAAATTAAACCGAAAAATCAAAATGTGAGAGGGAGTTTACAAACCGAAAGGAACATAAGTGGTTTTATGTTATCCTTTAATATTCCTCAAATGTGATTATTTCAAAATGGAATTAATTAAAACAGCATTCATCCTGTATACCAAGTAATCCAGCTGCCAACAACAAGCCAGTTAACCTTGAATTAAAACATTTGTTTCCTTCTCACCAGCACAGTATGCTAACTTTTCCCACACACACACATACTCCCACCTTCCAAATATGCAAATCCTGCAATGTCAAAGCTTAAAATTTATGTCGATGTCCTGTGCGCCTCTGTGGAGAGGGCGTGAAAGAAAACATTACTCCATGCACCCCCAACATCCCACTACCGAGTAGAACATGCACACCAGCAACGGATTTGGGTAGTCCTCACGTATACGGTGCTCAACACGGGAGCCTTGTGGGAGGGGACTTGCGACCTCAACATGCAATAAATAAACTGTTTCTGAGGCCGGTGCTGCTTTCCCTGCATGGCATGGCAGGGAGTCGTTACTGTTACTGCCATTAGCCGAATAATCGAGTGCGGTGACATCGTCCGAGTCACCGGAATCGTATTCGAACCTCTACTAAAGTGAATAGTTCTGGCTTGTGACCGTTGGACATTGCATGTATGGGAAAGGGATTTGTTGTTTTGGGGTTTAGGGTGGTCAAATGTAAAAACAATTTAAAAAACCGACATTCTATGCATCTTTTAATTGGTTATTTATTTTAAGATACACAGCTAAAAAAGTAGTAATCCAGCTGCGTGTAAAAAAGCTGGGTGTAAAATAAATATTGCATTATTTTATGCAATTTTATGTAATTTTACGCCCTGAAATATGTAGTCCATCAGGAGGGGAGACCTGCTTGACCGAAATGTCAAGCTGATATATGCGTTTATCCTTACAGCTTTACATCGGTATGATGGCCTAGTGGGCTAAGGCACCAGTCCTTACTGTTGGTCCTGGGTTTGAATCCCGTCGGTTGCAACTTTTTTTGTGTTTGCAAAAATTGTACATGCAGTGTGTAATATTACACAGAAAAAAAAGTTGAATTTTGAAATGTTGAAAATTTGGTAGGTTGAATATTACCTCTTTTTTGAGTAATATTACATAAAAAATGTGTAAAAATGTGAACTTGATGAATATTCATCAAAAACTGATGAAAATTCATCATTTTCTGGGGTAAAATTCATCATTTTTTTAACCACAAAATCTGTCACCATTTCCTGATGAATATTACCATCATTTTTTTTCTGTGTAAGTGTTTACCATCGGATTTTTTTCTGTGTAATACAGTTTTATGAATCACCCTATCGTTTGAGATATTCCGACCTGAACTCGACTCAGGTGTGAATGGTAGTAATAGGTACTCTGAAATGTTGTTTGGTTGATTACGATTTTGAAAAACTTTAGTATAAGTGAATGCAAACAATACCGTCTGTCAATTATTTAAATTTTTGTACATTTTCAAGTGTACGGATTCGAATCTTGACGTTATGTGATTTTTTCAAAGTGGTGCCTCGACCCATTAGTGAGGGTTGACAAGGCCCACCAAATAGTTAAATGAGGTGGGGCGTGAGCAAACATAGTTTTGAATTACTGTGATACACTGACCGATATTTATTTCTGAACTAATTCTTGTTACATACGATTATAACTTCAACAGAGATTGTTTGGGATGAACCCCGATAAAATGATACGCTTCGTTAGTTGATGCTTGTCCTAAACAAACATTACTCTCTCTTTGTCCGTTTTCAGTGTCCGTTAGCAAACAACCATGATCTGCAGCCACGGTATTCCCATCTATTCAATGAAACAATTTTTTCCTGCAAGCAATCCCTCGCAACTGTCAATCAACAAATTTCTCTCAAAAAAATCTAATCGACCCAATATTGCTGAGAACCTTTTTTGAAACCACCAGCGCTGTTTGCCAAATGTTGTACGAAAAAGGTCCCCACCCGCGTCACGAACCGGATGGCTTTCAACCGCTATTAATAATCTACCTTTGAAGTGTTAAGTGGAAAAATAAAATCACCTCCCAACCATGCAGCTCAACCCGAAATAATCTGCAAACATTAGCGCAAAACGTGGATTCCCTAGTTTGGCAAAATGGTGCCAACCTGGAAACTGGGTCCGTTTCTTGACTTTCCTTTCTCACCCAATCAGCAGAATTTCGACAGTCTCGTTAATTTCGGCTTTATGATGAGAAGGAGACCGATCAGTATCATTAATCTTATTCTGCCACTTTTGACATTTTCATCTTGGGCTGATTGAAGTGGGGTCGAAGCTGGGGCCGGTTCCGGGGCGTGCATAAATTTGACAGATTCTTCCCGTCCCCCACCCAGTCTTCACCGCGCCGCAGCAGAAGACGAATTGTTTTTCCTATAGCAACAACAATCTGTTTGGTCGTCAATTCCCCGGAGATGTGATTAGTGAGATTGCTAACCGAAGCGGTTTCAACAGAAAGGTCGTTTAACCGTTGGTCAGCGGGTGAAAAAATCAGATTGAAAGTGTTTTCCGGTTGTTTGATTTTTGGTAACGGGAGAAAACAGCAACCCGCTTTGATCTGGAATATTTTAGTAAATGCAAACTACTGACTGATAGAAGATTTCCGGTTATTTGACAATACATATTTTTCTTATTTTTTTTGAATTCTTCAACAACTCAGATGATGAAAATATTACGAATTACTTTTCGACATAGGGGTCATTCCATCTGAAGCGGAACAGCATTTGAAAATTACCCTCTCCGATCCTGCTCAAATTTGGCAGGGCTGTTGATACTATCAAAACATGCAAGAATCCCGAATTTCATCCAAATCGGACCACCCCCTCCATTTTTGTACCTCCCCAAAAAATCGACTTTTTGGCGATTTTTGACCAAACCTCCTAGTTTCAAATGACGATAACTCAGGAGCCACAAATCTTAGATGGTTGTGTAGGTTTTTTTTTAGAACTTTTTCCTACCTTTGATTAGCCCTTTAGTAATGAACAATTGTGTCACTAGACAAATTATATCAACACATAGCTGAAAGGACCTCCAAAACTCTATTATGCTTAATAGTTAAACATATTGTAAATTGATTATCTACTGAATAAAAACTGAATTGAATTGAAAAAAAAAAAATCTTAGATGGTCTATCTCAGACTCAATTTTGAAGGAAATTGGACGTAGAATCCATTTCCTTGATTTATTTTTTCTACCTGTATTGCGCAATTGAAAACTTTAAATGGCCGTATCTCAAAACACCCAAACTTATTTTTTTTATTTGACCTCACCATCGTGTTCCCCGGCCAATTTTACATAAGAATCACTTATCGACAGAAATGAATATGTTTCGTTCCAGAGATATCGAATTTTAAAGTTTAGTGTTTTCGAGATTATCTACATCAGCTTCATTCGCCGCATCTGCTAGAAGCACACAGGCGGGCCGATCAATAACTGCTACCTGGTCATTTATTGAAATAATATTTCATCATAAATAATCTTTACCAAATTGGGCAAAAATTAACTGTATAACACTGTAGGAAACTGAAGTTTAATCGCGAAACATCTGCTCAAAAAAAATTAATGAAATGAATTTCTGTGCTAACCCACAGGACAGAGCAATAACGACACACAGTAAAGGGCAGAATTGGATTCCGGCGAAGCGAGCAGGAAAATGCAATTAATCTTGTTAGTAACACTGAACAATAAGTGCACGATACATTATTGAGTAAAAAAATATGAATTAAAATGAATAAAATTTGTTGATACGTTGTACTCTAGTGAAGGACGATCACAAGGAGTAGGAAAAGGATTTCTGGAAAGTATAAAATTGAAAAATGTAAGCAAATCACAAAGTTTGATCTGCTTCAAAGCGGCTAATTCCCCAAATTTAGTTGCGATGATTTCGACACCGTCCGAACAACAGTTTTTTTTCTTCTTTCATTCTTGGATTCTTGGAACACAATACGGCTGCTGTCCTCACGTATAAGGATTTTTTTTAATTAAATGTACCTTGACCAATATCATCTTTCAATCAAATGGAGCTGGCTCACAATATAAAAATTGATTTAATATGATCAATCTTTTTAACCATTAATCAGATTTGCCAAATTATGGTAAAGTGTCAAAAGTAAACTATAATAATGATAATAATAAGTAATAAAGCAGGTTTTGGGGTTTTTGCTTAATGGCACTATTTTGCTACCGCCCATGATAAAGGCCCTAATCATGGCCTCGGAGGTACTTTGAAACGGTTAGCAACACGTAAAAAAACGGTGCATTCAAAATTACCCAATAAATATTCCTTTCATAAAAATAGATTGATCAAGGTAGGTATCAGCCATTTGAATAAATATTTGCGTAATTTTTTTTAAAATTTAAATTAAATTATTCATCTTCCAGAACACCAGGTAGCAGTAATTGATCGGCCCGCCTGTGTGCTTCTAGCAGATGCGGCGAATGAAGCTGATGTAGATAATCTCGAAAACACTAAACTTTAAAATTCGATATCTCTGGAACGAAACATATTCATTTCTGTCGATAAGTGATTCTTATGTAAAATTGGCCGGGGAACACGATGGTGAGGTCAAATAAAAAAAAATAAGTTGGGGTGTTTTGAGATACGGCCATTTAAAGTTTTCAATTGCGCAATACAGGTAGAAAAAATAAATTAATCGACATTTTGATCACGGAAATGGATTCTACGTCCAATTTCCTTCAAAATTGAGTCTAAGACCGACCATCTAAGATTTGTGGTTCCTGAGTTATCGTCATTTGAAACTAGGAGGTTTGGTCAAAAATCGCCAAAAAGTCGATTTTTTGGGGAGGTACAAAAATGGAGGGGGTGGTCCGATTTGGATGAAATTCGGGATTCTTGCATGTTTTGATAGCATCAACAGCCCTGCCAAATTTGAGCAGGATCGGAGAGGGTAATTTTCAAATTTGCACTTTTTCGTGCACAGTTGAGATGGAATGACCCATAGGGAATCTGATCAATAGTTATATCTCGTAAACCTGAAATAGTTTGAGCACAACAAAGGGTTATTGCTATACAAAATTTGCTGAACTGCCTGATGGGTAATTCTCTTCCAACTCACACGAAATCGGGAAAAGTTGGCCCGACCCCTCTTCGATTTGTGTGAAACTTTGTCCTAAGGGGTAACTTTTGTCCCTGATCACGAATCCGAGGTCCGTTTTTTTGATATCTCGTGACGGAGGGGCTGTACGACCGCTTTCGTTTTTGAGCATGCAAAAAAAGAGGTGTTTGAAACGGTGATGATATAGGAATTTGGTGTCAAAGAAAAAACGTATTTTTCATCAAAAAAAAAAAAAAAAAACACTAAAAAAGTTTTAAAAGCTCTGTCATTTTCCGTTACTCTACTGTAAATTATTTTGGAACATGTCATTTTAAGCGAAATTTAATGTACTTTTTAATCTACATTGGCCCAGGGTCATTTTTAATTTAGAAAAAAAATCATTTTAAAATTTCGTGTTTTTTCTAACTTTGCAGGGTTATTTTTTAAGAGTGTTATAATGTTCTACAAACTTGTAGACTGCCCATAATTGAAAATTCGGCTATTATGCCAAATCAAGTATTCCGAGAAAAAACGCGTTTAAGTGTTTGTCACAAAATCTCCGTCAAGACAATTTTCCATAAGAGTGGCATATTAGCCGTTTGGTTTTTCGCATCGGCAGCCGAGTCTAAACACTATTTCAGTGAAATTCAAGTTCCAGGAGATGTGTTGGAACATCCTCTACCGCCTGGAGCTGATATCTCGTTTTTGCCAAAAGTGGATATTAGCCGTTTTTTCAATGGTGGGCAGTAGAGCAGACAATTATACAAATTTTGATTTATAAACATAAAAGGTTTGCTTAAAAGTATAAAAAGTACAAAAAAAGTCTCTTTGACACCAAACACACGGATTGCAAATTTCCTAAGTACGTCATCAAATTGAGCGTCCAGTTTAATATGAAAGCCACTTTGATACAAAATTTTTATATCGTTACGGTTCCGAGCTATAAATTATTGAAAAATGTGGGTTAGTAAAAATTAAAAAAAATAAATTAAAGGAGTCCCCCACCGTACCAACTTTGCATGCATGAGCACTAGGGTGATAGAATATAAAATTTTAGGAAATCTTACTCCTGGCTTGGTTACGAAAATTATGGTACCCAAACATGTAAAGGTCATTGCTGAAATTTTTAAGTTTTCGCAGTTTTAGTGAAAAAGTAGTTTTTTTTTGCCGATCTCGTAATTTTTCCGTTGTTTTCCGCGAGGCGTGTCGAAAAATCCAGTGTTTATTTAAAAAAAATCATTCTTCGTAAACGTATGGTTCGACAACGCCATTTTTTGATATGTTTTTTAAATTTTCCGAGGAATCTGACAAAAATATTTTAGACATAGGCTCTTTGGTCCAGACACGGTCAAAAAGCCATTTTAAGTTTTCATATGACTTTTTTATTTGTTTGGCATTTTTTTGGATCTTGAATTATTTTTCCTTGAAATGCAAACTGATGCCCTTTCATTTGCGTCCAAGACAGCTAAAATCGGTTGAAACAGCACGGAGCTATATTTTTTTAAATGTGGTTTTTCCAAAAATTGACAAAAATTGCCGTTTTTGGGACCACCCTAGCACGGTGTAGGTCATCCTAACGACCAAACAAAAAAAAATACGGGTCTAATTATTTCGGCTAAGGAACCCCAGACAAATTTTAAGCCCGATCGGAAAAGCTTTTTTCGGTTCGGTTTACAAATGGAATTGCTGCAAAGAGAAACGCAAAAATAACTTTTGCAAAACTTTTTTTTTCGTAAAATCACGATAACTCGTGATGAATACAAGCAGACCCTTTATGTTTGTATATCATTTTTTTTTGAAATTGTCTGCCCTATAACTTTGTAGAACATTGTAACACTCTAACAAAAAAAAACCATGCAAAGTTAGAAAAAACACGAAATTGTATAATGAAAATTTTTGTTCTAATTGAAAAAAATACCATACCATGCTCTCCTTCCTTAGATATCAAAAAGCGGACCTCGGATTCATGATCAGGGGCAAAAGTTACCCCTTACAACAAAGTTTCACGCAAATCGAAGAGGGGTCGGGGCAACTGCTGTGTGATTTGGCGGAGAATCACCCACCACTTGTTACCTTATTCAAATACGATTCAATATGATAAAACTACGATTTTATGTTCAGCAAAAATATTTTTGTTTACTCGTGGAAACCCGCGTCCCAATCCACGTAGACCCGGCATTTTTTTATCGCGCTCGGGCAATCTAATTTGAAAAGCTGCCAACACAAGCGAAAAACTCCTGCGCAACCATATCAGATCATCTCCAGCTCGATAACTTCGATAAGATGTGACGTGTAAACAACAACAACCGGGAATTTGGAACCGTAAAATAGCAGTTGCGATGGCACTCTGTGAAACCTGATTCGAAGACTTTATGTTATAAGAATGATGATGGTTACACATTTTTGTGAGGAAACCTCCGCTTATTTTAATCTCCATCAATTACGTTCCCAAATTGGTGACAGCATAATTGAAAAAAAAGTTATAATGTGCTACACGAGTTATTTATAATAAGTTGATAATAAGATAAAAATATCCACTTTCCACTACCGATATGGCAAAATTTCAGGTTGAACAAGTGGTTGGAGGCTTTCAGGCATCGACCAACAGCCAACATGTTGTTCTCGCTCGAAAATCGTTGACAGGTGCCCACCGCTTTGCTGACATATTTTATGCAAAAATAAATGGGTAAACATTTTTCATACCCAACTGGATGGTTAATTAATTAGTTTCATAAATTTTATAGCATCACTTTAGCGAGTCCTCGTTTCCATCGTTGACTCGCAATAACTCAATTACGGTTGCGTGGAGCAGAAGCTCACGTGTGGACCACGTGACCACGTGGGTGGGTGGGAGGAGCTGTCTTTTTTCGATTATTGGCAAAGTGCAACCCGAAATGTGCAACAAGCCAACATCAATGTGTGTGTGTGTGGCCGGGCTGGAACAGAGTTTACCTTCCACGCGAAAGCTGCTAATGAAGTGAACGCAACTGTTGTGGGAAAACCAATTATGGGGGCAAATTAATTAAGCATGATAACATAGCAAAAATAGTGGCTTTCTGGTACACATATCGAAATATTTTGTTGGCAATGAAAATATTAACAGGAATTGGGTTGGAACAGTTTTCCTGCCTCTGGTGATGTCAGTTTGATGTCTTTGTTGATATTAAAATTTGTTTACCTTTATCTTATTACCTGAATATTGATCATCATTACATAGCATGAAACGTGAAACATATGTTTATTTTATGAGTAACATCAATTGAATTACCGAAGCAGTTTGAATTATTTGATTTGAATCGTAACAAAATTTGTCATCATGCTGCAATTCAGCCCATGCTTATTCCATGTATTACTTCATTTATCCGTAATATTACAATTTCCACTTCAAAAAACCGCGAAACATTTCCGGTGGTACGATTAAAAGCCAAAATTTTGAAATGTGAGCATGAGCATGAGCATGGTTGACTGCCAATGAGCTGCTACTCCGTTATTGACAGATCAGCTGAAGTTAAACAATGAATCAAAAATGATCAGTGGGAGCCAACCATCCGTTCACTGTTTAACCTCTGAAGATCCCTACTTTATTAGTCAATACCGGCGCCCTCCCAAGAAGCCTGCAGTTCAACGAAAGGGAGGAATATTAGTCCGATAGTTGAAGTTGCAGACTCATCAAGCACACAGTTTTTCGCTATATACTTGTTGATACCGCTTGAGACCGTTGAATCCACAGCATCTCCTTCAAGCATCACGTGATTATTTTTTTGGGTTAGTAGGATAAGGTATTGGCTTTTCGATGCCTCCCGAGCTACGATGCTATGGGGAGGACTTTCATAACAAACCCGTCGGCGAGCCTTCCGAGCAACGATGCTATGGGAAGGTCTTTTTGGTTAACACACAAAGTCACTCACACACAATTATTTCACTCCACTATTAATTAATCCAAAATGTCAGTGCGTCTTTCGATCATTATATAGAAATGGCTTTTTCACCATTAAAAATAAAACCTTATTCAAAACATTATACACAATTTACCCGACGCCGTGCCTTCCGATCAACGATGATATAGGAAGGGCTTTGAAAATGACAAAACAATTAATTAAGATCTCAAAAAAAATCACAAAAAAACACCAATTACTCAACAAAAATTAAGCCAAAATTTTGAAATGTGAATACCTCAAAAAGGTGGTGGTTTAAGTTTTGACGGAATCGACCGAAATTAATTTTTTTTATGTTAAAAATGCTCATTTGACAAGCTCTACAATCTAGAGCAGGGGTGCTCAAAGTTTTTGAATGCCGGGCAAAATTTGTAGCTCACATGAGCTTGCGGGCCAAATGTAAAAATTGTTTATTTGGGAAAAAATAAATTACTTAATTTCAATCCATAATTGCAAAAAATATAACTACCAGATTTTTTTATTTTCATATATTTTTTATTTTTTTGTCGTTTAAATATTAGTTAACAAATGATGAATTTTTGCCGCAGTTTTGTTCCATATAGCTTCCAATTTCATATATCAGCAAAATAAGAAAAAAAAACGTTACTTAATCCACCGATAGTGGTTGGTGCCTTCCTCACAATTATGTACATATTTGTTTCTGTAGTAAGAATGTCAAACCTACAAATTTGATCTAAATTTTACTTCTTACAACATATCTACATGGAGTATGGGGTCTAGAATCCCAAAAATCATTGGACGTAATATTCGAACAACACCTACGAGACTGTTTCATGAAAATTGTTCAATTTCAATAGTTATATTACCTTAAAGTTTTGTAAGCCTTAAGGCAGTAAAAAAAATATATCTGTTCATTTTTTCCGGGAGTTTCGAATCAACAAAATCCCGGGAGCCAGATCTCCGAATAGATCCGGACAACTTTTTCATCAAAATATTTGAGATCCGGCCTCTGAAATGTGTACAAATGACACTTAGGTGCTCATAACATTAGTTAGAGTTATCAGATCTTCAATCTTTTGGGCTTGTTGGAAAGGTCTTTTGATTATCTATTCAACGATGGGTCGCATGATAGATCCGGACAACTTTTTCATCAACATATTTGAGATCCGGCCTCTAAAATGTGTACAAATGACACTTGGTGCTCATAACTTTTGATATAGTTATCAGATCTTCAATCTTTTGGGCTTGTTGGAAAGGTCTTTTGATTACATATCCAACGATGAGTCACAAGATAGATCCGAACAACTTTTTCATCAAAAATGTGTACAAATGACACTTAGGTGCTCATAACTTTAATTAGAGTTATCAGATCTTCAATCTTTTGGGCTTGTTGGAAAGGTATTTTGATTACCTATTCAACGATGGGTCGCATGATAGATCCGGACAACTTTTTCATCAACATATTTGAGATCCGGCCTCTGAAATGTGTACAAATGACACTAAAGTGCTCATAACTTTTGATAGGGTTATCAGATCTTCAATGTTCTGGGCTCACTAGAAAGGTCTTTCAAATACCTAAAAATGTATGATCAGACGGGTTTGCTTACAAAAACCACCCTTTTTACAATCTTTCAAACTTTAGCCAGAATCGTTTTTTTAGCATAACTTTTGAAGTACTTATCAGAACTTTATAACATTAACTAGGGTCTTGTGGGACCCCAAGACGGATCGAATGAGACCGGAACGGTCCAAATCGGTTCAGCCAGTCCGGAGATAATCGAGTGCATATTTTTCGGTGCACGGACTTACAGACATACACACGCACAGACATTTGCTAAGAATTTGATTCTGAGTCGATAGGTATACGTGAAGGTAGGTCTACGAGGTCGAATTAAGAAGTTCATTTTTCGAGTGATTCTATAGCCTTTCCTCAGTAAGATGAGGAAGGCAAAAAGCAAAACATATTATTCGTAAGCTTTTTATAGCAATGTTTATGTCAAACATTGAATCAAAAAATACAGTATTTTTGTAAGAATTTTAAATATTATGGCCTGGTCAAGGTCGAGAGGTGGTTGAACATTTTGTGGCTGAAAACAATCACATTTTCACAAAGATGATGAAATTGGAAAACAAATTAATTATTTAAATTCACTTGTATTTTCAACGATTCTCAGATTTGTCACCAAATTTCTTAACTTCAAATCCATAGGTGGTTTATAGGAGCAACATAAGTTTGAGGCAGTCCTTTAAAAATGTTGCGTTCTAATTTTTTAATTAATGTTTGAATGGAATGCCTATATTTTTGATATCTTTACAGTTTTTTTCACTTTAGTCAAATTAGTATTCTACTAAAACGCTCAATCAAACCACACTTGAACTAAACCTTAATTTTTAAAAATTACAAATTACTGTACAGATTGGTCAAAGGGCCATTTTGCATGATCATTTGAAATGGGCCCGCGGGCCACAAAAAACACCCTTGGTCTACAGGAGCTCAAAACTCTGCAATGAAATCGAGTGATTTTGAAAGAAGAAACAAATATTAGTTGACATTTTTCAGGAATTAATAAAATTAATTCAGAATCGTCAAAACGTTGTGATGTCATGGCAGAATGTGTCTGAAATATTTTAAAAGACGTTTCGAAAAAAAAAATGCGAGAAATGCTTCAGCGTTGCACAAAATGATTTCTTCAATTCAACTAATGGCTTAGGGTAGAGTAGTCATCAATGAGACGCTTTTGGTTTTCAACTTTCAACGATTTTTCTAATTTTTTCATCAGCATGTCTTAATGAGCTTTTAGTTGCATTATCTTTCTTTTAATGTGTTCTATCATTGACCAAAATATGAGATCGATCCGACATCTACAGCCAGAGTTATTCAACTGTCTCATTGTAGACGCACTTGGCAGGAACAATGAGACAGCTGGGGAACAATGAGACACTCTACGAAAATCAACATTTTTCTAGCAAAACATCATGTTTTTGTATTATTCCATTGCAGGTGACTTGCCTTGAACATTTTAGAGCAATTTTGCCAACATGAAATTTTTAATAACAAAAGTTTCACTAAAAAGTATTTAAATTTTGTAAAATCCATATATTAATACCAAATAACTTTTTATTTTTGGTTAAATGAAGTTTAAACTCTATAAATATGCCAAAAATCACTTTTAATTCATGTTTTGAAAGATTTCCATCGATTTTGAAAAGTTTATTGAAGAAAAATCAAAGTGTCTCATTGTTACCCATGGGCTGAAAAGAGTGGGGAACAATGAGACAGTCCTGGATTCTGGGTGTATTCTAAATTTTGGCCAAATCTAATGAAAGGACATTGTAGCCCAACTTAATCCCTATGGAACGTCGAAAGACATTTGAAGAAATATTAGTTTTGGTGTAAATGGCAGCCTACGAGCGAAAAAGTATTTTTTGTCCATGATTTACTTTTACACCCCAGAATCAAACATTTATGAATTACTTTTCAAGGGAGCGTCCATAACCAAAGCCACTTATATGGCAGACGTGTATCCAGTAGACACACCTTTCCCCTAAATATGAGCCTGATTGGTTGAAACTACGACTTGTGAGAGCCATTTTATCATTGTTCCCCGTGTCTCATTGATGACTACTCTACCCTATCTACAATCCCTTAGAATAGTTAGATACTTAACCCTCTACAACCCAACAAAAATTAATATTTCAATAAATTTTTGATCTTTAAAAATCATTGGAAAGAAGAAATCTTAAAATTTTAGTAAATTTATGGGTTGGAAGTTTTACTTGTTTGATGCCAATGTTAAAAAAAATGTCATTCTTTTAGGGGTCAATTTTCTCTGCGTTTTTTACTAAAATTTCCTATATTTTAATTAAAAAGAAGTATGCAGTAATTTTTCTAGTATCCCAGACTATGTCTCTACGCACTGTTTTACAATTTAAATGATAATGGTGCCATTCTATAGCAGAAAATGTGAATAACAAGAAAAAATGAAAAGTGACTCTAAAAACATGAAAAAATTAGATAGGCAAAATGTAATGATAAAAGGTGGTAGTATAGGCCAAATACCACCAAAAACAAACAAACTAAACAAGATAAATGAAAATTTAAATACTACAAATAAAACAAGAATAACATAAAACAAGAGAAGTAAAGTACAAACTTGTTTCTTCTTTTACAACCACTAGATCATTTTGTACATTTTTGGGCCTCTCTTGACAATTGTAAGCTTGTCAAAATGAACATATTGTCCTTGAAAAACGAAGTTTGGTCAATTCTATCAAAAGTTATGGGCAAAAAACGATTTTAAAACGCTCATTTTCAAATCAAGATTAAATGAGTTACACAAAAAAGACTTCCGAGATATTTTCAGCAAATGTACTCTAGAATGTGTACTTTCAGATGCTTTTAAGAGCGATGTCAAACTCCATCACCTTTTCGAGTTATTCACATTTCAAAATGGCGTCTTTTTCGTCGTATTTTGGCTATAACTTTCGTTTAAAAGGTCCGATTTTCGCTCTCTTGAAAGATAAATGTATGTTTTGATAAGCTCAAATGTCTAGAAGACACCAACTCGCTACGACTTAAGCCTGAGTTGATAATTTCAAAAACCTCATTTTTTTCATAAAGAAAAAAAAATCATAAAGACCTCAACCTAAATTACAGAAATGGCTCTAGAAACATCCCGTTTGGAGATAGAACTTTGTGCTCTTCAGCAAAGTTGCTTGAAATGGTATTCCCTACAACTTTTCCAAAGACACCGCTCTCAATTTTGTCACGCTAGATTTCGGTTTCGGACCACTGTGCAATGGTCGATGACAGGCAGGCCATTATGACAGGCGCAAAATTTTGCGTTTGCGTCCACGCCGAACGGACAATCTTGTTCATAGCTTTAGAATTGGTACGTTGTTTAGACAAAATACGTAGCTTACGGCAGTTATCTTCAATCAACTTAGAAAACTTACTATGCAGTTGTTTGTTTACCTTTGATATCGATACTTCAACATACCGTAAATTTAGAAATTTTCTAAGCCACCAATTTGCTTACTTTTCTACTGTAGAAGTACAAATTTCTGATTGTAGATAGGCAATAAGCCGAAAATGCACGTGCAACGAGATGACACAAACACGATGATATCGATTCGGAAAAAGATTCTGCATGGATGACAAGTGACACAAAATGATCTGTTCACAGTTGCCAGAGCACCAAGTTATGATTACAAATGTTTACGGCAGTCGAGCTCGTACTCAACTCGTACTTGTGTCAACACCTTCTGACCGGAAATATCTTTGCCCTTTGTCGCACTTACATCAATTAGATTAGATTGAAACTTCTTTCATATCGTCGCCGTCGATCTAACTTGTCGAATAATGGTCAATCAAACAAAACGTGTTTGTTATTGCTTACATTGCGTGCTTTCGTTTTTGTTTATTCAAGGTCAAACATTAAAACACGTTTTTCTCGGAACGTCGAAATGGTGGGTGCGACAAGATAGAACGACGGAGTCGATAAGAAACGTGACAAAAATGCACAGAGTTTTCTTTTCGGTTTTCATTGAATATCTCAGAATTGAAATCGATTTTAGGTGATCTGTGAAGGTTAAAAGGAGAGGCATTGAGAGCTGCACAAAATGGCGTTCTAAACTCAATTTGGCCCAAATTGCACGTACGACAAGAAAGCATGGCATCGACGAATTGTCACTTTTTTATCTTCACAGACCCCGAAAATACGATTCATTCCTTAGATATTCTTCAAAAACTGTAAAAAACCCCGTGCACTGTTGCCACTCTTCAATTAAATGTTGTTCCGATTCAGCATGCTGTCTTACCCAGACCGCAAGTGCGACAACTTGCCAAAGGGTATTTAATTCGAGGCCGTTTTGTCACAAATGCATGCACGGCTAGCAAATTCCGCCAAACTTTGGGAAATTTTACAGAATGGTTATCCACAGAAAACGTGTTCGTTATTGTTTGCATTGCGTGCTCTACTTTTTATTTATTCGAAGAAAAAACTTTAAAACGCGTTTTTTTTCGGAACGTCGAAATGTCATGATCAAGTAAAGTAAAAAAAAGTAAATCTTTCCCAGTTCCTGAGGGGAACACCCTTGAAGAGTATCGGGGCCGGCATTTACAAAGCGGATTCAGTGGCAGTTTCATTCTCGACTTAATGTTAACATGTTAAGGTTAATGTTAACATTCCATAGGTCGCCTCCCTGAGGTGTCGTGATAAGGTCCAGTTTGTGACGATACACTACCTTCCCTTTACTAAGCAATCGATTCCAGAAGGGAAAAGATCATCAGTTGTGTTGGTCCGAGCCGGGATTTGAACCCCGATCTACCGCTTACGATGCGGAAGCGTTACCACTGGGCTACGTGGCTCGGTCTACTGATCATCACCAGCCTAATTTTTGGGAGTTGTATTAAGCATACTTTGAGCAAGTTGGTTGGTTGGTTCAGGTTATTTCGGATGGCTTAAATATAAATTGCTTTGAGCGATCCTCATCAACTCGACAACGAACCTTGAGACAGGGTATCATTGTCGAGCTGTAAACTCGTTAACGCTCATATAATTAGTAAAACTGCTCTCTCACTGTTGTTTTAGACTCACCTTAGTATATACACCGGCGCTACTCAGCTCGTTCTCTATCACCATCACAATAATGCCGAACATGCCCATGACGAGGGCGTAATCACTGATGCGCTTCCGCTTCTCGAACAGCGCTTTCCGTCGCCCGAGCCGGTAGCCGACATTCGGTTTTTGCTTCGTGCCGGGGCCACCCTGGATCGTGCCGGGACCTTTACAGACGCCGCCACCCAGGCCTCGCTCCTCCATGTACCTTTGTGATAACATTCATTAATGTTGGTATTGCGCCGGGGGATGGGTGGGAAGAACAAGAAGAAGAACGGGAAGAACAATAGCCGGGAGAAGGAGCGGGAGTTTGTGAGGGCTTTTTTTTGCTTGGTTGGTTGGTTTTTGCTCGGGGTTCACAACGACATCGACAACACAAAGTTAGTTCAGTTTTGATCGGGGTTTCACGACACTTTTGTTTTGCTTTGCTGGGATGGATGCACAACACTTTTGGAAGGACACTTGTTTAGTTTAGTTTTTTTGTTGCTTTTTTGAGGTTAGGTGACACACACATAGATAGAGAGAGGAACACAGAAACACACACACGGACCGAGCTTAGAGTTTTAGTGGGGAAGGGCAAGGATAATTACCTGGGATACTCTGAGTGTACGCCCACAAGCGCGATACCGGCTTCTTCTGTGCATGCAGCCGATACTGATTCCCGGTTTCCGGCGCACGGTGTTTTCATCGATCCGGGAATCGACAGTGTGGAGACGGGCTTTCGGAGCTGCCGGATTAGAGGGTGAGAAAAAGAAAGAGAGAGAGAAAACGTCGTTTATTAGAACCATTTATCAACGAACCAGGCGGTTGGCATTGAACGATAACTTAAGATGTTGTGGAAGCTATAGAAGGGAAAGTCTGTGTACGACACCATTTTTTTTGCTGGAAATTTGAGGTGAAATGGACCATTTGAAGAGATGTCACCTCTTCAGAAGATACAGTCATTCCAAATGGTTTTCGTATCTTCTGAAATTATCAGTTTATCTTGTGTGAAATAAATAACCCTCAAAATCATAAAATACCCAAACTTCTTCAAATGGTCCATCATACCCCAGAGTGCCCAAATCGGAGGGAGGGAGTTCTACAACAAAGCTGTGTGTGGTTGCTGTCTAGAGCGGGGCAAGCAAGCAAACGAACTAAGCAACGAGCAACTAGCATGAACTAAATATGCAGACAAACGATGTCGAAGCCCAAAATCCTTCGCGCGGGAGATTAGTGCGCAGAGTTTATCAATTTTCCGAAGGATTTGGGCGCTCATTTTATGTTCACAAATTTTTAGAAGCATTTCAATAGTAACAATGTAACGCAATGCTAAGGGTTAAGGCATGTCCAATGTTCATGATGGGGAGACATTTTCCGATAAGTTCAGTTTTTTTTATATTAGAAATATGTGGATTCGCTAAAATTTTTGGTAGCTTTATATTCACAAATAAATTGTGTTTTAGGTTATCTTAAATCAAAATGAAAAAATAATCCAATTGTGACCTATTCTAACCTCCCACAATTTTAAATTTGTTTTACTTCTGAGCTTTAAAATACTTCCTTTTTTAACCTTGATCAAAAAACCACACTGCTTCTATTTTTAATTAAACAAGGATTATCCCTTGTTTTATCATTCTTCTTTTTCTCAACCCATCGCCATGCTCACAGTACACTGCACCGTTAATTAACGTCAACAAGTTAACCTTCACTTGCCAACTTTATCCAATAACCGACTGTTGTGCACGGTTGTTGCAGCTCAGCACTTTTTAGCTTGACTTAGTTTACAACCACCGACTTTTCTTTTGCTTTTTTTTTGCCGGCAAATTGGAAACCGTGAATTTACTCTTCGATCCAGTCCTAAGATGTGTCCTTCGCTCTCTAATCCACGTGAGCTTAAGATCGTCACCCATACAACATTGTCTCTCTCTCTTTTGTGGAAACTTGGCTTGGAAAATTCCACAACAGAGCGTCAGTGTTGTTAGGAGGAAAAGTAAGACAGTGTAGCAAACCGAGATGAGGGACGAATAAAAAAGGCAAACACATTGTCGTAATGAAAAGAACGGCTTTTGTTTCACGTTTGTGTGGGTGTGGATGTGGGTGTGTGCCATCGTGACGGGCTTAGTGGCTGCTGCGGAATTCATTGTGTGTCTGTGCCGCCTTTTTTCATTCATTTTTATGCTTCTTTATTTGGGCGAAGAAAGATTTCGCTATTCGGGGAAAATGAACTTGATGTTGCCGAGCCTGGTAGTACTTCTTTATTTTTATTATTCGTTGAAAAGAAGTAGCTTAAATCAAAGGACTTAATTGTTTCAACCAATTTCTGTTCATGTTGTGTCGATTAAAAATACAGCTTAAGATATGGAAGATCTCACTAAAATGCTTCAAAACATAGTGAGCAATTCTCTACCAAAACCGGAAATGGATTTTATTTGTATTTTTTGATTTGGCTCAAATTTTGTGGGGGCCTTCCCTATGACCAAATATGCTATTTTGTGTCATTGGTTCACCCATACAAGTCTCCATACAATTTTGGCAGCTGTCCATACAAAAATGGTATGTAAATATTCAAACAGCTGTAACTTTTGAGTGAATTTTCTGATCAATTTGGTGTCTTCGGCAAAGTTGTAGGTATTGTTGAGGACTTTTGAGAAAAAAATAGGTACACGGAAAAAATTTTTTGCAGATTTTTTTCTCAACTTTTTTAACACTAAAACTCAATTTTCAAAATACTTTTTTTTTGATTTTCGAGATTTTTTGATATGTTTTAGGGGATAAAAATCCGCAACTTTTGAGCCATAGAGAAACATGGTAAAAAAATCTGCCGCCGAGTGAAAATAGTGATTTTTGGAAAAAATCGAAGTTTTATGCAAAAAAAAGTTTGACATTACTTTTTAATGCAAAATTGAATTTGCAATCGAAAAGTACTTTAAAGATTTTTTGATAAAGGGCTCCGTTTTCAAGATATAGCCACCGAAAGATTGATTTTGGCGAAATATTTGCAGTTTTTCAATTTTTAAAAATAGTGACCATGAGTGACCATTTCTAAAAATATTTTTTTTGAAGAGTTCAGAAAATTTGCTATCAAATTGTCTAAGAGACATTGAAGATTGGACCTCTGGTTGCTGAAATACAGCGGCTTAAAGAAAAAGAAACACGAAAATTGAAGTTTTCTAAGTCTCGCCCAATCAGCCCACCATTTTCTAATGAAGATACCTCAGCAATTAATGGTCCGATTTTCAATTATAATACATTAAAAATTCGTGAAATTTTCCGATCTTTTCGAAAAAAATATTTTAATTTTTAAATCAAGACTAGCATTTTAAATGGGCGTAATATTCAATATTTGGCCCTTTTAAAATGTTAGTCTTGATTTAAAAAAATTCAAAGTATTTTTTTCGAAAAGATCGGAAAATTTCACGAATGTTTCATATATTAACATTGAAAATCGGACCATTAATTGCTGAGATATCGTCATCAGAAAAAGGTGGGTTGTTTTGGTGAGATTTAGAAAACTTCAATTTTCGTGTTTCTTTTTCTTAAAGCGGCTCTATCTCAGCAACCCGAGGTCCAATCTTCAATGTCTCTTAGATAATTTTATAGCAAATTTTCTGAACTTTTTAGAAATGGTCACTCATGGTCACTATTTTTAAAAATTGAAAAACTGCAAATATTTCGCTAAAATCAAACTTTCGGTGGCTATATCTTGAAAACGGAGCTCTTTTTTTCCGTGTTCCTATTTTTTCTCAAAAGTCCTCAACAATACCTACAACTTTGCCGAAGACACCAAATTGATCAGAAAATTCACTCAAAAGTTACAGCTGTTTGAATATTTACATACCATTTTTGTATGGACAGCAGCCAAAATTGTATGGAGACTTGTATGGGAGAACCAATGACGCAAAATAGCTTATTTGGTCATAGGGAAGGCCCCCACAAAGTTTGAGTCAAATCAAAAAATACAAAAAAATAAAAATGGTCGAAATCGGCAGATTTCGTAAAGAGTTGCTCTAGTACTTAATGCAACAAGTTGTAAAAAGAAGGTTAATCCAGCATGTGTCATACATTCACCAAACATGCTTTACCGAGTTTGATAAATAAGATGAGTGCTAAAAAATAATTTTGCAACATTATCATTTTCGAATTGTCTTATACCATTGTCGAGTTGTCTTGTCGCACGTGCATTTGGGCCAAATTGAGTTAAGAACGCCATTTTGTGCAGCTCTCTATGCCTCACGTTTTGACCTTCCCAGATCCCCAAAATTCGATTTAAATCCTGAGATATTCAACAAAAATAAAAAAAAAAACTCCGTGCATTCTTGTCACTCTTAATATTAGAGAAGTTTCAATTTTGTCGTGCTATGTTGACACACCTGAAAATTGCTGTAAGTGCGACAACTGGCCAAAGAGATTTAAGGTCAGAACGCGTTTGACACACGTACGAGCCCGACTATCGTAAACATTTGTATTTATAACTCGGGACACCGGCGACCAAATTCAAACATCAGGACAATAAACAGAATGGTCAACCATACAAAACATGTTTGTTATTATTTAAACTGCGTCCTCTATTTTTATGTTTATTCATTTTTAAAAATTGAAACGCGTTTTTCTCGGATCGATAAATAGCGACGTGCGACAAGATAACAAGGCAACTTTTTTAAGTTTTGCATTGTTATAACAAATCATGGGTAACAAATGGGAGGGCTCGTGGCGCGGTGGTTAGCGGCTTCGGCTGTCGATCCCTAAGTTGCTATGGGGCGCGGGTTCGATTCCCGCCTTATCCTCCTGGCTTCTATCGGATGGGGAAGTAAAACGTCGGTCCATTTGCGTAAAAGAGGTTTTGAGTGACTCACCACATATAACCTTCGGACGCCTAGAAATGAGCAGAAACTTGCAAGACCCGGGGGTCGTTAAAGTGGATTGCTTTGCTTTTTTTTTGGGTAACAAATATATTTGCATTAAAGAATTTTTTCAAGCAAATCTATTTGTGTGTTTCTTTCAAAACTTTCTTGTTATCAACCAAAGCAACACAATTGAACATGTTTCCAAGAAAGACTGACCAAGAAACCCCTTCTAACTACACGCCATCAAACCCAAACGACCCGCCTAATGACATTCCTCGGTGCTATCTGATCCCTCTAATCCTGCACTTTGCAAACAACAGTTACGGTTCATATCCTTCGACAACCACGACCAGGACCGGGGTCCATCAGCGAAGGCTTACCGAACGCCGCGCGTGTCGTTGTCTATTTGCCTTTCACGAAGATATGAAACCAGCCAAACTAAACATGAACTAAACACGAACAAAACATACCCCCTCCTCTCCCACAGTTCTTAGTCTTTGGCTCAAATGACCACTTCTAGTTAGCTTGCCCAAAGAAGAACATCGTCCTGCCACGAATAAAAAAGTACAAGACGACACCAAAAAAAAAATGACTTCATCAACCCTCGAAGAGCTCGCTCGCTCGCTGTTGGCTTCGTCGTCGTTGTCATTGTTTGCCTAACCAAATTTGATGATCTCGAGCGGAAAATGCAACCAAAGCCCAGCCAGTAGTACTACTACAGCTCATCGTTGGAAGCTCGTTCGGGGTTTTTCCTGAACGCCCCCGCCGGAAACACTCCCTCCCCTCAGAAACCGCCATTAAAGCTCCCAAAGCTTCCCGTCCTGTACGATGCCACGACGACCACTAGAAGAGCCAAAAAACCGAGCGGCACAGATTGTCTCTGATTACTGGCCGAACCTCGAAACCTCAGCAGATTGGCACGCAGAAGGAGGAGGAGGTTCGGGAGGATCACATGTCGTTGCCGTTGAGGTATCTTGCCGCATTTTTTTCGTTAAGGTGTCATTCTATGGCTATAGATTGACTCTGAAACCTAAACTAGATTCATTTGCATGAGTCAAAGCAGTGGCGCCACAAGCTAAATTAGCGGAATTAAGTCGAACTACGCAACTGTCAGTCGCTTTCCCAAAAGATGCCCTTAGTAGAAAGGAAATCCAACAGAGTATTCGCATAATACAAAATTACCTGTGCCAAGCAAGCATAATGGCGGCGCTGACCAGCTGAAGCGGAAACGGGATATCGTGATGATAGAGGGCTCATGCAGGCCTCCCCAAAAAAAGATGCTTGTTGTGTGTATGCGATGTTATTGAATTTCAACCACTCAGCGGAATCATCCTTCAACTATATTCACCGTAAGTTCGTTTGGCAAAGTTCCACCAACATTCCAGCAGATCCCGCATAAGACGAGTGGCTTATTGGTATTTCTACTCTTCTTTTGCACAACCGGATTGCTGGATGACTGTCTGGCTGGCCGGATTGTCTTTGGGAAATCCGAAACCAGTTGGTGAGGAAATCATGTGCAACACCACCAATTTGTGGTTTCGATTTGCAGTTTACGGATGCGGCTCAAGTTACTGGGGTGTAATGGTTTTACAATTTTGGTTTATTTTTATGAAACATCACGTTTTCAATTCTGCAGGTGTGGCTAATGCGAATAAAAGCTGTGGATTAGGGTGCTCAGAAAAAATGATCCTTTGTTTCACAAGTGAAAACAGTTGTTTCGACTATTTTGAATGTTATTGTCAAAATTGAGCGTTTCCGATTAAGGTTTACCCATTTGCATAAAAACATATAGAGCAATTCCAGCTCAAATCAGGAATTTATCTGGTACTTTTGTATTCGACTCTCTCCGATTTCAATGAAACTTTGTAGACATGTTATCCTACGCCTATATAAGCCATTTTTGCGTAAATGGAGCCAATAGTACTCGAAAATAACATTTGAGAAGGGCGTAAGGTATTTAAATATTTTTGTGTTTTGCAATTTGAAATTACTGCATCTCGAAGCCGTTGCATCGTATCAAAAAGTGGTCAAAGACAAACGTGTAGGAAATTGGACGGGCTTTCTAAAAAATACACTGAAACAAAAATACACGCCACTTCTATGAGATTTTTCAGTTTTTAAGTTTAAAAGTTAAATTTGATGGTGATGTCACGAACAAGCTCGTCCGATTTCCCATAAGTTTGTCTTTGACAGTTTTTCAATTTGACTTGTCTTATTATTTACGTAAGCTTATTTACTATCCAGGTTTCTACCACACTGAAAAAAATATTCTATTTACAGTTATGAGCAATGTAATTAAACTTATATCTGTAAGCCCATACATTTAATTGAAATGCTGTCAAAGACAAACTTATGGGAAATTGGACGAGCTTTCCGGTAAAAATATTTACGAGACTGAAAAACCAAGTCTGTCGTATAGAAATTGCCATAAACCATCAAAAAACCTATTTTTTCAACATTGTTTTTTTTAAACCGCTGTATCTTCCCAAGGATTGGACTTAGGGCAATGGTCAATATGGAGACTTTTATGTAAAATTGTCTGGGGAATCGATTCCCACTATTGATTCTGAAAAATTTTGACGTTTAGACCACTTTTCAAAAAAAAAAAACAGTTGTAGTAAATGATTTTTGTATTTTTTAGGAGAGGCATTCCATCCTGCATTTTTCGTGAATCTTTTTTTAACATTTTAGGCTATTTCCTCAAAAATTTTGAGCGAGAAAAAATCATGACATCACCATAAAATTTAACTTTTAGACTTAAAAACTGAAAAATCGTGTGGCGTGTATTTTTGTTCCTGATTTGAGCTGGAATTGCTCTATGCTTATTATAAATCATTGATAACATTTTCTGTGAAAATCGCACATTTGGGAATAAAAAAAAGTAGAACACTAGATTAAATTTTCAAAAGGTCCTATTTCCTTAGGAAACCCATGACGTATAGGTTGTTTTGAAAATTTAATCTAGAACACACCCTGCTGACAAAATCGTTAAAATAGTTTTCCCCTCGGTTTCCGATTTTTGTGAGTTTTTTTTCAAATTTTTAACATACAAAATTTGAATCTATGACATTTCCCCGAAACCTGTATTACCGAAGGGACATTTTCCCGAATGCCACTTCCCTGAAAAGACACTTCCCCTGATAGTCATTTCCCCGAACTAACAACGAATTTATAAAATATTACCCAATTTTATTGGAATGAAAAAATGTGAAATTTCTCATAGATTGCAACCAAAGTCTTTTTTTAAATCCTAAAAAAATTAAAAATATTATTCAGCAACATAGGCATAAAATGTTTAAAGTACCCTTTTATTTAACATGAATTTGGTACATTCTAAAAATACGTTAATTAATGTTTTTGTATGTAATATTTTCCTCCAATTGATACCCATTTGATCAAAACTTCTAAATAACATTCTTTTTAAAAAATGTTGAAAAATGTAACTATGATTGTTTGCTTTACTATATTAGATTGGATTTTTATTTAATTTTTGATTTAACGTGCAAATATATGCAATTTCAATTTTCAATGATATTATCTGTTTTGGGAATCTAAGCATCAGGTTGGTGAAAATTTCAGCGTTATTATGATTGATACTATTCTGAAAAATGTGCACGAAAATAAAAATTACAATTTTTTAATTAACATTCCAACGCCCAAGGCTCCAAAAAAGTTGGAACGATAACTTCAACTCAATGGTTCTCGGGCATAAATCAACCAATCAAGATGATTCTTCTTTTCAGTGATTTGTTAGGATGTCTAGATGAGTCTAGAACTTTGCAGAAACTAATTTAACTTAATCGAGTCTGGGCTGTATTTACAAAAATACGTATTATCGCCATAAACAAAATTATATTTGAGTTTTTTTGCAGTATTTGTATCAAAACATTAGGCACTTTTCAAAGAATTCGATGATATTTTTTTTGTTTGAAAATACTTCAAAAAATTCATAGAACCACCAATTTATGAAATGTATGAATGAAAAAAATGTAAAAGCACTTGAATTTGACAAACTTTACCATCTTATTTTTTTTTCATTACTTGATATATTTTAGTATACACAAAGTGCTAAACTTTCGAGTTATAGCGCAAAACAGACGTATTTTTTTTTAAGTTTTGAATTGAAAAAATAGTGATTATTGTAAAGTATAAAAAAAACCCCAATTGAAAAGATTGGAATTCAAAAAGTACTTTTGCGATTTTTTGATAAAATGCACCATTTTGGAAATTAAACTACTCTCGGGTAAATATTTTTAGAAAAAAAAATGTCTTTTTAATTTTTTTGATGGGGATCATCCTCGTTTATCTCTGAGATAGTATATTTGAAAAACTGTGAAAATTCTCTTCAGTCTAAGTTAAAGTCCATGCGGATAGTCCTTTTGAAGAGAAGCGAGAGGAAAGTACTATTTGGCGAGAGTAAAGACCTCTAGCGTAACAACAACAACAAATTGTGTTCATTCGTTCATTAAAACAGTTCATCCCATTGAGTGGCTTACATGAACAAATGACCGCCACTTAATCACCGAAGCGTGGTGGTCGGTATGGCAAAGGCGCAGTTCAATATGCCGAAGGTCTCGGGTTCAAGTCTCGGTATCGACAATTTTTTGAAGGATGATTTTTATGGAAAATGAGCTCACGAGTAAAGTACTCTCGTTAATTTCGGGATTTATCCTCTCCGTCCGTTCACATTGCCATTTTACTACCAAACCATGCTCTTTATCCTCTGGTATACCGACGCCCAGTTCATTGATCCGGCCTTCGCCGTTTTGCAAAGAATTAAAATTACGAAAAACTTTCAATTTGAACCTTTCGACACAAAAATGATGATATCTTGGAAACTTTTGATCCATTTTTTAACATTTAAAAAGAATGTTCTGTGTTCGAATCATTTGAAATAAATATTTTTTTGCACATTTTTTAAATCTGCTCTCAAATAAACAAAACTAAATGGGTAGTCGATTGGTATAAACGTAAAGAACTGGTCTAATTCAAAGGGTGTTAGAGTTTAGAACGAATTTAATAACAATAAGAAAATGTTACAAAATAACCTTCGAAGTACCTTACTGTTTCGCAATCTTAAAAATTTCTACTTTCGCTGCATTGTTAACGATCTATCCCTTCGGCACTGAGGTGCTTAAGTTAAGTCCTGAAAATTCGCAATGCCTTTGCTCCCATTTTTGTAGGCCACCCCAAGGCATTGCGTAAATCTAATTTTCTAACCGAAATTAAGAGCCTACGAATCGGTCCCTTGACACGGTCGATCGCACCCTGAACAAAATAATCAAATAATTAGAAATTTTCTTACTGCTTTCTTTTCAACACGAACCCAAATGCCACTGGGATTATTGCGGCAGCCCAACTCGAGTCCTTGTTTGGCAAATGGCCAATAAAACCGTGTTTCTAATCATCCGCTTGAGAGGTAGGGATGTTCAAAACTCAGGAAAATATTCTAATTTCGGAACTAAATTAAATAGGTCAAGGCCAAGCGCGTCTTTCTTTAAGACGCTTAAATTCGATTACTCCAGCAAGACCTCGCACCGCTGACGGAAGTTATCACCTCTGGGGGTGATGATCCGCGAAACGAAAAACCGCGGAAACCGTCGAAATAAAGCCCCAGACCCCAATCTTTTTGGTTCTGCCTCCGGATTAATTTTTCGCCGTTCAGCAAACATTAGAACCAGCCGGCAAAAAGTGAACGCATTTCGCAATTATCATAAAATTTGATTATCTTTGCGGCAGGATCCACCCTCTTGCGCGCCATTTCCGGCAGCCTTGGAGCGGAAGAATGTTCTCCTCGCACAAAAAAATAATAAGTGCGTCGATCCAAACAGCGACGAAGAAGGTTAATTTATTGTTGCTTACACAGCGATTTGTTTAAATTAGGGATGAACAACGCCATCGCGCGGGCTGCGACAGATAATTAAATCAGCATCAAAGCCCGGGGTGTTGAAATAAAACGATGGCGATTATCGGAACTTGCCGATCAGCGCCGCCAGCGGCAGACGGAGGAACATGACAAATAGGGTCATTTTGTGGGGGAGATTAGGCAAATTTGGAGATGATTTTGGGTCGGAATAATCTTTTTGGTGTGAACAGCTTGAACTTTGAGAAGTTATTGGAATTACATGATAATTAATGTAATTAGTCGCTCTACACTAGAAAAACATTTAAAATAATAATTTGAACACATCTTTTAAGCTTAAAAAAAAAACGACAAATTTCACGTTTTTTTGGAGCACTTCCGAGAATTTCCATTTAAAATGCAGCAGCATCAACACACTTGATTTTTCCTCCAATTATCAATTCCTAGATAATCTATACTAGAAAATCATCACATTTACATGACAAAGTCCAGACCACAATCAGTGCGCCTTGCGATCCTAATTTAATTCCATAAATGAAAACGAATCAATCCCTCAACAGAGTTGGCTCGTGAAAATACTTAAGAAACTAATCAAAGTTTAATTTCCAAGTAATTTTCCCTCCGTGCCATTGTCACACTCTCTTTGCTTACGACGGCTGTGTGAAGTGGATAAATGTTTGGATATGGCTTGTAGTCTGTTTTCACAAAATTTAAATCGTGACAGTAATGTTTGGAACTGTAAAACGGCTGAAACATTCAGTAAAAATTGAAATAAATTATGAAATAATTTTACTTTTGTAAACAAAACAATTGTTTACAAGCTACACTCGATCTGTGTACTGAATTTTCCCCGGCAGAAACAATTAGGTTCCCACTTGCGACCAACCCTTATGCCAGGAGTAGCAAAATCACCCAGTAAAAAATTATGAAATATGAGTTTTAAGAAAATATCACAAATTTCTATTATTTCAAAATGAAATTTAACCTCTGGGTGTAAAAATCTACCTGTTTGAAATTAAATTTATTTTTTTACGTAAAATGAAGGAAAGTTTCACGAAAAAGATGTCAATTTATTAACATTTTACTGTGTGCAGCATTGCATTGGCAACGTGGCAAGGTGGTATAATCATATTAAAAGTTGCAGCTCTCAGAAGTTATTTCTGGAAGCTGCTGGCTTGCTGGGATTGAACGCGGGAACTCTTGAACTTTGTTGCACCGCCACAACCCGCGGCTAATTAGCTGTCTTGAGGGTTAGGTTAAGCTAAGGGATGGCACGACAAGAATGGGTGCTGGGATCTAATGTGATTTTTCGTTTAAGATAATTTTACCTTCATTAATGCAACAATTGGGTGGCAGTCGATGTGATTAGAGGAATTAAGGGGCTGCAATGGGGGTTGATAAACATGGTGCCAGTGAGTGGTGGCAAATTTAAAGAATGCAAGTCAAGTTATTTTCTTCAATAAAGATGTGAACAAGGTTTAAAGTTTAGTCAAATGGATAGAAAAGTTTACTTGAAGGTTAAGTCAACATTACATTTGACTGTGACGAGAAGTTTATAATTTTTTGGTTATATTATATTTTTCACTGGGCCTAAAAATCCTTATTTCGTGCACGAGAGAAGAAAGACAAATATTTTTTTACTATTTCTTGCTTATTGAGCGTTGAAAGTACCCTCTGTGACGAAGTTCTTCCACCGCTGACAACAATTAAAATTTAATTTTAAATTTATCAACTGAGCTTGACCTGCTGAGTTTGCGTTTGACAGCAATAGTCATCCAAGAAAGCAGTCATTCTTCAGGTGCAAGTTTTTTCTCTAATGGTCCGTAGACAATTTCTAACCATCGCTCCCTTCTTAATGTCAACGTGGTTTGTGGATGCCCCCTAAGTAATATTTTAGAGATTTTACAAAGGTTCTACATGCCCTTATAAAACAAAAAAATATTTTTTTCATAAACTTATTTATATTAGGTCCTTTTCGATGGTGGGACCAAATCGGCTCTTGTAATAACATTATTTTTATACTAAATAGTAATTACAGAGGATTTTTATGGTCCATGGCTACCGGAGAAAAAATAAAAATAAAAAAAGAGTTTGTTGCCTGTACTTGTAAATGGTTACACGCAGAAAAATATTTTTCAAATTCAGCTTGAACGAGATTTGATTTTGAATCAACATAATGTTAGGTTGAAACATACCTTCTTATTTCTATACAAGCATTTTGCTGTTACGAAAAATTTACCTTGACGTTTAGAAAAAATCAACCTTCGCGGAACTGCAATGCAAGTGCGGTAAACCACACCTCTCTGAGGCGTGGGCAGTGCCGTGCATGGCGGACTTGGGGGACAAGGCAGAGTAAACCAAGGCACGCATCAAGTGCGCCAACTGTGGAGGTAACCATACCAGCAACTACCGTGGATGCATCCCACGAAAATTCTACCTCGATGAGCAGGAAAAGAGGAAGAAGAAAGCATGCAGCATCCCACCCTCCTCAGCAAAGTACGAGCGCAGCCGTTCCTGCAGCTGGACAACGCACGGTTCCAGCGGGTACCGGAGTTCTTTGCTCTCGCGGGGGAGATGATGACGCTGTTCCGGACCTGCCGTAACAAGGCGTAGCAATTCTTGGCCCTTGAAAAATTGATGATCAAGCACATCTATAATTGATTGAAATTTGCTGTGATTTAGTTGTAAGCTGTCTCTATTCATATTCCCTATCATTAGTAATTGTGTAAGATTTTTGGAAACTTTTTCCTACTCTTGTTTATGCATTAATTAAAAGTAACAATCGCTCTAAACCGAATTATGACGTAGCACACAGCTGAAATGAACACAAAAACTCTGTAAGGTTCATAATATTTACAAATTGTAATTTGATTTTTCACAAATAAACCCGGATTGAATTGAATAAAATCAACCAAATATTTTGTTAATTCTAATAAGCTTTTTTCTATTTTTTGAATTTTGTTTAATTATTAGGGGTCAAGTTGATGAAGTCAAATTGATCATATCAAGTTAAAACTAATGCCAACTTGATATATCTAAATATAAATATCGTTCCAAAAGGAGAGTAAACAGTAGAGAATTAAGGTGATGACTTCCATCGCTGTGAAAATTTTTCGTGAAACAAGTTTTGCTTCCCTGACAGTATTTTGACTAAATTCGTATCAGTCAATTGTTTTGAATACTGCCCTAAACGTGTTGATACTTTTTGGAACGAAGCTAAACATAAATTCTGGCTAAAAGAAAAATTTAGTTCGAATCCAGAAGTCAAGTCGAAAGTGAATTCAAATCAGGAACAAATGAAAGCTAAATTCGTTTCCAGTGGGATCCAAATAGAAAAATCAATTTGACAATCAGTGGGGTCAATTCAGCATAATAGTTTCACTGAATCTGGAGTCAAAGAAGCTAACAAGAATCTTTTTTGTGTCTAATTGTCCCCATTGAATTCAAATCAGAACCGGATTAACCTATCCCATTCAGCTCAAGATTTATTCCCAACATAATTGATCCCATTCCGCGCACAATCAACGATAATTGATTCCAGAGGTGGTCCTTAAAAGGTTCATCGAACTGAATCCGCTCTATGTGTCTAGAACTGCTTATATTGTATCCTGTCATCGGGGCACAATTGTCGATAAATCTTCGTTCGCCCACCACTACCACCATCCGGCGAAGAAAAAAAGGGCCCATAAAACCGAGTAGCAGAGCCTAAAGGAAAAATCCCGTTCGGAACGGATGAGAGATTGCTTGGCCCGAAGCTCTCTACCCTGACGTCAATCAATGTCGGGGACGGCTCCCTCAAACATGTTGTTGTTTTTTTTCTTCCTCTATATTTCCTCAAGAAGTTGGGGTAAGACATCATTTGTCCAAACGGCAGCAATCAACAATGATGGGCGCTGCTTAATAGTGATTCGACGAAAATAAGTTCCCGTCCCCTTTCTTTTCTTGTGGCGCCTGCACTGACCACCACTCCCAAAGCTGCCCAAAGTTTCAAGATAGTACAATCCGGCGCATCAACAAGCTTCGAGATAGTGGTGTTGACGACGCACAATCTGGGTTGAACGGCCCCTCCGAAAGTGGTGGCGGCCAAAATTGGATCCAACTTGGCACTGTTCCACCCTTCGGTGTTCGGATTGTGAGGGGGGGGACAATAAACAACATAAGTGATCACCAGTCGGTGATGCCGTACATTGTTGTTTTCCTCCTCAACACCAACCAGCCCCGGATTCCGCGTCTTTTTCTTTGGTGAGCGATAGGAGGGCTAAAAGAAACAAGATAAGGCCCACCCACTTTAGTACGGGGAGTGAGCATAAATTTGGGCGCAGTCACCATATCGTGGGCTTTATCAAGCAACCTTTTTATCTAGTAAGTTTAAGTTTTAAGATTTCTTCTTTTTCTTATTGAGGGAAAACAACGTTTGAATTTTAAAATGCAAACCTCTTTTTACACCTAAGCTTCCATCCACCCCGGGATTTGAACTGACGACCTTTGGATTGTGAGTCCAACTGCCTACCAGCAACTCCACCGAGGTAGGACCCATGTAGACGACTCCTACACCTAGATTGGGCTAACGATCTAACCCTCTAGGTTAGACCGGGCCAACATTTACTTTCCCATCCGACGGAAGGCGTGGTCAGACAAATCTCGTCACGAAAAATGCCACCGGGACCGTCTGGGATCGAACCCTAGCCGACTGGGTGAGAGGCAACCACGCTTACCCCTACACCACGGTTCCCGACAGCAAATCTAAACCGATATGTTGAACAAAAAAATCTCAATTAATAATTACTTTCTATGCCAACCACGAACCGTTGTTGGTTGGGTCACATTCAATTTATTCTTCAAAGGAACCAACGTCGCCACCAGAAACCGCCATCCTAATCGAATACCTCGAGATCGATAAAACCCCTTCCCTCCTTCCAGTTTAGTGCGGTGGGCTCGCCCCGGAAATTCAAACAAGCGATTTAAATTCAATTTGTGTGTTTTACAGCATGAGAGGGCAGCTTATCTTGTCCTAATACAGTTTTTTTCCCTTCTCCTCTTCTATATACGATCTGCCTCCTTACTTGGGCTAAAACAAACAAGAAGAGCTTTCACGAAGAAGTGAAAACCACCCAACCTTTGGAAAATGAAATACTGATCCTGCCAACCACGAGAGACAGACGGCCTGGCCGCCGACGACCAAGATGCCAGGGAAAATTCCTTCACGGCTCTGGACGAGGGTGAAATATGTAAAAAAAGAGGAGACGCCGTATAAATTTTATTGCAAGATGCCACCCTCGAAGGGAGGAACTGTAGAATAGAAGGAGCGAAGCTTTTACTCACGCTCTGGCGAAGCTTTGGCTGGTGTCTCCAGAAGCTTATCTCTATGCCGATTTTTCTTATTCTATCTCGACCACTCTTTTTCTAAGTGATTGTTCATATTGAAAAGATGTGAAAACTGTAAGCTTTGAAATGGAATCATTCATATATTCGATCCCATCAGGATCGATGGTGCTTTCTTCCAATCCACCAACCCCATCGATCCATCTGGCAACCGTGGTGGAAGGATTGAGCTTTTAAACTATTTGCACTAAGATAATCCACTTTGCTCCTCGCTGGATGCAGTTTTGAAGAGGATTCTGGCAGCAGCACCACACTTCACTGATCCATTATTGGTCTGACTGCAGCAGCTGCTGCTGCTTCTGGCTGAATGGTATTGGATGGAAAGTGTCACAAATTGTTCCAAAGAGCTAGGGGAAATCTACCCATTTTACACGGAGAAAAAAGGGTTCCCAAAATTGTGAACAAGCGTTCATGAAAATGGGAACCACGAACAAAGTGTTCAAATGTCATGGTACGTTTTTCAAAATCGTACCATGGGATTTGAACACTTTGTTCGTGGTTCCCATTTTCATGAACGCTTGTTCACAATTTTGGGAACCCTTTTTTCTCCGTGTAATCCTAATAAGCGGTCGTGTTTGAATGATGCTGGATAATCTAGAGTCTACTTGAATTTTACTAAAACCTAGTACACCAACGAGTAGAGCAAGTTTTTGTGAACATTTCTGTTTATTTTCACTTTCACTAAAAGTTATTCTATTTCTTTACCAAGCATTTAACAAAAAAAAAAATCCCAAGGGTATTCTCACAGAGTAATCCAGAGGGAGCACTGGCATTTAGTTTATGGTTGCGTTACGCGGTACATCGTGGTACATCCCCCCTTCAGGAAAACATGAGAAGTTATTTTTTTGCTATCTTAGTTCACTGGATTTTCAGAGGCGTTACGTTTTTCAATGACAGTTTTCCTTGTCAGAAATTCAAAACATTACTTAATCCGACTCAATCAGTTGAACATTCATAATTTTTAGGTTGCTTTCGAACTGTTATCTGTTTTTCCGGTAAATATTGGATAAGGCGTTTCCCGAGCCGCATGGCGTCTTAACGTCTTGGAAAAAACACCGCTGAATGCATGCAGATGGGAAAGTTGGCTTGCAAGGTTTGCGGACGTCGCCAGTGGCTAATTAATTGCTTGATTGAAAAGCTACCGAGACGTTAATTTCGAGTAAGTATTGGCTTACTTTTAATTACCAGAGTTGTGAATTGATTCTCAAAAGTGCCATCGCTCGAAGTTCCAAATTTAATGATTTGTGATACATTGCGCTTGTGTTCCCGGCCTTGGAGGGGAGAGGAGGAGTTGATATGACCAATTTTTAATGAATCAAACAGTTTTCTTGCTATCAAAACCCCGCAGCTCTCAAAGAAACATGTCCCGCGTATTTTATACTTCATCCGTTTGGTTTTCATTTGAAAATAAGAAACAATTCCCATTATATCAATTAAATGTATAGCCGCTTAAAGTTTTATTTGCCTTATTATATTCAAACATATGCCAAACACATAAAAAAAACATAAACATTTCATCGCAATCCGAGCCTGGCGGATTTCCTCCTTCAGCAAAACAGGAAACTTCTTCAAAACCGACTTTCCGACGGCCCCGAGACGAGGTTAGATCGCCGGGCGGATTATTTCTCTAACCAAAACAGGCAATCTTCCCAATTTTTTCATGATCGGCCCGTCAAAGATTTTTTTTGCAAAACGAAACGAAAGTCAGTTTGACAGGAAATTATTTTTAATAATTGGCTACTAGATTTAATTCAAATATCCGTTCAAAAACATAACGCCTGAAAAAAATATATAACGCCTGCTACCCTTAGGAAAATCCAACAAATATAACCGTAACGCAACCACAAAATTCGATGACATTTGTTCGGACTGCGTCCTCTGGATTACTCTGTGGTATTCTAATCGAGGCGAATGCATTGGGCCACGCCCATTTTTCTAATATCGGCTTAGTTCTTTTTTCTTCCAACACTCTGTCGAGTGTTGCCATTTGCGCTGACAGTTCAAACGAACACTCACGAAAAGTGGCATTTATAGGGAAAGTTTCCTGGCATCGCTGGCTGTGCTGCTGGTGGTGTTGACGGCCAGCCTTTGTTCTTTTGCCTTCGTCTCTCGCTCGGTTTTCTTCAGCCTTCGAGTGGAATGCAAAGTGAAAATTGAAACGTCAAACGACTTGGCGCGTTTGTTTTTTTATGGCGCTTGCTAATTTATTACATTTTTCGGGATTATTCTTCAAGTGAGTGCCTTACTAATGATCAAAAGAACATGTTGCCGGTAGTTGAAGCAATTTCATATCTTAAGCGCCGTGAAAAGTAAGCAAAAGTGAAAAGTTAATTTTGGCGATATTCATTAAGCGTTTGAGGGATTCTCGTGTGTCACTGTGTGTGCCAACAAAATGATGAGAAGTGGTCTCGCAAAATACAAATTATGATCAAAAGTGCATTAAATGTGATCTTTTTGGCCAGTAAGTGGCATACATTTGAGTGCTTACTCGAGGCGGTGCTGTTGCTGGTAAGTTTATAGCCCAAATAGTATTTTTGGAGCTTTAATCGAGCATCAAACTCTCCATATGACGAAGATAGGTGTTTGATTGGAAAGGGTAGATTTCCCCTATCTTTCCGTCTCAAATTGAGTTTTACGAGCTAGTTTTTGTTCTGCGAGGAGAGAAGCTGCGCAGTGATGGAATGGAATTAAGACTTTGGTTTAAAAAAGTTTAGAGGAGGGATGGGGATTACGAAGCTTTCAAAAGATTTTTCCTCACAGCAAAATATTCATGCATTCGTCACTGAAATGGAGCATGGTATAAAGTCAAGTCGAACATAATAGTTTTCCTTTCAAATGTTTGTTAAACTAAATTGTTGCTTACCCCGTTGACATTCTTTCGAAAATTAACTTCGCAAGACGATCTCTAAGTGCACTTAACTTGGCACTTAAGCAAAAAAAAAAAAAAACATAAGCTGCCAAATCCTCTGACAAACAAAAATAAAGGATTTTTGGGACACCCAGCTGGCTCCTCGGGCAATTAAATATCTGTGCCAATTCAGTGCCAAATCGTTGAATTGAGTTAATTTTTTGAAAAAAAATGTCATGGTACGTTTTTCAAAATCGTACCATGGGATTTGAACACTTTGTTCGTGGTTCCCATTTTCATGAACGCTTGTTCACAATTTTGGGAACCCTTTTTTCTCCGTGTAATCCTAATAAGCGGTCGTGTTTGAATGATGCTGGATAATCTAGAGTCTACTTGAATTTTACTAAAACCTAGTACACCAACGAGTAGAGCAAGTTTTTGTGAACATTTCTGTTTATTTTCACTTTCACTAAAAGTTATTCTATTTCTTTACCAAGCATTTAACAAAAAAAAAATCCCAAGGGTATTCTCACAGAGTAATCCAGAGGGAGCACTGGCATTTAGTTTATGGTTGCGTTACGCGGTACATCGTGGTACATCCCCCCTTCAGGAAAACATGAGAAGTTATTTTTTTGCTATCTTAGTTCACTGGATTTTCAGAGGCGTTACGTTTTTCAATGACAGTTTTCCTTGTCAGAAATTCAAAACATTACTTAATCCGACTCAATCAGTTGAACATTCATAATTTTTAGGTTGCTTTCGAACTGTTATCTGTTTTTCCGGTAAATATTGGATAAGGCGTTTCCCCCGAGCCGCATGGCGCCTTAACGTCTTGGAAAAAACACCGCTGAATGCATGCAGATGGGAAAGTTGGCTTGCAAGGTTTGCGGACGTCGCCAGTGGCTAATTAATTGCTTGATTGAAAAGCTACCGAGACGTTAATTTCGAGTAAGTATTGGCTTACTTTTAATTACCAGAGTTGTGAATTGATTCTCAAAAGTGCCATCGCTCGAAGTTCCAAATTCTAATGATTTGTGATACATTGCGCTTGTGTTCCCGGCCTTGGAGGGGAGAGGAGGAGTTGATATGACCAATTTTTAATGAATCAAACAGTTTTCTTGCTATCAAAACCCCGCAGCTCTCAAAGAAACATGTCCCGCGTATTTTATACTTCATCCGTTTGGTTTTCATTTGAAAATAAGAAACAATTCCCATTATATCAATTAAATGTATAGCCGCTTAAAGTTTTATTTGCCTTATTATATTCAAACATATGCCAAACACATAAAAAAAACATAAACATTTCATCGCAATCCGAGCCTGGCGGATTTCCTCCTTCAGCAAAACAGGAAACTTCTTCAAAACCGACTTTCCGACGGCCCCGAGACGAGGTTAGATCGCCGGGCGGATTATTTCTCTAACCAAAACAGGCAATCTTCCCAATTTTTTCATGATCGGCCCGTCAAAGATTTTTTTTGCAAAACGAAACGAAAGTCAGTTTGACAGGAAATTATTTTTAATAATTGGCTACTAGATTTAATTCAAATATCCGTTCAAAAACATAACGCCTGAAAAAAATATATAACGCCTGCTACCCTTAGGAAAATCCAACAAATATAACCGTAACGCAACCACAAAATTCGATGACATTTGTTCGGACTGCGTCCTCTGGATTACTCTGTGGTATTCTAATCGAGGCGAATGCATTGGGCCACGCCCATTTTTCTAATATCGGCTTAGTTCTTTTTCTTCCAACACTCTGTCGAGTGCCATTTGCGCTGACAGTTCAAACGAACACTCACGAAAAGTGGCATTTATAGGGAAAGTTTCCTGGCATCGCTGGCTGTGCTGCTGGTGGTGTTGACGGCCAGCCTTTGTTCTTTTTGCCTTCGTCTCTCGCTCGGTTTTCTTCAGCCTTCGAGTGGAATGCAAAGTGAAATTGAAACGTCAAACGACTTGGCGCGTTTGTTTTTTTTATGGCGCTTGCTAATTTATTACATTTTTCGGGATTATTCTTCAAGTGAGTGCCTTACTAATGATCAAAAGAACATGTTGCCGGTAGTTGGAAGCAATTTCATATCTTAAGCGCCGTGAAAAAGTAAGCAAAAGTGAAAAGTTAATTTTGGCGATATTCATTAAGCGTTTGAGGGATTCTCGTGTGTGTCACTGTGTGTGCCAACAAAATGATGAGAAGTGGTCTCGCAAAATACAAATTATGATCAAAAGTGCATTAAATGTGATCTTTTGGCCAGTAAGTGGCATACATTTGAGTGCTTACTCGAGGCGGTGCTGTTGCTGGTAAGTTTATAGCCCAAATAGTATTTTTGGAGCTTTAATCGAGCATCAAACTCTCCATATGACGAAGATAGGTGTTTGATTGAAAGGGTAGATTTCCCTATCTTTCCGTCTCAAATTGAGTTTTACGAGCTAGTTTTTGTTCTATGAGGAGAGAAGCTGCGCAGTGATGGAATGGAATTAAGACTTTGGTTTAAAAAAGTTTAGAGGAGGGATGGGGATTACGAAGCTTTCAAAAGATTTTCCTCACAGCAAAATATTCATGCATTCGTCACTGAAATGGAGCATGGTATAAAGTCAAGTCGAACATAATAGTTTTCCTTTCAAATGTTTGTTAAACTAAATTGTTGCTTACCCCGTTGACATTCTTTCGAAAATTAACTTCGCAAGACGATCTCTAAGTGCACTTAACTTGGCACTTAAGCAAAAAAAAAAAAAAACATAAGCTGCCAAATCCTCTGACAAACAAAAATAAAGGATTTTTGGGACACCCAGCTGGCTCCTCGGGCAATTAAATATCTGTGCCAATTCAGTGCCAAATCGTTGAATTGAGTTAATTTTTTGAAAAAAAAAAGAATTGGGAAAGGCATAATTTACGTTTTTTACGATAGCTACAATATTGTCGAAGAGTGCAAAGCGATCCGAGTTGATTTTGAAAAGTTTTCAGCGATTATTAGCAAAAAAAATCTTTAACGTTCTATACAAAAAAACTTTCCATGTAAAAACATTTTTCAAAACGCAAAAAGGGGGATTCTTTTATAAATATTTGTACCAGCCAAACCTTTTTAAGATCAACTCGGATCACTTCGCACTCTTTGACAATATTGCACAGTGGTCCAGATCGCAAAATTAAGTGGAAAATGGATTTTCCGAAAAAATGATGTAGTTTTGAAGCCTGACCATAAGGTAATTTTTCAGAAGATAATTTCACTAACTTAACATACATACCCAAAATATGACCAAAAATCGATTTTTGACACTTTGGCTCAATTCTGAGGGAAGATTCAGGTTCAGCGGGCAAAATTACATAGAAAAAAAAATAGCTGGATAATTTTCGAATTTCGTTAGGGTGGTCCCATACACTTTTCCCTTGAAAATTAGGCATTTTCATAATGATATCTCGAGTTTAAAGAAAAATACCCCTAGGATTTTTTTCTCTCCTTTCGAATGCAACCTGGCGCCTAAAATTTGGCCTGCGCCTTTTCGAGATATTTTAGTTAAAAGTTTGCACCTTTTTGCCTTCCTCACCTTACTGAGGAAAGGCACTCGAAAAATGATCCTCGCAGTGCACTGGCAACCTTTGAGTCAGCAAGTTCATAGTCTTCCGAGCTCAACCAAATTTTCGATTTTTCTTGGCGTGAGTTAACTATTTATCCGCGAATGGGTCCCTCCGCGGGGCAGAAACCCTTCCCGAATCGACGTAACCCGTTCATTCAACCGGGTCAATCGCGAAGTGCCTCCCCGGGTCGAATCACGAAACCAACGGATACTACCAGGCGCACCTAAGTCTCCGTCTGTTTTCCTAAGCTGCAGGACGAACGTAACTGAACCAACGAAGCTCCATCCTAACTATGGTGTAAGAAGCCCCATTCAAACTCGTGCTAAGACGGCCCAAGGTAGCACCCAGCAGAAGGCAGGTTCGTGCGGAGAATTCTCCGGTGGAAATTCAGCATCATCAACTTCTGCCGTCCTAACCTCAAACACGTTCAGTGTTTTGAGCGATGACGATGACGGTGATGCAGAAGAAGGCAACGACGACGGCAAAAGTCAACACGATCAAGACAGCGCAGTCACCGAGGACGAAGCGAAAGTGAAGAACAAAAAAAAAGTGCCAATTGTGATTCCCGACTATCCCGCAGCAGCAGTCAACAATCTATTGTCTCGTGCTGGCTGTGAGTTTGAAATGCTGATCTTGAAAAATAGCATTCGGATTAGAACACTTAACGGCCCGATGTACACAAAAGTATTGTCGGTGCTGAAAAATGGCAATGTTCCGTATTACTCATACGATTCGCGGGAGAAGACCCCAGTGAAAATTGTTCTTGCCGGATATATTCCAGTGAACCCATCGCAGCTGGCGGATGTCCTTGCTGAGTACAATGTCAACCCTCAGGAGATACGAGTGATCTCAAGTAAGGAAACAGTCACAGGTGAACACGTCCTTTACCTGCTAGTGTTCGATCGTGGGTCGGTAAAGCTCCAGGACCTTCGCCAGATTAAATCATTGGACGGATTCGTGGTCAGCTGGAGGTACTTTACCAGACGACCGTCCGACGCAGTGCAGTGTCACCGATGCCAACGCTTCGGTCATGGTTCCCGCAATTGCACACTGACCCCCAAGTGTGTGAAATGCGGGGAAACTCATCTTACGGAAGATTGTTCGCTGCCCCGGAAATCAAGCCTGATGGATAACAACGCTGAGCAAACAAAAGCCAGAGTCAAGTGTGCAAACTGCGGAAAGAACCACACAGCAAATTTCCGAGGATGCTCCGTCCGAAAATCTTACCTCGAGATTTTGGAGAAGCAGCGGAAGACGACATCAAATCGTTTTTCAACAACTACGACTTCGACAGCTCAACAACCAGCAAGCCAGCGTTCAGCACACCCTCCTGGGTGGGGACGGACCTACGCCAGCGTCGCTGCTTCAGCCAGCGGAGCTGATCCGACCCAAGATGCAACAGGTGATGGAGCCAACCTCTTCACTCTTACTGAGTTCCTGGCGCTGGCGCGAGAAATGTTCACCCGTTTCCGTGCTTGCCAGAATAAAGAACAGCAATTTTTAGCCCTTGGGGAGCTGATGATTAAGTACATAGGAGCAAATTAAATTTTGACAACGTCCTTAGATGCTAGGAGCGACCTGGCTAGTTTTTGCCTTAGATATAAGTTTTCCTCGAACTATCCCATTTCTTTCGTAATAACAGTAGGTTTTTTGCTAGTTTTTTCCTGCTTCCGTTAACCCTTTTTCATACTTTAAAAACATCCGTTGATGCAAATGAATTTAAAATTAGATGCAAGGAATCCCATAACACTAAAAATTGTAAACAAGATACATCTTCTGTAATCTGATAAGTACAAATAATAAACACTGAATTGAATTGAAAAAATGATCCTCGTAGACCCACCTTTACGTATACATATCGACTCAGAATCATGTTCTGAGCAAATGTCTGTGTGGATGTGTACGGATTTGCGGACTGGATGAACGGATTTTGACCGTATTAGTCTCATTCGATCCGTCTTGGGGTCCCATAGGTCTCTATTTTAAATCAACAAGTTTAGTTAAGTACTTCAAAAGTTATGCTAAAAAAACTATTTTGGCGTATGTCCGGAAGATTGTAAAAATGGTGGTTTTGCAAGAAAACCTATCATGTTATACATTTTCAGAAAAGTATTAAAAAGACTTTTCCAATGAGTTTAAAATATTGAAGATCTGACAACCCTATCAAAAGTTATTAACACTTAAGTGTTATTTATATACTTTTTGGAGGCCGGGTCTCAGATATTTCAATGAAAATGATGTCCGGGTCCATCATGCAACCCGTCGTTAGTTAGATAATTGAAATAACTTTCAAATGAGCCTAAAAATAGAAGATCTGACATCCCTATCAAATGTTATTAACAATTAAGTGTTATTTATACACTTTTTGGAGGCCGGATGTCAGATATTTTGATAGAAATATTGTATGAATCTTCCATTAAAAACAATCGTTGGATAGATTTTTTATCAGACCTTGCCGATTAGCCAGAAATATTGAAGGTCTGCAAACCCTATAAAAAAAGAGTAATAAAGGTGATTTGTTACACAGAATAAAATAATGTAAATTTGGAAGCTTTAATTTTTGAAGGTTGAATATTACCTCTTTTATGATGTAATTTTACCTCAATTTAGACTGAAAAAGTGATATTACACCAGAAAAGTGGTAAAATTACACATTTCCAGAGGTAAAATTACACCTTTTTTCTGACCTAAAAGATGTGCCCCTTCCCAATGTAATATTACCATGATTTTTTTTCTGTGTAGACATGTTAAGGGAGAATGTTGCTATTTATACTGAATGTGAGGAAGGCACCAACCACCTAAAGGTGGATTAAGTAACGTTTTTACCTTAAAATGGCTGAAACTTTTGACCCTTAAGTCCACCCTTGTCACAAAATAAAAATGTTTGTTTGTTAGAGCTCTAAAAGTGCCTCGAACATCACTTTGCTCTAAAATTTAACCCTAAATTGCTACGTTCAAAAAACTTTTTTTTGAAGGTTTGATCAGATGTTTTCCCTGAATTTGGTCGTAAAAGGCGTAGATTGTGAGCTAAAATTTTGGTGTTTTGGACAAAGTTGCTTGGATTGGCGAGTCCAACAACTTTCTAGAAGACGAAAAAATCCCAAAAATATTCTCAAAAAGTAAGATTTTTAAAATCACCCAAATCGTGCAACACCCTTATTTCTAACGAAACCAAAAGTTGCTCTTTTTTATTTGCAACAACTTTTCTCAAGACACCAAAGCTCCAAAACTTAACATTTTTTCGGAAAATTCATTTTCCACTTAATTTTGCGATCTGAACCACTGCGCATTGTAGAGCGCTAAACTTCACATAATAATCTTACTCTGGACAACATTTTAAAACAATTTACACCACTTTCCGTCACAAAATCGACAATTTTGCCTTTCTGCATACTTTTATCTATTATTTCCCCCTGTGAGTCTTCCCATAAACCTCACCCGATTTGGGTCGAATTTGACACACATGCTTAATTTTGCCTAAAAAATCGGGCCATATTTTTTCAAGTATTCCATTAGGGTGTAATAACAAAATCGATTTCCCAACACAGCGATTTTGCAGCTCCTTTTTGGGTCCTAAACAACTCTCCAAAGTTTGGGAACAATTGTTCCCAATTTGCGAAAAGCGATTCAAATTTGTATGTAGAACCCATTTTTTTGGATTTTGATATGTATAAAATCCATGATTCATGCTATATTGAAACCGGATTCATATTCGGTTGCCATGAAAGGTGCTTCACAACTTTGTCGTAGAACTTGCTCCTAAAAGAAGATACAGTGTCTTCAAAACTGTTTTAAAATGTGAAAAACACGTTTTAGATCAGTTTTGAACCCGCCTTTAACACAGTAGGGTAATTTTTTCATTAAAAAATCATTTTAAAATGTCTCGTTTTTGAAACTTTGCAGGGTAATTAAAATGCAAAGCGCCAGCTCTTTTTAAGTCCAATCCAGGTTGGGATTTGAGCTCATTGCACCCCCAGAACAAGCGCCGAAATGAATTTTGTGTTACACCTAGTATGAATACCACAAATTTATATTTCTTAAAGATAAAGTTACAAGAATTTTAGTGTTTATGGCTCATTAGAATGGTTTTTTGGTAGTTTAACTCAAGACAGATCATATAAGAGTTTTGAACTCTATTTTTATAACGATTTCTATGATCCAACATAAAAAATAAAATACGTCATCATAATTTTGACAATTTGATTTTATCAATTACACAATTTTAAATATTACTTAGAACAACTTATGAGATTTTAAAGAAATTAAAAAGAGCATTATTAGCCACCAAACCGGATCGAATTGTTCTAGATTTCTTGATACAATTATATGGAGCCCCATATGAAAGAGTCTAACGGAATTCACCTGTCAAAATCCCACAAAATTTCTCAAAAATATTAGTCAAGCTCAACAGTCCATCACAATCATCACAACTGACAGGTGAAGAGAGTTCGATAAGTTGTCACTGTTACCATGACCTCTCTCTCTCTCTGTCCAACGCTAATGTACTCTCCAACGTCCAAAGAAACAAAAGCCCAAAGTCAGTACCACAGTCGTGGCCATTAGTGCGAAACATCGAGCGACCTCAATCAATGTCACATAATTCTTCGTACAGAGGCCATGGTTATCCACTTGTCCACATACACACACCACGTGTCTGTCCAACTCCCCTTCCTCCTTCCCCTTCCCTTTACCACGTGTCCAATCGAGCTCGTCCGGACGATTGGTTTTGTGTTGGTTGTAAAAGAAAACGCTTTGCCAGCAGATATTTGTGTCCTCCTTGGTCTCGATTCACCATCAGCTTCGGTGTTGCTCAAGAGATTCCCCTGGACAACATGTGTTTTGTTTCCTCTCTGGGCTGTAATGGAAGAGCTTTGCAGAAATTGATATATTTGCCGTCGATGTTCCTTTGGCGAATGGACAGCTAATCATTGGAACGGATCCTGGTCGCTTTCGTTTCGTTATTTGCTAAAGGAGAAGGTTTTGTCAACCTGATGGAATGCATTACACGTTGTGACGTTAGAATGGTTGCTAGTCGTGATGAGGTATCACGTTTAGATCAGTAGTCTTCGTGGAAGTGCTAAGTACAGCTTGAGACACAATAAGCTTCGCTTTTCAAATGGATCACATTTCTTCAATTCACAGTTTTCGAAACTGGTTTGAAAATGTTTACTAGAAAATCAATGTTAATGTGTATGATATGAATGTGTTTCAACGAATTAATTTTACTGGAAAATTCCATCGAACTAGACCTTCACTCCCCGTTAATCAATTCCTGTCCTCTTATCAATAGATCATCCCTCCACCTCACCACCCTTCATGAGGTCGAGTAATGCAAAGAAAGTGTTTTACTGCTGTTCCAACAACGGCAATTTACCTAATTGAGTCGCCTTTTGCTGGTGATTGCTCAAGACCAAACGTTGGCCCCGCCACTTTTATGGGTGGGCATAATTTATCCTGTGAACCTGAAGACGGTAGGCTGGTTCAGTACGTGATTTTAAAGATATAGATTCACAAAAACTTGAAAACGGTAAATTGTATTGGATTTTTCAGTTGGTAGAGTTTGATCCTTATGAAAATAACCGTTTTGAAACTTTTTTCAATATATAAAATTTTTGAACCCGTCTAGCTTACCCAGTAATCGTTCGATGTTCGCGAAGCAGATCAATAAAACTATCACACACAGAATTATGGTTCTTTAATAGTGCCATAAATAAACATCTCCAAAGCAATAAGCAGCAAAAAGTGAGAACCAATTTCAGTATAACTGCCGTCGCAGCCACTAACCGACTCAGTAAACTGGCACTGCAACAAACAAAACCGCACCACGTGACAAACTTCGTATGATTCATGGCGATAAATAATTGATGTTTATTCGGTCTCAGGGAAAAAATGCACTTCTCTCAGCTAACGGTGGTGATTTCAGATCGGATGCGCTTTTTATTTATTTTCACGCATAAATCTACCCTGAAAATTGATGCAACTGTGGAAAATTTTCCACGAGTGATAGCGTGCCATAAAATGTTTTACAAGTGCCGGAATCACTTGCGCAACTTTGCTTCTTCTCTCGGGTAGTTTAAACTTGTACTTTTTCGCAGTAAAACCCAACGACGGAAAGCGGAAAAGCGAGTAAGTTGGCAGGAAGTTACCCAAAAAAAAAAAAATCTTATTTCGCAACTGGTGGAAAATCATTTTTCCACAGACCTTATATCGTGCTCTTCCGCGTTACGAAACTATAAAAGATTATTATTTCGTTACCCAACCCACCCACAGTCCACAGCGGAGCAGAAATCTCCGAAATGCATTTCCCGGCATGAATGCGCTAGATCCGCAACATTGAAACCACGAAACCACCGATCCCCCTGGGAAGAGAAAGCTCCTTTCCACTTTCCACCACTAATCTGCTGCTCTCTCTCTGCTGCGAGTCTCTCTGCGAGGGGAGGGAAAAACGAGCTGACCTTGCCTCGGCGGTTCTTTAGCCCTAGGACTTGGGATCTATCTGGGCAGCAGAGGGAAAGCTTTTGAAAGCATTATTAGTCTTCCGAAAGAAGCGATTTATTCTTTTATTTAATTTTTTGTCGAATGTGGAAATGTTGCATTTAAAATAATAAATTGTGGTAATTTGAATCGTGATTTATTTTTACATTGATTTACTCACCTCCGTTAAAATTATTTGCGTTAAAATTTCTGATGGTTTTTTCAGCACGAGTTAAAACTATCAAATCAAGAAACACATGCTTTATCTCTTTTTCTTGTTTATTTTGAAGTTTATGTCAAGTTCAGAGACCCCAAAAAAACAAACCGCTCGAACCTTTTGAAAATAGTCAAAACTCGTTCTTTTTTTATTTCCATTTTTTCGAGCAAAAATCTGCTGATATTTTTATGCTAAAATTGTTTAAAACAATTCTCAGGGTCAATTTGTACTACATTTTTTTGTTTCCTTTTTTTAAGGTGAAGCCGTTGATCATTTTTGAAGAAAATTGATCATCACTTTAAAATATTCTGTATAAATTTCATTTCAACGTATATCTGCACCAAAATGAATCAGCAAGTGCCGGTTGTTGCCATCTTGAAGCCACTGAAGGAATTTTTTCTCTAAATCAAATGTGTTTCAAAATTTATATAATTTTGTGGAACAATCATTGACGCCCATGTTCGCAATCATTGATTAATGACGATTTCCATAACTTTACAAGGAATTGCATAATCGTTACCAAAAGGAATCAGCATGTGTAGGGCACAATTCTAAACAACTTGTTGAAGGAATTTTGTCAAAATATTGAAAGGGACGCAAAATTTATACCTTTGAACGAAAAATCATGACAATGATGGAAGTCTTCACGTTAAATACCTTCGATTTTCCCCAAAAAAGTTATGTATGGAAAATAATCATGTGCTCCCTCAAAGAACTAACTCAGTAAAAAAAGTCAAATTTCGGGAGGTTGAAAATTTGGTTGGTTGAATATGTTTTTTTTTTATTTTTTAGTAATTTTAATTAAAGAGTGAGTAGATGTAAAATTTCACCAGTTTTTTTAAATGTAAAATTACACATTTTCACAAAAAAAATTGTCATCATTCCAAAATTTACCATATTTTTTTATTTTTTGCTGAGAAGAATAGGTTTGACTTTGACCTTATTTGATTCAATGCGGCTTAATTACTTGAGTATTCTGATCAATGCATGTTTGTTTCTTGTACTAAGCAAATACATTTTGTTTAATTTATTAACTAGTGTAGTGTTTAGGAGATCATTTCATCTCTCAATTTGTTATACTAGGTGGGACTTGACTACAAGCTACTTGAATATCAAAGAGGTATGGATTGTGGAATCCTAGGAGGATTTTTGATAAATTTTGATTGATTACTTTAAGCATGAAGCCTTAGAATTTTTTTTTGCAATTCCAAAAAATGTTTTTTGATTGAAATTTTATGCCACGGGATGTTAAGTAATTGCACTGTTCAATACAAAAAAATATTGAAAAATTTTACTTACCATTCAATACAAGCGCTGAAATGTTCTACTTTTCAGCACTGAAATGGTTGCTGAAAAGTTAAGCTTTTCAGCACTAGTAGGAATGCTCAACTTTTCAGCGCTGGTATTAATTTTACATTTTGTCAGTTTTAGTAGAAAAAAATAGGCCGTTTCGTCGGCCAAAAATCAATTTTTCAACCAGTTTTAGATCTTGAAATGCATTTTAAAGAAGAACTTTCCCTATTTCATGTATTTACATTGAAATCGGACCATTAGTTGCCGAGATAAATATTGTCAATAGAAAATGGTGGGTTGTTTTGGCGAGACTTAAAAAACTTCAATTTTCGTGTTTCTTTTTCTTAAAGCGGCTGTGTCTCAGCAACCCGAGGTCCTTTCTTCAATGTCTCGTAGACAATTGTATAGCAAATTTCCTGAACTTTTCAAAAAAAAAAAAAAAAATATTTTTAGAAATGGTCACTCATGGTCACTATTTTTAAAAATCGAAAAACTGCAAATATTTCGCAAAAATCAAACATTCGGTGGCTATAACTTTAAAACGGAGCCCTTTATCAAAAAATGTGTAAAGTACTTTTCGATTGCAAATTCAATTTTATATAAAAAAATTAAGTCAAATTTGTTTTTGCATGAAATTTCGATTTTTTCCAAAAACCACTATTTTTCAAAAAATCATAACTCGGCGGCAGATTTTTGGACCATACTCTCTGTAAAGCTCAAAAGTTGTGAGTATTTGTCCTCTAAAACATATAAAAAATCTCGAAATTAGGAAATTGAGCTTTTGTAAAAAAGGTTGATTAGAAAATCTGCAATTTTTTTTTCCGTGTACCTTTTTTCCGAATAGTTCCTAATAATACCTACAACTTTGCCGAAGACACCAAATTGATCAGAAAATTCACACAAAAGCTACAGCTGTTTGAATATTTATGTACCATTGTAGCAGCCAAATTTGTATGGAGACTGGTATGGGTGAACCAATGACATAAAATAGCTTATTTGGTCATAGGGAAGGCCCCCACAAAGTTTGAGCCAAATCAAAAAATACAAATAAAATCCATTTCCGGTTTTGGTCGAGAATTGCTCATATTTGCTTTGCAATTTCGGCTTAACCAAGCGAGTAACTCATTTGCTTTTCCTGCTACTGAGAGGAGCACCTCGTGTCGTGTAATGGGCCTGAAGTTAGAAAGTGGTTTGAACTAAAATAAACCAAGTCGCTGCAAATTTTAGCAAAGTATGAAAAGGTTGCACTGAAGTTAGAATAACAATCAAAATGTAAGTGAATTTCCCCAGTAAATCCTAGTTCATTCCAAATGGAAACAAAACAATTAGCATAAATTTGCATATGATTTCAGACTTCTGCGAGCGCCACTTAAATCGATCAACCTAATCCCAACCAGGTCAGGCACTCTGCACTCAGTGTGTGAAATGGCCTGAATCCTGAATTTCTAGCATTCCACATGGAAGCTTCATGGTCGCCCCTCCTCAACCCTCCAGCCCACGTGTGCGCAACATAATTGGATGGCGCTTTGCATGTGAGCATGCGATGGGTAATGCGCTTCATTATGAGAAAACCCCATCCCCAACCTCCCCCTGTGCTCATCACTTTTTATTCCCACGCTAGCAAATGAAACTTTGCTCGAAAACAACAATGAAAGAGGGGGCCCTTCACTATCACACATGACCCATGAGAGGACTCGCGCGAGGGAGTCCTTTTGTTGGCCAATCGTCGCCGTCGTCCTTGCCTGGAAAAGTGCTCCTCTCGATGGGAAAGTGGCTCACGCCGGATGTAATTAGGGGAGAGGTGTCTATTTTTGGCGGTGATGTTTTATTGACTTATTTTTTTACATCAAAATAATGCTTAAAAAGTCATAAACACATAAAATTCAATAGCTGCACATAGGAAACTCTCCCCTATTTGACGACGCGACTTTGGGCGTCCTTTCCCCGGGGGACCACTCGAAAAAAGGGGGGGAGACACCAGATAAAAACACAAAAATCTCTTCGAGGGCTCTGTTGTTGAGCTCGTGATAGCCCCTCCGTGCTGCAACTCGTCATAAATTTAATTTATGGATAGTAGCACGTACAATCTATGAATAAACATGAAAAAGGGGGAGGTGCTTTTTTTGACTATTTTTTTCAAGGGAAGTCTTTACCGGACAACAAAACCATTCACCAGAAAGGATGCGTCCCGGTGGGTTGTATTCATTGTGCTTTTTTTTCGAGTTTTTCGAGTAGTGCAAGTGAAATTGTGTACAAAAGCGACTGTGGTTGAAATATTTATGGGTGAAACTGGCGGTTAATTGAAAGGCAGTTACCGGGACTGGGAAACAGTGAATAAGCTGATCGGTTTAAAATTACGAGTGCCGTTAACAATGCATTGTGAAAATTCTTTTGTTTGGGATGTTACATCGAACGTCTAAAGTTTTTTGGCGATTCAACCGATTTTCATTTTATTTATGAAATTTGATTTTAGTTTTGGTTTAGAGTTCTCTCCCAGAATCTTCTACCCACGTTGCACTGTCTTTCTAACAACAAGTGCTTCTTTTCAATCCTTCCGAATCAAAGTAAAGCTGCTTGAATCCATAAAATCGAGCTGGAAACTGCACAATCCAGTCGCACTTCATTATGCATTAGCTCGTGCAAGCAGCGACAAGCACAATGTTAAGTCGTAAACTTTTATGTGCATCGACAACGACCAGAACCAGAACCAGAGAAGAAAGCTTGCAGGGTCGTTTACGTTAATCGAAAAGGTGTAAAATAAATCGGTTTAGTGGTTGTGAGTGTGCATAAATCATGTCACAGCATAATAGATTTTGCAAATGGCGTTTGCTTTATTGTTGTTTCAAAGCGTACTGCATATAATCAACCAATAAACAACATCTGTGCGCGCATTTGAAGATCACGCTTCCTCGTTGGACAAGTCTTATTAAAATGATAGAACCGTACTTATCTCGATCCAAGCCGACCACTCGTCGTCGGCGTCGTCGGAAACGAAAGCGGAAATTGTTTCCACCCCCTCACATCCGGAAGGCGTCACCCAGTGCCCGGAAGGTTACTCCAAGCTTTTCTCATCGTTCTGGTTCAGAGGCCAGTTGATAATAAATTCCCATCACAGAAAGATTTTTTTGGTTCCTTTTTTTCGCTGTAATCGATTGTAGCAGATATTAAATCGCATAAATTTGGGGAAATCCGTTTGAACGTTGGCAGAGGAGAAAAAAAAAACGCTTCCAAGATGGCTCTGGCAAATGGTTTGTTGGCTGTGCCAATGTTCGGAAGGCTTTGGTGGAGAAGCTTTGCAGGCTTTTTGGGACCAGCTGTGAATTTCACTGTGTCTGAGTTTTGATTTTGTGATTTTTGGGCTCTGCAGGATACTGGAATATTTTTTCTTTATGTAATATGACAAAACTTCTGTAATATGTTGATAAATTTAAAACTACGGACTCGATTTTCGGCTTTTTTTCTACTGATCATTTTCCGTAAACTGGGGCGAATCGGGACTACAGTTTGATAGGGACAGCATATTTTAGAGCACTTAAAAGCATTAATTTTTTTAATGAATGAACACATTCTGTTGCTCTGAATTTGGTCTAACCGAAACCACCTCAAAAAAGCATAATATTAGACTGCAACATTGCTAAAACTGCTGTCCCAATCCACCCCATGTGTCCCAATTCGCCCCAGATGACGGTATACACTGTCCGTTAAATTTTTCCCAACATAAAACTTAGCTGGCCTAACATATTTAGTTATCAATTTGACTAAATCATGGTGTAAGTTTTTGGAAAATATGCCTCTGTAAGAAAAACCAATTTTAGTTTATTTTTGAGTGAGGAGAAAAATATTGCTTTCCATTTCTAGACATTAGGTGATTAGGTCCTATAAACATATGGAAGACCTGGATTATATCATGTTCACCTAGGATCGAATAATGGGCGATTAAGAGCGGGTCCACGAGCAAAACATACCCATCTCGCATCGACCTCACCAATTTGCCTCAATTTTCAAGGTTTGTACATATAAAACTAGCATCTGGCCAAAATATGAGCACTCTTCACAGCAAATAAAGTAGTAAAAGGCCTGGGTGTAAAATAAATTTTGCATTTTTTTATGAAATTATATGCAATATTACACCCTGAAATATGTAGCTTATCAGTATGGGAAACCTACTTGATCGAAATGTCAAGTTCATATGCGTTTACCCTGGTGGCCGAGCGGGCTAAGGCGCCAGTCCTTACTGTTGGTGCTGGGTTTGAATCCCATCGGTTGCATCTTTTTTTGTGTTAACCAAAATTGTATATGCATATATTGAATTTTGGAATGTTAAAAATTTGGATGGTTGAATATCACCTCTTTTTTGTGTAAGATTATTCAAAATATGTGTAAAAATGTGAACCTGATGAAAATTGATCAGAAACTGATAAAAATTCACCAACCCCTGATTTAAAATTACACTTTTTTTACACAAAATCTGTCACCATTTCCGGATAATATCACCATCATTTTTTCCGTGTAGTAGCTTTGTTTGTATGTTTGCAAACACTACACAGCAAAAAAAAGTGGAATTTCGGAAGGTTGAAAACTTGGTAGGTTGAATATTACCTCTTTTGCCTTACTCACTATAATGCTGCTCGAAAATTGTACATTTGAAAAACAGCTCGTAGACCTATATTCATGTATACCTATCGACTCAGAATCGAAAACTGAACATTTATTTAAAATTTAATTCATTTCCAAGGTCACCAGAAATGGCAGCTTCTTAATTTTTTAAACTTTAATTCATTAAAGGGTCAACATTTTTATGCACGTTTCTATTGTTAAATTGACTCAGAAACACGAATATGATAAAATTATCACCGAAAAATTTGAACTAAAGGGACCCCCGAGCAAAAATTAACAACCAAAAAAATCATTAAAAGAAAAAGTGTCTTTTTTCTGTGTTAAACTGCCTTACCCAAACCGTTATCAGTCTGTGTGTGTGTGTGTGTGTGTGTGTGTGTGTGTGTGTGTGTGTGTGTGTGTGTGTGTGTGTGTGTGTGTGTGTGTGTGTGTGTGTGTGTGTGTGTGTGTGTGTGTGTGTGTGTGTGTGTGTGTGTGTGTGTGTGTGTGTGTGTGTGTGTGTGTGTGTGTGTGTGTGTGTGTGTGTGTGTGTGTGTGTGTGTGTGTGTGTGTGTGTGTGTGTGTGTGTGTGTGTGTGTGTGTGTGTGTGTGTGTGTGTGTGTGTGTGTGTGTGTGTGTGTGTGTGTGTGTGTGTGTGTGTGTGTGTGTGTGTGTGTGTGTGTGTGTGTGTGTGTGTGTGTGTGTGTGTGTGTGTGTGTGTGTGTGTGTGTGTGTGTGTGTGTGTGTGTGTGTGTGTGTGTGTGTGTGTGTGTGTGTGTGTGTGTGTGTGTGTGTGTGTGTGTGTGTGTGTGTGTGTGTGTGTGTGTGTGTGTGTGTGTGTGTGTGTGTGTGTGTGTGTGTGTGTGTGTGTGTGTGTGTGTGTGTGTGTGTGTGTGTGTGTGTGTGTGTGTGTGTGTGTATGTGTGTGTGTGTGTGTGTGTGTGTGTGTGTGTGTGTGTGTGTGTGTGTGTGTGTGTGTGTGTGTGTGTGTGTGTGTGTGTGTGTGTGTGTGTGTGTGTGTGTGTGTGTGTGTGTGTGTGTGTGTGTGTGTGTGTGTGTGTGTGTGTGTGTGTGTGTGTGTGTGTGTGTGTGTGTGTGTGTGTGTGTGTGTGTGTGTGTGTGTGTGTGTGTGTGAGTGTGTGTGTATGTGTTCAAAATTCTTGCCAAGTTTTCTCAGCACTGGCTGGACCGATTTTGATCAAACCGGTTGCATTCGACTTGGTTTAGGGTCCCATACATCGCTATGGAATTGTTTGAAGTTTCGATAAGTAGTTCAAAAGTTGTATATAAAAATGTGTTTTCACATTTATCCGGATCTCACTTATATGCATGAAAACTATGTCCGGATCCATCATCCAACCCACCGTTAGGTAATCAAAAAACCTTTCCAACGAATTCAAAACATTGAAGATCTGGCAACCCTGTCTCGAGATATGGCCACTTAAGTAATATTTATTTACTTTTTGGAAACCGGATCTCACTTAAATGTATGTAAACTATGTCCGGATCCACCATCCGACCCATCGTTGGTTAGGTTATCAAAAAACCTTTCCAACGAATCCAAAACATTGAAGATCTGGCAACCCTGTCTCGAGATATGGCCACTTAAGTATTATTTATGTACTTTTTAGAAACCGGATCTCACTTAAATGTATGTAAACTATGTCCGGATCCACCATCCAACCCATCGTTGGTTAGGTTATCGAAAAACCTTTCGAACTAGTAGAACTTGACCTATCCTTCCGGTAAACTTCGTAAGTGTCATCAAATAGCTGGATAGGGTATGAGACTGTAACCAAGTTTCGGTAAAGGCATAAAGGTCATAAGAAGCATCGGAGCACGCGAGCTTGTATTCAGCTAAGGAACTATTCAGGCCGCCAAGATTTTGGTAGTAAACAGAAAGAATGTCTCGTCTGGTATTCGATGTTACGGAAGCGAGAGCTGAGCAGGGCTTTGATTGCTATGAACGACGCCTTGAAGTGAACGAATCGACGCTAACAAAGTCGGGCCAGAATGCTGAGTTGGTAATAACATTGGTAAAAGCTACAACATCGGGCACGGTAACTTTGAACGACACGAATGTTAGTGGTCGAGAGTCTGAACGAGACTCAGAAGTCAGTCGTTGACAGTTTAAGTTATCATAGCTCCAGCCGGTACGGCTTTGGATGTAATTAGCGATTTGCTCGGCCGTTGTTGCGGGGTCAAACGGTTTAACATAGAAATGCTTGCAGGTAAAAGCCGGGGCAGTTTGCTGAAGAGGAGGAGCCAAATTGTGTTGAACTAATGGTGGTTGTAGGAAGGGCTGTAAGTGGGGCTGTAGCTGCTTCCGGTTCCGGGGACGAGCAGCTTTTGTTGTGGCACAGATTGTGGATTGTTGTTGATTGGTTGCACTCTAGTGTTGGCAGCAAGCGAAAATGCCGTACTACTGTTGGCTGCAGGAAGATGGAACCCAGCCAATGTTGATTGTGATGTTTGGAAGGCATTGTGAGCTTGTGGTTGTCCAGACGCTGATCGAGAGCTGCCAGATTGCCGGTTGGTAGTGGATCCGAAACGAAAACTGGAACGGTTGGGAATCCAAATGAGGGGCGGCAGCACCTGCGGCTTCGGCCGGACATATACCCGAACGAGCATTACCTGCACGGAAGGTTAAAGGTGCGGAGGGCGCGACTAGGTTCGGCGTCGGTAATCCAGGTAGGGTAGTGACAGTTGCGGCGCTGGATGAGCAGCGGGTCCCGAAAGCACCGGGTTGCGTCGAATAGTTTGCTGGAACGTTTTGGAAACCGAATGAGGGGGCGGCAGCACCTGCGGCTTCGGCCGGACATATACCCGAACGAGAATTACCTGCACGGAAGGTTAAAGGTGCGGAGGGCGCGACTAGGTTCGGCGTCGGTAATCCAGGTAGGGTGGTGATAGTTGCGGCGCTGGATGAGCAGCGGGTCCCGAAAGCACCGGGTTGCGTCGAATAGTAAAGTGAGAGTGTAAACGATGTCCAGATCCATCATCCAACCCATCGTTGGTTAGGTAATCAAAAGACCTTTCCAACGAGTTTAAAACATTGAAGATCTGGCAACCTTGTCTCGAGTTATGATTACTGAAGTTATATGTGAGTCGTATTTTTCTGGATCTAAAAAAAAATAGCTGAAACAAACCACTCATATTACCCATTGTTGGTAAAAAGTGAGGAAGGCATCAACCACGTAGGTGGATTAAGTAAGTTTTTTAAAGTAATATTACATAAACAATGTGTAAAAATGTGAACCTGATGGATATTCATCAAAAACTGATGAATATTCATTAATTCCTGATGGGACCATCCATAAACCACGTGGACACTTTTTTGTGAATCTGTTTCCCCCCCCCCCCCGTGGACAATTGTTCATACAAAAAACTTTTTTGTATGGATCGTGGACATCGCCACCCCCCTTAAGTGTCCACGTGGTTTATGGATGGTCCCGATGTAATATTACACATTTTTTTTCGACACAAAATCTGTCACCATTTCCTGATGAATATTGCCATCATGTTTTTTTTTCCTGTGTAGTTTGACAGAAAAGATATTCTTCAAACACAAAAGTTTGTGTTTTATAACAAAGTTTAATGTAGCTGCTCAGGATGCCTGGTTTTGAAATTTGATTTTTGCAAGGTTGTTTTATGTTTTAGGTCTGGTTAAAACATATTGTTATCATATTATTTTTGCGTATGAAGACTCCTTTAACTTCAAAATGCTCAAATGATTCCCTTTTCTCTGAAAGCTCATCACCGTCTAGACCCTCAACAACTCCATAATCCAGCATTATTTCTGGTCAATTAATCATTCAAGTTTTCCCTCGAGCACACCAGTGCAGCACCCATTTTATAGTGTCACTTGTCCTCCGTGCGACAGCAGACAGTGTCCGACTCTCGAAATCAGCCCAGAGTGCAGTTTGTGTTCCGACGAAGAAAAGCTCCCTCCACCCACCCCCCTAAAAGCTCTCTCCGCTTCATGACAAGCTTCACCGCACGACCGACCATTCTTTCGCTGGCGCTCGCGACCCAAATTCATTGTTTGGTTGGTGCTCTGGCCAACGTCGACGCCACCGCCTTGCATGAAGACGTCGCGACGCCCTAGCGCGTTCTGGTACAGTGAGACCCTGGTGGTTTGACAATGTATGGTGTGAATCGTGAGTGTCACCTGTTGGATTGACAAAATTGGTTATTTAAAATTCAAAATCATTACTTAACTTCATTTCTAATTTTGAACGTTAAACTACCGAGGTTACACTGTAAGCAATGGTGCAGTAGCGGGTCATCATCAGATAGAGACCATCGTTGCACCACCATGGCAATGTTCAAGCTTGCCCATGGTTTTCACCCTCGGACGCGCGCGCTTTGCCAGAAAGAGTCGTAAAAAATTGGAAAATCTCGTTATCATTCATTACACTTTTGCTCTTCCACTCACAGACAACTAAGGTTCGTCGTTTGACCACACAGGATTTTTTGTGTGTTTCTTTTCTAAAAAAAAAGTGAACGCGTTTCGCTATGTCGATCGAGATAAATTTTGTCGAGCTTCGAGAACGAGCAAACGTGTCAAGTGTTTCGTTTTTCGGTTTGGGGAGAGTTTGTCTGCCACCCACTTGAGCGGGAAACTGGGGCAAAAGATGCTTTGTGGAAAGGGGGAGGTGGGTGCGTGATTGGAAAATTGTTCCCCCCAGTCAGCGAAGTAAGTCACGTGCAACCCTGGGAAGAAAATGGAAAACGTTTGCCACTTTTCGGTTTTCAGTGGTTTGGAAAAATGAAAAAAAAAAGAAGGAGCAACTCAAGATGCCACGTGCACAGGCGATAACAGGCGTATCGAGACGGTTTAGATGAATCACGATTCGGCTGTTGATTTTTAACACCTAAAGGACTTAATCGTCCGGGGAACATCGATTAGCAGTTAGTGTTGGTTGGTTGGAAGGGCACGTTCTGAGGCGATTGCTGTGGTCGATTGGCAAGCGTTCAGCAAGAAATGTTATTTTCAAAAGGGCAATCTTGAGTTGATGGAAAGACAATTAATTGTTTCGTTATCTGAATTGTTTCTCATACTAATTGTTTTTAAAGTTCTTTACAAAATTTGTACGATTTATCTGTTTTAAATTCACTCTTTACTTTTGGTTGATTATCGATTGAAGAAATGGCCAATTCTTAAAATCCGAGAAAATACAGTTTAAATATTTTAAACCTAAAAAAAGTAGGAAAGGTGCGGCCAACTTTAGACCTTTTACGAATCAAGTAATATATTTTTTTTTGTTATATTGTGAATAATTCTTTAGTGTATTGTTAACGTATTTCGTATTTCAAAATTATCTGTTGGACGATGAATTCACTTAGTTTTTAGCAGAAATAAAATTCTAGTGTTAGATGGCGGTACAGCAACATACCAAATCCACTGAAAAGTTACCTTACAAAAACTGACTTAATCCACCTATGTGGTTGATATTTTCCTCAAAAATAAGAACACAGATATAACTTAAGTGGTCATAACTCGAGACAGGGTTGCCAGATCTTCAATGTTGTGGACATCGTTTGCATACATTTAATTGAGATCCGGCTTCAAAAAAGTACATAAATATCACTTAAGTGGTCATAACTCGAGGCAGGGTTGTCAGATCTTTATTGTTATAAGCTTGTTGGTAAGGTCTCTTGATTACCTAACCAACGATGGGTCGGATGATGGATCCGGACATCGTTTGCATACATTTAATTGAAATCCGGTTTCAAAAAAGTACATAAATATCACTTAAGTGGTCATAACTCGAGACAGGGTCGCCAGATCTTTAATGTTGTAAGCTTGTTGAAAAGGTCTCTCGATTACCTAACCAACGATGGGTCGGGTGATGGATCCGGACATCGTTTTCATACATTTAAGTGAGATCCGGCTTCAAAAAAGTACATAAATATCACTTAAAATGGTTATAACTCGAGACAGGGTTGCCAGATCTTCAATGTTGTAAGCTTGTTGGAAAGGTCTCTCGATTACCCAACCAACGATGGGTCGGATGATGGATCCGGACATCGTTTACATGCATATAAATGAGATCCGGATATATGTGAAAACACATTTTTATACATAACTTTTGAACTAGTTATCGAAAATTCAAACAATTCAATAGCGATGTATGGGACCCTATACCAAGTCAACTGGTTTGGTCAAAATCGGTTCAGCCAATGCTGAGAAAACTCAGTGAGAATTTTGGTCACATACATACATACACACACACATACACACACACATACACACACACATACACACACACACACACAGACATTTGTACAGTTTTCGATTCTGAGTCGGTATGTATACATGAAGGTGGGTCTTCGAGCTTTGAATAAAAAGTTCATTTTTAGAGCAGGATTATAGCCTTACCTCAGTGAGGAAGGCAAAACAAGTTTCATGCACTTTATAAAATGGTCAAGAAACACACCCTTCAAATAGTAAGGTCAATGGTTGACAATAACAAAATTACACAAATTGTTACACATTTGTGGGTTATTGGAGTGCGTGGGCTGACTGTATTTATGCGAAATATTTGATTCTGCAACAAAGTGTGCCGGCAAAGAGTGTTAATAATACAAGGCCCAAATGTTCATTACATCCAGGAAATTGAACTTCATCAGGAAAAAAAACTATTTCAATCCAAAAAGAAGACCCTTTCTTGAGATGAATGTGATACCAATAAGTTGCGCAAACAGCAACTGCATACCCAGCACATGTGCCCGTGACCATTCTGTCCGCTGTCAAGACACTCAATATGGGTTATGTTTTTTTTGTCGTGTTTGTGCCCGTGACAGGACGCAAACATATTTTGTAATATTGCAAGGAAACACACATTGTGCCGGGCAGGAACGATGAGTTCTCATCATCATAAATAAATTTCTGCTGACAGTGGTGACGATGCAGACACACACACATTCATGTTTCACGCTTCTCCGGACTCGAATGCAGCCAGAAGCTTTCTCCTGTTAAGTGAAGCTTGCCAAATGGGAGACTGCATCCCAAGCGTCAAAGAGTTTGTGTACCAAGTTGTCTGGTCTGCAGCATCTTCAGCAAAGGTTTCGTTTTTTTCTGGTACAATTACACAGTATAATATTTAAAACATAACTGTAATTATCTATATATAGAATTCAAACATTGGAGATCTGGCAACCCTGTTTCAAGTTACGAACACTTTAGTGATATTTATGTACATTTTGAGGCTGGATCTCACTTATATGACCCATCGTTGGTTAGGTAATTGAAAACCATTCAAGCGTGTCTAAAATTTAGAAAATCTGGCAACCCTGTCTCATGTTATGACCTCTTAGTGATATTAGTGTACATTTTTATTCGGAATCTAAGAAAATTAGATGAAATTGTGACCAAACCCATCATATCATCCATTGTCGGACCCCACACATTGGTGGATTTAGTTAGATTTTTTTTTTACAATTTCGAGGTTTTGATCAAAACCTAGATTTTCTACAACATTTGAGTTTAGTTTCACAAAAGTTATGTCTTTTATTATAACAATATTGTTCACACAATTTTCAACAGTGCCCTTCGCCAGGGGGACTAAAGTGTCGCCTGTGCAGCATATTTTTATGACAGACTCGGGAAGAACTCCCTGCTGCTTCCGGTTTTTTGTCCCTGCAGGCGGAAAAAATATTGGAAGCGAAAGAAAAAAATAAGCTAACCAACCCGGGACAAAGTTGAATAGTTGCAGAGGCAGCACACTCCTCTTAGCAATCGTTCAAGAGTGTGTGTGTGGGGTCCCAGGCAGTGTGAGTTGATGATGATAAAAATGTTGGAAATAGTTTGTGTTTGAGTGGGATTTGTCGTGTGATGGGGAGGTCCGGAAATAAAAAAAGAAGTACGGAGGCTCGTCCTAGAGACCTCTCAGGGTGCAAAGATTGGTGAGAATTTATTGCCACGTGCACGAGTTGTGGATATGAGGGTTGGTTTTCCAATTAGTATCAGTTTTTTTGTGCATTCTTGATTCTTGTTTATTTGTACTTAGACAATATTTTATTTTTAAATCCTAGTCATGATTAAATTTTAATTTAAACATTAAAAAATCGAAGCGAATCACTTTATCGACATTATTTAAATTAATCTAATCTAACCTATTTCTGATTCTGTAAATGAATCACATCTAACAAAATCAACAGAAAAGTGAGAATGCGTGGATATACCGCACCAAACGCTCTGGACCAAAATCATACAAAGTAATCAGTTATCATCATCACCAATATTTTTTTTAATATGAAATTCTATGAAAAGTTACCTTTACCAATTTGAAACTCTCAATAAAAAAGCTCAACACTAAAGATCAATTGTGCAAAAACCGGTACAAACAACTGTCAAACTGCATTTTGATGGTAATTCTTCAAAGCAAAATCCAGTCACTTGGAAAATTGTTTCTGACGCAAGCCAAAACTTGAGAATAGTTTATAAGTAGCATTAAATACTGGTGTCAGCGATGCTTTATGAAACTTGAGCTGCTTAGGAGCTGCTTTTTCTTTTCGTGACACAGCCAAAAATTAAATAAAAACTTTCCTCCTGTTATGGGGCAACAACCAATGAAAGTCAAAGAAGCTCTAAAAAGTTTCGCTTTAATCCGATACTGCAACGTTGCGGATATTTGTAACCTGCAGACAACAAAACTTCCCGAGAATCGATGTGCACAAAGATTACCGGGGGGCTAGCAAACAATGAGCATCTTGAGCAAGAACTGCAACTGCTCAGGGGATGAAGAAAAACTTTAAATTTATCGCTCCCAGGTTGCCATTTTCACCTCTGCCATCAATGGACTGCAGCTTGAAAATTGCCCTCACTGGATTTCCACCGAAAAATGTTCCCTCCACCGTTATCCCAGTGCTCAGGACTGAATCCGGAAATGCACACCCCCGGAACCGGCAGAAATCGACGGTGCGTGCTTTTGTGAGGAGGTGAAGGTCACCCGTTTCCGGTTTCCGGACTGCAGATGTCCCCGGCTTCGGGGCACAGGTTGAGAAGGAAGCAGCCAGCACCGGCACATTGTTTCTGACAGGGCTCGTTTGAAGTCGGTGCGCGCAAGTTTGGTTGCGGCGGAAATTTCAACTGAATAATGCATTCGGCAGGCAGAAAGGTTCAACTTTTGTGTGCGCGTTTTCTGCTGCGGAGGCCGTTAATGGCAGAGGACTCGGGCAAATAAGTTCTGCCTGGAGAGGACATTTATCTTTGGATGTGGTGTTTGCAGACGGGGATTGGAATAAATCTCAGTCTTGCTAATACGGTGGTAAATATTACGATGGTGAAATTTGTTTCCTAAATGATAGATAGATTTTTTGATCACTTTAGATTTCTTAGGGACAGGGACAGAAATCTAAAGTGAATTGCATCTTTTGAACTTATGCACCAAACGAACATGGAGAGATACATCGGCAACACTTCGTGAAATAATTTCTGTGAACCTTCTCTTAATTTGTAAATTATCAGTTGTTCTTGAATAATATAAAAAGGTTTTCTAATATAATATATTTTTCGCTATTTTTGTTTTATGAATTGTTGTAGAATTGTGTTCTGATATAAACCGCCGTTACGTAAATCAATAAAAAAAAATCAAATATTTTAAATCCAATCTTATAATATTTATTTTTATAATCGTACAAAAAATGCTAGCTGTGGACCCCCCGAACTTGACATCTTTTTTGAACATTTTTATTGGTTGTTTCCGTTATGCTTAAAGGAAATGGCTATGCACCAGGCGCTTCCATATTCTTGTAGATGGATCATATAATTGGGAGGAGACGCATGTTTTTTTAAATTGTTCGATTTTTTATGTTAAAAAATTTACCACATTCGCGTCAGTCCGCGTGGACATAAAATCAAATTCTGTCGATTGCATCGGATTCGGGGAAGCATTTTCTCTGAGGAACCGATGAGATATCGTGTTTCCCATGACAAAAGTTTTGTTTTGTCGAGTAGTGTAATAGTAGTTTATGCAACAAGTTGCAAAAAGAGGATTTTTTCAGCACGAGTCGTACATTTATCCACGGAGGTTCACCGAGTTGGATAAATACGAAGAGTGCTGAAAAAATCAAGTTTTGCAACGAGTTCCATACAACGTTTTTTGCAATTCCGAAAAACACACACTGAGTGAAATTTTAAGTCAAATTTTCATGTATTTTGTCAATAAATCGATTAAATAAAAAAATGTTGAAAAGTGTTACTTTTCGAAACAAGTGCTGAAAAGTTCAAATTTGATATTTTTGGCACCCAAATGGATGCTTAAAATTACTCAAGGAAAATTGTTTCACAATGCTGTTTATCCAAATGTTTCCCAAATAAGCAGTCACCACAAAAGTCTATAGGATCATTCGTAAAATTTGCAGAATTTTACGATTTTTTTCAAAGTGCATAGTTGAGTTAGGGGTCAACAATTCCTAATGTTCACTGAAAAACTATTCTTAAAATTCTTATAACTCGCGAGGACTGCAAAATAAGGATTTTGATGTTTGCACGTAAAAATTTTAATTAGAAAATCAGTTTTTATATGTGTTCCAATTTATTCTGATATAATATACAGCTTGCCGAAGACACCAAATCGATCTGAAAATCCCTTCAGATTCATATTTTTTAATATTACCATGACTATTTTGTATGGTGGTGGTTAATTTATTTCAGGCAGCTTCAACATGTTTGTCATTCGCTGCCTATTTTGTTTGACTTGGCAATAAAACTGTATGGAGAACTATTATAATTTCTAAAATTCCAGAAATAAACAAAATTCTAACATTCGAAAAATACTCAAAAATATAAAATTTCAGAAATTTAAAAGAATCTAATTTAAAAAAATAAATTTCTAAATTTACAGAATTTGCTAAAACTACAAAAAAAACTTAACATTTCTTAAATTCTTGAAATTGCGAAAATTTCAAAAAATCTGGAAATTGTAAAATGCTACACCTTTTTTTATTTTACGCATTTTTTTTAATTATCGAATTTTAGGGATTTCTGAAATCAGCGAATTTTAAAAACATTTAGATTTTTTCAAGATGTCATAGAGTATTGAGAGTTCAAAAAGATTTTTTAAAATTTAGAAAATTGAGGAATTTTTGGAAATTTAGGTTATCAAATAATCTGGAATTTTATAATTTCCCTTTTTTATTTAAGGAATTTGAAGAGTTTTATTAATGTTTGGAAAGTTGAGTAAGATCTGGAATTACAGATTTTTGTAATTTTATGAATTATCGAGCTAAAAACACTTTTAAGACTTGAGGACGCTTTATAATTTTTAGTAGCAAGTTAGCACCATCCACCATAACAAAATCCAAAATAAATATGGGTTTTCCCATTGATAAATGAATTGAATCGCATTGCGCAAAGTAGGGACTGAACAAATCGTTCCCAAACTTTGGGGAATAGTTAAGAACCCCAATAGGAACTGAAAAATTGTTGTGCTTGAAAATAGATTATGTTATTACACTTTAATGTTTCGCTCATATTAAAAAAAAACTATGAAGAATAGATCTATCAAATGTTTGTCCATTTGAAACATATTTTTAGAAATATTTCCATGATCCAATTTCTCAACTGTTTTCAACATTTACTTTATCAACACTCCTCACTAACCCATCTTAAAGCATTTTAAGTACCACTCATTAGAAAGATAAACGAAGGGACTGTTTCTAGACAAAACAAAAAAAGGCAAACTCAAGTCTAAGCTGCCTCCGGCCAGACGCGCTGCTTCAACTGTGAAAGTTACGACTGGACATTGGGCGATAACTGAAAATTCTGCCCAGCAGCATTGGGTCAAGCTCCCCCTAATGAGCTCATTAATTTTCGTCATCATGAAAAATGACATTCGACATTTCGGGGGGTTTTGGGACGATTTTCCTTTCCAACAAAGTCTTGAGCTGTTTTGCTTTGACTTTACTGTTTTGAGATGCTGATCAAACAGTAGAAATTCATGTCTTACTTCTGTTTTCACAACGACTTAAACGAACTAGGTTTACGAGCACTTTGACTTAAACGTTTCCCATGTTTAGGGGTGGTTGAAACTACGTCATTTCAATTATTTTAAATGTCAAATTAAACAAGTGCTAAAAGCAAAACATGCATTCTAACTTTAATTATCTTAAAGTGAATGTTTAAGACTTTGCCCTCTGATGGCATATCCTCTTTCAGGTTGACAATTCCTGTTAATCCTTTTTATGTTTCTTTCAAAACAAAAGACACCACGAAATAAAATTAAATAATTGTGTTTTTTTTGCAAGAATTGGTGGTAGAGGACATTTTCCGATTGTGTCGCGCGCGCGCGTTTTATTTTTATTTCCTCGTGTAGTGACGTTGTTGAGTGACACAAGTAGGGAGATTGAGAGAGTTGGCCGCGGAAAATCTTCCCATTTCGAGCACAACAAGTCATAAAATTGAATCGAGCAGTAACATAGCAGGGAGCTGGGCTGCTGGGTGGGTGAAAGTCCGAATGTTGTCCGAATGATTTTTTACGGTGCTCTGGGTCATAAAAACGAATTAAAGTGCTGTTCCGAAGGGCAGCACGGTGAAATTACTCTCGCGTCCGTCGTGTGTTTTTCGCTTCCTCCAAATGATTCCAAATGACCTTTTGCCTTCGCTGTCGTTAATTTGGAGCCGTTGATGGCCTGAATTTTCGGGTGAATATTTATGAATTTGTTTTCCAATCAGCAGCGATTGAGAAGCAAAAAAAAAGTTGGGATTTTTTTTCCAATGAAAATCGACATAAACGGACTAAGAGATGAAAGGAAAACAACATGTAAAATGATGAAAAATCGTTCGAAAGCTGAGAAGCTGAGTGCACGAAATGTAATTGATTTTGGTGCACAAATTTCAGATATCCTTTCTAGCGATTTTCAATTTGTTTAATTGAACCAATTTGGGTGGTTGCAGTGGTCAGTTCAAAAGGAGTTCAATGTTTTTGCGTGTAAGTTCCATCAAAATAGCCACTAGCAAAGCTAAAAACTAACATAATCCACCTATGTGGTTGGAGCCTTCCTCACAACAATGGCTGTACACAAATTTCATTTATTTTTTAGATCCAGCATCCAAAAAGTACATCGATATCACCTAAGTGGCCATATCTCGAGACAGGGTTGCCAGATCTTCAATGTTTTGGATTCGTTGGAAATGTCTTTTGATAACCTAACCAACGTTGGGTCGGATGGTGGATCCGGATATAGTTTACATACATTTATGTGAGATCCGACTTCCAAAAAGTACATCAATATAACTTAAGGGGCCATATCTCGAGACAGAGTTGCCAGATCTTCAGTGTTTTAGACTCGTTGGAAAAATCTTTTGATAATCTAACCAACGATGTGTCGGAAGATGGACTTGGACATAGTTTACATACATTTAAGTGAGATCCGAATATATGTGGAAACACATTTTTATACATAACTTTTGAAATACTTATCGAAACTTCAATCTTTATAAAACTCGATCTATGGGTCCCTAAACCAAGTCGAGTGGGTCTCTCTACATACATACATACTAGGATGTAACAAAAATGACTTTTTGGCGGGCATTCAGGGGTTTGTTCCGGTGGGCATACTGAGCCTAAATTCCAAATATGAGCTTGATTGGACGTAACAGGAGCTGGCGCTCCGCCCTTCAATTTTAAATGGGATATAACCCGTAAAAAAAGATTTTTTTCAAAAATGTTACTTTTTGAGGCGTTTTGGCCACCAATGCGTTTACCAAAAACATCACTGACGTGTAGGCCAGATCCTTGCGCATCTTTTGGTATGTATAATATTGAAGTTTGGAGCATCCTGGAGCTCGGTACAGACCTTCAAAGTTTGGCATTTTTTCGAAAAATTGGCCCCGGCAAAAAAGATATGCGTCGCATCTCGCGACGCCCGAGACGCCATTTGATTTTGCTGAACAGTTGACAAGGGAAAAAATGTTAGAAAATTATTCTAGCTGTTTTAGTTTTTTTTCAAAAAAATGTAAGATTCGCCGAAAACAACATTTTAGAAAAAAAACTCTTACAGCCTAACAGTTCATCGGAAATTCACTAAAATTCCAAATAATGCTCAACATGATTCTAAACGCAGAGGAATGCATTTTAAATAAATTTCAGCGATTGTACTTTAAATTTCATTGATATTTTGAAGTTTTTTTTGTTTTTTTTTTTAATAAAGTAATGTTTGCCCCTAATTACTCGAGCCAATATTTAATGATGAGGGGGGAGGGGGGAGTTGGTCGACAAAACATTGTAGAATATTTGCAACAGCCTTATTCCTCCGATTTCAACATTTTGTCTGCCTTTATCAGATGGTAGTAAATCAGATTCAATAGCCAACTGTCTCTAGAGAATAATCAGGATAATCAGTTCGATTCTCGAGGGAAGGTTTCTAAGTGCAAAGTAAGTTTTAGGGTCAGTTCATAAAAAGGGTCATCATGATTTTCAAATTGGAATATGAAATACTTATATTTATGAAATTATTACAGATTTCTACTTAAGTTAAATTTGAACGTTGTTTATTTTTTCTAAAATTGTTTGATGAAAGTTTTGACGATATTTACTAGTTTCACTAACATAGAAACGGATTAAATAGTTATAATTATTAAGATTTTTTTATCAAAATATTTTTGTAGTAAAATGGGCATCAAAATATTAATAAATCATAAGTTTTTGTATTAACAAAAAAAGACGAGAATGAAAAAGTTTGAAATAAACCTTAGTTTCGAAAATGTATAAAATCACTTCACAAGTTGCACATGATCATTCAAAACGGGTCTGCGGGCAACAAAAAATTACCTCGCGGGCCACGTTTGGCCCACGTGCCATACTTTGGTCACCCCTGGTTTAAGCCCATCAAATTTCCTACACCCAGAACATGGCATCGGCATACGAGAGGATAAAGAGCACGATTCGGTAGTTAAATTATACTGTGTGCGGACTGAGAGGATAAATCCCGAAATTACCGAGAGTACTTTACTCAAGGTTCATTTTTCGATAAAGTTTATCTATCAAAAAAAAAAAAAGTACCGGTACCGAGACTCGAACCCAAGACCTTCGGCATATTGAACCGTGCCTTTGCCGTATGGGCCACCATGGTTCGGTGACTAAGTGGCGGTCGTTTATCCATATAAGCCACTCATAGGATGAACTGTTCCAATGAACGAATGAACACGCGAGAGGACTATACTCTCGCAATGTAGCACTTTCCTCGCGTTTCTTTTCGTGAGGACTATCCCCTCGTTCTTTAACTTTGGGTGTACAAGTTAGTCTTTGAACACTTTTTAATATGATGCAATGGTTTTGAGATACAGCAATACTTAAAAAGCGAACTACAAAAATATTTAAAACACTTACGCCCGTCTCAAATGTCGAGTGCAACTGGCTCCATGTACACAAAAATGGCTTTTATATGCGTAGGATACAGCCATCCCACATATTTGGAACACCCACAAATTTGGAACACTTTTATGACAATTTGTCAATAGCATGCCAAAAGTAGTTTCTCTGTCGACCTTACTATTTTTAGAACCTTCATTTGGACATGATTTTGCTATTTTACTAGTAAAATTAGTACTTTTTGAACAAAAAACTTCATTCCAAGACTATTTTGTCCAGAGCTGCATAACATTGCCTCCAAATGGCCTGTTTCATAATTGTGGGATGTTATTGTGCCTCCCACAATTGTGGAACATCTGAATTTAACTGATATTTTCACAAAAAAAGTTATCAAACCATGTATAAAACATTACTAAGCTTGAGTTTCATCGGTTTTGGTGTGTGAAGTCATTATTTGGTAATAAATATGTACTCCTGGAAAGATCCAAAGTTTGTTTACATTCGTAAGAAAAAAGTGTTCCGAATTTGTGGATTTCAAGGGTCAAAGTAATTCTTCAAAAAACTTCATATAAAAGTTAAAATTTGCAGATGTTCGATACAGCATTCGAAATATCGCAAGAAAAGCTTTCAAATGAAGGTAAAAGCGAATCATTAAGTTCAATTACCGATTTGCTATGATTTTTTGAACATTGGCCGATCTGGAAACCGTTCCGAATATGTGGGATGACTGTAACATGACTCCAAGTTTTATTGAAATCGGAGAGGGTCGAGAAAAAAATCCCCGAAATGAAGAGTTGAGCTCGAGGATGCCAGATTTTAGGAATATTTATTAAGAATATTAATAATTGACATTTTTAATCCATTTTTATGAAAAAAAAATCAATGCTAGAATTCATAAAAAATCTTGATTAAAAAAAGTGCATTTTGTTGCCTCAAATACGCTGACAATGATTTCCATTTCAAAAGCTCTCGTCTCAACCCAAATCTCTGTGCCTCGTTAGCATCAGCTCACGTTACAAAGCTCGCTGCAACTCTGGTTCTGCCAGATCGTGCATCCATTTGCAGTTTCACCCACATTGCAATTTTGTTTTGTTTTGTCTCTCCAGCTGAATCTAGCTAGCTCCCGCACGATCAGATTAATCCTGCAAATACAACTACTTCGTCACACACATGCACGTTCGGTATTTTCGCTGCAAAGCTGCGAACTGGGAAACCCAACCCTAGAGTGAATGTTTATTCGTGTGTGTGCCACTCGAAACTACTTTTCGTGCTTTTCAATTTGGAAAACTATTGTTTAAACATCGTTTTCCGCTCATCTTGCTGCAGTTTCGCTAGTTCTGTTTTTTTGGGTTAGGTTGGCAACACTGCGTTGCTGGTTGTAAAAATTGCACGCGGCAAAAGTTGCTCTCTGCTGGCAACATCAATGGGCAGACAAATTCTACTGAACCGTTGAAGGGGTGGCGGCGGGAGAGTCTGCCAAAGGAAGATCGTGATTAAATATTTGCTTAAAATTTAGTTTAGCGGCGGCCAACTTGGGCTAGCTCAGAAAAAATAGCTTATTTTTAAAGCTCTCGGAACTTCCTGGCTCTTTTCGTTCCTTTTTCGGTATCGTAAAACTTAAGAAATGCTCTTGTTTTAATTAAGCTATGCTTTCTTTCTCTTTCTCTACTTCCCTTGAGTCCCCGTCAAGTGGTGCTTGTTTTGTGGCGCTTGAAAGTGCTTCGAAGCATGGCAATTATTAGCGCCAGACCAAAAGTGACATTTGAGGGTCGAGGGATTCATCTGGCCAACGCCGCAAAAACCAGCTATAGCTGGAGAGGAATTTGACGAAGTGGCTTCTGGATTTAACCGGAAATTGACTCAATAAGCTGTTGTGCAGAGGCTGCAGTCTTGATTTGGACGAGATTGGTGCTCATCATGTCGGATTATTTCATTGTTCAAATGTAGGAAGTTGGCTTCTGGCTAATAAACAGCTTTCATACAATTGTGCATACATTTCAATTCTAAATGTAGATGCTAGTGCATTTGGAGCTTTCGAGTAATGCTTGAAAAGGGATCTGCTACTGAATGGGACTGCTCGATGTTAAAAAAAACTGTCTGTCAGTGATTATTTCCGAAAAATTTGATCGCTCACACACAGCGCCTATCATGATCGTCATTGCATGGCGACGGTCGGTGAACGTAAACATACCACCCAAGCAGCCGCCCGAACGAGGCAACGTGCTCTTTCTCTTTCTCTCGTTTTTCGTCTCTCTCTTTCTTGTGTTTGCTGCGTGGTAACAGAATTCATTTGAATGCGATCATGGAAGAGATGATTAGAATCTCGGTAGAATGTCAAACGACCGTTCTCTGAGCAAATGTATTTCCAGAGGGAAGTCAATGAGAAGCACTCCTTCGTTTGTGTGTGAAACGATCGAAAGTGGAATGTCAAAATCAGGTTGTCGAAGTGAAGACGATTGGATTGTTATGTCAAAATGTATTATCAAGCTATTTTTGTTTTGTTTTTATGACCGTTAGTATTTCACTATTTATTCAAAACAGTTTAATTTTCCTAACTTTACTTCTTATTCACTATGTTCTTCACATAAAATTATGACAAGACAAATCAAAGATGGTTTACGTGACAGAAGAGAGAATCCGCCAAAATTTGTGTTACGTAATTTAAGAACGCACCCAAAGAACAAGTGTTAACATTTGACAATTCGGTAGCCTTTACGAAAGTCATACAATGTTTTGAAATCAAATTCAATATTGATGTTTTGAAAACTCAAATCAATTGCCAAACATACGCTTTGAAAAATCAAACATAAGCCGGAAACTAGTGTTTGCAAATCATCCATTTCCATCAAACTAAAGAAAACTCCCCTTCTCAAACAAGAAGCTCGCCGTCAACCAGCTTTTATTGGGGCCATAAATTTTTGCCAAGCACTTTCTGCCATTTCCGCCCCGAAAAGCATCGCTCTCGCTAGGATAAGAAAAACTGTAGCCAATGTTCAGCGAGCCTTGCGAATCAAAACTTTGTATTTATCGTGTGGAAAACGATTTCCCACGGTGTGGCCAGTGTTGCGTGTAAAAGACCCCCCTTCTCGGCCTAAGTCCCCCGAAAAAAAGCCTCTTTTGCTGAAAAGGTTACGCCGATCCCGATAATAGTTCCCGGTCGTCGTGGATCACACAAAAAGGGTTCCGTGAAAAGAGGGGTCGAGGAAAATGCTTTTCCGCGACCAACGACGACGATTCTGTTTTACCGTTTTCGTTTCCGGACGCCGGAGCTTTTTCCACCATCGTCAGCATCTGGCGATTGGGCAAAAGTGGAAAATTGTGCCCAGGTAAGCGATTCCGTCGATTCCGACCCTCTCTCGCAGAGAGTGGTGCCCACCGAGTATGGTTGGAAATTTTTCGAGCGACACGTGGTTGGTGTCTGGTATGTACATAAATCACGGCGGAAATGAAGGCTCGTTTGGAGTCTTTCGACGGTGACATTCGTACACAGTTGGGGTGCCGCTTCATGTGTGGAAGTGACAGCATTTTTTTCCTGAAATTTATTCATTGTTATCAATGACAATAAATAATACTTTGGGACGATTTGAAATGAAGAAACACAATGTTAAATACAGTTCAGATTCGATTACACACAAAAAAATATTTGTGAATGTTTTATGATGTAACACTTTTGGACGTCATTAAACATTTAAATTTAAATGCAATTTGATGTAAATTTGCAACAAATTATACGTAAAAACATTTTACGTGTGATTCAACCGTTTGCGTCGAATCTCAAGTTTACATCAACTGAGTTTACATGTGATTATAATTCACATATTTTTTTCTGTATACACAGTATTTTGCCTTCCTCACCTCACTGAGGCAAGGCTATAAAATCACTCGAAAAATGAACTTCTTAAATACGACTCCTAGATATACCTTCACGTATACCTATCGACTCAGAATCAAATTCTGAACAAATGTCTGTGGGGATGTGTGTAGACGTGATTTTTTTTCACACGATTATCTCAGAACTGGCTGAACCGATTTTGGCCGGATCCACCTTATTCTGTTCGTTTTGGGGTCCCCTAAGACCCTATTAAATTTTATTCTGTTTAGTTAAGTATTTAAAATGTTATGCCAAGAAAAAGATTTTTGTAGACACAAAAAAGGGTGATCTTTTGCCTAACCTCAAAAGGCCGGGTCTTTTTGTTTACGTGCGAGAGTCGCGCCAGATGCGAAACGCCCAGTTGCCACATTGCTTCAAATGAGAGTCTGCATGTTTTCTGAAAAAGTCTGTATCAGGTATATATTTTTTTCATAAACTTATTTTCATTATTACTTTGTAAATGTGAGGAAGGCACCACCCACCTAATGGTGGATTAAGAAACGTTTTTTTTTTTGTAAATTTGTATGCTGTAACTTTGGAAGGCTGAAACACTTCATTTATGATGTAATTCTACCTCAATTTAAACTGAGAAAGTTACATTCTACTAGAAAAGTGGGAAAATTACACAGTAACAGCTAGGTAAAATTACAAAATGTACTGCATTCCTAGATGAAATACATATTACCATATTTACCATGATTTTATTGCTTTTTTGCCAGAAAAAAATTGTATAATTTTACCTCTGAAGATGTGTAATTTTACAACTTTTTAGGTGTAATGTCACTTTTTACGTCTGATTTGAGGTAAAATAACATCATAAAGAAGTAAAATTTAACCTTTCTGTTACGATGGGAAAGAGGTTTCGGAGTCACAAAATGTGGGAAAGTTGGTCGATGACTTAGGTATGCGTAGTTATCAAACCTAAGTGGAAAATAGTCTTTGTAATAATTTCCAGATAAATGGTTCCGCGTTTCTTATAGTATTCATTGGTTTTGGAACCAGTTATAGAAATTTGGTATTTGAACTTAACTGGGTAATTCTCCGCCAACTCACACAGCAGTTGCCCCGACCCCTCTTCGATTTGCGTGAAACTTTGTCCTAAGGGGTAACTTTTGTCCCTGATCACGAATCCGAGGTCCGTTTTTTGATATCTCGTGACGGAGGGGCGGTACGACCCCTTCCATTTTTGCACATGCGAAAAAAGAGGTGTTTTTCAATAATTTGCAGCCTGAAACGGTGATGAGATAGAAATTTGGTGTCAAAGGGACTTTTATGTAAAATTAGACGCCCGATTTGATGGAGTAATCACCGAAAAACGTATTTTCATCGAAAAAACACTAAAAAAGTTTTAAAATTCTCCCATTTTCCGTTACTCGACTGTAAAATTTTGGAACATGTCATTTTATGGGAAATTTAATGTTTCGAATCTACATTGTTCCAGAAGGGTCATTTTTCATTTAGAACAAAATTTTTCATTTTAAAATTTCGTGTTTTTCTAACTTTGCAGGGTTATTTTTTAGAGTGTTTTAATGTTCTACAAAGTTGTAGAGCAGACAATTACAAAAATTTTGATATATATACATAAGGGGTTTGCTTATAAACATCACAAGTTATCACGATTTTACGAAAAAAAGTTTTAAAAAAGTTGGTCGTCATCAATCATGGCCGTTCATGGTCACCCGCGACAGACACGGACGACGAAACAAAGAGAAACGCAAAAAGTAACTTTTTCAAAACTTTTTTTCGTAAAATCGCGATAACTTGTGATGTTTATAAGCAAACCCTAATGTCTATATATCAAAAATTTTGTAATTGTCTGCTCTACAACTTTGTAGAACATTGTTACACTCTAAAAATAACCCTGCAAAGTTAGAAAAACACGAAATTTTAAAATGAAAAATTTTGTTCTAAATGAAAAATGACCCTTCTGGGACAATGTAGATTCGAAAAGTACATTAAATTTCCCATAAAATGACATGTTCCAAAATTTTTACAGTCGAGTAACGGAAAATGGGAGAATTTTTAAAACTTTTTATTGTTTTTTCGATGAAAAATACGTTTTTCGGAATTCTGAGTACGTCATCAAATCGGGCGTCTAATTTTACATAAAAGTCCCTTTGATGCCAAATTTCTATCTCATCACCGTTTCAGGCTGCAAATTATTGAAAACACCTCTTTTTCGCATGTTCAAAAATGGAAGGGGTCGTACCGCCCTCCGTCACGAGATATCAAAAAACGGACCTCGGATTCGTGATCAGGGACAAAAGTTACCCCTTAGGACAAAGTTTCACGCAAATCGAAGAGGGGTCGGGGCAACTTTTCCCGATTTCGTGTGAGTTGGTAGAGAATTACCCAACTCTTAAGATGATTTAGAATGTTTAAATACAAGATGGCGGACATAATGCCGGTTATGAAATATTGATTTTTTTTTTATTTAATAAGCAATTAACCATTCAAATTTGGTCCACTAAAACCACTAAAATATGGTAGCAGAACTCGAATTTGATGTTGAAAATAAGAAAAATAAAAAAAAGAAAAAAATGTCATGATTCGATTATCTGAAGTCCCATGCAAAGCTCTGGATAATCGAACTTCGGAAAATCGATTCTGGACTGTACTTAGTTTATTTATTGGGAACACACTCCAAAACAGTATTAATTTTCGAAACAGATGCGGAAAAGCTGAACTTTTCAACACTCAAATGGATGCTGAAATGCACATTTTAGTACTGATATTCTTGGCGAAGAAAAGTAGGGTGTTTTGTCACCAGAAAAGTTTGAAAGTATTTTCCCAACAGAATTGCAATAACAAAAATATTCCCAGTACTGGAACATCATCTAATTCCAGCGTGCCTCTAATGTTGGCATGTCAGAACTTTGACATTCAATTAAAGCTAATTTAAAGCGTTTTCAACTGAAATCGAGTGACAAGTAGCTCAATGAGAAGTGAGCAAGCAAGTTTCTATCAAAAGTTTTGCAAAATTAGAGAAAATCAGCAAATTGGATGGAGTTAGGAGCGAGTGCCTAACCTGCCAAACATACGAGAATTTCCCCTAACTTCAAAGTTCAAGTTCCTGGGTATTAAAAAAATCATTGGTTTCATTGGCAACATGTTAAATCTCCGAAAATGAAATTATTTTCCTTAGATCTAATCTAATCTAATCCGATGAAATTTATCTCTTAAAAGCAGCTAAAAAATGATGCCGCCAAAAAAGTTTTTGTCTCGGAATCCAGCTGAGTGTAGAAGGCCTGGGTGTAATGCAATGCTATATAAAATTTTATGTAATATTACACCCACAATTGTTTAGCCAATCAGTATGGGACCTTCTTGACCGAGACGTCAAGCTCATATAGACGTTTTTTCATACTTACTACTCCATCAGTCTGATAACCGAGCGGGCTAAGACACCAGTCCTTTCTGTGAGTGCTGGGATTGAATCCCGTTGGTTGCAGCTTTTTTGTGTGTAAAAAACTGCACATGCACAGTTAACTTTTGTTGTCCAGTAGGGTGACATGTGATTTTATTTATAATTCAACTGAAGCGGTTTGAATGTAGGTGGTGCAGTACTGCCCAGAAAATTATATCACCTGGATTTCAATGCAATTCACAGTAAAAAAATGTGAACTTGGACGGATTTTAGTAGGTTGAATGTTTCTTCTTTTATGATTCAATTTAACCTAATTTTAGACTGAAAAAAAGACTTAACAACAGAAGATGTACACACAAAAAATAATTCCGAATGTTACATCATTTATGATGTAACACTTTTGCACGTCATTAAACATTTAAATTTAAATTCAATTTGATGTAAATTTGCAACAAATTATACGTAAAAACTTGATTTTACGTGTGATTCAACCGTTTACGTCAGAGCTCAAGTTTACATCAACTGAGTTTACATGTGATTATTTTTTACCGTGTTGAGTAAATTCACATATTTTTTCTGTGTACCAATTTCCAGATGTAATATTACCATGATTTTTTACTGTGTTTGAAAAAAAAGTTTTGACGCATTTTTCGCATAGTTGTCTCATTACTGTTGAGGAAAAATAATGTTTTGCTATAGAAAGGATTCAAATCAGAAAAGCAATTTTTCCGCTTTCCCAAAGCAACCGTCCCCAATCTCGTGATTCAAGACAACGGCCAGCGCTTGTTTGGCAACATTGCCGGACAGTGACATGATTTAGGCTTCTCCCAAATGCATTTCTCGTCTGCCAACACAATCTTGCCAACAGCACAGCACAGCATCAGGACAAACAGTCGTCCGTCCGTCCGTCCGTCGGCCGTCACCAGGGTAATTCCTCTACTGATGTCAGCTTATCTTGGGGCTGTCGTTTGGCCCTTTTCCGACCTGCAGTACAACCGAGGACACGAAAAGTAGCCTTCCGAACTTTTGGAAGGAACAATGTTTCCCATTGTCATCGCAAACTGCCTTCTCACATTTGGTGTGAGCAGTATTGCACATTGCTGCCCGGAGAATCGCTGCACATTCCAACTCGGTAACTCGGCACTTGACTCGGCGAATGAAATCTTGCCCGGGGGACCGATTTCGGCCTAGTGCTGCTGCTGCTGGCAAGTGTAGAACAAGTTTTATTACGTGATAATTGTCAGCGAACAGAATTTTAATATCTTGCCGGGGCCCAAATTCCGAAAGCACATTCCAAACGGAGGGAGAATCTAGTTCGCAGCAATGCAGTAATTAAAATTTTTCAATTTATAACTACATACGTTCGCTTGCATGAGTCACATGGCACATGGCAAAAGAGAGCTTGTTGGAAACTTTTCCATGAGCGTTCTTCCGAGGCTCCGGAGACACCCTTGTGTTTGGACGAAATTGTTACTGAAGGAGTTGCTGAGATGCGATGGCAATTAAATCCGGTACAATGAGTGTAATCAAGGCGTACAAGCACTTGGAGATAAGCAATGTTTTTGAAGAAAATTGCTAACATGATGTCGTCCGACGAAGAATAGTCGTTATTTTCTCATATATGATCAGTATTTTTGATTCATTTCGGATTGAGCGGGAAACTAGTTATCAGGCTAATATAAATTTAATTTATTTTAGTTTTGTCGTTGTTTAGGTATTACAAAAAATCAGATGAGTCGATAAATTTGAAGATCTGGTAATTGGTGATTTTTGAAGCAGGATAACTGTGCTTTAAATGACAAAGTTTTAGCCAAATAAATAAACTACACCTAAAAATCTTTTTCATTCAATTTATTCCGGTAGAGTTGCTCTAAAACATTCATCGATATTGCATTCTTTGCGGCTTTTCCCACAACTACCATCATTCCCTGGCTAATCTCGATAGAACCATTTATTTTATCTTTCAGTTCCACGCCGAAACAAGGGAAAGCTCTTCTCGTGTTCTGGAGGATTCGTCCCCGCCGCTCATGTCCGGAGAGGTCCTCACCAAGACAAGCCATCCAATCATCTGCTACTAAGAATAGAAAGGGCAACCCCGAATAAAAAAGAGGAAAACCGTAGAAGAAGTTTCATTTTTCTTCGCCACTTTGAGGAAAACTTTGTTGCACGACGACAGAGGAAAGCCCTTTTTGTCTCTCTCGCTGTGGTGGGATAAGGGATGTGGCATAAGACGGAATTATAGTTATGATCATTACTATTATAAATATTATGATCGAATAAAACACTTCGTTTGGGAACAAGTGGCAAAGGAGTGGAAAGAAAAACGAGATAGTCACCACCCGGTGAGGGGAGGAGGTTCAGGGTATCAGCAGGTTGGTCGCAAGAATAGGCAAGGTGATAAAACATAATCCGATCATTGGCTTCGAACCCCCGGCAAAGGGAGGAAAGAGAGAACGAGACAAAGCACTTTTTCAGCAGAGACGAACTTTATGATTCCTTGTGGTTCAAGCTCAGGTGTGGGTCTTGCTAACTTTGATGCTTTCGATGAGTGGTTCAAAGGTCGTTGAATTTATTATACTGCTCTGACGAAAAGTGGTGTGGTGAATGTTGATGAGATTTACTTGGAACGGGATTAGAACAGGTGATTTTCCTTGTGGATTTGATGAAAATGAATCCATGCTGCATCCGAATTGGCAATCATGCAGGTGAGCAATTCTCTACCAAAACCGGAATTGGATTTTATTTGTATTTTTTGATTTGGCTCAAACTTTGTGGGGGCCTTCCCTATGACCAAAGAAGCCATTTTGCATCATTAGTTTGTCCATATAAATTTCCATACAAATTTGGCAGCTGTTCATACAAAAATGGTACGTATATATTCGAAAATCTGTAACTTTCGAAAGAATTTTTTGATCAATTTGGTGTCTTCGGCAAAGTTGTAGGTATTGTTAAGGACTATTTAGAAAAAAATAGGTACACGGAAAAAAAAAATTTCCCGATTTTTTTATTAACTTTTTTTTCACAAAACTCAAATTCCCAAAATACGTATTTTTTGATTTTCGAGATTTTTTGATATGTTTTAGGGGATAAAAATCCGCAACTTTTGAGCTATAGAGAAACATGGTCAAAAAATCTGCCGCCGAGTTATGATTATTTGAAAAACTGGTGATTTTTGGAAAAAATCGAAATTTTATACATAAAATTTTTTGACCTCATTTTTTTATGCAAAATTGAATTTGCAATCGAAAAGTACTCTACAGATTTTTTGATAAAGGGCTCCGTTTTCGAGATATAGCCACCGAAAGTTTGATTTCAGCTAAATATTTGCAATTTTTCGATTTTTAAAAATAGTGACCATGAGTGACCATTTCTAAAAATATTTTTTTTGAAAAGTTCAGAAAATTTTCTATAAAATTGTCTAAGAGACATTGAAGATTGGACCTCTGGTTGTTGAGATACAGCGGCTTAAAGAAAAGAAACACGAAAATTGTTCACCAAACAGCCCACCATTTTCTAATGACGATATCTCAGCAATTAATGGTCCGATTTTCAATGTTAATACATGAAACATTCGTGAAATTTTCCGATCTTTTCAAAAAAAATATTTTGAAAAAAATTAAATCAATACTAGCATTTTTAATGGGCATAATATTCAAAGTTTGGCCCTTTTAAAATGTAAGTCTTGATTTAATTTTTTTCAAAATATTTTTTTCGAAAAGATCGGAAAATTTCACGAATGTTTCATGTATTAACATTGAAAATCGGACCATTAATTGCTGAGATATCGTCATTAGAAAATGGTGGGCTGTTTGGGTGAGACTTAGAAAACTTCAATTTTCGTGTTTCTTTTAAGCCGCTGTATCTCAGCAACCTGATGTCCAATCTTCAATGTCTCTTAGACAACTTTATAGCAAATTTTCTGAACTTTCAAAAATATTTTTAGAAATGGTCACTCATGGTCACTATTTTAAAAATTGAAAACTGCAAATATTTCGCTAAAATCAAACTTTCGGTGGCTATATCTTGAAAACGGAGCCCTTTATCAAAAAATCTGTAAAGTACTTTTCGATTGCAAATTCAATTTTGCATTAAAAATGAGGTCAAAAATTTTATGTATGAAATTTCGATTTTTCCAAAAATCACCAGTTTTTCAAAAATCATAACTCGGCGGCAGATTTTTGACCATGTTTCTCTATAGCTCAAAAGTTGCGGATTTTGTCCCTAAAACATATCAAAAATCTCGAAAATCAAAAATACGTATTTTGGGAATTTGAGTTTTGTGAAATAAAAGTTAATAAAAATCGGGAATTTTTTTCCGTGTACCTATTTTTTTCTAAATAGTCCTTAACAATACCTACAACTTTGCCGAAGACACTAAATTGATCAAAATTCCTTCAAAAGTTACAGATTTTCGAATATTTACGTACCATTTTTGTATGAACAGCTGCCAAATTTGTATGGAAATTTATATGGACAAACTAATGATGCAAAATGGCTTCTTTGGTCATAGGGAAGGCCCCCACAAAGTTTGAGCCAAATCAAAAAATACAAAAAATAAAAATGGTCGAAATCGGCCGGTTTTGTAGAGAATTGCTCAGGTAAGGCTTTGAACTTCATTGATATCATATGAACTGGTCTAATTTGGGAAATACCACTTTTCAGACAAGCTTTGAGCACACTGTATCCTTTGTCACGAGCAGGTCAAGACATATTTTTATTTCGTGCTGAATAGCTTTAGAATGCCAGATAATAAAAAATTACATGATAACATTTTCGTTATATTATTCAAAGATCAAAACTTTTCATGTGTTTTTTAAATATTAGAAAAATAAGCAAAAATAATGTTGGGCCAAAGTCTCACAGGAAAACTTTATAAGCATGGCGCCTCCATATTTTGGTATAGGGCCATCTGTTTGGAAGGAGATGCATGGTAATTTAGAATAATGATCTTTTTTTACGTTAAAAAATAAAATGAATGAAAAAGTCTGAAAAACCCTCAACAAAATTTCAAATCTGAGAATAGCCCATGTTCCATGCAAAAATGACCGATTCTTCGGCTCCTTTTCAAAAAAAATCCAAGTTTTTTTCAGCGTTTTGGCTGTAGTGGCAAAATAAAAGAAGAAACCCCCCAGTGTTATTACATATTTTGAATGATAATTGATTTTCCTACAAAGAAATATCATGCAGAATGAACCATATAGTACCTGTGCTTCCCCTGAAATAAAAATGTAGCGTGACGGGACAGCATCGTAAAACTGGACTTTTAAAAGGCACACTACAAAAATCGCTACAGTTTTGCCAGTTTGATTTTTAAAAACTTTTGCTCTTCTATACATTATCACAAATTAAAATACGAATCTTTTGCTCCTTGAACTGAAAGATCTGGATGAAATTTGAGTTTTTGCCAGCCATTTCTTTTCGTGACGGGACAACGAAAGGAGCAGATTTATGAAAAAAACTCCTCTCCCGTACAATGGCTTACAGACCACTTTTGGTCAATGTTTTTGGCTTTTAAGGTAAGAAAACGCATTTAAAGCACATTGCAATTATTGCATCATGATAAAAATGATTTTTTTCACATTAAAAATCATATTGAAAATTGAAAAATGTGACATTTTATTGTAGCTTCGCTAAGAATCGGTCAAATGTTTTTTTTATATCGTCAGCTGTGTGCTATCTTGTGACAACGACTATTTAGTACTTTTCGAGAAAGTCGATTTTCAAAGTTTGATGATAAATATTTTCAAAACTATGAATTGTAGAGCCAAACTTTTTGAAGCAATCGGTTCGTATACTATCGCTTAACAAACGCTCCAAGTTTCAACTAATTTGGTTACACCAGTTAAAAGATACAGTAAATTATGTAAACAAAAATCTGAAAAGCAAGTGTCACAAGCGTGCCTTGAAAGAAAATTTGTACTACGTGTCACAAGTCGACGTCGTCGTGCTATCTTGTCGCACCCGCCATTTCGACGTTCCGAGAAAAACGCGTTTTAATGTTTGACCTTGAATATACAAAAACGAGAGCACGCAATGTAAACAATAACAAACACGTTTTGTTTAGCTGATCATTCTGTGCATTGTCCCAAAGTTTGGTTGAAGTTGGTTGCTGGAGTCCCGAGTTATAATTTTGATTGAAACTACTTTCATATAGGGGAACTATACCCTTTCTCAGCCTATTTCTATTATCGGCCTATCAGCACTTTGATCATGAATTACAGCTTTAATAAAGTGTTTTTGACTGTCCCAAAGTAATAAATAGCTCAAGTTAAAGTGAGCAAGCATCTTTTCATTGTTGATACATCTGAAAATGTTGATTTAATAGCGGAAAACGGCAAAAGTGATGTGAATTGGTCGAACGGCTTAGTGTGATTAAAATGGGTTTATTTCCCCTATAAAGTGACAAAAATGCACGGAGTTTTTTCGGTTTTTGTTGAATATCTCAGGATTGAAATCGAATTTTGGGGATCTGTGACGGTCAAAAGGTGAGGCATTGTAAGCTGCACAATATGGCGTTCTTAACTCAATTTGGCCCAAAATGCACATACGACAAGTTAGCACGATGGCGACAGAATTTCCATACAAACTGAAATAGACTTAAATCAATAGTTTAACCAACTTAATCAGAATATTTTCAAAAACAAAAGATTGCCTTGCCATCAGAAAATGTGTATCAACATAAATTTGTGAAAAACAAGAATTTTTTTCCACATTTTCCAACAACATGTATGACGTGTCACAAGTGTGCACGATCATTTTGATGATAAATTGGTCTATGTCACAAGTGGGTATTGCGATATCCGGGAAACGGAAGCGAGTTTCCAAAATCGGGTTAAAGCATCTTGTAGTGTTTGTTAAGTATAGAAAAACGTCATCATTAACTCATTTTCGACCAAAATGGTCTATGTCACAAGATAGCACACAGCTGACGATATTTAGAAAATTGTCCGAGAAAGAGGAAGGGAAGGTGGAGGGTTTGAAATTTTCAAAAAAGTGTCCACGTGTTTTATGGATGGTCCTTACGCAAAACTCTAAGATCTTTCTTTTCTAGAAAATCCTGATTTTAATTATTATGTTTTTCATTTGTATAACGTCATTTGGCATCATTAGTTTCTTCATACTAGTCTGCATACAAATTTGAGAGCTGTTCATAAAAAGTTCAATGAAAACAGTCGAAAATCTGTAACTTGAGAAGATAATTTCTGATCGTTTTAGTATCTTCGGCAAAGTTGTATGTTATGATTAGACTATTCAGAAAAAAAAGTTACACTTAAAAAAATAGTCGTTTTTTAATATTTTGATACTTTGATTTTAATAAATCCCTATCGAATTTTGACATTTTTCATATGTTTTATAAGACGAAACGTTCAAACTTTTTTGCTATAGGGAATGACGAACGTTTAGTGTTTGGGCAAATTATGATATTTTATTTTGAATAATAGCGTTTTTAGAATGAAAAATGCAGACATAAAAATTATTTTTAAGATTCAAATTAATAGTTTAAATTTAAATGTAGTTGTGTAAACTTTGTATGTTTTTTTTCCACATATTCTACCATAGAATGAAACCATTATCATTTAAACTGTAAAAAATGCGTAGATACATATTTGGGACATTTTAATAAATACTGCATACTTATTTAAGCATAAAATATTGGAATAGTTAGTAAAACACATTTAAAGTTGACTCCTGACGTAAACATTTTTTATAGCATTAGCATAGTCGCATAAACCAAGAAGAGCTTAAAAACCTTTTCTCGATATTTTCTAAAATTTTAAAAGTTCTTCTTTCCAATGTTTTTTGATGATCAAATATATAGATCGAAGCCTGCCTAGAAGCAAGGTTGAGGTGTAGATGGTTAAGGCAGCAATTTTCAACCTTCTTCTAGGCCGGTACCTCCTACCATGTAAATCAAGTAGGCCAGGTATCTCCGTTGAGAATCGCTGGGATAAGGGGTTACAAACAAGTAGAAAATCTCAAAATTTCATATTACGTCGAAATGGTTAAATCCACTAAAAACATGATTTCCAATCACTTATGAAAGTTTCATGAAGGTATTTCATGATCAAAGCAGGTAACAGAAGATTTAAGCTTGCAATTCTGCCATGAGTAAAGCAAACTGTCAGACTTTGAAGGCGCATTTCTCTCAACACAGAGTTGATTTACGGGTGCCACGATATTTCGAGATGAGATGGACCCAATTGGCTGAAATTTGGGGTGAATACTCTCAAGACAAATCCCGTGTGCATGACCAAGCCCGACCTTGAAATTTTGCTTTTTTAAAAACTCAAAAATCAAAAACCGACGATTTTAAACATAAAAAACTTAAAAATATTTTCATCTTTTTTAAAAATAAACTTTTTGAAAATCGGCCTTCGTCATGCACATGGGACCGGTTTAACGAGTCTTTACAAAATTTTGAGCCGATTTGGTCGAAGCAGTGTTGGGATATCGCGGAACCCGTTTTTTTAAAACTGCTTTCTTCAAATAGCTATATCTCAGTAGTGATACAATCAAATATCTTCAAATTTGTTTTGTTGATTGATGAAAATGTATTCTTTTTTTCATAAAATTATTTTTATTAGATCCTTTTCGGTACTGTGACCTGGTAAGGACCGAGTCGGCTTTTGTAATTACATTTTACTTAATGGCCTATCTACAATCACTTAGCTTAGAACATCTAAGTAAAGTAGTTACTTAGGAAAGTCTGCAACTTACGTTCGTCATCCACAATCAACTTAGAAAACTTGCTGGGCTGATATACGTTGCTATGCAGTTGTTTGTTTACCTTTGATATGGAAACGTCAACTTACCGTAGATTTTGAAATTTTCCAAACCAAACGTCAGTTTCTAATTTGATTACTTTTCCATTGTAGAAACTCAGATTCATTTCCATTGATTCAAATTCCTAAGCTAAGTGAAATTTTCTAAGCGTAGTGATTGTAGATAGGCCATAAAGCTAAGAGTAATTACAGAGGATCTTGTGTAAATGTATACTTTAATGCCCTGAAAACAGATTTAAAAAAAATTAAGTGTGTGTGCTCGTACCAACCTTTGACTTTTGTTGACGATTTGCATGTAGGGTAGAGTAGTCATCAATGAGACACGGGGAACAATGATAAAATGGCTCTCACAAGTCGTAGTTTCAACCAATCAGGCTCATATTTGGGGGAAAGGTGTGTCTACTGGATACACGTCTGCCATATTAGTAGCTTTGGTTATGGACGCTCCCTTGAAAAGTAATTCATAAATGTTTGATTCTGGGGTGTAAAAGTAAATTATGGAAAAAAATTACTTTTTCGCTCGTAGGCTACCATTTACACCAAAACTAATATTTCTTCAAATTTCTTTCGACGTTCCATAGGGATTAAGTTGGGCTACAATGTCATTTCATTAGATTTGGCCAAAATTTAGATTAAACTCAGAATCCAGGGCTGTCTCATTGTTCCCCACTCATTTCAGCCCATGGGTAACAATGAGACACTTTGATTTTTCTTCAATAAACTTTTCAAAATCGATGGAAATCTTTCAAAACATGAATTAAAAGTGATTTTTGGCATATTTATAGAGTTTATACTTCATTAAACCAAAAATACAAAGTTATTTGGTATTAATATATGGATTTTACAAAATTGAAATACTTTTTAGTATAACTTTTGTTATTAAAAGTTTCATGTTGGCAAAATTGCTCTAAAATGTTCAAGGCAAGTCACCTGCAATGAAACAATACAAAAACATGATGTTTTGCTAGAAAAATGTTGATTTTCGTAGAGTGTCTCATTGTTCCCCACCTGTCTCATTGTTCCTGCCAAGTGCGTCTACAATGAGACAGTTGAATAACTCTGGCTGCAGATGTCGGATCGATCTCATATTTTTGTCAATGTTAGAACACATTAAAAGAATGATAATGCAACTAAAAGCTCATTAAAACATGCTGATGGAAAAATCAGAAAAATCGTTGAAAGTTGAAAACCAAAAGTGTCTCATTGATGACTACCCTACCCTATGTAATAGTTTCTACCTTAGATTACTGCGGGCGTCAACAATTAAAGTTCACGTACGGTGATACGACCGCAAGATAATGGTGCATGACAACCTTGATGACAACCGTATAACAAATTTTTGGCTGTTGTCAAGGGTTGCCTTGAGTTTTCAGCTGACTTTTTGGAAAAACAAATCAAGTTGACAGTCATGTTGACAGTCAAATCAACGTAGAAATTCAAATTTCTCAACCATATATGGATATTTTTTGCTTTGTTGTTATTTCGACCTGTCTCTTTATGACGTCATTTCAAAAATGTCTTGAACATTTTTGGAACTATTCGATTGATGATTGAAAAAATATCGATATTATAAATCGAAGATTTTACCTAACAAACGCTAAATTGAACTTTTTGCAAAACGCGTTAACGCAATCATGAAATTATGATATGTTGTCTATTCTGAATCAAATAATTTATCTATTACCCAATTGAACACCATTTCAATTTGAAGAGCAGACTTTCTCAATATTCCAAACGAACCATAATATTCCCGCTCTGATTTGCAATTGACAAGGCCAAACACTTCACTTCGTTCGGAAAACGTCCGAAATCGCACTTTATACGCAGTGTCAAGTTTAATTGTTTCGAACGCGAGAGGGGTTTATTAGTACAGGTCAGTGATTTCGGGCACACACGCACTTCGCCAATATAAATCCCACCCCTCGGTTCAAATTGGCGGTGTGTGATTATTGATCACTTTGCCACGTGGCAACTCCATCAATTAAATGTGGGGTGAAGGGAAGGGGAGAGGTGGAAACATAAAACACTGCAAAATAACATATCTGGCCACGGCCATGTCAAGCAATCGAACGGACGCGCAAATGCCGTAAGCGTCCTTTGGATCCGATCCGATACGATTCAATTTGATTGGGGGCGGTTTGGAGTTTGAACTTGGACGAGGAGGAGGGGAAGGTTTCCAGCAGAAGGAGAATTAGAGCCGATCAATCAATTCGCTATTAATAGTCGTGCCCGGGTGGTGGCAGTCCAACTGGGCAGTGGCTATCAACCGGGAATGTATGTGTGGGAGGGTGGTTTTTTTGTTTGTGTGTTGAGCCCTGCTACCCCGCGCAATACCCTACCCTTCATAATAGGTGGGTGGGTCCAGCGAATGATGATTGCTTTCCATAGTTGCAGGGAACGACTATAGTCCCGGTCCATCAGGATCAGCGTGGAGAATTTTAATTAATTTTAAAGAGGATAATAAATACAATAAAGAGTGATTGGCACTTTGGCAGTTCAGGATCAGCTTGTTGAGCTTCTGCCGCATTCCGGAGGTCGGAACCTAGTGTTTGGATGATGCTACCGCGTTGAGCGCATTTGAAATTCAGTGGCGAATTGTGGCTATGGAAGTGCAACAATCTGGTTGTGCGCATAAATTTATAAAATAAATCGATAAAGACCACGTGAAATTGTCTTGATGTCAGTGATGGGATTGATACGGGTTTGCAGAAATACATTCGGCAGAATTATGGCAGATAAAAAGGCAGTTATTTTTGGCAGAGCAGATAGCAGTGTCGCTGATTTGTTATCAAATAGAAAACCAAATGACCAAAAGGTCATTAGGCAGAAAATCTTATAAGGCTAATTGTGATATTACAATCGGCAGATTTTCTCATAAAATGCAAGTGCATTTTTTGCACTGCCAAACGGCTGATAACGGAAACTAATCAGATAAAGACACTAAATGTTTTCTGTGAAACGACTGTAGTGAAAATTATTTGGCAGAAAAAAAAAACGTTCTGCAGCAAATCAACAATACAAATTAGATTGTTGAAATATTATCGCCAGAATATTGAATTTTGCAGAAAACATTTTTAAAATTGTGACAGATAAAATCAAGCAGACGTGGCCAGTTAGCGAAAAGTTTCATCTGCGACGCAAAACGATAGAATATAATTAAGCAGGATAGATACTCAGATTTTTCTGCTGAATTTTGGCAGAATTCTGCTGAAATCTGAACAATTTATTGTTTGGAATTCAGAAAATTTGAGAAGTATTTTATTCAGAACACGTCTTTTATTCAACATTCTTTTATTCCGTAACGCCAACTTGGGACTTTCTTGCTACCTCTACTTCTTGTAACACAGTTCCCATACAATTTAAAATTTATACGAAGCATAACACAGCCGTACATATTTTTTTAACCGAATTCAATTTTTCAACTGCTTCGGCAAACTGGAAATTACTGAATTCGGTAAAAACTTACTGATATTCGGTAAGACGTTCATTATTGTTCATCATACAACCGAAATTCGGTAAAATTTTGATCATTTTGACCATGGGGCGATATCTATATCTCACTACAGGCAAAACAATGCCAGAACAAAAGGAGCTGTCATTTACGGCACCAAAACAAAGCCAGAACAAAAGAACAGCTGCTGATTACGGAACCGAAACAAAGCACGCGATATAAATCTCAACCACCCAAGATGGCGGCCTTTAGCATCCTCCTGATTTTGACAGTTGGTTTACCGATATAAACTTTACGGATTTTTTAACTACCGAATTCGGTAAAAAAGTTTAAGTGTAATAACTTCTTTTTTTAACTGCGTTACGCAATAAAGGAGCACCCCCTTAACAACATTGGTAATATGGCGTTGTTTGTTTACTAACTAGAACGTTTGCAAACGTATAAAACTAGAGTAAATTTTCAAAACAACCTATGAGTTAATGGTGTCCTATGCAGATAGGACCTTTTGAAAATGTAATCTAGAAAAAATGTCTTGTTAGTTGAAATATCTTAAATTATTGAGTCTTAAGGTCGGTTAAAACACATAAAAAATTACAAGGCATTGGGTAGAAAATAAACATGGAGATTTTTCAGTATTTTTCTTTTTTTTTCAAACATTTTTGTCTCTAAAATTTGCACAAACCATATGAGTCAAAATTTATTTTACGTTTGCCTGCTAAAGATAATTGCAACAATTTCTACTTCACCCGTGCGGGGAAAACGACGATGGGGTAATTCATGCGATCCAGTTTGTCAAAATTCCAAAACTTCACTGTCAAACTTCGGTTCGCAACTTTTGTTCGTGTGAGAAGTTTCAGGCCGGAGCTCCGTGTTAAATCAACCGCGACAAAAAGTGAATATTCTCTCGTGAGAGATTTTGTGGATTAGAGCAAGACATTGAGCAGAAAATAAGCTCTCATTACATTCTCCCGTTTACTCAACTCACGCACTGGGGTTTATACATAAGGGAAAAAGAGGGTTTCTCGATCATGTCTTTAAGATGAACCATCCAATCACATAAAATAACAACGAGATTTTCTATTGAAATGTTAGATTTTAAGCTGAAAAAATGATTGTTTATGATATTTTTTTTTCATATTGAGCGAGATTTTCAAGCATTTTTTTTCAGTTTTTAGGTTAATACAAAGTTGTGTGCGTACAGTAAAATTGTAAACATATAAAAGGATTCAAAAATGGATGAAATTACAGCAAAAAAAAAGTTTTTATTTGTTTGTGAGAAGATTTACTAGTGAGTATTAGTGATTTTGGCAACCATTTCTGCTGTGATATTTTTGCTATCAGTAAAATCTAACCAAAACTATTCTAATTGCGAAAAAGCGTGAACTTCGAACGTCAGTGAACAAAAATCAACTCTTGAACATTTTCATGCATTGCAACGCAGTAACTAACAAATTGAAATATAAAATAAACAAAACAAAAACGAACCAGGTTGCAACTTTTCGGTACCTTTTCTTTATCTAAATCGAACACACGATTTCCGCGATCCTGCTTTACATTGTTCAGCCACGTCTCTACTGTTTAGGCTTGCGATTACGTTACTGGAATGTGTTTGATGATGATGCATCACTTATGATTGACTCAAGTTTACTTCAACTAAATCACACTCACACGATTACGATGACGTGAGACATCTGATTCGCTAGCGACAACTACCGGATGTAATTTGGACTAATTTGATTTGTTTTCAAGTTTTTTTTTGCGGGAAATGAACTTTTTCTTACTGTTTACGACAATTACAAATGAGAGGGCGGGGCACATTAAATAGTCGAATAGAGTAAATCAGTAATTCATTTTTTTTTTGTTTGAATTTTGTTTTGAGGTAGAATTTAAGTTTTCAGATTGTTGAAGTAAACTTACCTTGATGGTGGTGCGTGATCTGGTGTACAGAATCTGTGTGCCGTATTTGGTGGCCATCGCTTTGTGTCAGTGTTTGTTTTTTTGGTTGGCAACCCGGCTCTCAGCGCGAAGAAGCAAGAAGCGTTGCCAGTTTGGTGATTTTTTGTTGTTGTGGTGGTGAGTTGAGAATTTCAAGGCAAAATAAATCGAACAACTCAAAAGCGCATAAAAGCTTGAATAAAAAAAAACAAAAACAAACCAAGAAGAAGCACTGCAATTAAGACGAAATTTTCGCCCGTCTCATGGCACTTTTGGTCAACTTTTGCGGCATTTATTATAATTTCCTTGTGGTCAACACTTTGGTTCTGTCTCTACATTCGGGCAGCAGCGCCGGGCACTTTTGACGACGACGACGATGATGGTGTACTACTTCTATTTGCCTTGCTTTCGACGAGCAAACACTGGTGATGGTGGCGATGTTTGCAGACGATTTTGGTCGAGAATTCACTTGAAAATTTTTCGCTCATTTTTCGAATGTCGTCGGCACAAATTAAGCACACATAGCGTATGGTAAGCTTTTTTTTTAGGGGAAAACTTTTTCTTTGCTTTTTGTCGCTCTTTTTGTTTCGTTTCTCTGCGATGGCACTTGAACATGAGAAAATTTTTAAGTTGAGGTGGTGAGGGTGGTGAAGTTGGGGGTGGAAAGATTAAAACATATAAGACTGAGGCTAGGTTCACACATACACACAGATACAGTCACGATCACACATACGGCACAAAGAACAATCTACTCTGAGTTGTGTAGCTGATTATTTTTTAATTGAATGTTTGCCGGGTTTTTTGGTGCGCTCCAGTTTCTTTGATTGGAGCGGCAAATCCCGGACTGTCTGCTGCGGATTTATGTTCGTCAGCGGATGGGATTTTTTCCTACTTTCGAGCAAAATTAAATCGTATATACAGCATGTGGCAGTTACACTCAGGTGTATCGAAAAACGGAATTAAAATTACATCTCAACATCACTAAACTATGCCAAAATGATTCCTTATAATTTGTAAAAGCGGTGTCAAAGGATTGACTCTAGTCCAATTTCGCAGATTTTGGCATTCTGAAACCACAAATCGGACGCATGAATATCAAAAAAGTATTGTCATTTTGGTAACATTTCTCCAACATCGTTATTATTCAGTTCATCGATAGGCAGGAGTTGAATAAAACTGTACTGAACTCGATAATAATAATCTAATTGTTTGTCATTTTTATTAGTAAAATGTGACATTTCACGCTCTGAAATTTTGTCCAAAAATGTAAATCGATCCGAGTTGATCCGATTAGTGATTTAAAAAAAATGTTTTTTAAAGACTTTTTTACCAGCTTTAACGATTTATACCAACCCCTAACCACCCTAACCAATTTTGCTTAATGATTCGAACGATGGGGTATCTAAAAATTCATTTTTGTTGTCACCCTGATCGATGTTTTCGACAAATCTTATCAGAAGCATCAGAGCAAATTCTAAAAAAAACTATTTGTTGAATGTAGCAGTTCAAGAATTGTATTATAAGATTTTTTTTTTATTCGGACCAACATTTTCAGTTTTGAAAATAAAAATTTTTACGTATTGGTCAAATTCTGATGTCTTAGACAATTTTTTTTAATATCTTGGCGAGAATCAGATTTTTTTTCAAAAAAAAAAAAAATATTTTTGTGATGAGTGAGTGTATCCGATTTGTTTTTTTTTTTTTATTTTCGAAAAATCCCCACACACAAGCAGTGCACAAGCCACATCAATCGTCCAAGAAGTAATTTTTATGCAAAATAAGCTGAACATTCCGAAAAAATACCTTCAAAAGCACACGATTGAGTTTTTGGGGTTAAAAAATCGAAAAACTTGTCAAAAATGTTCAAAATCATAACTTTTTCAAAAAACTTTTTTGTGAAATTCTGATAACTCGTGAAGAATACATGCAAACCCCTTATGTTTATATATCAAAAATTTTGTTTTCGTCTGCTTTACAACTTTGTACAACATTGATACACTCTAAAATGTAACCCTGCAAAGTTAGAAAAAACACGTAATTTTAAAATGAAAAAAAATGTTCTAAATGAAAAAAATACCCTTCTGGGTTATTTCAGATTCGAAAAGTGCATAAAAATTTCCCATAAAATGACATGTCTAACGTTTTTTGACAGTTGAGTAACGGGAAATGGCAGCGATTTTAAAACTATTTTTTTACTTTTTTTTTTAGAAATATACGTTTTATTCGGAATTTTGAGTACGCCATCAAATCAAGCGTCTAATTTTACACAAAAGTCCCTTTGACTCCAAATTTCTATCTTTTCACGGTTGCGAGCTACAAATCACTGAAAAACGTGTCTTTGTAAAAAAAACAGAAAAATGAAAGGGGTCGTACCGTCACAAGATATCGAAAAATGGACCTCGGATTCGTGATCAAGGACCAAAATTACAAGCCAAAACCCTGCGAGAATAAAAAAAATCAAGAAGTTCAAGCCGAAATTCTTACTGGATAGCTGCCTCATTCCATTTCAAAGAACACTAAAGCATCAAATCTGTATAATTGTTTGGAAAATCAATGTTCAACTTAATTTTGCAATCTGTTTTGGGACCATCCATAAACCACGTGGACACTTTTTTTTGGAAATCTCGAATCCCCCCTCCTCGTGGACAATTGTCCATACAAAAAAATCTTTTTTGTATGGAGCGTGGACAATCGGCATACCCCCCCCCCCTTCCCTAAAGTGTCCACGTGGTTTATGGATGGTCCCTTTGTTGTGCATTATCATATCATCATAATTTAGACACCGTTGACTAAATCTGCAATGTTTAAGAGAATTTTTGAATTTGTTGAGAGATTTGATAAAGAGATAGATGCCAAAGGACAACATTTTGAAACTATGAAAATTACAATTTTTTAACTCAAAACTATGCTGTATTGATTTTTTTGTGTATCTAAAACAAACTACAGAAGGAGCTTTTGATACGGTATGTCCACGCATCCCTCCTCCGCTCCGTTCACAGAATCCTCTCTGCGGTTAACACAACGCAGTAGGGCTGATCATGCCAAATGCAAAATATTTCAATTGGTTAAATCATAGTGTTACAGAAAATTCAAGCCGGCTTTTTTGGACTGAAGGGATATGTAGAGCATTGCTAATAAATTTTTATGAAAATTATTATCGTGAAATCTTGGATACAACGGCTTTTTTGTCATGATGACTAATTGAAGGTTTTTTTTTTGCAAAAGTTTCTAAAATAAATAGTCACCATTCAACAGTGAATGGTGCCTTTCTCAAAAAATCTATTCAGCTAGGTTGGCTGACAATCAACGTAAATTATTAAAAGAATTGCTTTGACTCAAACAAAAAAATATGTTTTGAATTCTTAGTTTCTGTTTTGATAAATGATTGTAAAAAAAATCTAGGTTCCATTTAAATTTTTTAAAAATATTTAAAACCTTGTTTATCAGTAACAAAAAAATACAGCAAAGCCGTAATAAACATCTCAAATTCATCTTTAACAAATGATTATAATCACAGTTTTGATGTTTTTTTAGAAATAATGTAGTTAATAGGACTCGCGTTAAAATTAATCATCATTTTTAAGAGAATTTTCATGGTCATTATAATAAAAAAAAGTTTTGATTTGATCTCAAAAACGTTACTTTATCCACCCTTGGGTACAGGCCCGTAGCCAGGGGGGGGGGGGCTTCCGGGCTGCAGCCCCCCCCGAAATTTTTTCCAATTTTTTTAAAATTGAACTACCTTAAAAAAATCTTAAATCAATGATTGTGTGTTCTCTTCCCAGAAATAATTTGTAAGATAGAGAATCAAGAATTGATTGATCAAACTAAGTAATTTGCCTGTCCATTGCTGGGCTCAGTTTTTGTAGATTATGGATCCAAAATTTGGATATTTAAAAATTGAGCTGCAGATTTGAACATTGTTCCATTCAGTAACATCTCATTTATCTTGTAGTTTTAGCATTACATTGGTTAGGATGGTCCAAATCTGGGCTTACTTGGGGCTATCCCCTGAAATCAAAGATTTACGCATCACTAGCCTAAGTTCCAAAATTTGAGCTTTTTCTGACCACTGACCACCAAGTTTGGGCAAAATCGTCAAATTGTATGGAGAAAAGCAACTGTTTCAGTTTTTGACCAATGGAAGGCGCAATAACTATCCAGTTCTTATCAATTTTCAGAACTAATATCTTCTTTAAATTTGGAAAAACTTTCCCGAAGACACCTTTTTTTGGGTTTTTGCTAAAAAGTTATTAACCTTCGAAAATAGCAATTTCCGAGCGGACTGCTCTAAGGGGCTACATAGAAATAATTACCGTCATCTGGGGCGAATCGGGACTACAGTCTGAATAAGGACAGCAAAATCCTTAGATCTTGTTGTCTTATTTTTGATTGTAGAACTTAAGTATGACCCCTGAAGAACCATAAAATAATTTAGAATTTTGGATTCAATGTGGCGGTCAAAATGGAGGTCAAGAAATATTTCTGGTGTTTTTTAAAGGTCTAATAAACCAAATTTCAGTTTTTGCTTTTTGGGTGCTTTTGAAACCGTCAGGGTATTAAAAACACCCAAAAGCAAAAACTTGGTGTATTGGACCATTAAAAACAGATGCCGAATTTGATGTTAAAAACAAGCAAATAAAACATGCCGATTTCATTTGTTCCTGATTCGGTTATCCGAAGTCCTTCGAACTTCGGATAATCGAAACTTTGGATAATCGAGGCTTCGGCTAGTCGAATTTGGATTGTAAAATTAATAGCCCTCCTTTATTTGCATTAAAACCTTTAAACTGTTAATACATGTTTTTTCTCTACATTTTTCAAAATTAATCATAATTTCTCAAAAATATTTAGATTTTGTTTTCAAAAACGAAAGCATTTAATATGAAAAAAATTTGAGTGAATTTTGACTATTATCAGAAATACAATTCTAATTTTATCGTTTTGGTTTTAAGAATATGGTTAGTTACATATCTAATACCATAGAGATAAATGCTTGAGAAATATCCTTGTGTATTTTTTTATTACTTTTTCGTAAACCTTTTTTTCCGAAACCACTCGTCCAAAATGCTTTCTTTTGGTCACATTTTTTAGTTTCCACCGTGGCCAATCTCCAATTTTTATTTAATATATCAAAAATCGGAAGATCAACTAAGTGAATACTTATTATCAACTAATTTTCACTTTGTGCATGAGCTTGCGATTTTTAAAGGAAGAAATAAAATGATAAAAATATTCAAAACGTTAAACAAATTTAAGCTTGGATTCAAAAACTCTGAAATTAAATTAATTAAACATCACTTTCAAATTATATTATTTCTGATCAATAATTCATTTTTAAACTATTTAATTTCTATTTTTTTGATTTTACAGATTAGAATTTGCATTTTGAAAATTTTAAAATTTCTTTATTATTTTTTTTATAATTTCTAATTTTTGAATATCAATTGTAAATATTTTCCAAAGTTTATGTTGCCACCTTTTCAAAATGGACCAAAAAACAGAGAGCAAATACAATATTTAAAAAAATAGCTTCACAATTTTAATGGAAATAACTTATTTCGATTAAGTCTTTTTAGGACCAGCGACCAGGTCGGTCCGGAAAACAAATTTGAAATGTTTTTCCTGCTTTGATAATCATATACGACATGTTTGGGCTTGTTTAAAAATATTTAGAATTTTTGTAACATGTCGCGGAACCGCGGAAAGTTTTTTCTCACGAAAAAAGGATTTCGCCATCAGCTAGATATTTTGAAAACTAATGATGCAAAACAACTGTACTGATTTAAAGTGTGTTTTGAACACTTTTAAAATAATAAAACCATAGCTTGTAGTTTTGATTTGTAACCCTCTCAACTTTGGTAGAGTTTAGTGACATAAACTTCAGAATAATATTCGCAACGGCTTATTGAAGATTAAAAAATTTTACACTTTCAAATTTCTAAATTTTCATAATTTTTGATTTAAATTTTTTTGGTATAAGACAAAGAAATGCCAGAAATCAAAAATAAAAATAATAAAAACATAAAAATTTAAGATAACAATTCAACAGAATAATATCAAAAATCTGAAATTCCAAAAATTAAAAAATCTAAAACTGAAAAATTAATAAAATAATTGATACTTAAGAAATCCTAAACTAAAAAAATATCATTTTAAAATTAAGTTATTCAAAATCCAATAAATTATGTTTTTAATCTTAATTTTGGATGCTTTAAATATTTTTATGTTTGAATTCTAGTATTCCTAAATTAATTTATATTTACCAGAAAATTAAGTGATTTTTGTAATGGCTTTTCCTTATTTCAGCATTTTAAGATTCAGCGTTTTGATAGTCAGCTTCATGAGGCAATTCTTCAATATTATTTAAGCGAATACATTATTTTCAAACGTTATTTTCAGTCGCATCCAAATAAACAAATCAAAATCTCATCAACACATATTGCTCCCGAAGAAATATCAAACGACGCTTTTTGTTTTTGTTCCTTTTCAGCTGCGTACCGCTTAAGAGAAGTCTTTTCGTAAACCTTTTCTTGACCGTTCCTTGAGATTTTTGTATGGAGTTTTAAGAGTCTCCGTACTACAGGACATTTTTAAAATTTTCGTTTGAAAGTAAAATATAGTTCTTGTAGCAAAATTCAGACTAAGATTTGATTTACAGGAAAAATGTAATTGATTTAAGAATTCTTACATAAAGTATTCTTTACTTTTAAAACAAAAATTTAAGATAATAATTACACATGATAATTTCAAAAAAATCAGAAATTCCAAAAATGAAAAAAATCAAATACATAAAAAAATATAAAATAATTACAACTAAAAAAATCCTTAAATTATAAAAAAAAACATTTTTATCATTTTTAAATAAAGATATTCAAAAAATAATTTTCAATAATTTCAATAAATTATGTTTTAATAATCTTATTTTTTTGATGCTTCGAATATTGGTATGTTTGAATTCAAGTGCAGACTAAGATTAGATTTACAGGATAAAACAAATCAATTTATGAATTCTTACATAAAGTTTTCTTTATTTTTAATTTAGCAACGTTTCGTAAATATAATATTTCTAAACCATAAAATGTGCAGGATTTTGTTCCTAGAGTCAAGATATTGCTTGAACAAACATCGATTTTAATAAATGGCAACAATCCTAAATTATTAAACATGTATATAGATTAAAATTTTATTAAAAAATTATCTTTAGAATTGAGATCTGATTAAATTTTTTTGTCATGTTTTAAAATTTTATTTTTGCTCAAATTCTGGACCAATTTTCAGAATACAATGAGTAATGAATTTGAAAATGGCGTTTAGTCGGAATATTAAAGTTAAACATGATTCGTTTTAATGTTTGATGCAATCGAGGAAAATTTTAACAGTTACATATGCATTTAAAAATGGTTACATATGCATTATTAACAACTCTTCCAGTGAATATTTTGACGTTAAAAATTAATTTAATACATTTTATCTAAATTTTTTAACACATTAAAATTAAACACAGGCACTGATTTTTTTTCTTCAAATATATATTTATTATAGGCCTACTCAGAAAAAAAAATGTGAATTTACTCGACACGGAAAAAATGAATCACATGTAAACTCAGTTGATGTAAACTTGAGATTCGACGTAATTTTTTTGTTGCCATGGAGACACTTCAGAAGCTGAAATTTCAACGATTATATTTTTGTATTTCATTAAAATTATTTATTTTTGAGAGCACCAGGAGCTTCGCAAAATATGAAATGGCTTCAATAGCTTAGAACAATTAAAATAAAACATTGTTTAAGTTTGTTTATAAAATTTTAAGAAAAACAAATATTCCAGTTATTAGTTTTATGTTGTGCTAGAAAAAATGAAAAATGTTAGATAAACCATCACAATTCTCACACAGCTGAAAATGTAAATCCAGACGGTTTAAAATTTCTCTCAGTATAAAATACAGAAAACATAATTCTTATGGTTAGATAAATTGATATTTCTTTTAAAAAAATTTATGCTTTCAAAAATTTGATTCAAGTTAAGTATATTTTAAATTTAGCGACGTTTATCACGAAATTGGATTACAATTAAACAATTCAAGAACATGTTAAAAAAACACTTTCTCTACTCTTTTAATACAAACTATCTGTTAAAATAAAGAAAAAAAATGACGAACGAGTTTCTTCAATAAATACATTGATAACTTAATATGAAAATCTTCGAAAACTTTTTTGCATACATTAAAATTTTACAATTCATCTCAATAATTATACCACAAACCAAGTGATGGTATAAATGATTTGCTGATTTTTATACTCCTTGAATTTTTGCACCCAAGCCCCCCCCGAACAAAAATCCTGGCTACGGCCCTGCTTGGGTAGTTGACGTTTTGTATTCGTCTAAATAGTTTTTACATCATTAATTTTAAACGACTAAATGAAACTGTACAATTTTCAATACCAAGTTTTAGGACCTGAAAGTGAACCGAGAGGACCACATCCGGATAAAAATCGTTCAGCTAATACCGAGAAAATCAAGTGCATATTTTTTGTTCAACATATCCTCACACGCTCAGACATTTGTTTGGAATTTGATTCTGAGTCGATAAGTATGAATTAAGGTGGGTCTATGAGGTCTAATTATACATTACTTTTTCTAAGGGATTTTATAGTCTCTCCTCATTAAGGAAGGCAAAAAGAGAGAAAAAACTTATTCTTCAACCAAATTGGAAAATCTTTCCGTAAAAATATGTTGTTTTTGTTCACGATTCATCTTTGTATCTTCAGTTCAAGAAAAATGACCATAAAAAACTTGTTAATTCTTGTTTTGATTCCAAAAGTCTTGTATAAATTTTGACAGTTCTGATCAAATTTGCATTGTATTCAGATATTTTTAGTTTATTTTAAGTTAATTAGAAGTTGTTTTAATATAAGAAATATGATTGCATCATTCTCGTTGTTGCCACATTTCATCAATTCGAGTAAATTATGAATATTTTTTTTGTACAATTGAGTGTCTACAGATAACTTTATACAGCACATAGCAAAAATAGGGAAGGTCAACATTAAAAGAGAATCAAGATTTACAGTGGAAGAGACACATCGAGGAAATAAGTGATTTCTTGGATCAAGTTGAAGGGGGTAAACTAGGGAGTGTTGGTTGGTTCTGACTAAAATTGAATTTATGGCTCACAATCACGCTCTGCCAACTACATACAAATTCATGAGCAAATAAAGGGAGGGGGCCTGATTCGAACTCATCTCGCATCCCTCAAGCGACTAACTTTAGAATGAAAACCAAGAGATTCACTCCTCAAATCACGAGCTTCACTTGAAGGGAATATTTGCCTAATGATGGTCTATTCTTCCTCGAAAGTCACTCGCCGTCTCTCGCTTCATGTATTGTGTTTATGCTAATTTGTTCCGTAAAGACCAGAGACGAAAACTTTAATGCTGGCTCGAGCCTCTCAAAAAGCTAAATATTCAAATAATTTTGCTTTGATTTTGAGCGTTCGCTCGCTTCAGAAGGTTGTCCTGTTTGCGAAAGGCTTTGAACGCCGGCTGGTGTCACGAAACACGATTAATCCGAATACATTTCATTCATATTTGACGCGACAATGAATGAATGATGAGTGGAAGATTTGCCGGTTTCGGTGGCCCGGCTTCAGCGAGTGTTGGAAGTGAGCGATAATGAGCTTTCAACTACCTGGAAATGATGTTTCTGAAATTTGGGTAAGTCAAAGAAATGTCTGATTTTGAGGAATTTAAGAAATGTACGGGGAAAAATGGGTCAAAAAGCATTATTTTAAGGTAATTATCTGCCAGAATAATTGCCTTCTCTGAAGAAAAAATCATTTTTCATCAGCTTTCTGAAAAGAAATCTTCTTCAATTTTCCCATCAATTTCTTCAACACCCACCTTAAGTCATCTTTCTGCACCCAGTACAGAAAAAAGAATGTAAATTTCCGCGCCCAAGTACCATAACAATTATGGTTTACAAGAAAAGGAAAAGAAAATGAATTCTTCACGACTTCCTGTATTACTTCCCACCCTTTTTCCTCCAGTGCACTTTTCCGAGGGAATTTTTTTCAACATTTTATTCCATTCATTTTGTGTGTGTGCACCACTCGCAATAATTTCCTTGATTTTCTGGCGTCGACTTTTACTAGGGTGCAAAAAATTGTCACCGCTTTTTTTTGGGTGCACTTCTTTTGTAGACTTGGCCAGCCTGAACTTTGCAGGTCTTCCTTCCCAAGGGGAAACCGTACAGGGACCAGCTGTTGGTGGTCTTCCCCTGCGCAGGGAGCAGAAAGTGGGTTGGTTTGACCTAAATTTCTGGTCTTGTTAAAATGTGCTTTGTCACTTTGGGCAAGTTTGGTGCGGAATTTAATTTGAAACAGCTTTCTTTGTTAGAGTGTTAAATCTTGAGCAGTGTCAATTTGGCGCACATTCTGTCAAATTAAAGTCGAATTACATTCTTGTATCATATTTCAACGCCCCAAACTCAAAATGATGCTACATAATTCCGTGATGACAGGGGGCATTAAAGCCCGAAATACCGAGGCGCTATTAATCACAGCTTTCGGGCCAAACTATGCCACCACACCACCCCAAAAACCCATAATCACTGCTCATAATTGGCCCTGTTCAAGATGGTAATGACCCATCCCCACCAGACCTGTCAGAGTGGCCAACCTCGAGGTGGGGACCAAGAATGTTGCTGCCACAGTGTCTAAACAACTAAGTGCATTCTAGGGGAGTCTTCTTTGTAAGCCAAATTTAATGAGAGCGAGTTGTTTATGCAAAACTTTCCTCCTCATTAGCAAAACTGTCGGGTGGGACGTGGTTAACCCTGAATTTGTCAAGATTTGTTTAAAATGGCTTTAAATTTTACAAATGTCATCAATTTTTGTCTAAATAAAAGTATATTTCTTTGACTTTTGATGTGGCAGTGTTCCCAGATTTTCAGAAACTATATTTTAAATCCTCATTCCTACAGTAAATTTTCAAAACAACCTATGAGGTTCTTATGCAAATAGGACTTTTTGAAAATTTAATTTAGATTTATGATGTGAATGTCTTTGAAGTCATTTTCATCATCATTGACAATATCAATACAAGTATGGTTTCTTGACAATATTGCCAGAACTTTAATAAAGATTGTTCCAATTCCATTTTGAAACATAAAGTGGATGAGCTCAGTAAGTAATTTTCATTGAAATAACAGCAAACGATTTGAAGACCTTTTTAAATTTTTCTTCTGTACATTTTCTGATTGAACCTTAAGTTTCTGATTCATATCAAAAGTATTGACCGCCAAGGGTTAAGCTTGTGTGGGGGACACTCTCCGCGGAAAGGTCCAATCACTTAGGGATCCAAGCGGTCAACAGCAATTGTCCCCCACCACCAACATCGTGTCGCCAAATTGTCGAGTGTGCGACGAAAAGCATTTTAATTAAAAGTGCATTACTCAAGCTCAACTTATTACTTGGCAGCTGATGGGGCGGCGAAGAAGACGACCGTCCCTTTTTCTTAGCATCCACTTTACGATTCTGAGGAAAGACCCGGGTCCTTGGTTCTTTGGGAAAAGCCAACTTGGAAGGGGCACAGAACGCAACGGGTCTCGTTCACCTCCGCCACCTTTCAACAAAGTGCGGTTTTGTGTTTCCAAGGGGTTTCCGCTGAAAAACAGCCAAAATAACCGGCTGTGGACTCGGGTAGAGTGGAGTCATAGATAAATAGATTGAACATTCCCTAGAGTGTCATTCTCTAGAAATGCATTCACCAGACCGGACCATTCCTCAGAATCTCATTTCCCAGAATAACCTATTTCCCAGTTATTTTTATTGTTATTTGAAATTTGAAATTAAATGTGTCTTTATTGATTTTTCTTATAATAATTACATTTCATTTACATTATAAGTGGTATGGCCAAATGCTCTTCATCTTTATTGTATTTTTCGTTTTATTATTACTGTTCACATTCATTCATTTATATCAAATTGTTTTACATTTTTGCATTTAATCGAATACATTTGGGTAAAAAAAGAAAAAAAAATCACTTTAACAACTAATCCTAACTTAAAACTAAAAAAATAAGTTCATTGAAATATTCAAAGTCACTAGAACGAGTAAACTACGAACTGTATTTTAAGATGAATGCTCCAAGCATTTTTACTTGTTCTTGGCGAGTTTTGCACCCACGCAGTGTTGTTGTCATCTCGATGAAAATGTTCAGAAGTTCTTGTGGTGAAAACAGGTCACTACTGCCTTCATCCGTTGATGTTGGTTGGTTTTCCCTCGGTTGCTGTCTGAAGCCAGGAGGTGTTGTGTTCTCTGCAACTTTTTGCCGCTGATTCAACGGCAATGGCTGCAGATTTGGATCCACTCGAACAGATCCCGCTCCAGGGGACGCCAAAGCAGGAAAATCCACGTCCGTGTATGCTGGTGGTGTTTTGCGACGATTTGGTTGGTGCCTCGTCGTCGCTTGCTGCCGAATTTTTACAAACTCAGCACGTTTTGGGCAGCTTCGATTCTTGGTAGAATGGTCGCCGCCGCAATTGAAGCATTTCGCTTCGATGTTCTCGTTCATTGTTTCGCAAGCTTGAGTTTTGTGCTCACCTCCGCAGGTTGCACAACGACTCTTGATGAAACAGTTCCTTCCACCATGCCCAAACTGCAAACAGTTCGAACATTGTGTCACGTCACGGTGCACTGGACGATAACGTTCCCAAGTCACGATGATGTTGAAAATTGCCCGAACTGCCTTCAGCTCAGACGGCGTTGTCGATCCTTTCTCGAGATGAACCAGGTACAGTTGATCACGATACTTGATGTCCTTGTTGTGTCTCGTCATCTTGAAGACTTCGATCACGTTCAACTTAAGAGTTTTGAGCTCTTCTTTCAGCACATTCACATCCATGTCGTACAGGCCTCGGAGAACCTGTTTCATGGGCGTTTACCTGGATCGTCATGGCTGTAGTATTCAATCTTTGTATTGTTCAGGAAATCCCGAACAAAGTTGTAATCCTTTCTGCCAGGTAGCAGAATTTTGAGTCCATCAGCACACAAGCGAATGGAAGCTCGTAAAGCACCAGATTTGATAAATCCGGTCAGCCACTTTCGCACCGAATCCGATGACGATGTTTTCACAAAAATGGGTGGCAACTTTTCCCGTCGTTCAAATTCTTCCTTCTCGCTCACGTCCACAGGGAGGGTAGCAAACTGGTTTCCAGACGAATTTTGAGCGTCCTTGCCCAAACTGCCTTGCTTTGCAGGTAGCGCTTCGGAATTCTTTAGCTTCTTCAAATCTGCCGATCCTGCTGGTGAGGACCGCCTCTTTTTCTTGCCATGAGGCATTTTTGCACTTTTTAGCACTTTTTTGGTGTGTGAGAGACGCACGTCTGACTCGCTGCCCTGTCAACCACAGACTTTTATTGTTTTTGTTTTACGAAAAGAGTTGAATTTTCAAGAGAATTATGAAATTCACAAAGATTTCATTCTTTTTTCAATAAAATTTCGTTTAAAATAGATTTCTTTTTAATAAGGTTTCTTTTTAATAAGATTGATTCTAGAGTAGTCAAAATGGGTCAGATATCTTTCTATTTCATGAAATTTAATATGTCCGATGATAGGGTTTCTCTCATACTCCGGAATTGTCCCCAAGGGAACATTAGTAACCGGATCTATGGAGGTGAATTGTGTGTTTTGGAGAGTTTTATGTATCGATTTCAACTATCATAAGTGTAATGGTATCGCATATGCTACGTGAAAAACAGTAAAAACATTAATTTTGGGATGTTCCACATTTCCGGAACCGGTAGGTAACCTGGCCTGACATCAATATTTGTGAACAAAAAAAAAACATTCCTAATGCAACCCTGAGCATCCCGATTGGTTGACATTTTTCGGAGATGCAGGTCGCCATCCTTGACGTCTTAAAACGGTATTTTTTTCGGTTGTAGCAGATTCCCTGCGGCCACAGTGACCATAGCGGGTCGGGGTGGCTGGTACAGGTACATTATTTGTATCCGTCAAATACATATTGTACGACCAGTTCCTAACTGGACTCGGTCGTTTGAAACGACCGTCGGCTCAACGACCGTCGAAATAGGCGGTGGGTCAGCTGCGGACATAAAAATGTCAAAACCACTCCCCCTCACTTCGGCTCACCCTTCTCTCTGGTCTCACCACCCAGCTGCAGCTTTGTTGACAAACAAACGGAGCACGCGGTCGCATGATGGCGGCATCGAGCCAGGATTAGGGGTGATCATGCTGTTAAAAATTAAATTTTTTTCAAGAAAAATAATATTTTTCGGACTTCATAACAAATTTTCGAACATGTTCGAACAATTATTCCTAAAGTCGAAGAAGTGATAAAAATCAGACTTTTTTCCATTATTTTTAATTTAACTTTTTCACACCAATTGGGAACCCCTAGGCCTATCCACAACTATTTTCAATGACCGTAAGAAGATGCCAGAAAATTCAGCTATCTTGCATTAGTTTTCAAAAAGACGTAAGAGCCAATGGTAAACAAAGCCTTTTTGCCTCTGTATTCGACCTACCTACGAAAAAACAATTTCAAAAATGTTTAAGATTGTTCATCTACTCGTCTTTTAAGTGCCCCAAACTAAAAATAACCCAGTCGGCTTGGGGTTGATCCCAGACGGTCCCGGTGGCATTTTTCGAGACGAGATTTGTCTGACCACGCCTTCCGTCGAATGGGGAAGTAAATCACGAAGAAAAAAGAGTTTCAAATTTCATGGTACGTTTTTCAAAATTGTACCATGGGATCGAACAAAGTGTTCAAGGTTCCCATTTTCATTAACGCTTGTTCACGATGTTGGGAACTCCTAGATTTGGGAACTCCTCGACGGTTAGCTCAATCCAGGTGTAGGAGTCGTCTCCCTGGGTCCTGCCTCGGTGGAGTCGCTGGTAGATAGTTGGACTAACAATACATAGGTCGTCAGTGCGAATCCCGGGGTGGATGGAATCTAAGGTGTAAAAAGAAGTTAGCAGTTGCCTTAACAACCAAACCTTCGGACACCTAGTTTCGAGTAGGAATCTCGCAATCGAGAACGCCAAGGCAATGCTGTAGAGCGAATAATTTGATTTGATTTGATTTTGAAACTAAAAATAAATGAAATTTTATTACAATTTACGGAAAAACGAATATTAGTGTCCGAGGTCACGGTGGCTCTTGTGGCTACAGTCGACTCTCTGGTTGTTAATATCCAAGGGACCGTCGAGGAAGAGAATCATCAGTTTACAGAACGAAAAAGGAAGACTCGATTGATTTTTTTTTTCTTGATACCCAGCTAAGGGAGAGAATCATGACAACGTCCAGCAAACAAAAACAAACTTATGTCAAACTCCCTACAAAGCTACGTTTCGCGAAGAAAAATGTCTATGCAAGCCATGAGAAAGTGAAATTATTGACAACCCGAAGAGATTTTTAAAGCAAACAGAATCCAAGGGACCCTCGAGGAAAAGATCCTTCAAGCAAGAGAAAATATCGAGGAATGAAGAGAATTGGAGTATGCAGATTGAAGGGACTGAAGAATTCATCGATAGATGGAGCAATATTGATATCGAGAAGATCGACAGCCAGAGAGTCGACTGTATTTTGCAACTGAAAAATATCCACAACTTTCAAATCCACTTATCTATGGTGTGTACCCTCATCGTCTTGAGAGGGGGCAAATTAATTACTTGCCAAAATTGAATGGCACGAGCTGGGTTGGCTCTTCCGTGGGCGGCTGTGGTGGGGTGCGGTGGTGGTAAATATACGTGAGGTGCATTTTAAAATAGTTACGAAATTTAATGGGAGGTAACAGCTTGGAACGGCCGGCTTTGTTGGGCGGGTTCATTTCAAGGGGTAAGCAAAAAAGGGTGCTTCCACGTGAGCTAGGTTGAAGATTGGCTACCCAGGAAAACAATGAGTTGTCAGCTGTGCGTAGTTTGAAGGGATATTGTGGGCACTTGAGACAATAATTAATTAGAAATCTTATATTGTTTATGATATCTCTTAATTCAGAACTAGAGTTTTCAGTTTCAGATGTCAGTTATAAAAAAAAACTATCTCAGTCCTACTTGTTGAGGAAACAATTCCAGTATCCAAAACCCTGTTTATGCTCAGTACTTTGTTCCCAGTTCATAAAAATCATCATCAGCGGAAACTTTTTCCTCTTTAATGACCCTATCCAATAGGGGAAAGCGTAAATCTTTCCCATTTTCGCAAACACACTTACTCTCTTGGCGAGAAAATCCATCGTCGGTTGGCTGGGATGTATACAAACTTTGGCTCAATTTTTATGGCACCATCGCGATGAAAAACGTGCCAAAAGAATACATAATCTTGTGTGAGAGAATTTCACATTTTTTTTTCATAGAATGAGTCGAAGTTTATTAAATTTCCAAAACCGTAAACTCGTAATAATTGAACTTTTTCATGAAGATCATTCTGCGAAAAATGTATCATATTTTTTGTCGTTAAAGATCTTTTGCCGAGACGTGCCTTAAAGGAGGAAAAGACTCTATTCCTATCGATGTACTGGAAATAATGACTTTTCCGGTGTTCCGGGTCAGATCAATTCCGCGGCGTGATGATGCTGGTCAGAGTGGAAAAGTTTTTTTTTCCTCACGCGCTCTCCTTGGCCTGGCAAGGACGACGAGGAAAAGTTGAGTTAAACTTGAACTTTTATGTTGTTCTATGATGGATATGACTTTTCCTGCGTAACGCGTGCTTCTTGGCAAACGAAACGCCTCGAGAGGGATGAGCGGAAGGAAGGTGAAAATGAGCTCCAGGAAATTGCATCGTCTTCCGTTGATGGGAACTTGAGTTGAAACTTTGTAACTGAGCGAAAACGGCGAGGCAGGGATCAGACTTTGAAGAAGCAATTTCAAGTTGATGATGCCGGAATGGTGAAGACACGCTGCCGCCGATCGGATGGTGAAATTGAATCCTGCTGAGCTGATTGAGTTTTGTGCGTCGGTACGGAATTTATTTCTTGTCACGACTTTGATCACTTGTTATTGTCAATTATAGGACACCCACCACCTTACAGTCACACTCAGTCACACTAGGTCACACAACAGTTGTTGAGTTTGTGAGTTCTTTGATTGTTTTTCTTTTGATGCAAATTAAATATTTCAAGGTTCAACTAAAATTCAGTCTTTAAATTGATGCATTCCATCTAGACATCCCAGATTTTATTACCCAAACTTTGACCACACGATTCTCACGTCCCAGCTTAGACAAATCAACCAGCGCACAAAAGTTGGATCGTTTTCCCCAACTTTGATCTTGATTCAATTTGGTGCGCCCCGGCGGCCAGGCTGAGTGCAAAACTGGAGCACATGACAATCAAGATTATTCCTCTTCACACATTTGCTCAAAATTACCCAAACATGTCGTGCAGGGAAGGAAAAGTTTCCCGACGAAGATTTGACTAGTTTCGTAGTGGCAGCCAGCATCCGTTTGATTTCATTATGCATCAGGGTCTGATCTGTGGGACTCGTTCGGAGACGTCCCACCCTCAAAAAGCATGCCAACTCGGAACAAGTTTCTTGAAGAGTTTTCCCAAGTGGCGCTTCTCGACGTCGTTGTGTTTGTGCTCTACATGCTAGTTTTGAAGATGGCTCGAGGAAAAGTTCTTCTCTGTGGACTTGCTCCCAACGAAGAAATTTATTTGTAGCTGGGGGACTCCCTACAATTTCCTCAATGAAAACGAACAAAAAGAAGGATCGCAAACGATGAAAAATTGTTGTTTAAACAAATTTAAACATTGTTACTGTGCCGTGGCTTGTGTTTACGACACTGTGGGGGATGAGGACTAGATAGAAAATCAAAATGTTTGGAAAATGGGAAGCGATATTTGCTCTCGAGTGATATTTATTTCTTGTTAGCTTGCAGGTGGCTGTTTTCGTTTGGAGATTAGCATAAATTTGCTGGCGCTCCTCAGCTTGTCATGCTTCGTTAGATGCACGGCACGAAGCGGGAAAGCTTGTTCCACCGGGCACCAGGTTGGTGCAGAACTTTACGAGTTTCGACATTGAAAATGTCGGAATAGATGGAAAGAGTTGAACAATGTAGGAAGCTTCGATTGTTGGAATTTATTTAAATTTTTCAGAATGGAGTTGTAAATAATCCCACTTTGTATTTTTTTTCACACCTGACCTTCTGAATTGAAGTCACTAAAATTTAGAAATCAGCCATGTGTTTTTATCAAATTATCAAAATATGCAGTCAGGAAAACATTTATGGAGACGCATGATACTTTGTCGGTATAGTTAGATACATCGAAATACATGGACTCATTGACAATCGTTTCCATGTTTCCAAGTTTCCACATTTCCTGGTAAAGCTCTGGTAGAAAATGGGATTAGTTTGTTTTCCATGTACCATGCATAAATCGGATGGACATGGCAACATGAAAACGCTTTTTCAGTGAACGCAAGCTTATAGAACAATAAATGTTTACCCGATTCGTTCGTAACAGAGTTTATGATTGATAGAACCAACTTTTTAACAACTTTTTTTTCGTAAAATCGAGATGACTCGCGATGAATACAAGCAACCCCTCTGTGTTGATTCATTTTTTTAAATTGTCTGTTCTATAACTTTGTAGAACATAGTTACACGCTTAAAAATAACCATGCAAAGTTAGAAAAAACACGAAATTAGAAAATGAAAAAAAAAAATGAAAAAATTACCCTTTAAGGTTATTGCAGATTTGACATGTTCCAAATTATGTTACAGTTCAGTAAAGTAAAATGGCAAAATCTGTATTTTATGAAAAATATTTTTTTTTCAGAATTCTGAGTACGTGACCGAATCGGGTGTCCAATTTTACGTAAAAGTCCCTTTGACATCAAATTTTCATCTCAAGTTATTGAAAACACGCCTTTTTTGAATGACCAAAAATAGAAGGGGTCGTATCACCCTTACGTCACAAGATATCGACAAATGGAGAGAGGATTCGTGGTCAGGGACAATAGTTACCCCGTAGGACAAAGTGAGTTGGTGGAGAATGACCCAAATGAAAATAGCGTCACCTGATTATAAAATCGCCAAACCATTTTTTGTTCACCTTCTTGTATCAAAGGGTTAATGTCCACTGATTTCGCTCATTTTTGGCCTAAAGTTATAATTTATAAAATTTAGCTTGTGTAGAGAGGTTTTGAAACATGTTTCCATATTTTGGGCACGCTATTAACCATACAAAAATGGTCTCTGAATATACTGGATTCTGTATCTGAGCAATTCTTTACGAAATCGGGCTTTTTTTAGAATTTAAATTTTTGTATTTTTTAATCCGAATGAAACTTTTTTGGTGCCTTCGGTATGCCCAAAGAAGCCATTTTGCATCATTAGTTTGTCCATATAATTTTCCATACAAATTTGGCAGCTGTCCATACAAAAACGATGAATAAAAATTCAAAAACCAAAAATCTCTTTAAGGAATTTTTTGATTGATTTGGTGTCTTCCGCAAAGTTGAAGGTATGGATATAAACTACACTGAAAAAAATCATACACGGTAAAGACAAATTGGTGATTTTTTATTTAACTTTTTGTCACTAAAACTTGATTTCCAAAAAACACTATTTTTATTTTTTTATATGTTTTAGAGGACATAAAATGCCAACTTTTCAGAAATTTCCAGGTTGTGCAAGAAAAATTTGACCGAGTTATGAATCTTTAATCAATACTGATTTTTTCAAAAAATCGAAAAATCGGTTGCAAAAATTTTTCAACTTTATTTTTTGATGTAAAATAAAATTTGCAGTCAATAAGTACTTTAGTGAAATTTTGATATAGTGCACCGTTTTCAAGTTAAAACCATTTTTAAGTAACTGTTTTGAAAATATTCGCAGTTTTTCATTATTTTAAATTAGTGCACATGTTTGCCTACTTTTGAACAAATATTTTTGAAAAGCTGAGAAAATTCTTTATATTTTGCGATTTTGAACTTTGTTGATACGACCCTTAGTTGCTGAGATATTGCCATGCAAGTGTTTAAACACATGTAAATTGATGTTTTCCAAGTATCACCCAAACGACTCACCATTTTCTAACGTCGATATCTCAGCAAAAATGGTCCGATTTACAATGTTAAAATATGAAACATTCGTGAAATTTTCCGATCCTTTCGGAAAAAATATTTACAATTTGTTAAATCAAGACCTACATTTCAAAAGGATTAAATA